>NC_090833.1:66357500-67557857 GCF_028021215.1 Eschrichtius robustus
ACTCAAACACTTAAAGAAAATATATGCAGAGGAAAAGAGTGCTATTTTAAACGTGTGCTTGGAGCATTATAATAAGGCATTAAACAAAGGAAAATGTAGCTTGATTAAAAATCCTTAGCAGCACCCAGGAATTTTGAGAAATTATGTCATAAGGAAATGGCCAAGTTTTACTTTTTACTTACCTAGATGAAGGGTGTGTGTGTGTGTGTGAGAGAGCGAGAGAGCGAGAGAGCGAGAGAGAGAGAGAGAGAGAGAGAGAGAGAGAGAGAGAGAGAGAGAGAGAGGGAGAGGGAGAGGGAGAGGGAGAGGGAGAGGGAGGGAGGGAGAGAGAGAGAGAGAGAAAGAGAGAGAGAGAGAGAGAGAGAGAGAGAGAAGGTGAGGTAGGAAGTAGAAGATGGTTGAAGAAATGAGCGAGAGGAATACCCAGAAAGCTTAGGATGGGGTTTATAACATTTCTATTTATGTCATGCATGCCCTTAGTAGAATTTATTTGCCTAAGATGTTCCTTCTCGTAACGTTCCCTACAAAATTCTGCAGTCTCCCTAGGGGTTAAAAACATATTTTAGAATTCTAAAATGACCCTCTCATCCAGACTGAGAACCTCATTTGGCACAGCTGGGGAAGCGAACAGGTGTCAAGACGCCACCTGTGGTTGTTGCATCAGTAGAAACTCTGCCCTCTCCACCCAATCACCCCCACCACCATGCTGGCTCTCCACACTGACCAGAAGGAGGGGATCCCAGGCCCCTGTCTTTGTTCACCCCGTGCTCATCAGGCTCTACATCAGGTGTGTTGTAAAATTAACTTTGCCAAGAAGTAATGTTCTCTCTTCTCTTTCTTTAGGTTAGACTCAATGTCACGTTAAGGAGAAATTACATGCTCTTGAATTTACTAACACTGTGATTATTATCTATGATTAACAATTTCCATCAGGCAAAGTTATATGTTTCCTTCCTACGGAAAGGTTTTTAAGTTTTAGTACCCTTCTTGTATAAAATCACCTGACAAATTACCATTTCTGGGACAATAAAAAGACAATATCAAGACCGAAGATCTCTTTATGGCAAGAATGAATTAGAAGGACAGTGGTAAAAGAACCAAATCTTATCTATACAGAGCTATTTTAAAATAATAAAACAGGAGACAGCATCCTTTTCTACGAAAACAGGGTTTATAAAACAGGAACTCTCCATTTCCCCGCAAATCATCTCCTAAATCTTCCTATGGTCACCAAAAATAGCTATCTACTTGCTCTATTTGTGTAATATACCATACGTATTATTCAGTCAGTCTACAAAATATATTGTTTTGCAAAATGCACCAAGTCTCCTGCATGTACATAACAAAGATGGAAGTTTTACTGAGGAGGGGGATACAGTGAAATAAAGAAAGGAAGTGGGGAGGAGGGAGAGGGGGCCAAGAAGGGAACACTTCTTGGGAAGAGGGACCTGAAAGGTTCTAAAAATGATTTATGAAAGGGCAGCAATGGGGAGAAAAGAAGATAAACTTAATTCCTGTTTGCACTTCTAAATTCTTTAAATAAACCTTTTGAGAAGAAAGGCTAGTAACTAATTCACTGATGAACATGAAGTTATTGTTATCTAAAATATAAAATCCCCTGTTAGGGTGACTGCTGAGACTTTACAAATTATTGTATTATTATTCTGTCTAGGTCTGCTTTTTTGTTATTCTCCTCTGGAATGAGATGTGAGCTTGGAAATTTTCTAATAGATAGACTCGTAATAGCCAACAATAGGATTTTATTAGCGTAGAGCAGAGGAAAGAACACAGGTCAGTCCAACAAGCCCATCTGTGGGGTGATCAGATAAGATATTTAACCTTTCTGAGCTTCAGTTTCCTCGTCTGTAAAATAGGAATAATAATATATAGCTCAGAGCCGGCAAAAAGTAGATAGGCTATATATGTTAGGTAACTCTGTGAGCAGCAAATAAGCGTAACTTCCTATTCATAAACTAACAAAAGTTTCAGAGTGTGTTTCTGACAGTGGCAAGTGTTAGATATATTTCAACATTCAACCTTTAAAATTTTTCAAGCACAGGTTGAATTAGATAAACGAACAAGAAATATAGACTAATAAAGTAAAATGCTGCTGCAAATTCTCTCTTGTAAGGCTTATTACCCATCATTTTCATGATGACTTCTTTGATTTCTTTAATTATAATTTGCTATTTGACAAACAGCAGAGCCCAGAATCCTGGGATATTAGCAAGAAGGCTCCTTCAAACAAAAAGGCACAGAGGTAACAGCTGTCGTGGTCTAGAGTCACATCAACCTGCGTTCCAGCCCTGAGTCTCCCCATTTCCTAAGCTGTGTGATCTGGGGCAAGAGAACCTCAATGTATTCATCCATAAAATAGAAATAGTAAGAGTGGCCATAATGAAGGTCTAGGCCCTGGGTGGCATAATAAGTGCTCTAAGGCTATTTATCTATGGGGCCTAGAGATATTCAAAGCAACCTGCCCAAGGCAGCAAGCTGGTAATTGAACACAAATCTCCCACCTTTCCAGTCCAAAGACAGACTCTTATGCACTGGATTGTCCCCGAAAAGAAGAGGGCTCCACCTCCTCTCCCTCTCACCATCCACACAAAGGGGGAAAGATCACCTTTGCCATCTGACAAGAGTCCACTCCTGGCCTTGGAAGCAGATGCAACATTTGTGACCATATGAGTTCTTAAAACCATGTATTCATGTCAAATTCTAAAGTGGATCAGTTATTTGGTTGGGCTTTAAATGGCCGGGGTCTATGTCCTTTGTTAGAACAAAGACTTCATTAGACGCGCACTGTCTCAGAGCTGCAGGTGATGGGGCTGCAGGCCAGAGGAGGAGTTGTTGACAGTGAGATAAGAACTAAAAATAAGCCCCCTGCTGGACCCCTCTTTGTTGACCTTTCAGAGATCTTAAGTGTGCGATCACTCAACACATTAGAGCTAGGACAGATTTCAAAGCATCGGGAAGGTGTTCCATTTTTTTTTTTAATGAAAAAATTAAAATGCCTTTGATTGCAGAAACCCAACCACTTCAGTCCTAGGGACAGAGCCCTGCTTGAGGTGCAAGAGCATTCTCAGTTCAGTTTTTGCCTCTATCATAGACATAAGCAAATAAATATACAGCACTTTTATTTCAGCCTCAGCTTCCAACACATCAAGCTAGGGTGCCTGCTGAGTTCCTTTCCTAACAGCCTAGAGCATGGCAATTCAGGAGTTCGCAAGACCAAGACCCACTGCGTTGTAACGTAGGGAGTACAGATCTTGTCTTCGATTATCATCTGTTTCTAAGACAGAAATGGGTCATCAAACCGAGTCCTATCTTCCCCAAAAGGGTGCAAAAAGGAAAAGAGTCACCTTAGTGTAAAATACCTGCAGCACTTCAGGCAGCTGTGATATGTAATTCTGATCTCCTAATAAAACAGCACCCCATAATAGACACACAATGGTTTACATTTTCACATGTGTGTACACGTACACGTGTACACACACACACACACACACACACACACACACACACACACACACACAGAGTCTCATGAGATCCTCAGAAATCAGTGAGATGGGGGTTATTTCCCTCATACCCATTTAACTGATGGGTAAAACCAAAGCCCAGTATATAAAAGCTTGCCTACGTTCACACAATACGAAAATAAACGTGGCCAGAACAAGAAGCCACATCTTCAGACTCAAATTCTACTCTATCAATATCCTAAAGGAATACAATTTGAAGAGCTAAATATAAATGTATAATTTAAAGTGTATAAAAGGATGTTTTATCATTTCTTACTGATGCTAGGATGGCCGGGGTCCTGATGAGTAAGGATAAAGGTAGAGAAAATGATTAAAGAACCCCTTTAGTCTTCTCCTGCCCCCTGCCTACTTACCCATCCCAGTTAATGACAGTACTTAAAAATCTGTAATGCAAATGTAAAGCCACTAAAGTAACCTATGGTTAAAAACTTCCTTTGCTTTATAAAAAGAATTCCATTGTAATATGAATTGTTCCTGGTACCTGTCGAATAGGGCCCAGTGTTATGCAATCCGTAGGTCAGGCTTGGAGGTCTTCTACAAAACAGCATATTTCCCCCTATTCATTTATCTTGGCAGGGGTGGGACAAGAAAGCCGTGGCAAGACCAAAGAGAGGCATTCACTCTGCCTCTGTCTTCAGACTTGAAACCTAGGAGTCCTGAAAAGCCAGCCCTCACATGGATAACCAACAGCCAGAGAGGAACTGCAGACTGGACGTCCTACGGGGCTGTTTGGCTTAATGTGAATGACAATTGTCGAGCCTGGGGAACCAGATGACGCTACAGCTGGCCCGGAGGCCAGCAGCACCAATGCACATGCAGGAGAAGAAGGGCCCTTGGCAAGCAGAACCTCCAGCCAAATCCAAACCCCTGCTTCTCAAGCCGCAGGTCAGGTCACCAGCGTCAGTGGATGGCAAAATCACTTCAGTGGCACTCAACAGTTTGAGCTCTCATGAAATAGAACAGAAAAAAATGCATGGCATGTGGTAAGGAGAGAGCGTGTTTCCGTTTTTGTTTCTGTTTTTGTTTGGCCATGCGATGTGTCTTACGTGATCTTAGTCCCCTGACCAGGGACTGGACCCTGGCCATGGCAGTAGAAAGCACCAAGTCCTAACCACTAGACCACCAAGGAACTCCCTATTGTTTCATGTGTATTATGTATAATTGGTCAAAAAGGCTTAAAAGCCGTTATTCCAAAGGGAGAAGCCACGATCTGCTTCTATACCTCACAGTTACACTGTAATGCAGATGACCTATTGCCAGATCCTTCCATTTTTTTCAGGAGAAGCCAGAATTCTGAACTGTTGTATGAAATCTCCCCAATCTTTCAAAGAAAGCTCAAACTTTTAAAACAGTATACTGGCCAAACCCAACCTATCTAAAGGCTAGACCTGCCTTCTTGATCTCTGGCTTCCAAGAAATCCATACCCATGTAATATAAGAGAAGCATCAGAATTCATCTTAGGAAAGAAAGAGTACAAAGCGTTTCTGTTCAATGTCCCTGGGAAACTGTGTATGTGGAGGCATCCCAGAAGTCATTTGCCACGGCAACACCAGTGTTGGAGGAAAAGAACACGTGACCAGGTGAGGAAGGAAGCATCTGGCCTTGATGATAGTGCAGTGACTGAGCAAAGAAACAAAATAGTGGTGAGCCTAGTAGTTTCTGTGAACCTTCTCAGAGTTGGGTTAGATGATAGGGTGGTGCTCTCAAACTGAAATCAACCTTGACTTTCCCGTCACATGTAGATACAGAAGATAAGACTGACTAGCTGAATAGATAGCTTTTCTTTTTGGAGGTGTGAAAAAAGAATTAAATCAAAGAACACCATCATCAGCAGTCACCTTTGAGTGCTATAGCAGGAAGAGTTCTGCCTGCCCATAAATGCTGACCACCCTTAACTACCCTGGAGTTCCACTGAGCAGTTCCAGGGGAGTGAATGCAGACTTGCTGGGGAAGGAGCCGTTCGGGGGCTCACCATCTGCCCCCTGGCTATACAAAACTAGGACTGAAGTGGACAAGGACCTTCAGTTTCTGTGCTTCCTAGCTGACTCTCCTTTGGCAGACAGAGCTCGGAATTGATATAAGGGGCTTGGGCTTGGAGGTTGGTGGGTTTGAGCTGAGGCTTCTTCAACCTCCCCATCCCAGGGAAAAAGATTCACAAAACCAGGGACTGCGACCCGCCCACACTCCTCTTTGCCTTTTTAAAAACACTTGGAGTCTTCCGTGCAAATGTGCAGGCCCCGAGCCTGAGAGCTGGTCTCGCACCAAACAGAAAGCAAGGCCAGACGCCAGCTCCAGACCCAGCTGTTCCCCAAGCTCGTGGTGCAGGTGTGAGATCATCCCCATGAACCTCACCTGCCTGCAGTTTGTCACCTCAATGTCATTACCACAGGCAGAGATGCAGTTGAGGCTTTTGTTTTACTTCACACCAGGGGGAAGTCATTTTGGGAATTTTTCACCTTAAATAGATTTTTTCTTAAATGTATGTGACACATATTCCTCATAGGACTTAATAAAATAGATATTTCTCATGCCTGGAAAGTAAACTACAGCTGCACAGATTGAAAGAAAATTTATTTTTTTAAAACTAACATTCTGGTTGGAACATTCAAAATACTTATTTAGCTGTAATTTCTGAAAAAGTTCACAACCAGCAAAAATAGAACTCTCTCAGCAAGCAGTTTTTAATTAATATTATGCTAATTAAGAGGACAAAGACAACACTAACAAAACATAAATGTATTAATATATCCTGGTATCTCTTTTTATCTACAAGGCAAAGAATATAATTTCAAAACAGGAAAAATCCCTATAGCTCTTTCTTGCCATATAATTACCATCATGGAAATAAGAGGAAAGCCATTATTTTCAGATCCTTAACAACCTGAGTCTGACATTTCTGTAAGAAAGGGCAGAAGTGATCATTGTAACTATAAAGCCCCTCACTGCTTTAAAATGACTCCTTATAAATATAAATAAATAAAGCCCATTGCACTGCAAGAGCTTAGGTTGAACTGTATAAGGGGACATATTCTTGTATGTGACTTCAATACAAAGAACAATAGGTGCTTTCACTCAGTTGTGCTTTTTTTTTTTTTATAAATCAAATATATTCCCTAACCAGAAAGTGTCCAGCAGAAATAACAGTAATGGGGATGGGGTTTTCATGACATCCTCAGGTGACTTCCAAGATCTCCTTGTCACAATCAAGACTGTTACAATGGCAACAAGAAACGAACCTCTGGGACTCCATAACCTCCCCAGACACGGTGTACTAAAAGGATTTGGCTTGTCTCGTCTCTCCTGATTATGCAATATATGCTAGAAGCAGAAGAATGGTGACACGGACCACTGGGCTGTGGACAACGTTTTCTGGTCCCACTTGTTCCATCTCCTCATTTACGATTGTGTGTGTTGCCCTGACACTTGCAGTGAGATGAGGGTGGACATACACCAGGCAAGACTAATGAATAATGTTTAGCTTTGTCTATAAGGTAAAAAAGCAGGGAGGTACATATTCAGGTACTTGGTGGGCTAGCATGTGAGCACACACATGTACACAAACACACACATGTTTACACACAGGCACCTCATTAAGTCCTTACTGGCATAGGTATATAAACATGTCTGGCTTTACACAACAGACATTTTCCTTTAAGTTGTGATCAATAGCATTGTAACTCAAATATTCCAAGGCCCTAGAGAAGCTTACTATTTAAAAGAAATCTCGGGGCTTCCCTGGTGGCGCAGTGGTTGAGAATCTGCCTGCCAATGCAGGGGACACGGGCTCGAGCCCTGGTCCGGGAAGATCCCACATGCCGCGGAGCAACAAAGCCTGTGCGCCACAACTACTGAACCTGAGCTCCAGAGCCCGCGAGCCACAACTCCTGAAGCCCAGGCGCCTAGAGCCCGTACTCTGCAACAAGAGAAGCCACTGCAATGAGAAGCCCATGCACCGCAACAAAGAGTAGCCCCCACTCTCCACAACTAGAGAAAGCCCGTGCACAGCAGCAAAGACCCAACACAGCCAAAAATAAATAAATTAAATAAATAAAAATTTTTTAAATACCTTTAAAAGAAATCTATTATGACTCCTTTCATAAACCTGTATTTGCTAATATAAATAATCACACCTGAATTGTCCAAGTTTGGATTTATGTATTCAGAAACAGCATGCAACCCAAACACAGAGATCACAGTTACACTGCCTTGGGATGCGTCCTTCTTTTGTAATGTATTACCTCACCGGTAAAGAGGTGACCATCACTTCAAATGGCATATGTAAAATTACAGATATCAGCTAGATATTGTTCAAACAAGAAAAATAGCTCAAAGGTTCTTATTTTAAACAGAAGCAGGGAAACGTAACATCATGTGCCAGCTGCCACACCCACAGAATATCTGGGGTGGGCCCTCCACATTACAGTGATTCTACCCTCTCAAAGACCTACCAAGATAAACCACATCTGTCCACTGGGATTGGCAAGTGCCTTTTTGCTGCCTATTAGTTCTAAGGCACTCAGAGAGATAATGCTACTCACTGTACCTTATATCTCAAAGGAAACCAGCACTTCAAATGATTATCTCTATCTAGTTTGCCACACCCCAATCCCTCATAGTATAAATATTCAGTGCAAAGAACCAGCTACCATGAAAAGCAATTATGGGGAAGTAAGACCCCAGGAAATTACTGAACACATAATCAGCAAGACTTACACACATTTGCTTGACCACCCTCCTGAAAGAGACTGCCCAAAACAAGCTCTTAAATTATCCTTGGAATGACAGTCCACTTATGAGCCCATGATGGCTAAAGTCGACGGCAAATTCACTGCCAAAAGACAGTACCACTAAGCACGGGATATGTGCAAACCAACCTTCAGATCATGGGATGTGCATTTTATAAAATCATTTGAAATGACATACATAAAATAGTTTGAAAGTTTTTCAACCATGATCAGCAGTCATAATCATGGTGTCTAGGTATTGTAGAGCAGTAGAATTCATCGAAGCTGAAGGCTACTTGGAATTAAGATTAAAATATTTTAAAATATTTGGTTAAGTCTTTATGAGCTTTTAAAATGTTATCTTTTAAACTCATTTCCTTAAGGAAAACCAAACTCATTCTTTCTGAACCAAAAAGTTTTAAAAATCCTTAATTCTTCTGATTTCTTATTTTTCAGTAAGCTTCTACTTTTATTATTATAAATGGATTCCCAACTACGATAAGCAAATGTAGCTTCCTCCTTGTAATAAGGGGAAACCGTAAGGTAGCAATAGAGGGAATTCTCTATCTCTAAGAAAGCAGGAAGACTAAGTTAGCAACTCACAGCACGTGGCTCTGAAATAGCCTAGTCAAGTCTTCCTCGACTTGAGGTCAGAAGATGCTGACCCCTTTGTTCCCTCATTTGACCTAAGCTTTATCTTATCCATTAACACCTTTCTTTCCTAAATTTCCCTACCCAGAATCACTGAATTCAAATAGTTAACCGAAAAAAGAAAAAAGGGGCGGGGGGAGTATGTGGAAACCACCACTGCAGGAAAAAATAATAAAAATAACAATATGCTAACAAAAGCGAACAATGTTACACAGTATTACAACAGTGCTGTACAATAGACATATGTGAACCACACATGTAATTTAAAGTTTTCTAGTAGTCACACTAAGTTTTTTTTTGAAGGTGAGATTTTTTTGGATGAAGGAAGTCAAAAGGTACAAACTCCCAGTTATAAGATAAAGAAGTACTGGGGTGTAATGTACAACATGATAAATATAATTAATATTTCTGTATGTTATGTAGGAAAGTTGTTAAGAGAGTAAATCCTAAGTGTTCTCATCACAAGCAAAAAAACTTTTTTTTCTATTTCTTTAATTTGGTATCTATATGATATGATGGATGTTCACTAACCTTATTGTGATAACCATCTAATGATGTATGTAAGTCAAATCATTATGCTGTATACCCTAAGCTTATACATTGATGTATGCCAAATTATACCTCAATAAAACTGGGGGGAAAAGATGGGATAATTTTAATATAATTTACTTAACCCAAATTATTCAAAATATCAATATTATCATTTCAACATGAAATAAATGAAAAATTGAGATATTTAGCTTTGTATTTTTTCACACCAAGGTTCCAAATTCTAGTGTGCATTTTACACTGATAGTACATCTCAGCTTGGACCAGCCACATTTCAAGTGCTCAAGTGCCACGTGGGGCTAGTGGCTTCTGAATTGAATGGTGCAGGCTCACGAGCTGCCAGGTGCTGTTCTAAGTGCTTTAAATGTACAGACTCATTTAATCCTCACAACTATCCTATGAGGTAAACACTACCGTTATTCTCATTTTACAGATGAAGAACTGAAAGAGCAGAGACCCAAAAACCACATGCTGATAACAGAGGAGAAATTCAAACCATGGCCATCTGGCTACAACTACCATACTATTTATTAAGAGCCTACTGGGTGTATGACAGACACAGAGGTGTGTATCTAAATAAATTCTCTGATGTGCTCCTCAGAACAACCCTGGAGGATAAGTGTTAATACCCCAATTTTACACACTGTTGCATCATTAATAGAAGACTTTAGAGCAGGGATAGCATGACTTCACAAGGTAACACAAGGTGGAAGAAAACAAAGGTGACCAGTCCACAAGTCTTACCCTAAAGGAACATGTAGTTTAGTAACAGAATACAAAACCACTACAAGGTATAATGAGGTACAAAGAAGATTCAGATGGAAAAATCTTAGCCCACTAAGAGAACAGGCAAGGCCTTCATGAAAGAGGTAACATTTTGAAAGGACTTAAGGAACCTCCATACTGTTCTCCATAGTGACTGTTTCAACTTACATTCCCACCAACAGTGTAGGAGGGTTCCCTTTTCGCCACACCCTCTCCAGCATTTATTATTTGCAGACTTTTTGATGATGGTCATCCTGACCAGTGTGAGGTGATACCGCATTGTAGTTTTGATTTGCATTTCTCTGATAATTAGCAATGTTGAGCATCTTTTCATCTGCCTTTTGGCCATCTGTGTGTCTTCTTTGAAGATATGTCTGTTTAGATCTTCCGCCCATTTATTGATTGGGTTTTTTTTTTATATTGAGCTGTTTGTGTATTTTGGAGATTAATCCTTTGTCAGTCGCATCGTTTGCAAATATTTTCTCCCATTTCGTAGGTTGTCTTTTTGTTTTGTTTATGGTCTCCTTATGGAGGTACTTTAAAAAACTAAAACTAGACCTACTATATGATCCTGCAATCCCACTCCTGGGCGTATATGAGGAAAAAACCATAATTCGAAAAGATACATGTACCCCAATGTTCACTGCAGCACTATTTACAATAGCCAAGACATGGAAGCAAACTAAATGCCCATCGACAGATGAATGGATAAAGAAGATGTGGTACATATATACAATGGAATATTACTCAGCCATAAAAAAGAATGAAATAATGCCTTTGGCAGCAACATGGATGGACCTAGAGATTATCATACTAAGTGAAATAAGCCACACAGAGAAAGACAAACATATGTTATCGCTTATATGTGGAATCTAAAAAAAAAATGATACAAATGAACTTATATACAAAACAGAAAAAGACCCACAGATGTAGAAAACAAACTTATGGTTACCACGGGGGAAAGGGGGGCAGGGATAAATTAGGAGTTTGGGATTAACATATACACACTACTGTGCAGAAAACAGAAAATCAATAAGGACGTACTGTATAACACAGGGAATTATACTCAATATTTTATAATAACCTATAATGGAAAATAATCTGAAAAAGAATAGTTACATATGTATAACTGAGTCACTTCATTGTACACCTTAAACACAACATTGTGAATCAATTATACTTCAGTCTAAAAAATAAAATAAAAAGGACTTAATTAGGAGCCTAGAGCCAAGAGCACAGGTAAGGTGGTAGAAGAAATGAGCTGTACAAGGGTGTTGAAGGAATGGCTAAAAGAGTTCAAAAATGGCTAGAGTGTAGAGTACATGTAGGAAAAACAATTCTCAGATGCGATGCTGACATTGTCCAAGGGCCATAGCAGGGAAAAACTCAAATTCTGTGCAAAGTTTGAGGAAACCGAGTACCATGATGAAAACTGAGCCTTAGGTAAAATCATTCTAGCTACACTGGGCAAGATGGACAGCAGCAATAGAGGTTAGATATGAACGGTGGGCAAGGATGTTATTAAAATGACCTAGGCAGGCAACTGCAATGGCCACAGTCCATTTTAAAACAGGTGGTAAGGATAAGGCTTTATGGATGCAGAACCCTTAAGGTCTGGGGTCTAAAGTTAAATCAAACCTGATGGAGTTTCAACCCTTGGTGATGAGCAGAGTGGTGGAACCATTAACAGAAACTTTAGATGCAACATAATCCAACCAGTATGCTAGTCAGTCATAGTAAGTAGAAGATTTTATCCCCTCCCCTTTTTTTTTTTCCAGCCTAAACTTCCTGCTGTATCTGTGCTTCCCACATCAAGATTTGTACTACTATCTACTGGGCTTTAAAATGGCTCTTATTTTAAATTAAAGAACTCCTTTCCTATCAAGCGAATCATTAGTGGTTAGCAGAAAATGGCAAAGGGCATTATCTTTCAACTAAGACAGAATAACACCTCCAAGTTCTTCAACACAAAGACAGAAGAAGAATTTCAGAATTCCAGCACAGCTGAATAATGCTCTGTAAGGGCTTAACAAACAGCCATGCCTAAAATATCGGCCTTTTGCTTCAAGTTCTTTATGTTTTAAAGGAAAAGTTAAAAACAATTTCCCTACTGCCGACTTCCCTTTGCATTTACTTATTTTCATGTTTAATTAAAAACACTTCCACTTCAAGCAAATATTTCCTCTTTTTCCCTTTAATTACCTGACACACAGTAGTAGAGCTGCATAAATTTTGCCTGAGGTTAAAGCTGGAGTAGAGCCTAATCACCAGCTTGAGACATTGTTCTGGCCAAGTAAAGCAGAACACATTTATCCCCTGTGTTGGAACAATACTTAGGCACTTCCACTAAGACCTCCTTTTACCCCAGTGTTGATTCTGATTAACTCCCTTTCCTAATTTGTATGGGAAACCTGGGCATTCTTCACACCACCACCACAGGATTAAGGAAATGAAACTCAGTGCAGAGGTTCAGGTGTGCACAGACTCTTCAGTAGAAAATATGGACACATCTGCCAGAGTCCTACCCCATTAAATGCCAACTTGGGCAGCCTTCCTCTGATTCAACTGATTTTGTTCTAGACCCACCTTCAGGTTTTTCTACTGCTTTCCATAAAGAAGGTGTTCAAAATGCAGCAATGAGAGCAGGTAGAAAAGTCAAGGGAAAAGTTACAGGTAAAATAAATGCCCAAAATAAGTATTAAGCAACTAAGAATGACGACCGTACGCATAAGCTAAGAAAAATTGGGAAATTAATGGCACTTACATAAAACAATGAATCTCAGAGCCAAATCGATACACACACACAGGTAATGTGCATGTACTTTTTTTGTTCTTAAGAGGCCCCACTCCAAATTCTCAGGCTCAAGTATGTAGTCTTACATATGTGGGTATAAAGATGCTCAAAGCACTTCTCTTATCCTACAATTCAATCTAGTAATAAAAGGATGGTGCTCTGGAAGACTGAATTCAGGGCAGCTGGGAAGTTTCACTGGAATCAAACGATCTCATCCACCAACCATCCAAGACTCCCCAAACTTTGGAAGTGCTCTTGTGTCACTGGAGATCTCTCTGGCAACTGACAAGGGAAGTGGAGAGGGTAGGGAAGCAGCTACCTTTCCATTTAGGGAAATCTTCTGGCATTCTAGTCCACTTTTTCATCTAAGATATAAAAACCACATAGGCAAGGCAGCTGATCCCAACTAGAAAGTCTATTTTTCATATGGGTATTTGAAAGGGATCTCAGGTAACCACCTACGCAGGTAATCATTTGTGTACACTCGAAACAGACCAGTGTGCAAGGAACAGGAGGTCCCAGAGACTCTGGCCACCTGAACCATTAGTGCCTAACTCTCTTTGGAAGCAGGTGGCTACCATTTGAGGACAACTTCAAAAAACTCTAGAAGTAATGATGACAATGATGATAAAGATAGTAACGGCAGCAGCCATTCTTGTGGTGCTAAGGATGTCTGGAAAGTACAAGGCTTTAAAGTCAGAAAGATCCTAATTCAAATTCAAACATTTTGAGCAACTCATTTGAACACTGAGCTCCCATTTCTTCATCCAAAAAATGAGAAGAGTGAAGAGGCATAAACCCAGAAAGCTGTTGTACAGAGAAATATAGCAGTGCTGATGGAAACACCTGGCACACACAAAAAGGGTTTCACAAATACTCATTCATTACTCTCCCCCCTTCCTGAGTACAGTTCATGGTGCCTTCAACAAATGAGAGAAAACTGGCTCCCCAACAGCAGGAGCCCCAGGATTTAGAGCTTTTGCTTCTGTGGAGGCTTATATTCACTTGAAAAGCATTTACTGAGTATTCCCTGTTTGCCAGGCTCTGACTTGGGCATTTGGAATATATCTGCTTTAATTTCTACCTTTATGGAATTTGATTTACTTTTATTTTTTAGGGTCAGGGATTGAAAGCAAAAATTCTTCAAAAAAATAAACCAGTACTGAATAATATCCATTTTTAAGAGCATGATGACAGTTTATTTGCCTCACTGTTTTGAGGCAAGCATAATTCATATTTATTATTTGGGCTATTCATCTGATGTCAACCTAAATGTCACCCAAAAAAGGCAAGATTGGGGGAGATTAGGTCCTGAAAAAAGACCAAAATTAATACAATGTGAAGTAAACAGCTAGAATGGTAAGTATGCAATTTTAAAATGAAAAATTAACCCAGAAAGGAAGGAGGGCCAGGGAGAGCCAACATGGAAGCTGAAGAGAACACTATAACAGGAGCCCACAATGGGCTGTGTGAGCTTAGGTACCACTGGAGGGCATGATTCCTCACAAATGGTCCAAAAGTGATGGCCATCATTATGGTAATTACTACTGTGACACCACCTCTCTGGGCCTCAGTTTCCTCACTCATCAGAGAAGTTCTGACTAGATCTGTGATTTTTAAGAGAGAGAAGTTTCAAATTTTTTAATTCATTAAAAAGGATGAGACATTTCTATAAAAAAGTTAAGAAGTACCTGGCTAAAGGACATTGCAGGCAACTTCCATTTCTAACATCCCATCATGACAATATATTCTGGCTTCACTTGACCTCAGGGCCTTGGCAACAGAAAAATAAAGCCCCTTAATCACTTGTCCCCAACAGAAAACCAAATTCAAATATTTTAACAAAAATAAATAAACAAAAAGAAGGTCATTGTATGGATCAACGAGAAAAGTGTGTCAAGAATTAAGAAGTGACATTAACTCAACCCTCTATGCCAGTGTTTTTAAAATTGTGTAAGCTACCTGTACAACAAATCCTCAAAAAAAAGCAAATAATTAAGTAGAGATGATATTTGTTAGATTTCACAATCAGTACAATTGTATGATAGATGGTACATGTATTTCTATTTAAAACGAAAAACAAAAATACTAGTTAGAAATATGTGTCATGGTTTTTAATAAACTCTGCCCTAGCAGCAGAAATGATGCCCTACTAGAAAAGAATCTAGAAATGTCAGTGAGTGTAAACGGAATCAGTGATGACAGATATGCAGTCCAAGCCAATATCCACAGAAACTCAAAGATAACTCAAGGATTACACATACTATTAAGGCTATCTATATGTTGTATACCAGTGGGCATCCATACCAGGCACTCTGCAAATATCACCTCATTTAAATTCTACAACTCCTTGAGATATGTATTTTTTTAATCCCTAAAATGGCAATAATAAGGCCCAGAGAAGTTAAAAGTATTGCCCAAAGTCATATTTCTAGGAAGTCAAAGAACCAAGATTCAAATGATAGGTTTATCTGGCTCCACACCCCTGCTTTTTAACTATGCCTCTACTCTCATTAAAAGCCACCAAAGAAACGGCACTTCCCAGGTGGGAAACAACTTTCACAGAGTGTCATATTTTGTTCCACACTTATGGCTGTCTGCATATTTGGCTTAGGGAGGTCACTAAGAATGTGGACCTAGAAGAGAACTACTTCTCACAAATACATATTACATGTACAACTGGTACTTTTGGAAGTTGACAAAGCGCTACTCAAATTAAACTAAAATGGTCCAAATATATAAAGGGAAAGGGATGAAAACACTGAACATGGCAGTGGGGTGTTACTCAGCTGATGAACCCGAAAACCAAACAAACTAGAGCAATGAGTCATAAACAGCAACAGGGTCTGCAGGATTCAGAAATTTCAAGTTTACTTTTATACTCTAGATCCTGTTGGGGGTTGGGGGGAGTAGTGGCTACAGATATATTTTGCCTTGATAACTTTATATTATGTTTACATGTAATCCAGCAGAGAGAAAAACAAATTTAATTTCCAATGTAAGGTAATAATCCAAAAGATTTGGGCTTCTTGAATGACAATTACCTCTTTCTCTGTAGATTGTGTATGAATATAAAGCATGCCCTAGCAGTATCTTTTAGCTACCTCCACAAGAGCATATAAACAGCAAGGGATTATGGTGGATTGGACTAAAACAGTACATAGTAGTTGCAACGAGTCTGGGAAACAGTATTATGATGAAGAAGAACCTCCAAATCCCAAGACACAGGATTCATTGCCAAGTCTGCAATAAGTTACAAAATAAACAAACTGAGGCCCGTTGTAACCTCTTTTATCTGTACTTCCATATCTCTAAATGGGAACTGTAATTTAAATTAATGTAAGTAAGTCAGAAAGAGAAAAACAAATATCGTATATTAACGCATATATGTGGAACACAGAAAAATGGTACAGATAAACCGGTCTGCAGGGCAGAAATTGAGACACAGATGTAGAGGACAAACGTATGGACACCAAGGGGGGAAAGCAACTGGGGCGGGGGGGTGGTGGTGGTGTGATGAATTGGGCGATTGGGATTGACACAGATATACTAATATGTATAAAATGGATAACTAATAAGAACCTGCTGTATAGCCGCATAGCACAGGGAGATCAGCTCGGTGCTTTGTGACCACCTAGACGTGTGGGATAGGGAGGGTGGGAGAGCAAGAGGGAGGAGATATGGGGACATATGTGTATGTATAACTGATTCACTTTGTTATAAAGCAGAAACACACACACAAAATAAATAAATAAATAAATAAAAATAAAGGGTTGATTAGTCCAAAAAAAGATAATGGTTTAAAGCACAAATAAATAAATAAATAAATAAAAATCAAAAGTACTACCAAAAAAAAGAACCTGATGTATAAAAAAATAAATAAAATAAAATTCAAAAAATAAATAAATAAATAAATATAATTAATACAAAATGTAAAGTGTTACCACTACATTAAATAGAGTACACTTTGAGGAAATTCTAGAGATATACAAAAGAAAATCAGCAACTAAAATCACCTGAGGACTGTTTTATGTTTGTACATATATTTGATACACATATCATCTCATAACTGAAAATTAATCAATATACATCACTAAAGCTATTAACTGCATTACTCCTTCACTCATTAGTCATCTACATCCTTCCAAGGAAGGACAAAAGTAGAAGAATGTATGCAAAGTATACATATATATACACATGCCCTCCATTTAAAGAAAAACTCTACAACTTTCCGACTGCATACTGATAAATGAGGTGGGTGTTTGATCAAGTAAGCTACAAACACAACTCTTTCAAATAAGAGTATTTATTATAATAGGCCTAAAAACAGTAGGATTTCCCAACTTTGATTTATGAATCTTTTACTCCAAAAAGCAGGCCTCTGAGATATTTACACTACACTGAGAGATTCCTCGGGTATGTGTAAACATACAAATGTAGTAGTGGTGAGGTGAAGTGTTGGGTTTTATTCCCCCAAACAAACTTAGAGAAAAAAAAGTATTAAAATGTAGTTAAGTCCTCAGACATGTTTTTTCAACTAAATCATTATATCTTCCTACGACCTTTTTTCCAGTTCTCAGAGAGGAGTATTGTAGTGACTAAAGTAAACTAAGGACAATACACAGGGAAGTTACACTTCTGAGATACAAGCTAAATGAGGTATTATGAATATAATGAGCAAATAGCAACTTTTACAAAATAAAGTACTCAGCATCTGACGATTCTGCAAATATTCATAGTCCACTGAAAGTTCATGCCAACTTCCCATTTAAATGATAACACTAGTGATTATCAAGTACTGTGCCTCCCTCTACTATAAGTTAGGCTCCATATGAGGTTTTATATTCTAATATTATCTCATTTTATCCTCACAAAAAACAAAGTAGGTCTAGATATCATTTCTGAAAAGAAAAAAACTAAGATGCAAAAGTTAAGTAACTTGCCCATGGTCATGGATCAGCTACCCAAAACCAAGTGAGCCTAAATGCAAAAGTTCATGCTTTTTAATTTCCAGTGGTATTTAACGTAGGACAAGCATAGCAATACGTGGAGAACTGGGTAGTTTCCTACCACATAGCCTTTAGGGAAAAAAATTTTAAAGAGAGATAGGCAGAGGGATGGCAATCCGTTAAGAACTTACTGGGAAACCGCCTGAAGCTTATCTGAAGGCTACTTTCTCAAATCAAGGAACATTTTAAAAACACCAAAGTCGTTGTCATTTACCCAAACGTGTCAGAGAAGATAATGCAAATGCACATCAAAAATTTTTTTAAACATTACTCTGCCTGACAGGTAGGTAAAAAAAGATTCACACGGCGTTGGGTACTGGAAATACTCTAGCTGAAACTGACTAATCTAGCTCAGAAATTAATACATTCAATTTTGCGGAGCATTAAAAACTAACGTTCTAACATCAAAACTATTCAGTACATTTAAATATATATATATTTTAAGCCAACAAAGTTACAGAAGCCCTGAACACAAAAAGAGCTATGAATTTACCTTAATATTAACTAGGACATGCTCCTTTTCAAATGACTGTATCTGGTCAAATAGTTTCAAGAACTTATAAATGAGTTTGCCTTGTCAAGGGAAGTCCTCCTCCACAGAGTGATTAAAACCACATTAGCCCTCCCCTCTAAGTTATCAAATGGATCTTCTTCATAGTATGAAATTGAGCTAAGTTTCCTGAAGAGAATCAGCTAACTTGTTTTTGTTTTGTCGTTTTATTTATAAGAACCATATTAAAGAGTTTACTAAGAGGCAAACTCTTACTTAGTACTCTTATTAAATTCTGGTCAGTGATTTCCCTAACCAACAAATTCTTTTCCTAAAATAGCAAGTTGAAAAGTTTGTATGTCAAAATACATTGCCTATCAAATAGCTCTATGACAGCATATAAGAATTACAAGTGAAATTTTTATCTCAAGGAAAACCAAGTCCACACAGGAACAATTTGGACTGCCTTGATTTCAGTAAGTACAATACCATCTGGTACATAGAAATTGTTTGTTTTTTTTGAACAGGGAAACTATAATCTGAGTGATCTTTGACTAACCGGAAAGATGAACTATGAAGAGAAAGAAAGCTCAGGCAGTAACTTCAAATGCTGCCCACAAAAAAACATTCACCGACTTCCCCCTAAAGGCCTTTTTCCCTCTCTATGGAAGTGCTTTAGAAATTTCATTCAAATCCCTAATAGCTTCTACCAAATTATATTAGAATTGTGACCTTATAATAAGATGCCTACAGACGGTTCTAATTAATCTCAGTTTGTAGAATGGATTAGGTGAATGCATTTTGCAGCCCTCTGCATAGATTACGCATACGTCCATTAATCATTCGTAAGCATCCTAAGAATAATTCCTAGAAAATCTACAAAGATAGACAATAGTTGAGAGTGATAAGAAACTTCTGACCAAGTCCTTTGGGAATCAGTAATATAGATAGGCTCTGATTTGCTATCCTTGAGGAGGTACTGTATCAAACAACAGTGAGGGAAAATTTATTATTTATCATCCCCATTCCCTGAAGTGTATAATTGAGAGGTTTGGGGTTTTTTTTTTTAATGTTTGATCATTTTAGGACACAACAGTGCACAAAGAAACTGTAAGTCTAATGGCAGAATTTCAGACTCAAAACTTATGGAAATTCAGAGACCCCTTCTGTGGCTCTGGACATAGCATGCTTGCATTCTTTCTTTCGGCCACGTGGGTGACGCTCTTTCAAGTAAAAACTACAAGAAGATGGGGGGGGGGGGTCCTCAATCACCTTCTGGGCCTCGATCTCAACTGTCATCTCCACGATGAGCAAAGGTACTCAGAGGTGCTTCCATAGTCTCTCCAGCAGGAGTGCTGACTGAGAGGCCCCCGGGCACTGCAAAGCGCCGCTGTCACTTCTAGTCACTGCTCGGCCCAGCTAATGCCATGCCTGTCATGACAAGCACCAGTCACCTTAAGGCACCACACCTCTGCCTCGACAAAACATACCTTTGAAAAGGTATGAGCCACAGAGGGAACCTATTTCAGGGGTTGCCAAGGGAAGCCAGCCTTGTCTATAAACAGCAGAGAGGCAGTGAAACAGCCCAGAGGCACAGATACAAGAAGGACTGCTGGCCCTGAATGCAAAGAAGTGTTCTGCTTCCTGTGCACGGACAGGGGAAAAAAACGACATAGTAAGATACCGTTTGACCAGGCTAAAGTGGGTTTAGCTGTCAGCCTAAACCTGCCATCTGGTGTTAAGATACAGCAGATCACGCCCCAGATGTGTTCCTTCAAACAAATCACATCTTTTTTTCTTATCCCCTCTGTTTTTTTCTTTCTGTAAAGAGAGAGATGCCTGCCAAAGATACAAATCAGCTGAAGTTTACTTTAAACTAAAGACTCTTGTGAACTTACTCAGCCAAATGAGTAGGTATGTCATTTCACGCACCCACACCCGAAAAGCCACCACTTTTCAGAAATGGCATCTCAGATGCTGAGCAGAAAATCATTTGTTTACTACTCATCGACCCTAAACGTTGAGGTTATCCTTAGTCATCCGAAAGCCATTTCATCTGAAAAAAATGAAATCTGTTTCAGTGAAGCAGAGTTCTGAAATCCTTGTCTTCCTCCTTATTTCTGACTCAGTATCTCATTCCACAATTGGGGTGGGGAAGGGTTATGCAGTGCTATCATTTGCACCTCATTACACTTGGGCTGGAGCTTTGAGAAAGCTGATATTCCCTCTAAATTTTTACAGATGCTTCTAGTTTACCAGTTCATGACTGCACTACTAGAAAAGACTTCCTGCCTCTAAACTGCTTGCTGGCATGTATGCCGAATTTCAAAATCCCTGAAAAAAGCAAACCTTTGTGGTGTTCTCTTAACTTTCTTGCTGGGGGAGAGGGGGAGGGTCACTAAAACCACACCAACCAAAAAGGCTTTTCCTTCTATGACGTGAGGCTCAATCTCTCAGACACATACCTTCCCTTCTAACTACTGATGGCTCATCTTGATTTGGACCACCCCCCACAAAAAATGTTCATTAACAGAAAGTTATTTGTGGAAAGTGTTTTTCATCCTACGTTATGATGAGGACCATGCAAGTTCTGGGAATAATGCAGTCCTAGACAGCCTTTCACCTGAGCTTATGTGTTTCCATTTATTTCATATGTGTCACTGGGAAAATACTTGGGGACAGAGAGAAGGGACACTTTCTAAACCACCACCCCCCACTTTGTTTCATGGCTCCAAGGTTTTTCAAAGTTCAGGGCAGGTGACACTGGTCTGTTCTTAATCTTTACGGCTTTAGCAATGTTAAGGCTGATGACGAGGGACACAAATCCCTGATGGAACTGAATGCATTCCAAACTCCCCGACCCACTCAAAGCCGTAATCCCCTGCAGCTGGATCTTACTTACCACCATGCACAGCTAATACATTTTTTAAAAGCTAGTCACTGGTGACAAATGTAAACTGGACAGAGCAGCAGCTCCCCACCCCCCACCTTCTCCCTGCCTTGCTCCTCCACCCCTCAATCTTCCCCCATAACCCAGAGACTTGCCCTTGCTGTGACTGATAGGACCTGCCTTTTAGAACCACCAAGCGGGTGCAGTACAGTTCTGCTCTAAGTGACTAGAAAGATTTTTAAAGCATCTTCAGCTGTCAGACTGTAACAAAAACAACAACAAAGTCATCCTTAACACAAACATTTCACGACTGAGAAAACCCTATGAATTGAGATTATCACTGCCATCTTCAGTTCACTCTTTATTTAGCTATCACACACAGGCAAACTGCTCTGGGGCCCTGGCAGCTTGACTGAATTAAGCTGGTTGCCACCTTCTTGGGCATAATAAAAGAACGCACAAGACAATTTGAAGCTTCAGGATCTTTTGTGATATATTTTGTTTGGACTCATTCACTTTTTCTTTTGGAAGAAACCCGACAGAAATATAAGTAAGCAACTAGTCTTTCATGATGGGCAAGTATGTTTTTACCACGGATTTTGAGAAAGGGAAACCAAGTCACCCAAGGAAGTTAATAGCTCTGCGCGGGATGAAATCTCCAAAAATCAAGGCAACAAACTCTGGAAACTGCATAAAGACAGACGGAAGGATAAATGGATGGATAGGTAAATTAAGAAAAAAAAAGTCTCAAATGTATTGGAGCCAATACAGACGACAGATTTTGATGAAGGGATAAGCTATCCACTTTACCTGATGCAGAAAAAAACAAGGGTTAATAGATGTGACATTTTCAGATTTACTCTAGTTCCCAGATAACTAGCAGTAAGTGCTATAAGTGATATTATCAATTAGACTTGGCAATGGCTACCACAACACTGACTACAATGCTTAGACTACATTAGGTTTAATTACTGCAAAGTTACATCTGGAGAGGGAAGCATCATTTTATAACCACCCTCAGCTTTCTAACCTGAGCCCAGCCCCTGCAAGATACATACCCGCCCAAGTAATTGAGGCTCCGAAAGGGACCACAGTTAATAACGTGTAACTAGCAGGAACACAAGGAGAAGCGACAAGCAGGTCTCCGAGAATTAAATTCACATCTGATCATGAGACCTCTCTGTGTCCTCCTGGCATTGCTGAGAGCAGGTACTCCAAAGCAGTCTGGTGACCAGCGTCAGCAGGACCCATGGAAAAGGAATTTGACTGGGGGTGGGAAGGGGGAGAAGTCGGGGGAGGGGGGCATTATACCAATGGGAAAAGAATTAGGAAAATGTGCTTGAGAGAGTCCAGCTCTGATTTTCCTACTTGTCACCCACTGTCACAGCCCCAGAGTCCAGAGTACTCAGTCAACATATGAGTAATTCAATCAAATGGGAAAAATACAAACTCTGTTGTTCATGGTGACTGTAATGCCTTGGGACTAAACTTAAACGTGTGGTGTGTGCAAGTGAGGGAAATGTGTGGGTTTTGGTGGGGGAACAAGAAAAGGAGGTTGAGATTACGTGTGTACCTGTGTGTAAAAGAGGATTTGGCACTACATGTGAGGAAAAGTGTGAAATACATAAAGGTGGATATACTTTTTAAGACCAAGAGTACAGAAATACCAAATGAAAAAAAAAGGAAAGAAAATGGGCCCCTGTGATTCATAAATTTCAGAATTATGATTAAAGGTAACACATATTTAGTCTGAATCCATATTATATGTCCATCCACCCAAAAAATATTTATTAAGGCCTGCTGTATTCTTCATAGACTAATCAAAGATGGCAGTGCTTTACAGCATTACCTTCTATACCTACTACAAACTGCAAGAATTTCCGCCTCATAATACAAAATGATCTCAGGTCTAAATTCCCGTGTCTTCAATGGTATGTTCACACTATAACGTGGTCAAAAAACCTACACAAGATGTAAAAAGTTAAGCCTCAGGAAAAAAAAATGGAATCATAACCAAACCTCTGCCTGTTACTTAAATGTGATCGCCAATGGAGTTTGCTTAATTAATCAAACCTTTTAATACTAAAATATTCTATAATTCTGCCCAATAAAATCACAGGTATGAATGTTTCTAACTAATCCAGGGAGAAATAATTGATTATGTTTGCTAGGAAAATCACAATCAGTTATATTCACCTGAACCGGCAGTTACCAATTCATAATACTTACAAAAACCTAACTCAAAATGCTGAGTCTGGAGTAAGCATAGATCCTTCCAATGGAAGGCAGCTAAAATGAACACTGTCTCTTTAAGTCGAAGGACCCACTAGAGTTAGGCAGTATGAAGCCAAGAAAAAGTTCTGAAGTTTAACTCTCAGGAGCAAACATTTTCTACTTGTGAAGTAAACTCTGTTGAAAGACAGCAGACTACGGTCCCACCAGTAAAAACAGGAAAGTTTTCAGCCAGTGACAGCTTTGCCTATGGGGGGTGGGGGGGGGAGAGTGTCATAGACTCACTTTATTAAACCATATGCTCATTGCCCTGTGAAGAAAGCAGGGTCACTAATTAGTTCATTCTGTGAAAGGAGCCCTTCCTGATCCCGTTGACTTTTGTCCCCCTGGTTAGCTCCAGCTATTTCTGTCATGCAACTTGAAAATCACTGGAGGGAGGAAGATCGCCATAACAACCGCTGAAATGATCTTGTGGAATGTGTCTAGTGGCACTGGAATAACCTGAATATGTGCTCCAGATGTGTCTGCTGTCAGGAAAAAAGTAAACACATCTGATGGACAGCGTATGACTAGATGGCCTCGAAGCGACTCCAGAGGCTGGGGGAGGGGGGAGGGACGGCACATGTGCGCCGGAGGGCGCGGGGGAAGCCGGGCCGCCCGCAGCCCGCCGGGGGCACCGCGGACCGGAGCCCGGGGCGCCCGCGAGCACTGAGCGCGACTGTTCCGCCCGCGTCCCTCCCCGGAGTGGCCTCCGTGGGACGGCAGCGGCCTCTGCGAATTTCCGTCTGGCACGGCCTTGTGAGCATTTGGGAGCAAACTCAAACAGCAACGCTGGGAGGAAGGGGGAAAAGAGAGGCGCGGGTTCAAGATGCTTTCTGCCTTAAGAATTAATGGCAACGTGTGTTTAAAGCATTCTCTCTTCAGGGCAGGGCGGTCTTCAGGCCTACTGCCCTCCCCCTCTACCCACTGAATGGCTTTGCCGCTTGGCCCTAGATGCAAACTCTTGAAGCACTCTGTATTAGGTGACTGAGTGATTACACTCCTGATAAAGTGGTGTCTTTTTTGATGCTGGGGTGGTTCCATAGACTTTCACGAGTTGGACAAGTGGGTTGGTGCCCTAACCCAAAACATGTTTTAAAAATATTTTCCCAATGAAAAACACATAGAAAGGACCAGAAAACATGACATAGGCCAAAACACATTTTCACCTTGAGTCCTATTCTCAGGAGTGTTTGCAAAGGGAAGGCTTTAGATCTACGCCCAGTGCATATGTTCACAAACAAAACAGCAATTCTACAAACATCCAGCGCACAGTGGGCACTTGTTGAGTATCTGCCGAATCAAACTAGTTTTTAATGTATAAGATTAACTAAAAGTGCTCCTTGGATTCTACAAATCAACAGTGGCAGAAATTACTTTAAAAAAAGGTAACCAAGTTTAAAAATATTTAAGAAAAATGGGAAGTTTATTTCCCCAGAGGAACAAAAATGCCTCCCTCAAGAAAACAGTAAACACCGTATCCACTGTAGTACACAAACCACCTACTTGTGCGTGAATCTACCACATTTTAATGCCTATTCCTACTCCAAAAGCTTGTATTGTGGCCTTAAGTTTTACAGAATTCATAAAAAAAAAAAAAAATTCACTACAGTCTTCCCATAAATGCTTACATCTGTGAAAAGGCTACAAAGGTTTGTGCAGAAATTTAGAATCAATGTCAAAAGCTTTTCAAAGCAACATATTCCAGATTTTTCTTTCAAAAACTCCACACAATCATATTTCAATGAAATTTCTAGTAGTTTTCCAACATGATCTAAACCAAGAACACAACTGTACTGGCAGGTATTTACTTCTATAAAATACACCTTTAAGAGATGGAATTGCTTATGCTTAACATCCATTAAGATCAATAAATTATATCACTTGGGCTGAGGGACAGCAGCACTCACCTGGTACTTCCTTCATTCAAGGCCATTGCCAACTTAGGAATCCCCTTTCAATTTCTAAGTGTCTAAGTACATTCTCCTCCTTTGATAAAACTCATTTAGTGACTCGGATTCTGAAAGTAGATCACCAAAGGGAAAAAGAAAACTATGAGAAATTATTATTTGAGAGCAGGAGGAAATGGAACAAACCTTCAGCTCACTTCCTGCAACTCACACATTCAACCTGGCAGAGGAAGACCCTAAGGATGCTTGGAGGATGAAGGACTCCAAATGTGAAGAAATAGGTGAAAGGACAGCAAGAGTGAATGGCAACGCTTCTGCCTTCTAGACACTGGATTCCACTGGCAGCTGGCTGAATGAAACCAATAACAGACTCACAGTTGTGGAAAATGTTTCATACTCCTCTAAGCGAAAACGTCGTTATTTCCTTGTAACAGAAACTGTACTTCTTGACAAGTTAGACAACCTAAAATAATCATTGCCAAGGTGCAATTTATAAAATTTGCTGGCAATCTATAAAAAAGAAATAATCTGGGTATTTTCAATTATTTGCAGAGCATACTTCATTATTATTATTCCAGTCTAATCTAGCGCACCCCCCCCCCAAATTAAAAGACTTCAAAAAGGGCTGACAGACTTCCAAATAAAAAGCCAAATATTTTAAAGCTTTTGTGAGCCAAAGTCATAAATGTGCACATTTGTACAATGAGGTGCCAAATGTCCAAAAGATGGATGAATTTCAATGACCATTTTCATTTGCCTTAGCCTTAGTGTTCAACCAATAAGCAAAAAGTTTGTATATATTCCAAGAACTGGAATGTATTTGTATTTATGTGATGTTTCTTATCCATCTCCATCTAAAAGTTCTTACACCAAACTTGTAGTTAACTTTTATAAGAAAAGGGAAATAAGGCACCAGGATCTTTCCTCAAATTCGGAGTAATGGTTTTCAGTGACTTTTTTTTTTTTTTTTTTTTGCTTCTTAAGAGCATCAAAAGGTTGGAATGGGATGAAACCTGGAGTTAATGTAGGAAGTATTCAAGTTCCAAAAGTTATATGATACCCATATGAACATATTTGGTGGCTGAACTCCACACAATTAAGCCTATGGCTGAAATCAAAACTTCACACGTATAGTCTGTCCTTAGTTCACTGTGTGCTCAAGATCCAATCAAGTGCTCATGGGTTAGTTATGGTTTCTCAAACCACCAGCTTCTCTTAGACAATGCCACACAAGTAGCAGAAGCTCTGTACAGACTCTTCCTAATGCTTTTCTGTTTCACTCTGCTGAGCAAATAATGGTGATGCTTATAACATGCACAGACTATGAGATAAGCAGACTCATCAAGCAAGATCTAGGAAACTTGGGAGAATTTACCAACAATTCTTTTACCATTCTGTATAGCATTACAAGCCAGCACATAACAACTAGCAAGTTAAGGAAGGCCAGAAAAGTTGAATACTCAAGCAGGAAAAAAAAAAAAGAGAGAGAAGAAAAGAAAAAAAGAAACTAAGAGGGCTACCAGCAAGCCAATCTATTCGAATTCCAGCTGGCTTAGGAGTAAAACACTGCAATGCAGTTTTCTGGCTGCAGGAGTTTTTGAACTGTTCAGGCTTCATTCATGTGGCACCGTTTCTTAAGCAAAAACAAGAGAAAGTTATAGGAATGAATGAAACCAAACTCTAGACTTTAAAGCAATGATTTTCTGATTTCTGTTAAAGAAGGAAACATGGATTCTTGAGAAAAGCATTTTCAAGAATGTGAACAAGAACTCCTTAGTGAGTTCTTAAAATAAGGAACTCTTCAAAGGAAAAATGTGATGTTATTTCATGTACTTAAAGGCCAACAGAAGAAAACAAGAAAATCCAGAAGGTTCTTTGACATCATCAGTCACGTGTCATGATATCAAGGGGAAAGAAGCCATGAAACGGCACAGAAGTCCAAAGAAAAACAGGCAATCTGCACAGTGGAACACAAAGAACACAATATGTTCTGCCCAAGTTTGGAGGTCTAAACGATTCCCTAATCAAGAACAAACGGCTACAACATTTGATCTGCTTATTATAATGTCATCAATTTAGGGACACATTTCTAAAACCATCCACTCCTCTCCTGCACTGACTATAAAACAAGTCAATGAATCCTATCCACAGTATTACAACAAACAGAATATTCTTTCAAGGAGTCTGAAGTCATGAAGACAAAACCTAACAATGGACATTAATTTTTAAAATAATTATTTTTCACATAGCATTTAAGAGGAAGAAGAAGGAACAAGTAGGAAGAGTTGAACACAACTTGAGAGAAGTCCCTGAATCCACATTCCTTCTTATTACAGACAAGGAATCGGTCTTATAAAAGTTCAGTGATTCACCCCATGTCACAGCTATTTATCTGGAGAAGAATTAGAACAGAAACCTTCATGGCAGTGAGATCCTCCCACAAATCCATCCTCCTCTTGCCACGGCCAACTTCACTCCCTACTCCCAAATGAGAACGGATTTGTATTCCCTGGATGAATTCTTCTCAGAAGCTCAGCCTCAAGAAGAGAGACAACATTAACAAAGAAATCGAAAAAACATTCTTCTGGACAATTTCAAACTTCTGTCCCTATAAGCATTTTACCAGGATTGTTCAAAAAAAATAAAGCAAATATCCACTTTGAGTTTGAACTCCATTCTTCTTCCTATTTCCTGGAGCAGGTGCTCCCAGGCTACGAAATGCCAAGAGGAGAGAACAAAAAGCTGGCCTGAGAAGCCGAGAACTTTGGGGTCATTAGCCCCAGGGGAGTAATGGTTGACTATATTCCCTTACGGTTCCTTTATCCTTAGTTCACTGAGGGTAAAGGGCAATTTTTTTTCTCTGCTGTTTTTCAATGTTATTGTCCTTGCAGGCCCATCACGGGACCCTGACATGCTAGGAATTGCTCGTTACTTGGCTGCATATGCCACAAGGAGGAGTCATTACTATCGCACATGGGACCGTGTCCCTGGCTCCAGAGAGAGGATCACCTCAAATGGACTGACAGGTGGCAGAGCAAGCCCTTCAAAAATCCTGAGCGCAAACCCTGCCTATAACCTTCAACAGCCTCCCATTTCACCCAGAATAATGACTATGGTCCCCGCCAGGGCCTACAAGCTCCTACAAGCTCCTCTCTCCATGGTCTGGCACCGGCTAACCAGCCTTACCTTGCTCTAGTCTCTCCACAGAGACAATAGCCTCTGTTCACACCGCTAGTGCCCCAGGCTCTCTCTGACCTCAGGGTGCTGGTCCTTTTGCAACACTCAGCACCCTCCATCTTAGCCCCCAAGCAACCTAATGTCTCTCCATCCTTCAGATCTCAGCTCAAACAGCCCTTCAGGGAAATCTTCCCCGATACCCCCAACTATGCTTGGTGGCCCATGCTTTATTTACATTTGGGGGTTCTGAGTGGTAGTCCATTTGGAAAAGGGGGAGGGGTTCCAAGGCTCAGAAAAGGTTTGAACATCACTGCACAGTTTCAAAAGTCCCTTAAAGCAAAATAATTCTGATATTTGTAGTAATTATCTTCCACTCCTGAGTTAACTATACTAATAAAGGAGTCAATGTTATAAATTTGGAGATCCCCAAGTCTGCTTGTTAGGGCCAATATCCATTTATTTCAAATACTCCAAAATAGATAAATACTTTTATAAACTATAGACACTTAAGTCCTTCTTTCCCCACATTGGTTGTAATAAGTGGCAGCAGCAGCAGATGAACAAAAAATACACAAGGCTTAGAATCACACTCAAGTTAGACTGCTCCTTACCAGCTGCCTGACCTTAGGTAAGTCTGCTATCTTCTTTGGGCCCATTTTCTCTTTTGTGGGAAGGGGAAAAAAATGACACCTTCCTTAGAGGATTCAGAAGACATGTATCTGGAAGCCAACATTTGTATTACCAACTTTACCACATTTACCATTCACAATTCTGCCTGATTATCTAAATGTTATTAGTCTCATTCTTATGTAACCTCCATAAGGGTAGGGATTGTTACTCTTTTTCCCCTATCTTTGAGTCCTTAGAGCTTAGTACAGGGTCTGCCCTATATATATATTAAGCACCCAGCAAAGAATTTTTATAAAAGTGAATTCACAAAAAGATAGTGTAACAGATTCCCCTTCCTTTGTTAGTTTTGATTTCTTTTTTAAGAAGTCGATAATTCTACAGTGGGTAATGTGTCTTCGGCATTCTCACGTGTGTATGGTTGGTTAATATTTTCCACAGAAGTCAGTGTTCACTGGGACAAAGTCAGTCATGTATACCCATGAGGACTTATGAAAAGTCTAGTCAGTGAGTCTCATTTAGTGATAATAGCTTCACTCACTAGTATCACAAACTTCGTGCCATTGTTCAAAGGAAAACTGAGTTACAGAGCGTGTGCTACGATCAGCACTGTCCTTCTACGCAAATGGAGAAACAATTCTCCACTTGTGGGATGTTAGCAGCAGGGACTTCATATAATAATAATAGTAAACACTGTCTACTTTTTCTGTGTGGCAATCAAAATTGTTGAATATTTCCATCAACAAATGATTGCTTTTTTCAATCAAAATTGTTTGGGTTTATTTTTATGTGCCAAGCACGTTTGTAACCACTTTACATATAGCAACTCATTTAATCCTCACCACCACAACCCCATGAGGTAGGTACCATTATTATCCTTATTTTATAGAGGCAGAATCTGAGCCTAAACTGCCTTTGTGCTTATAAAAAATTTTTCTCTTAACATTTATTTAGCGAAAAACTAGTATGCACAAGGTACAGTTTTGATACTGTATTTTAAATATGAGATTTAAGTCTCTTGCCAAAAAACACAGATTTCAGTTAGAAGAGGTTTCAAAAGAACTGATGTCTAAAGTTGTATTGTTTTTTCCCAGTCTGACCAGTTTTGAGACTTGCCCTAATAGGATAAGGCGCTGAACTGCAGGGAGCCTTTAGTAAAACACAGCACCCATCTCACCTAGTTAAGAATCCTGGCACTAGAAATCCATTTCACCCCACTCAGAAGCAGGCTGCGGTACATAATTATTTTCATCTGGTTATAACACAGGGTGGTGAGTTTAATCTCTAAAACCCTACAGGGATTGGTTTTAGCAGTTTTAGAAATTGCCTTTCACGCTATGAATGTGCCGCACAGCAAGATGGTCCTGCTAATGGTTCCCAGACTAGGATTTGGGGGGACCAAAGGCACGGCTCCCTTCTTTCCCTAATTTCCTTTCCTTTGTGGGCCAAGTCTGTGGTTACTCATGGTATCCTCATGGCCCCCCTTTCAAACACAGTTTGTTCTAATCTGGACAAAGGAATAGAGGTCTTTTTTTTTTTTTTTAAGTTATAGTCAATGATAACTAGTCATGGAGTCAAATAAATCCATATATAAAGTGGACCGTCCGTGAACAGTCTTTTTTAAAAACATAAAAGCATATATGCAGACGAAATATATTCCCAAACAATAATGTGGCCATGAATGTGACGTAATCTCTAGTTTATCTTGTTTTTAAAAACTTTTGCTAAACCCTTCCTTCCCAGGAAATAAAATATTCAAGAAAACCGATTCAAGAATATAATTTAATGTCTCCCTTATTTTTTTAATTAAGTTCAACTCTACTCGGTCAATCCTAATTTCTCCCAGGTCCTTAAGGAACCCTCACCATCAGGAACAAAAAGAGGATACTTTGCTAATCAATGTTTAACGTGAAGTTGCTATAAAGACTAGGACTAACAAATCCCATAAAGTAAAAATGATGATTTTCTTCAGTTTTTGGTAGAAGAGACAACCTCAATATATATATATGCAAATTAAACTTCCCTGCTTACACAGGAATCAGAAAAGGTCCTCGGGCTGTCCACAGCATTTTGAGTAATAGCAAGCCACTTACATTAATAATGACAACTACATGTCTAAAGTTAGTCAACTTATACACCTGGTTCAATATTTGTGAGAATATTTTGGCTGTGCCCCCGAAAAGTTTTTTGTATGATAAAATCCCGCCCAGTGTCCTACTACCTGATGTGGGGGATGACTTAGGTAAATTCAAAGAGTCACGTTTGTATAAGGCATAGAGATAGAGAAGTAACAAGACATTTTCTACTTTTTCCTTTCTTTTCATGCTCTTGGAGCTAAAAATTGATCCACAGCAAAGATCTTAGTAGTATAAAACCACAACACCATGAAACACAACCTTAGAAAACCCTAATTCCACCAGACTGCCAAGTCCTTGGGGAATTATCTCCAGTCCCAAAGGCAATGCCTGGCATAAAGGAGGTCCTCAAATATTATCTATACAATGAGATAAATAAAGCCCCAGAATGACAGTTTTTCAAGTACTTTTAGCGGAAGGTATCCAAGCCCGGATTGTGATACCACTTCAAAGATGAGGCACCAGAACAACAGAGCCGCAAGTAGCCTGACCTGGGGGCTCCCAAGGTACTGCTTACCAGGGCCATCACACCTCTGCCCCCTCATTTAAAACGCCTAGGGCATCCACTCTTTCACTTTTGCTCTGCTTTCTATATTTTATGATCTGTGGGGTAAAAACACCAAAGTGGAAGACGCAACCAGATCATTCAGATGCCAAATCCTAACAAGATCCACTACTGTCCTTTGCAGCTGTGCAAGTCTGACGGCTCAGGCTACCAGATGTTTAGGTCTAGTTAAATAAGGCCCACAGAATACTGTATATTGTACACAAGTTTCCATTTACCACTTATTTTTAACCAAAAAATATTTCTTTGGAGTCTTTTTCATGCACAGACCTCTGGCATTTAAATCTAGACAGACTTTTACAGGAAAAACAAAGCAAAGAAATGCAAGTTGTTACCACTCACTCTCCAGATTTTGAGGATTTCTCTATGAAAACAGATCACAACAAAACATGCTAACCTGTATGAACTGCAGAATGGAAAATCCAGTGTATTTTCAGATTTCTACAGCTTAGACTTCAAACAGTAGACATGATCTTCACCTGGTAGTTTGCTGTTGCTCTTAGGTAAAACTGAATTTCAGCTACTGATTCAACATTTATGGAATTATTGTATGCCAGGCTTATGCTAGGTTTGGTGACTCAAACATGAATAAAACATGACTCGTACCCTTGGGCAGGGACAATCTTAATGGCGGTTCAGGCAGACACAAAGAAATACAAAAAGTTATGTTGGCCTACGTGTGCCACAAAGAGGTTTCCTACGTTTAATGTCTTGAGGAACGCATGTGAAGAAAAACTAATTCCGTTTGTCAGTGAAAATGAGCTAACAGTAGTTAGTTCTGACATAGGTCCCTTCTTATACAAAGACCTAATATATAAAAGTCACTAAAATGTGGAGTTTCTAAAACAGTGGATTAAGTCTTTAACAACTCTGGATAATTTTCTTAGATAATGAAAGGCATTAGAAACTTAAGTATTCTTTCCTTAAAGTCAAGCAAAAATTCTCCAACAGTTTGTATATATTGTACAGCTGGAGGCAATCTTATTTGCTTTCAGCAATGCTGAGCCACTCGTAACCGGCACTAGCTGCTAAGGGCTCTGCATCTTTTAATGCCCTGTTTATATTATGTTGTGTATCAATATGGCAAAAGTCACACGCCATCACCAATTTTCTTACCTACCTTCCTTCTATTTGGTATTAAATTACAACCCAAAATATGACTTAGTTTTGAAAGTTATCTTAGAATAAAAATGAATGCCCTATACCAAATACTAACTAACGATAACCACTTAAGTAACTGTGGTTCATTAGATGGCTTACTTTTCTGAAGGGACCTATTAGGTTTGATTCACCTGGATCTGCAGGTTAGAAGAGAACCCCACGTGACTCTACGTGCAGCATGCTGCACACTCTTTGGCTCAGGCAACAACAACTTCATTCCTTCCCAGAGGCCATCACTGTATGCCTACTAGGCAGCTGGCTCTATGGCCTATGATTCTCTCCCCAAAGCAGAAATACACTGACCTTCAGGCAGGAATACAAAGGTCGATTAGAAGAAGATCGTCTCTACTGCTGAATACTGTGGTTATCAGAGCTCAGGTCCTTGACTTAGGCCTGTACTCTGATCCTCATGCTGTCACTTACAAGTTGGATGACTTGCTGCAAGCCACTTAACTTTTCTGAAGCTTCATTTTTCCATAGTGATAAACAATGTTAATAATGCCTGGTTTGTGGGATGCTTAAAAAGATTAAATGAGATAATAATGCACACAGCTGGAACATAGTAAGTACTCAAAAGATTACTAGCTTACTCACCTCCTGAAGCATAATATTGTGAAAATATGCAAAACCTAGAGTCTGAAGATTCAGTTCCCAGTTTTGTGCCCCTTGGCTTTACAGTGCTGTGACCTGGTCATAACACCTAAATCCATGGTACTTTTATTATCTCCGCTATACAATGGGAAGAATTATAACTCAAATGAGTATTTGTGGAATATGTTGAGAAATTTTCTGTGAAGATGTTCATAAACTATAAGATTCGTGGTAAAATGTAAAAATGATTAAAGTCAAGCACTTGAAAAAAAAAGATCATCTCAACCCTATAGCGATGAAAAATGTAACCTCTGATACACAATGTGAATGGAAAAGGATTCTGAACTATGATTAGTCAACAAATGCGACGCATGTACCTACATACACACGTGTATGCCTGCCAGCACACACGCCCCTACAACGGTCATCAGCAACCGCTCAACTCCTTCCCACTGACCCAAGGCAGTCTCAGAATCCTTTTCTCAAGCAGCCATTACCGATCTATCAATACTGCAAGGGAGGAGAAACCTGTTTTCCATCCTTCATTTTGTCTGCTCTTCTGATAAGGAGCTCTGAAGAAGTACCAAAGTTACAAAGATCAAACAGTTAGTCAGTGACAGAGTCCGGGTTAGAAAAAAAACAGACCTTGTGCCTTCTGGTCCATTCCACAGTGCCTATCTGGAATGTTTATCGCACACACACCCTAAACCCCTACTCTTCCTTGCTTTGGGTCCTGATCATTTAATTTCTTACCATCTCATTTTGGCAGCCACACATGCTCCTCTCCCTTTTGCTTTTAGAAAATTCAGCATTCCCTGGCATAAAAGGGCAAAGAGACTGTCATTTCATATCCATGAAGCTAATGAATGCCCACAGTTGACCTGGCATCTCCCCCTTAAGCCATGCTAACATCAGCTGTCACTCAAAAGTTCACTCTACAGCTTGACCTTTGCTTCTGCTCAGAAGTATTCACCCTATTATATAAAAAGTGTTTTTCCTTTAATGTCATGATGACAAAATATTGCGATGTCTGTATGCCTTTCCAAACAGGCAGATTTGTGACACACACTAAATAGTTTTGTCACTAGATTCAAGAATTTAAGGCAGGGAGAAATACCAAAAGCAAAAAAGAATTACCAGGTCGAGTGACTGGGAAAAACTGGTACTCCTATGCTCATCACCAGCCACAAAAACCATATATAATCATGTTTATGAATCTGACACCCAAAGAACATTTCAGTCATCTTTAATTCAGCAGTTCTATTGTAAAATAAGACTAAGACTGCTCATCAGAGAAGGGTTACCATATAGATGATGTGCATTTTCAAATTGGCCAATTTCCTTAACTTATTATTTTCAGTACCATAAAACATTTTAGCTACTTCGCAATAGGCAGGCATAACTTTAAACAGGAAGTAATATATCAAAAAAAAAAAAAAAATCAGCTTCTTGGGTTGAAATGAGCCCACCAGTTCCACCACTGTAACCTCAGCCAGGGTGGTCATTATTTTTGCTGCTCTTCAGATTTTTCATTCGAACACTGCACTTCTATACTTCACAAGAAAAAATGACCTAATATGCAATGTTCTAGGCAAATAAAAAAAGGTCACACATAAATTAATCAGCATCACAGGACTACAGAGGCCCTTCTTTAAGCAACACACAAGGAAATGTGCACAACATCTACCATTTTAAAGAGTTTTTATGGTATATCAGGCCCTGAGCTGATCCTTACCCACGCTATGTCTACTTTAATCCTCGCTCCGACCTGATACAAAGAAGGTTATTACCCTCCAAGTTAACAAATGAGGAAATTGACACTTCAAGAAATTCTGTCCATTGTCAAACTTCCCATAACACAGTTGGGATTCAAACTCAGGCCTTTCTGACTCATATGCTTTCTATCCCTATGCTACCCTATACTGCTTCCTACTACACTATAAATATTTAGAACATTTGCAACATTTGTAGATAAGGCAATCAGAACCATAAGTAACTAATCATTCCTCAAAATGCAGGTATCTGAGCTACACTGCATCCACAATCAAACCATCATATCACCAAAGGCTAATCAGGTCATGAGGTGTACCTGTCTGTCATTTAAGATAAAAGTGCAACCCTTATGATCCTTGACTGGTTTTACCACACTGTGGTAGTTACATGCCTTGTTATGAAGTCAATCATACAAAGTTTGAAAATGTTTAAACAATGGACACATAAAATGTGTCAAAAAAGATAAAACTTCAAAGTAAAAGATTAATCAATGAAAAAGTTGGCATGCACGATGGGCAACCATTGCAAAAGATTTTTCCCTAGCCTATGTCTGCAAAACACTATTTTATGGACATATTTTTTGGAGTTTCAGAGGCTGTTTTACCTTATATTAGCTATTTTAATGTAACTGCCTCCATTATGTTTTTGACTGCTAAACTAGTAAGAAAATTCAATTTTCTCTTAGAAAAGAAACCATTCTTCTCACTGGCATCACAGTTTCCAAAATAATTCATGTAGGTTTAAGTATGATACTTTCTGTTCAGATGATAAATGAAAAGAAAGGAATGAGCATTTGGCACGTGCCTTTGACAGACACCATGTGAGGCATTTTCACATATGTTATCTCAAAATACCCCAGGTGGCAATACTATTATATTTCATAGGAGAGAGCACAGTAGGTCAAAAGGTAAAGGATGCCAAGGGCTAGGTGGAGAGGTGAATGGAGAGTTACTACTTTGGGGTATAGTTTGCTTTTCAAATGATGAAAACATTCTAGAATCAAATAGTGGCAATGGTTGTACAACCTTGTGAATATACTAAAAACCACTGATTGTACCCTTTTTAAAATGGTTAATTGTATAGTATGTAAATTATATCTCAATTTTTTTAATTACATAGTCATGGTAAATGTTAACATTTGAGAAATCCAGGTGAAGAGTATATGGGAATTTATTATACTATTTTTCCAACTTTTCTGCAAGCCTGAAATTATTTCAAAATAAAGTTTTTTTTAAAAAGGCACAAAAATATGAATATAGTTAACGCTACTGAACTTACGCTTAAAAAATGGACGAGGGCTTCCCTGGTGGCGCAGTGGTTGAAAATCTGCCTGCCAATGCAGGGGACACGGGTTCGAGCCCTGGTCTGGGAAGATCCCACATGCCGCGGAGCAACTAGGCCCGTGAGCCACAATTACTGAGCCTGCGCGTCTGGAGCCTGTGCTCCGCAACAAGAGAGGCCGCGATAGTGAGAGGCCCGCGCACCGCGATGAAGAGTGGCCCCCACTTGCCGCCAACTAGAGAAAGCCGTCGCACAGAAACGAAGACCCAACAGAGCCATAAATAAATAAATAAAATTTAAAAAAAAAGAGTAATGTTGTTCGCTGATTAGAATTCCATGAAAGTCTTTGCATTAAAAAAAAAAAAAAAAATGGACGAGAGGATAAATTTTATATTATGTGGGGTTTTTTTTTTACCACAATTAGAAATAAGTAAATAGGTAAAGGAATTTGTACAACAAGATTCTACCTTAGTAAGTAGAGGTATCGGTATTCAAATGCAGGTCATTCCAACACCAAAGCCAAAACTCTTGTTAGAAGCCCAAAAAAGGGCTGATTTATTATCCTTGGATTGTGTTGAGACGTTACTTATGGCCATTCTAAAGCTGCACACTAACACACACACCTAAACTGCTTTTTCATAAATGAAAACTACTGCCGACTAAGTGGGTTTTATTAAATGCTTCTGAGCTACTTTAAGGTTGCCACATGACTATGAATGTGTGTGGAAGGAGAAGAGAATGTTTCTGTACTATTCTGTATGTTAAATAGTGATTCCAGACTGAATATTGTTCAAATACAGGGCCTTATGTTGAAATTTCCAGTCAAAATTTCAGAACTGGTACTGACATGAGAAAGTAATGAATATGTAAAAATATTTGTTTTTATCAAATTCTGGTTTTATTTACTCTAATGTTTTTCTGTTGACTTAAAAATTCTTTAATTCTATAGCAATTTCTCACAAAGATAATTATTTTCTTTAATTACAAAAAAAATTAGAGACATGAGTTTCAACACACTTATATAATGTGCTCATCTGCCAAACACTGACACACAATACAATGGGTATTTGCATAAATGGGTCTACCTGGGTTTGACTTGGGAGCTCACAACTAAATATTCTTAGTAGGCCAAGCGTATAAAATATCCATATACCTTTAGAAATCAATTTACTCAAGAACATTAAGAAGCGGAATTTGCGGTTCCATTTGTTAAGCTGCAATCAAGTATAGAAAGCGGACCCTTGAACAACATTGGGGTTAGGGGCACCAACCCTCCACACCATCAAAAACCCAAGAATAACTTACGGTTGGCCCTCCATATCCCTGCTTCCACATCCAGGATTCAGCCAACCTCAAATCATGTAGAACTGTAGTATTTACTACTGAAAAGAACCGGTGTATAAGTGAATCCAGGCACTTTGAACCTGTGCTGTTCAAGGGTCAACTATACTAAAGGGAAGGAATGGGGAAAGCAGGGAAGGGGAGGGAAACATTCCTTTAAAAAAAATGTCAGGTAGGAATTCCCTGGCGGTCCAGTGGTTAGGACTCAGCACTTCCACTGCCAGGGCCTGGGTTCAATCCCTGGTTAGGGAAATAAAATCCCTTAAGCTGCACAGCACAACCAAAAAAAAAAAAAAAAAAAAAAACAAAGTCAGGTGGCAATTCTAGGGGGAAAGCGAATCATTTTTACCAATTTTTTTTTTTTTTTTTTTTTTTTTTTTTTCATATCAATAACTATCCAGTGATTCCCAGCAGAGGCACTGACATTTTGGGCAGAACAAGTCGTAACTGAGGATAAATTCTTCTGCGGCTGGGACAATGAGGTGTCCTTGGCCCACGACACAGCAGGAGGCACTCCAATTCCACTCATTTGTAACAAACAAAACCATCTCCCCAAGATTTCCAAACACCCCGTGGAGGTGGCAGCACCCCCAGGTCCAGAACCCAGACAAGCTGTAACATCTTCCCCGTCTCAGTGTTTCACAGCCAGCTGATGAGTGGGAAGCTGCTCCCATCCGTCAGGCTGGACGCCAAGGCTGTCACGCACAGCCAGGATGCCCCACGTTTGGAGGTAACCCTCTCTCTTACGGGGCCCATCAGCTGCAAATTCAGATTTCCACTGTCAGTTATTCTTAACACCAAACACTGGCATTCATTTGACTGACACCGCAAAAACTCTAAGAGAAATGAACATTTAAAAAATGGAAAGACTTTCATTATTTCATGCACGCTTTTTACAGTCACAGTCTTCAAAAGTTACATGGCTTAGACCACCTTACTGTTTAATGTTAACAGGTCATGATATACTGATTAAAAAGAAACCACTGGGAGTCCAGTTTTCAAAACAGAAGAGTTATACCAAGAACCCAGACCCCACGTGTCAGAGCACTAAACGTTCAAGTTCAATGCCTCTGCATACTTAAGTTACCAGAGGACAGAAACAGTGCAGAATTTATAAAAACTGATTTAGTATAAAATACAGAAGACAGAGTTAAGTTTGAAGTACAGAACTGCAGAGTTTTATTTTCAACTATAATGAAAGAATGAAAGGAAAGAAACTTCAAAGCTAGGAATACTTTAACTTAATGAGAAAAGAAAGTCTAGCATTTTGGGTGTTAAAGTTTAAACAGTTATCAATCACAGAACTGCATCATCTTTTCACTATTTCTCTAAGCAAAGCCCAATAGGTCTGCCTGTTAATAATAAAAGTCATTGTATTTCTTGCTTTCAAAAGTATTTAATCACCACAAATTCTTTGGTAGAGTCTTTCCCAAGTTCTGACTAGAATCCTGTAAGTCTACAGAACTAGCTCACCAGGGAACACAGCACAACGCTAAATACCACAATCTATCACCAGCATTAACTGCTCCCAGCCCTAAGACTTTAATTGCGACAAGACTACAGCTCAGAGCCTGAAGCCTGGTAAAGTCCTCTTGCAGCAGGCAGGGACAAGGACCACATATTTTCATACATGCTGGTGCATATTACACAGTTTGCGGCCCCAGTCACAAGCATGTCCAAGACAGGATTTCTAAACTAGTCGGTGAAAATTCTACTCAATGCATTTTCATAGAATGAGCCCCGAATTATTTTAGACCCAGCCATGAAGATTAAGTGACCAAAGCACCATCAGCTTTGCCAGTAGCTACAACCTTCTGACAAACTTTGGGAAAGAGAAATCCAATAAAATTTTGTTATCACGACACTAGACTGTCAATTTCCAATTTATAAATGAACTATCGCAGTCAAAACTGCAAAGTGAGTCAGTATTAGCGTTTATCATTACTGTTAAAGACAGATGTGCTTTTAAGAACCACTGGAATTTTTTCTTCCCTTACAGTACACTATTTCTGCAAAACACAAAGTGGATGATATATTTAAAACAGTAATATCAGTTTACAATGTCAAGTTACTGCATGGTCGAAAACTTGATTTCTATAGCAGGTCCTCAAGATAAAACTAAAATCCTCTGCTGCGGTAGGTCTACTTTCCAATTACTAGAAGTAAGCATACGAGAGATATAATTAGTTATGACACTAGGACAGGCATACATGTTTCAACACACACACAGCTCAGAACAAAGTTTTTGGCATTATATGACAGAGGACTTAAACCAAAGACTCAAAGAGAGGTTATGCAGTGTGTGTGTGTGCATGTATGTATATGCCTTTTTTTTTAATTTAAAACTTGCCACACCAAATTATTTCTTTAAAATTATAAGCATATTTTGATTTGTTTAAACATCTCTTTAAAGATTTCTCAGGGAAAAAAAAAAACATCCTGCGGCTTTCATTGCGCCTACATTACAAATTAAGGAAGCTGACTTTATAAAATTCATTTGGTGAAAAAGAATCACCTTTCAAAGAAGGCTGAATGTTGGCTAAACACATTTAGAAAAGTCTGATAGTCCTAGTCTTGGATTTCTCAATCAGGGATGAAACACTAATTTCTAAAAATGGAATATACAAGGCAGTACAATTTAACTTTGACCATTAAACGTCTGTCCAAGATACACTGCCAAGACAGCCCCAAAACAGAATCTTTCAGCAGAGCTTTAAAAATTAAAACATGAAACTACTAGATAAGTACATTACTAAATTATGATCCACTTAGGATCATTTATTCCTTGATAAAGATAGAAAGACGAAAATTTCATAATTATATACCTAAGAATCTACAGAGCAGCATGTGAGAGCTGTATAAACAGTTGATTATAATGAAGTATGACTGCACTCAAATGAGGGGCAAATTTAAGAAAGTAAAGAAACAGATTACATACATACATAAAAAACTGAAATTCTGTAAGATCCTACTGTGTTTGATCTCAAAGATTATAACATGAAATATTCCAAAACTTCCCTTTTCTAAGAAAGGGTCTTGGTTTAGGCCTGGATTCAGCCAAAGATTTTATTAAAAAGAAATTTATGATGCAGTAGTTTATAAAAACACAACAAAACTCAATCTCATGATATTCTGAGAAATATCGAATATTAATAAATGGTTCTTTTCTTTAGTTTCTTATCAAATATAAATTTCTTTTCCTGAGACTACTAATCCAAAAAACCTAGAAAGGTCCAATATCTCATGGTAAAGAGATGACACCAAAAAATGGAAGTAGGTTTCAAGTCTGACAGCTTCCATCTTCCAAGTCATGACTGCCCTCAATCTGCATATGGAATTCCATGGACAAAGTCAGGTGTAGGTATTGTGAATGGGTGTTGGAAAACACAGAGCTTTTAATTAAGTGCATTCTCAAGTATAATAAGCCACCCTGGAACAAGATAAAAAACATGGAGAACCCATCCAGCTAGACCTTACACTCCCACAGGAATCATCATACATGACAGTGAATTATGACAAATCCCATCTTATGGGCCAAATGGTCCATGAAGACAGCACATGTGTTTCCTACAAAGATAGTATTAATGATGCACTCATGTTTTGGTCGAGCAGAGCTTTCCACCTTATAACAGGGCCTGCTAAGAGCCCTCTCTACCTTCACAGAACTATGTAAAAAGCTTTAGTAAACTACGTATGTATAAGTTCACTTTGGGTTTGGCTAAAAGAAAACACCCAACAGTTTACAGGTGTTTACTTCTAATACCAGTTGGTCTTAACTTTCTTTCAAATCAGGAAGTTCCAAAGTTTCAGAGAATTCTGGGGGAATCCAGAAACATCTAAAGTTAACTTTTCTGGAGTCAAACTTATTTCATTCCTTTTTATTTCTTGAATTCTCATTCCTAAAAATCTTCTACAAACTTCAAGATAGGGTGTGGGTGTGATTTCACAAAATAAACTGATTTTTCAAAACTGCTTTTAATATTTTTAACAATAAAATTATGCCAAGATCTACAAATTCCACGCAAAATTAGCGTTTTGTGCTGTGGAGAAGAGGTTGGAAGATGAATTGGAAGAAAGTTTAACAACACAGCATCTTCCGAGAAGGTATAACTAGTGCATTTCTCAACTGAGAACCAGAAAGTAATCATAAAGAAACTGATAAGTGTCACCTGAAACTACAACTTACAGGAATTCAAAAACAAATCTTAAAACATAAAAAACAAAATAAAATCATATTCCCCTTTAGCAACTACTCTTTCCTTTGACTTCTGTCATCTGTCAGTATAGACAAGACTGCCTCAGAAACAGTTTATGTGCACAAATTTGTACTTCACTTGCTTTCTCATTTCTCATGTCCCGAGTATTTATTTATGCCCCACATATACAGATTTACTGAAACTAAGACAAAGTATACAATATAAGCTATGTGACAATCGTTCTAATTTCTAGCCAAAGAGCGCTACATAAAACCATTTAATATCATGGAGCACTTAACGCAGTCTCACATCTTAGGTAAAATTTTCCTTGATCGTCTCTGCCTTCAGAGGCCTCCTCAGGCCACAACCTATAATACTTTTACTCAGATTTCACAAGATCTACACTGAAGTACAATCTATCGGATACTTGCCACGTGCAGCCCAGTTGCATAAGACTACAAAATACTAACACAATTTGATGGTTAGAAAAATGTTTGTAAGCATGCATGTATGAATCTATATATGCAAAAAATCTCCCACCGGTTCTCCTAGAACCAAATGAGTTTCTATGGATATTAATAGGAAGTTCCATTATTGGTGGGGAAAAATAGTCAATATGTCTGAGTTGTCACCTCAGGACACTGCACTCATTCCAACAACACTACTATTGTTCAAAATGTTTCTGGAATTTTTCCTTTGTGACTATTTCCAGAGCCAATTCATAAGTTATATGAGAAAAATCAACTGTGCCAATTTTCTTCTTACCAAAAATAGAATTATTTGGCTTTATCACCCACCATGTTCATCAGGCTTAACTTCTAGACAATTCAGAAAACCAAAACTTTTGTCACAGAAAATTTGCTGGCACTGAAGATAATTAAAAGAATTAGATACAGGCTGTCCAAACCCAACGGCAAATGATGAGCTCCAAAACATTTTAAGCTAACATCAGTGTATGACCTTCTAGGGTGACTATTTTATACAGAATAATACTTACTTGTATCTACTTATTTTTGGTTTTCAAGTTCCTTAGCACATTTATTAGTATATTAATTACTTTAATGTTTCACTCAAGTTTATGAATCTTATCAAATTTTTATTAACAAGTTCTTCGAATGTTATAAAACTTCCTTTAACTTGAGAAGGTACTAAAATGAATACCTAACTAGGTTTCCTTCCGAATTCTAAGTTTATCATTTATTTATTTCCCCATAGTGTCTTCAAAATTGCATATATTGTAATTACAAAATGGAACTGTAAAACTTAAAATGGTGAATTGTATGGTATGTGAATTATATCTCAATAAAGCTGTTTAAAAAAAAAACTGAAGTCACCAAAATACCCAGTTAAGCTTCATTAAAAGGCCTAAATTACTAAAACTGACATAAAAGAATTATTCAAAAATCAACCAAAAACACAGATCACCCCAAACAGACCAATCAGGTAGCAAGCAAACTTGAATCATCACTTAAAATGGCTCAACATACCTCCTCATATGGGTTAGTGCAGGTACAAAGGGCCCCATTACAGGAGCAATTTAACTCAAGATACCTGAAAATTCTACCAGAAGTTGAATATTAAGGACTATCTATCAGTACACACATGTGTGCTGAATTACATAAATAATATCTCACTCCCAACCCAATATTAGATCTGTACAATTTTCTGAATAATGGGAAAGACTTTACACATTCTCACGAGTGGTATCACCACCTTATTACTCAAATGCACAACATCTGTGAAAAGCCTGATTACGGAGATATATTTTGCTTTAAACAAAGTAAACCATCGTGGTCCAGATCATGCTCAATCCATAGCGTCAAATTTGATTGCACAATGTATCTCTTATACATGTACTATATGATACCATGCACACTACAAAACACAAATATAAAAATAGGAGAATGAGATAAATCGAATTTCATTTTCCCCAGATCTTATAGGATGACTTTTGCATACCTCTTGGGGTGTTTACATCTACTCTGGAAACCACTGCTCCAATAAGCAGTTCAGATAATTGCAACAGCAAATACCATAAATAACCCTCCAAGTAATAAAGATCTGATAAAAACTGATAAAAAAAATCTGTTAATGATTACAAGGATAATCATATGCAGGTATATTCATTCACTCAATAAACATCTGCTGAGTGTTTCCCATACCAGGCACTGCTACAGGCAGCAGAAATTCAGAAATTAACAAGACAGGCAAAGGTCCCTGTTCTTATGGAGTTTGGCATCCTGGCAGGAAGGTGGACGACAAATAATAAACTACATATAAGTAAACAAATTAAGTATCTTTTCTAGTGGTGATAAATGCCATGAAGAAAAGAAGCAGGGATAGAGGTCAGAGAAACATACAGGGTGGAGAGCCAGCTGGGGGACGAAAGCTGTCAGTAAGTTCTCTTTGAAGGGATAACATTTTCGAGGAGACATGAATGAAATAAGGGAGCAAGCCATGCAAAAATCTGGAAGAAGAGCATTCCAGGCAGAGGAAAACTGCATACAAAGGCCTAAGGAAGGTAGGAATTTGGCATATTCAGTGAACAGCAAGAAGGTCAGCATTACGGGAGCAGAGTGAGCAGTGGTAGGAAATGATTTTGGAGCACTGGGCAAGGATTACATCTTACATGTCCTTTTCAGTCACGGCAGGAGTTCGGATTTCACTGCAGGTGTGGTAAGATGAAATAAGACACTGGAAGGTTTTGTGATAGGGAAGTGATTTCTCCGTAAAGAGTCCTCTGGGTGTAGTGGGCAGGACAGAGGCAGGAATGGAAGCACCGGGCCAAATAGAAGCTACTGCGGTATTCCAGGTAAAGGGTGGTAGGGCTTTGACCAGGGTGATGGTGAATGGGTGGAAGTCAGGAGACAGATCTAACAGGACTTGCCCAGTAGATGAGGGGCACAAGAGGAGGAGACCTGAAAGATCCTGAGGAAAAACGTGGTGAGCCAGGAGGTTGGGGAGTCACATAAACGTTAAGTCTCACGGCAGTCATTTTAACTGGCCCTTTGTTTTTCAATGTATTTTTCTAACTATATTTTTATCAGTGTTCAACATTTCCTGTGCAATTTTTCCATTCTCTCCATCACTACCCTCACTTAATTTTTGGTTCTGACACCTTTTCAAATTTAAAATTTGGAATACATTAAACCCTATAGGTTTAAATAATAAAATTCTCACACTACACAACCGTACCACAACTGCTCTGAAACTTACAGACTGCAGACTGAAATAGGGACGCAAGGATGAAAGCTGGACTAGATCTAAGGAAATCACAGCCAACAGGAGGCTCCCCTGTCTACCAACATCTATCCTTCAGGCTCAGTGGATGTTCAGTGCCTTATCCTCCTACCTTCTCTTCCCCTAACAAATGCTTCTCTGTAGTCAAAATCTAATTGATATTAAAGTGTTCTAAAGGGAACAAAAGACTAAAGTAAAAAAAAAAAAAAGAAACTAACTGGGAAGTTGCTGGAATCAACCAATGTGAAGTCAAAGGTACAGATTTAACTTTTTGGTCCTTTTTGGCACCCATGAAATAGTAAAGAGATGTTGAACATCACACAATGTGAAACACTGAGAATCTTTAAAATGTAATCTTGGCTCTAACTGTATAAAGGAAAAGAGAATCCCAAAGTAATCGAGGAACTTTTCTATCACACAGAAAATAGATGCAGAGATTAAACACACACACACATGCACACACACCCCCTTACTGACTTCTCAACTGCAGTGTATTCCACCTATATATAAGGACAATCTCAAATCATGATATTTCTCTACAAGGTATTATTAAACAATAGAAACTTTCTCTAAAAGGTATTTAACTGGTCTTAAGCTTTATTATTTTAAAAAACAACAACATAACATCTTTTTTTCCTCCTGGAAACTGCAGCCTTATTCTGTGGCTTCCCACCATTCTCACCTACCCATATACAAAACACATTACATGTAAGGTAGTAGCATGAAGTATCTCCCAAGAAATTTAAAATGAATGAAATGGGACTGCCATCTGCATTAGATCCATAAAAAACCAAACAGATGCAAAGTCACCTTAACAAGTAGCTCCCAGGACAGTTGCCTAATATCTGCTTGAGAATATTAACATATCCAGAGAAAAAAGAATTTATCAGTCAGAAGGTGAATGGGAAGCAGAAAAAAGCAACAGGGGTCAATTTTGTCAATGCTCTTCCAAGCACAGTCCAGGAGTGAGGAGTCTGAAGGGTGCATTGTAAACAGAGGCCACTGGAAAGGTTTTCTCTACAGAGGGAGGAGGCCCTTACACCCTCCACCTCCATCCCTAATATTCTCTGATCAAATTCCAAGTTCATAAAGCAATGAGCAACATTTGGATTATGATTTGACTCCCTACTTAAATTTGCCTGCAAAGGAGAGAATGTGCTAAGCATGCCGATAGGCGTAGTACGGAAGTATTTCACCTAATAAGGTATGTAGGTATACACATGTTCACATGGCGCGTGTGCAGGCATGCACATGTGGGTATGTAATCTCCACCCCTCAGTCAGTGAACAGCTGAATGAGTCCATGAAGGACTGATCTCTTTTAAGCGTGTATTGACAAAATTAGATTTCTAAACATACAAAGACCAGTGGAGTCCCCTGGACCATGGTTATTCTTTCAAGATAATGAATACCCTCCTGCCAATGAACTTTGTGCTCCTTCATATTAGGGTTAGAACTTCTACCTCATCTGTTAGACATACGGTGCTGAACAGAGTGTCATGTGTATCACAGAAATGCAATCGCCTGTTTAATTACAATCTAAAATACTGAAAAGTTGTGTTATGCTGTGGAAAATAATGGCAACCACAACTCCCATGCCTATGTGAAATGTACCACTTGAACATAAAAACCTGATCATTTTCAAAAGCATCTTTTACTCTTACCAAATCAGTATACTATTGTCTAATGTTTCATGCAAACCTACAGCAAATTATTCTACATACAGTAACAAACAGTTACCTGCTGGCTGTTAACAGATTACTTTGGCATATCTGTATTTCAGAAACACAGTTTGACAATATTAATGAAATATTCAATGATACACTCAATATTCATCCATGCCATCCATAACATATACCTATGACTACAAAAAATATTGTACCAGGCATTACTGCAGTATGAAAATGCACATATGTGTCAAACCCTTCCCCCTCACACACCCAAAAACAAAATTTCAGTGAACTATATTATTCTGCTTTCTCCCTCTCCCATAAGGAAGTTGCAGACTATCAGTTTGTCACTGATGCTTCTACCTACACACACGCACACACATTTCATTAGATCTAATTATCACAGTCCTCTGTACACAGAAATGTCATGTCAGTGACTGGTTGCTGTTTATGGACATAAGCGAAGCTGCAAAGACCAATGGACACACATAAATCCTTTATGTGAAAATATTTTTTGCAAAGGACTTACAGGGTAAAAAATATGGCTTAACACGTGGCAGAATTTCTGAGTTTAAAAAATATTTATCTACTTTTTCATATTATTCAGAGTTAATGTACTCTGAAGTGAAATTAATGTTTTAGTCTATCAAAAACCAATATGAAAAAAAAAAAAAAAACCAATATGAACAAATATTATGCTTTGTTTCCTATCACCATTTTGAATGAGAGGAAAACTGAACTATCATATTGTACTTCCAGAAGCTTACCTGTTAGTGTACAGACGTGTTAGCAGAAAAAAACTTCCCTAATCCACTAGAGTAAAATGTGTATTACAGGGAGATTAAATACCATAGGACAGAGAAATGAATGGGCTTTCTTTGTATGGCTGTATTTTTCCAGGTAATTACATACTTTATGTCCTTAAACCATGAAAGGTACCATAACAGTACACATGATTTTGTCATTCCATATATATAAAACAAGATACATATGAGCACGTCAAAACATGTGAAACAGAAAAGTAGCATTGATTTATTGCTCAACATTAATAAAAACTGTGTCATTTGTTATAATGAAATTTATTATAACCAAAAATCAAGTGTATGGTAAATATAAGATTTTCTACCATACAATTTTTATAAATGATTGTAAATCCTCTCTAGAATTTTCACCAGGAGAAAAGTAATTGTATGTCATAAGATACAATTTAAAATTGGCTAATTACTATTTATGTAACTTAGGTAAACATTGATGAGGGGGGAAAAATACATACTCTCCACATATATATTTGATCAGTTCGCCATCTAATTAATAGTTGATACTGAATGAATAATGAAACTTTTGTCCAAACTAACTGGCAAAAGGCCAAAACCAGACAATGTAGCTAAGCAAGAACGGCTCATCAGAATACTAGGAAAGCAATTACTTTAGATGGAGATAAATATAGTTGTTTCTTAGCATGAATAAAGAAAAATTAGAACTTTAAAAGGGAACAAACTTTTTTTTAATTCATCAATGATACAGCATAGCTGCCCCCAAATTACGTTATCTTTCATTTGCTCTCAAGCTTCTCTAACTCAACGATGAGGTATATTAATTACAAAATTTGTCAGGTAAACTTTAAAATAAGCTCATGTCTCCAAATGTGCCATGCCAGATTTGAACATGGTATTTATTTAAAACGTAACTGGACCAGTTAGTTTGGGTTTGAGATCATACAGTAATTTTTAGTTTTAATCACTGGTGGTGTTTTTTAGTTACAATGGAATATCTAGGAAGACAAATTTTCTCAATAATGTTTTTTTTCCTTTCGAGCTATTTATAAAACTAAAAACAATTATTTCTAGGTACTTAATTCCACCCTCCAGGGTATGAAGTGTATCTCTTATATAGAACACCTAGAATGCTTTTAAACTCAATGATAATTAAGAAACATCAAAGCAAAACCAGGGTGTTTCACAGGGAGCTAAGAGCCATCATCTTTTGGCTACCAAATGACATATTTCTTGTCCCCTGGAGTATCACCAAGAGTTTTTTACCCGAACGATAGATGTATTTTCCTAACATAGCCTTTACGCTTCTGAGGATCAGATAATTCTGAGTTTTAAAAGTAAACTGCTAAGGGCAACAGAAGAAAGAATAGACAGATAAGACTACATCAAACTTAAAAACTTCTGTACAGCAAAGAAAGTAATCAACAGAGTGAAAAAGCAACCTACTGAATGGGAGAAAATATTTGCAAACCGTATTTCTGATAAGGAGTTAATATCAAGAATATATAAAGAACTCCTACATTTCAACAACCAAAAATCAAATAATCCAATAAAAATGGGCAAAGGACTTGAACAGCCATTTCTCCAAAGAAGATATACAAATGGCCAACAAGCATATAAAATGATGCTCAACATCATTAATCATTGGTAACTTCAAATCAAAACAATGAGATATAACCTCTCATGTGTTAGTAAGGTCACTATTTAAAAAAAAAAAAAAAATCAAAAACATAAAGTAACAAGCATTGACAAGGATGTGGAGAAATTGAAACCCTTGTGCATTGTTGGTAGGAATGTAAAATGGGGCAGCAGCCACAGAAATCAGAAAGGAGGTTCCTCAAAAAATTAAAAATAGAACTACTATATAATCCAGCAACTCCATTTCTGGATATATATCCAAAAGAATTGAAAGCAGAATCTTGCAGAGTTATTTACACACCCATGTTCACTGCAGCATCATTCACAATCGCCAAGAAGTGGACTCAATCTAAATGTCCATCTAAGGATGAATGGGTAAAGAAAATGTGGTATATACATACAATGAAATATTATTCAGCCTTTAAAAAAAGGGAAGTCCTGTCATGTGCTACAATGTGGATTAACCTCGAGGACATTATGCTAAGTGAAATAAGCCAGTCACAGAAGGATATATACCACATGATTCCATTTATATGAAGTATTTAAAGTAGTCAAATTCTTAGAAAGTGGAATGGTTGTTGCCAGCATCTATGGGGAGGGGAAAAGGGGAGTTGTTGTTCAATAGGCATAGATGTAAGTTTCCATTTTGCAAGATGAAAAAGTTCTAACAATCTGTTGCACAGCAAGATGCAGCTAACACTACTATACTGTATATTTAAAATGATTAAGTTATTAAATTTTGTGATATTTTTATCACAATAAAAATAAACTGCAAAAGAACCAAGAACAGCTAAAATAATCTTGAAAGAGGAACAAAGTTGGAAGACACACACTTCTCAGTTGCAAACAATGCAAAGCTACAGTAATCAAGTCTGTGGTATTTGCACAGGGATAGACATATAGATCAGTGGAACCAAGTGGAGAATTCAGGGGAAAAAAACCCTTACATCTATGGTCAAATGATTTTCCCAAAAGGTACTATGATAATTCAAAGGGGCAAAGAACTGTTAACCAATGATGCTGGGAACAACTGAACATCCTCATTCAAAAGATGAAGCTGGACCCCTACTTCATATTATACACAAAAGTTAGCCCAAATGAATCAAGAACTTAAACGTAAGAGTTCAAACTATAAGGCTCTTAGAGTAAATTTTCATGAGCATGGGTTAGACAATGATTGCTTAGCACACCAAAAGTACAAACAACAAAAGAAAAAATAAATTGGATTTTGTCAAAATTTAAAGCTTCTGTGCTTCAAAGGACACCATCAAAAAAATAAGACAACCCACAGAATGGGAGAAAATATTTACAAATCTTGTATCTAATAAAGACTTGTGTCCACAATACATAAAGAGCTTACAACTCAACAATAAAAAGACAACCTAAATGAAAAAAGGGTAAAGGATTTAACAGACATTTCTGCTAAACAGAGAAGATATACAAATGGCCAATAAGCATATGAAATGATGCTCAATATCACTAATCATCAGGGAAATTCAAATCAAAATCACTTTACACCCACTAGGATTGTTAAAATTAAAAGACAGAAACAAGTTCGGAGAGGATGTGGAGAGATTAGGAAACTTATACACTGTTAGCGGGAATGTAAAACGTGCAGCTGCTTTGGAAAACGATTTGGCAGTTCCTCAAAAGGTGAAAGGTAGGGACTTCCCTGGTGGCTCAGTGGTTAAGAATCCGCCTGCCAATACAGGGGACACGGGTTCGAGCCCTGGTCCGGGAAGATCCCACGTGCCACGGAGCAACTAAGCCCATGCGCCACATCTACTCAGCCCACGTGCTGCAACTACTGAAGCTCGTGCACCTAGAGCCCATGGTCCACAACAAGAGAAGCCACAGCAATGAGAAGCCCACACACCGCAACAAAGACCCAATGCAGCCAAAAATAAATTTATTAAAAAAAAAAAAGTGAAAGATAGAGTTGCCACATGACTCAGCGATTCCACCCCTAGGTATATCCCTAACAAAAATGAAAACAGAACACAGGCACACAAATGTTCACGGCAGCATTACTGGTAATAACAAAAAAGTGAACACTACTCAAATGTCAATCATTGGATGAATGAATAAATAAAATGTGCTACAGCCATACAATGGAATGTTATTAATTGTACTTTTTAAGCATATGAATTGTACAGTATGTGAATTATATCTCAATATAGCTATTAAAATGGTAAACAGCTCTGATTATATAGTCTTATCACATAAAATATAAAGTGCTCCCACTGGAAAGAAATATAGAAATTACAAAACTCACTTGTTTTACCAAAGATGAAATGGAGGCTCTCAGACCTAGGTAGACTAGAATGGGACCTGCCTCTAAACCCAGTCCCCGGGCTGTTCTCACTCTGGAGTGGACAGTGGTGCAACTGCTTTCCAAGGCGTGGTCAGCCAGCTGAGATACTGACTGCATGAAGAATAGGTGCAGAATTCCTTTAGAGAGTAGCTCCTGACATGCATTCCTTTTCTTTAACTACCACATGGCTTTTTGGGGGGAAGGTAAAATTACAGCCTCAAATGTCCCTCCTTCCTCTTCTACTTCTGCCAACACAAACCATAATGAATGGGAACGGGAATATTAGAAGGGGCAATGTTAACACACCCCTGCCTTGTCCGTGGGAAGGCCACCAGGTCACCTGAGATGATCAAAGTACCTTCATCTTACTATCTGCACAGAACTTCCATCCAATGGTCAAGAGACTGGGACATGGCCCTGGGCTGGCTGGGCACTTAGCTGTCAATTACTGAATGAATATGTATTTCCCTGAAGAGGATCATCCCACCTGAAGAAAGGAATGTGGAAATAGCTCATCTCTCCTCCCTGAAACAAAGATAACTTGGCCCACAAGACGCCATGAAAAGCTTAGCAGAGAAAGTTTCAAATACAACTGTGAAAAAGTTAGCCTTGGCTAAAGAAGGTAAGGTCAAGTAAAACTTAAAAATCACTTTATAATGATTCAGTAATAAATCATTCATATATTTGCAAAGCTACTGGGGAGCCCCAAAAGAGTTTGGTAAACTGACAAAAATTATTTAAATTAGAAAGACAAAAATATTCTAGTCACCCCTAGCAACAAAGATTTTCCTAATTTAAAAAAATAAATGAACTTGTGGGTAAAGTGAGATGCAGGTATTATAATTTACCATTTTCTATTCAAATGTGTTGAGAATTCTTAAAAAGTAATCTGATGAATCTTAAGATGTTGAGTAATATTTTCCAATCCAAAGTCTGCAAATATTGGTCTTTATTATGATTTGCAAATAATCCAATGATCATCTTTTTCTTCCTTTACACTGAGGCAACAAGGCAAATGCATTTTTAAGGAATCAAGGGATAATACAAAAGATGCTAGAGGGAAATCAAAGGGGGAAAATAGTAACATAGGAAAATAAATAGGCTACATTATTTTACATAGATTTTAAAATACATATATGACATCTATGAAATATCTCTTAAATTCTTTTCTAGATATGGAAGAATTAACAAACTGCTAATAGATCCATTTACATAGATGATTCAGTCAGTATAAAAAATAGTTATAATACACTGAATAGTCACCAGAAACATCACTTGGGTCCTCTGAAAGATTAAAAAATGAAAATAAGACTCTTCCTTGCTGTCCAACTTATTCAATTCTCCCCTCAAATGAAGTTTAGCTGAAAACAATGCAACTGACTTAAGCTCCGCACAGGCAAATCTTGGCAGCCCTCAACTCTGTCTATCTCCTTGGCCTGTTAAGCAAAATTCCTTCACAAACTGTTGGTCTCTGCAATAACTCCTACAGAGCTCATTACTGCCAGCATCGGCCTATCCCCCGTGTTGTGCATTTATCCCCGGGATGCATATCAACATGTGGCACATGTCCTTGACGTGCACAGAAGGGCTGCACCCCAGGACAGCAGCATGCACGACAATAGTGTCGACTCTCACTTCTCTATGGTTGCTGGGATGTAACCGAGAAATCTAATAACTGTGACAGTGGGGCCTTTCGGTTTTTCCTTGCCTTTCCAGACAGTGAAGCTGCACAGACACTAATGAAAGGTTAAATGAATAGGAATGGTTGACAAGAGGTACAATGAAGAAGGAGCTTGGTAATCCAGACACTGAGCAGAGATCCTTGGCTCAAGCAGAGAAAGGACAGCACATCGTCGAGTCACAATATTTAAAACAGCTTGCTATACACAGAGGCTTTTGTGTCTGGGTACACGTCTGGCTTTGGACTAAAAAAAAAAAAAAAAGACACTGAAAAGGAATTTCAGCATGGGGCACTTTGGCAAATGTAAGGTCATAATAAGAGAAAAATGTTTTGTGTGGGTTCTTACATCTTTGTACTGAACACAAAAAAGCAGAGACTATGAACTCGTGAACCACAAGTTCCAAGACAATACTGTACATTTTGACAACTATTAAATACTGTATCTAGAGGGGTGGCTTGATGCGATTCCCACTGGTAAGATATACATGCAGTGACTCATTTAGCAGCTCTACATTCTGCCTTCCTTGAGGAAGAATTCCTGAATGCTCATCTTAGAGTTCTATAGTCAAGGTCTAGTCTTCAAGTGATTTGTTACGAATACTACCACCAAAACTCTCAAACCATCTTCCACTCACTGCAAAACTTCCCAGCAGCTTCCTGTAAGGAAACTGAATTTATCACCCTAGCAATGTGTAAAGTACAAGGCAAACTTTTTTGTAATTTCAAGTGACTGCAGTAGTGAAACATCCTCGGCTAGAATTCTTAATTATGGAATTAACTTTTTTTCAGTTCCCCACTCACTATACCTTAAGGGAAGGTTATATTCCTTGGGGAACTGATTTTAAATTATCATAACAAGGCTATTCAAATCACCAAGAAAAAAGTGCTCCAGAATGTCAAGGGAAAAATAAAGCAAAAGGAAAAAAAAACTGACATTGTTAGATACAGATTTTTTTAAAGGAAAAAAATGTATGACTCTGCTATGGCCAAACATTAAAAAATGATATATATGTAAAACTGTTCCTATGCATAAGCACAAGTTAGAATACAGTTTCACAATAAATGGTAAAATCGTACTGAGAACATGCTTTAAAACAAGGGAGCCTCTTTGAACAGCCAAATTAAATTATAGCTGAACTGTTGCTTGTACTGAGGGTTCTAATAAGCCACAAATAAAGACTTTTATTGGCTAGCAACATAATGAGAGCTACTGTGCAGAAGATTAAAAAAAGACCAATCTGGGTAGTTTATCTCACCGATTGTATTATTTACTTAAATGGTAAATAAGTTTGCCCAAAGTAATGCTATTAAAAACTAGCATATAAATATTAAAGCACAATTATGATCAATGACCATTTAAAGTAAACATCACAGATTTTAGTGATAAACAAATGTGAAATTAAACAAATATTGAAGTTAATACCACTTAAGTTCTATTTCTTTAAATTTAACTAATTTATTGATCCCTAATACACTGGCTTTATAAATGGTTTACTATTTATGCTTATATCATGAAGTATTTATCTTAAAGGAGTTTTCTCTCCAGAGTACGGCAGTTATGCGTATAACTACTTCAAAAAAAAGGAGGTTGCCCTGAGTGAACAGAAAGAAGGTACCCCCCTCCTCAGTGATTTGGTAGGAAGTTCCTTTTAACAGAACTTTGAAGGTTGGCCTCTTTAACAGACTTCCATCAGTTGACAAAGCTACAAACAGTACTTAGCAAACCAAAACAGATTTAAAATGTATCGGGGTGCATTTTGCTTGATCCTCAGATCATCTGAAAGGTAGAACCCTAGAAATCTTAGCTGACTATTTGACTGTTCTTGGAGACAGTTCTGCTGCTTCTATCACAGCTTAAAAAAAAAAAAAAAAAAAAGAAACTACAATAGCACCTCTAAGCCTAAACACTAAGCCAGTACTCATTATCTCTTTTTCTGCAACATTCTGATTGCTAGAGTGATTTTTAAAAAAAAAAAAAAACCTTAAGTATATCTAATAAAATCATGAGGCTCCCTCTAGCTCTTGAGAGAGGAGTTTACTAACCAATGATCCAATGATCCTATGTAATTCCCATCCAACAGGAAAGATTTGAGGAGGCTGCCTCCCTTCCACAGAAATGTTTTTCAACTGTTTCTTGTAAGGATATAGATGGTAAATGAGACCAGCTGCAGAGGAATTCAGAAAGCACTGCTCCTCAAGTCCGCAATGAGTTAAGAATCTATTAACTGCTTCCAACCTAAGCCTTAGATACAAAATTCTATAGTGAAACTTTAACCTGTTTAAACTATATATACACTCCCAACTTAGATTTACCCACTTGCTAAAACTAAATTTAATCAAAAAATAAGGACATGCATGAATGAGTATCTATCTACAGAAGTTGTTACTTGTGATCCGGTCTCAGTTCTAAAAACCTACATATAAATTCAGGATCTTGAAATTTTTTAAAAACATTTTATTAACAGTGTATCTGTGGCTTTTATATAAAAGAGGTTGATGGTAATTTGTAGAAAACATGTCCATGTACCATAATATTTATATACAACACTGTTAATAACTTTTATTGTTTAATCTTTTCTGCTATTCAGCCCTAGATATTTTGGGATTGTCGTTATCCAGAAGACTATAAATACAGTCCAAGTATGCCATTGATATTTAGTCTACTTTACAATAGCTATAAAAGACACACAGTCAACTGGCAAATCATTTCAAACAAGTGAAAATGAAAAAATGCTAAATCGAACTCCTACTACTCATTAGGACCACCTTTCAAATACTCAAGGAACATTTAAAATTGTGTGGAACCTTAACTCTAAAATTAAAAATAAAGGGAACCACTACCTTCAAGTCATCACCTATTGGGGGCTCCCTTAATATAAGAAATATTCCCAGGAACAACAACAAAAAGGAAAGCTCCCCCCACCCCCACCCCCGCCCCTTTTTGAGCCAGTGTCCAATTTCTTCTTTTCTGAACAGCTGTATTATCCAACTTAAGTTGCTCTGCTAATTTCGGTCCCACAAGGACTAACTTGGAAGGCAAAAAAATACAAGAAAAGATCAATTTGCTGGGAAAGATCAAATGAGAAAACTGTGGGGACAGCACCAGGTCAGTGTGTGGAGAACTAAGCAGACCTGTTCTTCATTAACTGTGGCTCTCTGGGGATGTCACACACTACCTGTCCGTGGGCTTTATTGAACTGCCTAACCCGCCTCTCTGTTCCATTCTTCTGGGCTCAAGTGAATCATATCCTGCTGCTGACAAGTTAGCAGGGGACTGCGGCTGCAACATGAAAGTACTTTTCTTTCTTGTCTAAATCAGGCAGATTTTTGAAAAGACGACACAGCATTGACTCGTGACATGGCAAGATGAAACGAGAGGTCTGGGCCGGTCTTGGAGCTGTGCAGATAAAAGTAATCAAATGACACTCCTGGAATGCAAATTGGCATTCTTGACTGCAGCAATTGCACAACCATGAAACATCCCTGACAGCAAGCAAGATTAGGACAAAATGTTATGTAAAGCACTGAACTCAAAAACTCTCACTTGAAAATTCAAACTGTAACACTTACATTTTAATATAGCAATAGTCAGCTCCGCTTTTGTCTGCTGCTTTTTGTAATCACATATCCCTGCCTGACAGATATCTTACATTTCAGGGGGAAGAAAAACGTCAGGTATTGGGAAGGTACGACTGCTATTAATATTTTCTTCCTATTTATTTTTTAAAATCACGCGAGGTTGGTTCTTCTTCAAAGCCTTACATGCAAACAACAGCGAACTTAATATTCTCAAGGACAGTTTGAGACTTTCCTCACAAGATACTCAAACCGAGTTCACGTTCAGCCTCAGTATTACTTCCCTCAGGTGAAGACACTCCTGTACGTTGGTAAAGTGATTAGCAATCTGGATTTTACTACTCTCCAGGAACAGAAAGAGCAGCTCCAACTAAGAACTTCTTTAAGGCTGAAGAGTTTAAATAAAGCAGCTATAAATATAACACAGAACACAGATACCCTATGAAAGTTCACAAGGGATTTTTTGGGTGACTCCAAAGGGTCAATCAAGCAAGTTCTATTAACTTGCACAGGGTCTCACTACTCTTGAGTACGTCCTCAAATCAGACACACTACACAGGAATAAATTCCACCACTTAAATAATGTATGTGTGTGCACAGTAACATCTGAAACTGCAGAATACAAAGCAGTGGGTGACAAATGTGCTTAACCACTGTTCAAAGTGATTAGTATTTGGGAATAGATGTGTAGACAAATAGTATATAGGCGAGGGGGGAAGGGAAGGAAAATAATACCTACAACCGGCTTTTACAGTGTTCTTGTGTAAAATGCGGCTATAAGAAAAACCCTCAAGTGCTAAACAGATATATTTAATATTTTGTTTTGACGCCTCCACTTAAATACAGATTCCAACCATTGCAACTGCCCACGAAGTACATAAGAAATAATAAAACAGGCCACTTTCTGCCACTTTAATCCTGGGTACACAGGATTATTTCATGATGTCTTTTGTACATCAGTTTTACAACAGCTTGACTCTAGGGTAAATGCGAACCACCGTAAATCGCACACTGCTTTCAAAACCACTTTAATTTCTGTCAGCTTTACTGTAACCTCAGTCCTGGGCTCACGTTTTTTTTTTTTTTTTTTTTTTTTTTTTTTTGGTGCCTGCATTTGACAGTCGCATCCCCTACACTCCAGTCGTGACTTTGATCACTGAAACGAGATGTCACATTAGGAGGAAGGGAAGAGAGAAAAAAAAATGCCAACCCACTATCTCCCTTTTTCTTACACAGTCCATCTACATGCGGAACGCAGTATATCAGAACCCCAAGAGGGGGTAACAATAGCAGCAAAGGGTGGGAGCAAACTAAAAGGAAGGGAGTGGTCCAGCCCCATTTCTAACAAATCACTTCCCCGAAAGCGGACAGAGCGCTCAGCAGCCGGCGAGCTAATTGCCAGCTGCCTCGCTGCAGAGAAGCTGCTTCGGGTAGAGGGGCTGTGCTGGAATCTCGCTTCGCAACGCCTTCCCATCTCCTCCACCACTTGCACTTGGAACTTTTTTTTTTTTTTTTTTTAAATCTCAGCCTCACTTTACAGAGAATTTCACCCAGGTTTAGGTGGGGTATTTTTTCTTTTTTTTTTTTTTTTTTATCCTGCCCTCTCCCCGGGCCCCAAATGCCACCCTCCAGTCAATGTGTAAGTAACACAAATCGGCTCCTGTCGAACTCCACCTCAAAATCTCTCTCTCTCTTTAGGGTTGATTTTCCTGCCCTGCGTTTTGCACATTCTTCAGAAAACCTCCAGGAGCACTTCCTACATCTTCTTCATTTACAAAGGGAGGGTTCCCCAACGGGAGGGCGAGGAGGGGAAAATCAGAGGTGCCGGGGACCGGGCGGCGGTGTCCTCCCCGCGCGGCACACCAGCGCGCCCAGGCGCCCACGCCCAGCCGCCGGCCCCGCACTCGCGGGCAAGTTTTAAAAGTTACCGTGGGTCCAAACGGCGTTCCTCTCCGCCCCGAGCTCCTTCCAGCGCTCCATCAGCCCCCGCCTGCCTCCCGGCCCGTCCCAACTCCCTGGAGCCGCCCGCCCGCTTACCGCTCACCTTGCCCCGCCGGCCGCGAGAGGGGCAACCTTCCCGAGCCCCCCTCGCCCGTGCGCACACCCGCCCTCCCACCTGGAGCTCTCCTCCGCCACTCGGGCCAAGTTGAGGGGCGAATTCGGGAGCGGGACCGGGGTGGACTGGGGCTCTCCTTTCCTGCCCGCCCTCCCCAGCGCCCCCCTCCACCTCCCGCCGCTGGACTGGAGGAAAACACGGCCCCCGGGCGGCCCCCGAGGCGCGCCGGCGCGGGACTCCTTTCTTCCGAAGTCTAGAATAAAAAGGAAAGGAGGGTGGAAACTTCTTACCATCTCGGCATGCTGGTTGTCAAGTGCAGCCCCCGCCTCTTGGTCTCCTCTTAGCGGCCGCGCCTGGACCAGCCCCTCCGCCGCCTCACGCTCCTTCAGTCTCGGCCTTTCTTTCCCTCCCCCTCCCGATTTCCTCCGGGCAGCCGCTCTCGCCGCCTCCGCCTCTCCCCGCCCGCCCGCGAGCGCCCTCGCCGCGGCCCCTCTGCGCTCAGGTGACTGATTTACACCCGCGTGCAGGGTCGCCTTCGCTCCCCAAGTCGGAGCCTGCTGAGTTCCCCCGGTTCCTCGGCACAAAAAAAAAAAGGAACGGACTGTCCCGGGAGGGGGCTGCTGGGGGGCGGGGTAGGGGGGGGGGAACCGGCGGGCGAGGTGACCTCGGGCGGATCTGCAAGCCGCACAAGTTTCTCCTCTCTCTCTCTCTCTCTCTCTCCAAAACTGTCGCGACTACAATGTTTCCCTTTTGCAAAATAAAAGTAGGTTGGTTTGGTTGGTTGTCCTCAGATTCTAGGGGGCTAGTGAAGGAGGATATGTTTCTCCCGCGCCCTGTTACTTTTTTTCTCTCCCCCTGCTCTCTCTGGGAATGCAAAAACAACTTTGGCGCCCCCCCGGGGGGTGCGGGCTTGGAGGTGGAGGTGGCCGGTAGCGCCCAGCTGTCAAAAACGAGTGGGGGAGACCGGAGGGGAGGCTGCGAAGCGCCGAGGAAAGGGCGCGAACTTTATTCCGACTGCAGCAAACCGCGGCGTCGCTTTCCTTTTCGGGCACTCGCCCGTGTGGGTCCCCTATGACCAGTTCCTCCTCCCGATCTGCCGCCACCCCCTCCTCCTCTCCCCTTCCGTGCCCCCCGCGCTCCCCCGCGCGCCGGTGGGGAAGGCGAGGGAAGCGGAGGAAACCCCAGGGGCCAGAAACTCGAGACGAGAACGTGGTGGGCGAAAAGGCCAAAAGTTGCGCGCGGCTGGGGGGAAAAAAGTTTTTTGGTGGCGGCGTGCTTTTGTGCCGGGCCAGACGCCGGCTTGCGGCGAGGGCTTCCTTCCCCTTCCCCTGGTCTGGGCCGAGGGCTGGAGACGCCGGGGGGAGAGGAACGGCGCTGCCGCCTCCGCGGGTGCCCGCGGGGGAAGACCGGTCACATCTGTGGGTGACACTCAGCCGGCCCGAGTCGCCCTGCCCCGGAGATGCAAAAACGCTGGCCGCAGGCTCAGCGCGCACACGCCTGCCGCTGAAGGACATTTCTTAAATGCAGGCAAAACACACTCCCGGCCGCAAGAATGAGGAGGAGGGGGGTGAATTTAATCACCGTCATCTTCCTAACGTACACTTTGTGCCAAAAAACATCTCCGCGTTGTGCCGATTTATCATAGCCTGAGCAAACTTTCTGCTTATCTGACAGGGGAGGGAGCCACAGGTTTCGAGCATCCAGCCTCTGAGCACTTGGCAATCAGGTTCGAAGAAGGCGAACGCTTGCTTGGCAGAACAACAGGTCTGGTTACCGGTTACTACTAAAAAGAGAAAATCATCTCTCCTTCCTTTCTCTTTTCCCCGAAGTAGAGGAAGAGACTGCCCAATTGCATTCAGAGGTCAGAATCAAATTCCTTTGAAAATACGCAGCCTTGGAATTACGTAGTTTTATTTTCTTTGATTGCACAGTCCGCTCTTAAGTTTAATATAAATTTTCGCAATAATTAAAAATTTTCCGGAGCCGTGACTGACGAGAGACTAGGCAGCCCAAGTAGCCACAGCTGTTTTGAAAATGTGATTAAGCTTATTATTCACGTGGATCCAACTTTTTAACAGCGGGGTCACCGCACCTGCAGTTCTGTGTACTGATTGGGTCCAAATTCCTGACGGTTTTTAGGCCCTTTCAGAGCAGATTTCAAGTCACTTCTGCTTTTGTGAATTCTCTACACCATCTTGTTGTGGAAAGGTTTGTCTGGTGAACACTTCGACAATATTATACAGAAAATACCTTAGAGTTTTAGGCACATGGTCTAGCTGGAGGTTTCTAGTGGGAGTCAGAAGATTACTTCTCTCACTATAGTAAAACTCCAAGTATAGAGTAGATATCTAATGACTAGCCATATATATAAATGCATGTTATCTAAGAAGGCTCATCTTTAAATGGTTTGATTAAGGTGTGGAGCATGTTCTCTTATTCTGTAAACATAACTGTAACATTATCCTATAGTTTGTAGAAACTGATTACACAAGGGGTAATGATGACCAAATGTACATTCTGAGCCACTGAGGATCACCACAAGAATTCCCCAGAAATGAGCCAAGTTGCAATGCGTTTTCCTGTATCGCAGAGAGATGAAAAAAAACTAGTTGCTAATGTCAGAGTCATTACCCATACAAATCCATTCACACACTTACCACTTGGACAAGTGACAGACCGGCAATTGCCAAACAATTGTATTCACAGAGTACACTTTTGGCTGCACACCTACCCTGGCCAACAGGCAGAAGTTATGCCACATCAAGCAACCCGTAATTTACACTCCCCTGATTGGTTCCAGATCTGTTTTTGATGTTAGCATACACACAGTTTATGTGAGGCAAGATGTGTCTATTTGGGGTCCGGCGCCTTTCTGGAGAGAGTCATTATATAGATGGGGAATGTGTTGGGCTGAAGAGCAGCCCTTGGAGAAGGTGGAAGAATTTACGGAAGCAAAGCGTATAAGAGAGTTCCATAGTCTCTTATTTCCTCCAGTGAGTTTGTAGGGTAATTCAAACAAAACCTTAAGTCCTTTCTGTGTCCTATAAAACCTTACTGATCTACACCTGCCTGACCCTTTCAACTTTTTTTTCTCCCCCATTTTTCATTCCCCTCATGGACTACACTAAAGTCACACTGGTTTTCTTTCTGTTCCTTTACCTTGCCAAGCTCCTTGCTCTTTGCCCCTGCTGTTCTCCCTACCTGGAATATTCTCCCTCTTCTTTTAGTGGTTCCTTGTTAGTTACCTGTCAGCTGTAACTTGTCCTCTTCAGACTAATTAAAGTAGCTCTTTGCCTACCACCCAAAATACCCCTCACTCTTTCTCCCCTTACTCGTTTTCTTTATATCCTTTAGCCATATCTGAAGTTACCTTGTTTATGTGCTTAGTATTTTTTTTTCAACTAAAACGCAAGCTCCGTTGGAGCAAGGGTCCACCTTGTTCACTTTATAGCCTCTGCGCATAAAGCAGTGCCAGGCACAAAATAAACTTAGAAATATTATTTGAATTAAGGAAGAAATGTTAAAATCATCACACTATGTTGATGATGACGTACCTTAGAGCCAGACAAGTTCACTTAAGGCATATGGGAAAAGTGTTCCCTATCTGTTCTTTTGGAGGATGGTGCAGAATTCTTGACTTCCTGCCCCAGGGATCCTCAAAGTGTGTGCCAGGCACCCCTGTGGGTCTACAAGACCCTTTTATGGGGGTCATTTTTATTATAATATTGAGAAATTATTTGCCTTTCTTGCTCACATTCTTTCATGAGTGTAGAGTTTTCCAGAGACAATGTGACTTAATCACAGCAGACTGAATGTAGAAGCAGATACAAAAATCCACCTATCTTTTGTTATATCAGGCATTAAAGAGATAACCCAAAATGTAAATGCCATTTTTCTCACTCATTTTTATTGTCGTTTTGGAAAACATTTCTTTTTTATTTCAAAATATGTGTATATATTCATTTCCTGCGGCTGCTGTAACAAATTACCATACATTTAGTGACTTAAAACAACACAGATTTATTATAATTCTGGAGGTCAGAAGTTCAAACTGGGTCTCACTACACTAAAAGCAAGGTACCTGCAGGCTTTCTGGAGACCCTAGGGGAGACTCCATTCCCATTTCCAGCTTCTAGAGACCACCCATATTCCTTGGCTCATGGTCCCTTCAATTTTTAAAGTCCATAATAGCCAGACGTGTTTTTCTCATGCTACATCACTCTGACACTGCCTCCTACTTTCACTTATAACTACCCTTGTGATTGCATGGGGCCCATCTAGATAATCCAGGATAATCTACCAATCTCAAAATCCTTAATTTAATCACATGAGATTTATTCACAGGTTGTAGGGATTAGGATGTGGGCTATTATTAGGAGCCATCATTCTGCCTACCACAGTATAGTAACAAATGATGGTTTTATTATTGTTATTTTAAACAAATTAGGAACTATTTAAAATTTTTCAGAATTTAAATTTCTGATACAGTAAATATCAATAAGCGATTGCCCACGTACACAAAAGTTCTTTGTAACCTTCAATAATTTTTAAGAGGTCATGAGACCAAACACTTCAAGAATCCCTGGCTAGCACAATAGCTATTTTCCCTTCTTCCATGCCTCAGGTTTGACTAGATTGTACTAAACCTTTGCTGTGATTCTGTTAAGGATGGGCATGTTTCCTGTTTCTGGTCAATGAAGGATTAGGGGAAATCATAGGGGTGAAGGTGGGGGGGAGACATTAAAACAAACAAAAAAGACTGACAAGAAATACAGTGTCCCTTTCTGCTCTGGATGTTAGTATGTGAGAATGTGGTACCTGAAACAGCTGAATCCATCTTGTGACTGGGAGGTAGCCCATATACCTGGAATAACAAAGTAGGAAGATGGAAAGCACCTGAGCTCTAGATGTGATTGACTGACTGAATTAACTAACCCCAGATGGCTTGGGACTGCTTGTTAGGTGATATAATTAATCCCCTTGTCATTTAGGCCATTTTGAGCTCACCTTTCTATTACTTGCAGCTTAAAGCTTCCTAAATGTTACAGAGAAGTGGCATGTCTCTGTTGTGTTTCCATGTGGGAATTCCTATCATTTTCCCTCAAATTTGTATATTTTTTCCAAATCTTGTGGAAAATTTGTCTAGAAATTGGTAAAAGTATTATAATTCTGTAAGAATTAAAAGTGACCGATCAATGTAGAGATTTACTAGTTCGAATGAATGCAAGAGATAACATATTTTGGAAACCAAATAAGTCCTTAAATTGACAATTTCAACCTGTGATTTTGTGCAGTGCTGTTAACCTTGCTAGGAGATCCTGAATAATACATTATTCAGATACTGCCCAATGTATTCACAATGGACTACAGTTTTTTGTAAAGGCGTTAACCCAAGAAATGCAAAGAGAAAGAATATGTTGTTATGAGAAAAAAATCTGAACTTAAAAAAGCAACTCAATTTCAATGTCAAAACCAAAATCAAGGCAGACAAAATATTTTCATCATTAAGAGGAAAATGAGTTTCTGTGGAAAAACATAAATACTAACACTCAACTTGAACATGCTTTCAGACTCACAATTAACATTTTGACCAACATCAACACAAAATGAAAGAAATTTTTCTATAAGTGTAAGCTTAATCATGAAACAAAGATCAAGACTATCAGATAAAGCAATTAATGTTCTCTAAGTTTTAAATTTTTGTTTTAACAATGGTAGATTTTAAATATTAAGTTTTGTAGATTGATCCTGAAGTTTTTAATGTATTTCTTTTAGCATTTATGTTAATGTTTCCCTTTTTTTTCTAATGCTTTCTATTATTAAATGTCCTTATCAGGTAGAATTAGTTTTTATATATTATTTAAATATATAATCTTCTCACAAATATATTGGTTCATAATACTAATAAACCATATATTGATTATTAAATTTTTTTACAGAAAACCTCTATCCCTATAGCAGAAAAATGATTCATTATTTATGATTATGGTCACTCATTATTATTTACTAATATATAAGTGAAGTGTTATGAAAAATATAGAATAACTTGTGACTTGGGGAATTCTCAAGAATCCCAATTTCTTATTCCTGACTCCAAAGATTAACATGTCAGAAATTTGAAAACACTAGATCTGTGTTTGTCATACCAAAGTATTTTTAAATTGTCCTACCTTAAAATAATTTTTTAAATTCTGTGTTATTTTACAGTTATCAGTTAATCATTTTGTGAATAAATGCAGCAACGTTTACCCCAATCCCTATTCTCTTTGACTCTCAGATGCATTTGATATTGTTGATCAACTTTCCCAAACTCTTGTAGTGGTTTCTTTCACACTCTCCTATCCTGGCTCCTTCCTTTCCTTCCTCACAGCCTCTCCCCACCCCTTCACACTTACTCCTCCCCACACACAATATGAAATTTGCCCAGAAGGTCAAACCTTTCAGTTTTTCTCCTCTCTCTTTATTATGTTCTTCTTCAGTGTCTGAACCATCCCAGCTGCAACCCGATCTCAACCTGATCTCTCTATTCTATTCCCCCCCAAATCTAGTCCCCTTGCTTATAATGCCTAAGTAGATCTTGCTAACTGAGTGTTCAATAAATAGCTTATCTTCAACTCAGACTTAACCTAACACAAACCATCAGCAACGCTTCCAAATTATTCTTCCCAACTTTACTTTTTCTGCCTTTACTGTTCTGTTCACTCAAGGGCAAACCGTATATTCATCTTTGAATAATTTTTTCTTTGCCTTCATTTCCCAAATCAAGTCATTTACTAAATCACATAGAAGTTCTTTCCATGTATTCCTCATGCCCAAACATTTTCACTTCATTCAGGTGACCACCATTCTTTCAGGTTAACTATTGTGACAATTTTTCAATTATACTCCTTATGTCCACATTCTACACCCATTCTAATCTATCTGCTGCCAGGTTTGGGCTTTTCCAATTCTGTTTTTATTATATGTCTTTCCCCTGCATAATAAGTGGCAAAATAAATAAATCTTCCATCTCACCCTATTTTCTACCATTCAAGCCAAACTGTAATGTTTGCCTTTCAAGGCTCACCTTTATTCACCTCTTACATTGTACCAGGTACAGTACCTGGTACCTAGTAGTTGCTCAATAAATCTATATTGAATGAATGAATGACTTACCATATCTATAAAATGAACCTACTGCTCTAGTCAGATAGACTTCCCAGAAAACGTGCATGATCATTTCTATATTTTTCTTCTGATTTTCCAACTGGATGTATTCCTTGCTCTTTACCTCTTCATATCTGTGCCAATTTATTTCCCTCAACTTCCAAAGGTCATTTGAAGCCGCTCAGAAAATGGGACACAACTACATTAAGATCATTTAAGATTATAGTTAAAATTTACTGGTACCTACTATGTGTTAAGTTCTTTATTATTTTCTTTATAGATATGTTATCGAATCTTCTCAACAAACTGTAGAGTTAGGCATTATCATTGTATGGATGAGAATGAGGCTCTAAAACTTTAAGCACCTTGCCTAAGGACAAACAGCATGGAGTGTTAAAGCAAAGATTGCATCTCAGGTATAGCCTCCAGTCCTGAAGTTCCACCCGTCTTTCAAGCACCTGATCAGATGCTACATTCTGCATGGAACTTTTATTCCTGTGGCTCTCTTTCTCTCTCTCCCCTGAGCACTTGCAACCTTTATAGTCTGGATGATTAATTCATCACCTAATCACATGCTGTTATGTATTTATGGTTGTTTTACATGTATCTGTCTTACCTCCTTAATGAGAAGGTAAGCTCTTTGAGGGCAGAGACCCTACTGATCGCACATTTCTCAACTCCCCACCATCCTGGTAGTGACAGGCTCATAAACAAAGAAAGATATTTAATGAAATAATTTATGAAAACAAAGTTCTAATTCTTAGACATGAAATAGTTTCAGATGAAAAACATTCTGTAGGAATTAAAGTCCTCTCATCACAGATTCAAATGTTACATGAGCTTAGGATAAGTTTTAACTCCAGCTGTATCTGGTCACCTGGATATTGGGACCAGGTCACTTTCTTTTGCTTTGTTTTAATTGCATGCTGTTTTGATGCTGCTTCACTCATATGATTGTGTCACCTGCTCAAGCAGTTGTTAAAGCCCCACCTCTTCTGAGTTATATGGACGATTGCGATATAATTGTGTCTAGCAGATCCCCACTTATGAATCTTTTCTCATCTCCTGTATTCTCTGTGATTATATTAGCCAAGTCACCTCTCTCCTACCAAGAAAATATGTATCTCATTTATGCACCCCATACTTCTTGCTTTTTTCATATATAAATGTTTAGCACCTGCCCTGAGAATACTTTAAAAATGTGCCTAGTTAGTTAAATTTTAAGGCCCTCATCTTATCTTACACTTATGACTAAAATGTCCTAAGCCATTTATTTTCTAATTTGCCTTATGTAAGTGAAGCCATTTATTTATCATTTTGCTGGACTAATGCTATTCCTTTCTATAGAACTATGGCTCAATTTGTCTAGCCTAAAAAAAAATGCAAGGATCTAGTTCAAAGTACTGAATCTCTCCCCAAGTTACCAATCAAAGTTAAACACTTTCAAACAGTTTGGTTTTGTAGCCAAATAAAACACCGGAAGTAAACTATACATGAGTCCATCAGTCAACATGTATGAGACTGATGGCCATTTTGATAAAGTTGATGAGGTTAGAATGCTGTAGGGCTTTAGGCAAGGTGTAAAAAGACGAAAGGTTGAGTTTAAAACCCAGTTCACCTAGAAGTGGCCCTATTTACTTCCAGTTGAGCCACTGGATCTTCTGGGAATCAGAAAAAAGGAGCTAACATTTATTGAATACCTACAGGACACTTTACCCAGATTGTCTCATTTCATTTTCTCAACAACCCCTTGAGGTAGTTATCATTTCCATTTGACAAAGAAATTAGAGCTCAAGAGATTAAGTAACTTTACAAAGGCCACAAAGCACAACACTAAAAAAGGAAACATAGGATTATAGCACAAGCTACTAGCTCCTGTGTCAATGTTTGTCCACTAACCAGCATAGGTACTAATTGACCGTATGGTCTCCTGACTTCTGACTCTTATATCACCATGACTTTGGGGAGTCCCAGTCACTTAGTTACGTAGCCGTCATACACACCCCCAGCCAACAAACAGGACTGGGCGTTAGTTTGGCCCTCTATCTACTTCATACATATTAAGTACAGTGTGTGCTTTTCCAAATGCAGCCTTATATTATGGTTTTTCATTCTCTTTTAATTTCCAGATTTATAATGGAGAAATAAAACTTGTGTTTCTTTCTAGCTTAGAAATAAATTTTCTATCCCAAAGATTTTAAGTACAATAAGCATTGACAGCGTTATTATTTAAGTTTTTGTTTTTGTTTTTTTTTTTTTGAGACGTACCTTTTGGCATAGCAGGCAAAAGCAGTCTGGTGGCTTTGTGTGAGTGCTGTTCACACTTGGTAATGAATAAATTCTGTTGGCTCCTTTAGAGGAGTCAGGAGGGAGTCATTGGTTTAGTAGAGTTGTGGCCTAAAAACACCAAAGTCAGCTCATCAGTGCTGCTGATCTCGTGCCCTTCCTCTGGCAAACCATGTGTCGGATGTGGTAGGAAAAAAAAAAAAATCTCCCTTTCAGCAGCAGAATGTGTGCAAGCTACACCCTGAATTATCCCATGATGACCTTGCAAATGCAACACATGCCCTGTGAGCACAAGTCCCGACAACTGTAATTTCCTCTGCTTTTCGTCAGAGCTCTTCTGCTGCCTGCATCAGGCACAGCGTGCTAGGGTCCAGCTGCTCCCCGAAGCCCAGGACACCTGCCCTCCATCCTTTACTGCCTACGCAGAAGAGATTGTCCAATAGAAAGCTGACCCCGCTGCTTATGCAAACTCCGAGTTCATCTTCCTGGGTGAACTGGGAAGCCTGACTAATGTTTACTATGCCGCCAGCCGGCATTTGGGGGATATTACCTAATGCACTTGCTGAAGTCATTCCAAAGATCATTATTAGGCAATTTCTTAGAGCAATCCATGGGTTGAAGTGGCATTTCTCCCAAGTGACATCATTGATGAGTATTTCATTTACCCAACACATATCTATTTAGCACTTACTAGATTGCCAGGCACTGCTCTAGGTGCTGAAGATAAAGCCGTGACTAGGATAAAAAGTCAGCTACTTTTCCTGAATTTACTATCTCATGGGAGGGACACACGTTAACAAATTCAAGTTCAAACTGTGATAAATGCTTTAATGATAATAAAATAAGGTGCAGTGACCCAGAGTGGCTAGGTGTGGGGTGTTGGTAGTGGATACCTGTGGAGTAAAATGTTATATTGGATGATCAAGTCTTCTCTGAGGAGGTGATACTCTGCTGAGATTAGGATCTTAACAAACCTTGTAAAGATCAGTGGGAAGTTCCCCCAAGGCAGAGAAAACAATACCTACAAAGGCCCTGAGGTAAGGAAGGAAGTTAAAGATTAGTGTGGCTGGTTTGTCCTGAGGGAAGGAAAATAGTGGGAAGGGTTAAAGTTGGAGTGAGAAGCTTGGCAGAGACAACCTGTGTATTCAGTCAAAACCTTCTATGTAAATTAGGAAAGACCCAAAGATGTCTGTAATTTCAGATGAGGTAAGATTCATCAACCAGAGAATCCACTGTTGAACTGAGGGAACGTAGGACCTTGGGTACATGGTGGGAATCCTCAGTGATTTTCCCTCTTCCAAGACTTATCTAGAGGCTGGAATTTACAGTCATTGTAAATGCCGATACCAAGTTCTAGAACTTGATCCCTACCACCACCTTTGCTTTGTCATTCGTGTCATTTTAGAGTTCTAGCATTTCCTAAAAATTCAAATGACAGCATCCCTTTAAAAACATTATAGTGGCTTATTTTGTTTGCATTACACTCAGTAGGAGATGGACATGCAGGACTAGATATTACCCATAAATGCAAAGTAGCTTGACACTCAAAATAAGTAACCCAGTACCCCATTATGTATTTGCTAACCACATATTTTCTAAACCATATTCAGAAATGTGCACTCAAACTTCCAGGACACCATTGGCCCTTACTCTGACTCTCCAAATGGCTCTCTGGAAGCCTCCCTGTGTGCGTTCGTCCTCCCCGAGCTAATGGTATCCCCTCCAAGGAACGCTGTGTGGCCTCATCAGCAAAAAGGCAGCATACCTGTGGTTTGGTGCAGGGTGAACTGGGCCAGGAATCTGGGGAACAAGTCTTTATTCCCATCATTGCCAGTCACTCTGGGATCTTGAGCTAATCAAATGCTCTCTGTTCTTTAATTTATACCCATGCAAAATGGAAAACATAATATTGTAATGGTGCTCTGAACATGTGCAGCCAAATCTGATGGGAACAAAACACTTAGGGTATTTCATTTGCTTCAAGCTCAGAGACGTGACCTGGAAACCTCCAGTCACAGAGAGTAGGAACACATAAGGGAACCTAACATCAATTAAGATGGGGAGAATTTTAGTCTATTTTGGATATGGGCATTTAGACCTGGTCATTGTGTCTTCCTGTGGAGACTGTGATGAACAGAGTGATGGGAAAAGCTAACCAAAAGCCAGACTGCATGAATATCACATGCAGAAAGGCTTTACATTCACCTATTTATGCCCCTAATATCACATTAAAATATATCCAAGTCCCGTGTTGTTTAAAATCTCCGTTAACTAGCTTGGGCCCAGGATGAAATGTTCCATTTCAACTCCAGTTCAAGTAAGTTTATCAAATCCTGATTTGGAGTAGCCATTGTACTCCTGCTGAGGGGTAATTATAATGCAGTTGCTTACAATGTAGTAGGAAGATACGCACAGTGAGGCGGGGCAAGAGAAGTGTCCTCAACAAGACCCAAATTAGACTTGTGGGAAGTCTAGGGAAATGAGACTGTTCTGGTTTGAGAAATAACTAGGAAGTGGTATTTGAGGTGGGCCTAGAAGGATATCAACAGGCAGAGGGATTTCCAGGTGGAGGAAAGTAAACGTGTGAAGAAAGAATGTGCAGGAAGCAAGACGTATTTGTTTGGGATGGGGGAAAGGCAAGTAATACATGGTGAGAGCAGTTGTTCTCAAACCTGGCCACACAACTAAATTAACTGGGGAGCTTTTAATAAAAACACAGATTTCTGGGCTCCTTCCCAGACCTTATGAATGAGACCTTTCAAGGGTGAAGATCTAGATTAGGTTGCTTTTTTAAAAAAATTATTTTAGTTTTCCAAGTGATTCTAATGTGCAACTAGGTTTGGGAATCACTGGAGTAGGTTTTACCAAACTCTGAAGAAACATGCCATGGTTGGCCATGCTGTAGGATCATCTTTTCTAAACTTTAGTTTTGAAAATCAATTTAGCAAGTCTCATTACATCGTTTAAAATTTTTTTCAAAATATCAGAATGCATTGTATGCTGTAAGGTTAGAAAGTTTTTGTGAAAGATTTGTTTTGTGTAAGTACGTATTTGCTTATGTATATGCTTGTGTTCTCGTTCTTTATAAAATATCAAATATATTTCTTACTGGTTTCTTCAGTCAAAGCAAAAAATGGAAAGATCTGAATTACAGGAGAAGATTGTATTTAATTTGGTTGACAATGGGGAGCTAGAGAAGCTTCTGAACTGGAGAGTGACATGACCAGATTTACACTGGTGAAAATACTCAGGCAGCAATGTATAAGATAGATTGAAACGAGGAATAAAAGGAATAAGATGTCAATTGAATATATAACCATTTTTAATTTTAAGAATCAGACTGATTAAAACAGACATAAATACTAAAATTATTTATTTTTAATTAACATAACATTTTTTATTAGGCCAGAAGGCACATCGGGATTGATTAGGACTTCCAGTTATTATGAACAGCAATTATTACTGAGCCTCCATTAGCCCAAAGTCTGTGATTAAGTAATATACCTCTTTGTATGAATTCTAGAGGGAAAAAATGAGGAAGTACTTAAAGATGTGTCGCAGGCGATTCAAAAAGTGGGTTTTAGTCCAGAATAGTCATTAAATTATTGACAGTGAAAGGATTTGAATAGACATTTCTCCAAAGAAAATGTACAAATGACCAGTAAGCAAATGGACATCATTAGTCATAAGGGAAATGTAAATAAAGACCACACTGAACACATGCTACAACGTGGATGAACCTTGAAGACATTAAGCTAAGTGAAATAAGACAGTCATAAAATGACAAGTACTATATGATTCAACTTACTTAAGGTGCCTAAGCTGATCAAACTCACAGAGACAGAAAATAGAGTGGTGGTTGCCAGTGGCTGAGGGGAGACAGGAATGTGAATTTATTGTTTAATAGGTACAGAGTTTTAGTTTTGCAGGATGCAGAGTGTTCTGTGGATAAATATTGGTGATGGTAGCACACTATAAAGGTACTTAACGCCACTGAACTGTACACTTAAAAATGATTAAGATGGTAAATTTTATATGATGTGTATTTACCACAATTAAAATTTAAAAAAATAAATAGCATTGAGATACCACTTCACACCCTCTAGAATGGTGATAATCAGAAAGACAGATAATAACAAGTGTTGACAAGGACATGGAGAACTTGGAACCCTCATACACTGTAGGTGAAAATGCAAAATGGTACAGTTATTTTGGAAAAAAAGTTAAACATAGAGTCCATTCCTAGGTATATTATACCCAAGAGAATTGAAAATATATGTCCACACAAAAACTTCTACAGGAGTGTTTATAGCAACACTATTCATAATAGCCAGAAAGTGGAAACAACCCAAATGTCCATCAACTGATGAACAGATAAATAAATATGGAATATCGCACAATGGAATAGTATTCAGTCATAAAAAGGAATGTAATACTAATACATGCTACAAAATGGACGAATCTTAAAAACATGCTGAGTGAAAGAAACCAGACACAAAAGACTACATATTGTATGATTCCAGTCATATGATATATCCAGAATAGACAAATCCATAGAGACAGAACGTAGATTGGTGCTTGCAAGGAGCTGGGAGAAGAGGGTAATGGCAGGGGGTGTGTTGACGGGGCAGGTTAGTTTCTAGCAAATTTTATAACTGCTTCATTTGGCTACTGAAAATTGTGATTTGGAACTAGAAGACTTGGGTTCCAGACCTGATTTTTTTAACATAAATTTATTTATTTTATATATTTTATTTTTGGCTGCGTTGGGTCTTTGTTGCTGCTCACGGGCTTTCTCTACTTGCAGTGAGCAGGGGCTACTCTTCGTTGCGGTGCACAGGCTTCTCATTGCAGTGGCTTCCCTTGTTGCGGAGCACAGGCTCTAGGCGCGCAGGCTTCAGTAGTTATGGCTCGCAGGCTCAGTAGTTGTGGCTCGTGGGCTCTAGATCGCAGGCTCAGTAGCTGTGGCGCACGGGCATAGTTGTTCCACAGCATGTGGGATCTTCCCGGACCAGGGCTCGAATCTGTGTCCCCTGCATTGGCAGGCGGATTCCTAACCACTGCACCACCAGGGAAGCCCCTGTTTTTTTTTAAATTTTTATTGGAGTATAGTTGATTTACAACGTTCTGTTAGTTTCTGCTGTACAGCAAAGTGAATCAATTATACATATACATATATCCACTCTTTTTTTAGATTCAATTCCCATATAGGTCATTACAGAGCATTGAGTAGAGTTCCCTGTGCTCTACAGTAGGTCCTTATTAGTTATCTATTTTATAAATAGTAGTGTGTATACATCAGTCCCAATCTCCCAGTTTCAGACCTGATTTTGACCTCTATTTGCTGCATGAATCTAGGCGAGTTATACAGGACATTTGGTCCTTCAGATCATCACCAGGGAGATTAGAATAATGAAACCTAACCCACCGTTGTATGAACTCAGAGTGCGTAAAAGTATTTTGTTGACTTTAAGGCATAGTAGAAAAACAAGTTGTAATAATATTTACTAAAGTCAGTAACAGCCATTTGATAACACCTGCCAACGGTGTAGGGAACAGCCATGTACAGTCACTTCTGATAGAAGTGTAAATTGGTTCAGCTGCTACAGAAGGCACTTTGACATTTAACAAAGTTACAAATATGTATATCCTTTGAACTTCGAGGAAATTCTAGTTATACCTCTACTCAAAGAAAGTGACATGGTAATGTCACCTCGTAGCTTCGTTTGTTATGGCAAAAGATAGGAAACCACCTAAGTTGTCTAATTCAATAGGGTACTGATTAAATAAGTGTGGTACAGCTATACTATGGAGTATTATGTAGCTCTAAAAAAGAATGACCATCTTTTAAATACTGAAATGGAATAAGGTATAATTAGGGGGCAAAGCAAGGTGAAGGAGATCTACAGTATGCTACCTTCTGTATAAAAAAGGAGAAAGGGAAATATCTCTATGTAGTTGCAGGTATATGAATAACACACCTCTAGAAGAACACACAAGAAATTGGTGGCACTAATTGCCAGTGAGGTAGAAAATGGATGCGAGAGAGGATTTCAGCTGGAGGGGCCCAGCCCTGAGCCAGCAGCAACTGCCATCATGTGGCAGCCAGCTGACTCCCAGGACGGCTGAGCCCAGGGAAAACCAGCCGATGAGCAGCCCAGGCAGCCCACGGAACTGTGGGCAATCATGAATTGCTGCTTTATGCCATTAAGTTTCAGGGCTGTTTGTTACCAGAAAAGACTACGTCAGTAAGGTACGTTCATTTTTATGCAGCACAAGCTGTACCCTGGGCCGGTCAGGTTCCTTGTTTGTTTTACTCCGCTGCCGGTATCCCTACGCTGTGCCTCTTCGAGTCCACCACACACACCATAGGCACTCAATAAATACTTGTTAACTAGCCCCAACACACATATTAGCCTTCGGGTATATTTATATTTCTAAATGTACTAATGTACTAATTTGCAAACTGCTGAAAATCAACATAATTATCATCAACAATTTGTATTGCTCTCGTATCACAAGTGAAACAATAGAACGTATAATTGGGATATTGCTCCCTGGCTGCGGTGGATGGTAACAACTGTCATAATAATGCTGGTAAGATTATACAGTGAGTTAGCCCTCAAATGTGGGTTACTAAATGAACCGGTGGACTTCTATAAGTGAAGCCCTAAGACCACTTAGGGTCCTTTTTAAATTGCCACTAAAATTGTACTGGGTAGAGTCATAATAAACAGATCAATGCATCTTGGCAATGGACCAGACATCCTTCTCCTGATAAACTAATAATCCCTCGCAACTTGTTTACGTAACTGTCTCAATACCAACATCACAAAACCGGATCCAAAATAACAATAAATATGCTTCTTTGGAAGAAAAGCAAAAGCAAATGAGGAAACTGGAAAATGTCAATATGAAATCAGCTATCTCAGTGATAGGGAACTTCACAGATGCTAGTTTACTCTTTCAAGTTGGCTGTCCTTCCCACTTTGATGTCAAATCAGAAGACACTTGGCAGGCCACCAAATTTTATTCCAGAAGTGGAACACTAATGTTCTTGACCAACAGAGGCTATGCTAGGATGAAGTGCTAAAAACACATCAATCTGAACTGCAAAGTATCTATACATATATTTATTCCAAGAAGCTTTAAGGTGTGTTGCTGCTCTATTTTATCCTCAGAAACTCAGGGAAACCACACACAAGATTTTGAAGAGGACTATGTGATCCAGGGAGTCGATAATGGAGCAGAGACTAAAATGGAGGGACCCGCATTCAGATCACACACTGCAAGATGCTCCCAGTCAAAGGATCCCCACAGAGCACAGCTGGAGGTAGAGAAGGTGGAGTATCAGCTATCCCAGGTGGTGGATTTCCTCCATCTCAAGGGTTTGGCTTCAGCCAGCACACCCATCCTAGAAAAAACTCAACTTCTAGGTATGGTGCGACTTATGTGTGGAGAGCAGAGAATGTTAACAAGAAACAATTCATTATTCATAAACAGATAACCTGAAGGGTGCAAGCTCTCTATGGACTCACAAAAGTGCTCATCTGTTCGGTAAAGTTTGTCCTCAGAAACCCTCTAATCAATCACCATTCACCACTGGCTTTAAGGTCTTAGACTGGGAAGACTTGAACCACAAAAACCCTCCAAGGCAGCTGTGTGAAGAACTCGGACTTGCAGGAAAAAAACCTGACTTCTGGTTCTGGTGCTTGTATGTACAACTATGACACTGGCCAATAACTGAACCTCCCAGGGCTAGATTTCCACAGACCCGTGTTAACTACTTCCTTTAATTTACCTCACAACCCTTTTATTTCCCGCCCCCCTCCTCAGTTAAAGACCTTATAGTCACACACACATAAAGAGCCTCTTCTTTATCTCCTTTATATTATCTCCGTAGCGAGAGTGGCTGGACAGCCTTGCTGAATAAATGTGGAAAGAGTCACCTTAGCAAGGAAAAGCTGGGAGTGGGTGAGTGGAGAAATTCTGAATTATAAAAACTCTCCCTCTCTCTAGGTCCTTTTACATTTCTTACATTTTTGAGTGTTAAGACTTGGAGGCGCTTTTGGGAGCTGGGAGCTGCCTTTGACTCTGGAGAATGTGGTTTTACAATCTTTTAATTTTTTAAACTTTTTTTTAAAAAAGCAGATATACTCTGGGCTATAAAAGTAAAAATATTATAGAATTGTATAATATTGAATGTAAGTTATTTTCATGTACACTTCACTTCAGCCTCTGTTAATATTTTGGCGCATATTTCTGACTCTGGAGAAGGACCAGACAGGAAGCTAGGACCTAATGGTTTGAAGCTGGCCAGAAGCTTTGAGGAAGTGGCTGCAGGGTCCCCATGGTCATTTAAATGCAGTTTCAGGGTAAGGAGGAAGAAAAGGGTTCTGGATGAAAGTCCTATTCAATAATACATCCCTGGCATGGTGGCTGTCAAGTCCCTTTAGAAGAGGAAATACTCATCCAGTTAAATGGGTATCATCTTCATTAACTGATGCAAGTACCAGTAACTGGAAAATATATTTTCCTTTCTGTTTACCCAAAGTCCCAGCTCAAGCCCCTACCTTTTGCATTAATGTTTTGCACCCACTTACTGGTCATACCACTCATTTTAGCCTGCTGAGAAACTAACTTTATACACATGGACACTCAAATATTTATCAGATGAATGAAAGACTAAAAGCCTTCACTGGGATCAGCAAATGTAGCTTAAGATGAAACTAATAAAACGTCAGACTCAGGGTTAAAAATCTTTAAGAGTGCATTGAGTGCATTAAATAGTCGAGTCTTACATCAAGAGAGACTTATATTTGAAATAGAGGTAACTCAATGATGCTTAGAGGTATTCGTACCTGCTTATTTGACTATAACAAGAAAATAAAATTATTCATTAAATGTCTGCTGAGAGATTGTTGACTGTAGGGAATATAATCTTTTCAGCCTGTGTCCCTCAGCCTGAACACAGGGCCTAGCATGTATTTGGCACTCAATAAGTGTTGGATGAATTATTGACTGACCAAAGAAATATTCCACTGAAATGAGCAGATGGGATCAACTGAGAAATTTTCCAAATATTATGTGGAATAAAGAATATTTCAATATTTCAGAGCTAAAATATCTTCTGTAATGGTGTAAATTAATTGGAGACTTATGATCAGTGTCTGAGCAGAAACAATTAAAAGTAACTATTATTTTATTTTAATTCTTTCTTGGTAAAATATGTTCTTTAAAAAAGCAGTAAATTACCATTTTATCATTGTGATAGAATTTGCAGAGAAATCAAGATAAGTGATAAAAATGTGAGCTATATATTTTCTTGCAAAATTGGCTATTTAAAAAGTAAAACTTGCTTTGCATTAGAATACTGTTTAAATTTTTAAAAATCTCCATTGTCTGCCCTTCTTTTTTTAGGGGAGGAATAACTAAACTGAAGAGATTTTAGCATGATTTCGTGTCATCATCATCATCTGAACCCTTTTGGGGGAAATATCCACAAAATTAAATTAGATATTCTCTGGCTTTTTTTTTTTTTTTAACATTTAAATATTTATTTATTTATTTGGCTCCGTTGGGTCTTTAGTTGTGGCGTGTGGGATCTTCGTTGCAGCGTGAGGGCTCTGAGTTGCGGCATGCAGGATCTAGCTCCCTGACCAGGGATCACACCCAGGCCCCCTGCATTGGGAATGCAGAGTCTTAACCACTGGACCACCAGGGAAGTCACTATTCTCTGGCTTTTGATTCTTAAGCTACAGAGAAATAAAATTTAGAGACTATTATATATTTTTTCAGAAAATGTAATTTAATTATTTCCTTCTTATAGTTTTACAATATATATGAACTCTAGCACCATAGCATCAGTGAAACACTGTTGAATGAGAACAATTTCAATATTTGCTTATATTAACAAATCATTGCTCAGAATTAAAGATAGTATATGTTCTCAATTTTCAAGTTATAAAGCTTTGAATGCCTACTAAACAATTTCTGTGATGAACAGAGGAATACTTGAGCCAAGATCCATCCATACTAGAGCCTATTTCTTTCACTGGGAAAAAACAAGACACACAAAAGTTGTCATTAAAACCTCACAGTATAAGTCAGCTGTTGATATGAGTAAATAGAGGACCCCGCTGTTTTGGAAAGAGAGGTCGCCCAGACACAATTTGTGTTCAAGTTCAGATTCTCCTACCAACCAGCTATGTAACGTTGAGAAAGTTTATATAACCTCTGCAACACAGAGCTCTCCTTAGGAAAATGGCTTTAAGAACACTGGCTTCCTGAGGTTGAAGTTATTAAAGTAAAAAAGGAAAAGGGCCTATAAAACCAGCTAACACTCATTGAGTGCCTATTCTAAGTACCATGCTATTGAAATTTCACAGACTTACAATGTCCATTTTCAGAGAAAGAAGTTGAGGCTTAGAGAGGTTGACTATTACTTTGAGGTCACATAGTTATTAAGTGGCCTGGGTAGGGCTCTTCCAGGTAGGTCTGACTCCAGAATATGTCTTTAACCACCACATTTTACTGCCAACAGTTTCCCATCCAGTAAGAGAAATAAGGAGTTCACAAATATCAATCCACCATAAAATACAGTAAATGCAATAAAAGAGGTCAATAAGAGGAAATGGGAGGATGGAGATATTATTTCCAGCTAGTGGATCTTCATGACAAGGCTCCTGATAAGAGCTCAGGTCAACCAGGGAAAACCAAAAGGTGTGGTGGGGTTTTAGATTCTGAAAAAATACATTATGTACTTGGCAATCTGACGAAAAGCCTGCACAACGCTGTTCTCAATGGACCCTCATGCCAATTTTCCATCCCTAATGGTATAAAAATGCCCTGTTCAAATCAATTACTCAACTTCAAAATCCTGAAGAAAGATTCACAATTCATTCGTAAGGTATTTAAGGTTTACTTTTTTCCTTAACATGCCTGGGGATTGAATGCATCCTCTTGAGTAGCAAAGACTTATATTAACAGTGACTCTTAGAAGGAGTAATTTTTTTCTCACTCCTGCCTCAGGATTACACTAGGTTCACTCCTATTTACAGGGCTAGCCCAGGACAGCCTCCCCCCTTTCCCTATTTCAGTGTTTTGATTCTCTGATCCATTTCCTTAGCTCTTCTTTCTCTCACAAGTTCGATCACTACTGCCCAGAGTGATAATGCCCAAAACTAGCCCCATATGTTAATTTCTCAGTAAGTTGTGGCCTTCCAAGTCAAGCTAGTCACAGGAAATGATTTGCCATCAAGGACTATGCATACCTTCTCAAAGCGTATCATGTGGGCAGCTCTCTACCCTTTAATAATATGACCAACCCTGATAATCAAAGACATAGATTCTACCCCCCAAAATACAGTTAATCTATACAACATTTGTTAAGGCTTTTTTCTTCAAATAGACCATAGCAGATTCTGACATCCAGACCTCTTCTCTCAAAGGATAAACTCAGTATCGTCTAATCTCAAAAATGGAATTACTTCGACATGTGCTTTTTACTCCATTATCTCTTAGTGAGAGCAGGGCCCCTGCTTATGGTTCTAATGTTTCTAGTGCCTAGGATAATGACTGAGACATAGTAGACACTCAATGTATGTGGAATGAATAAACCTGCTTAGCGAATATTCTTAGAACTATATGCCTCTGCTTTTACCTTATCTACAATAACAGAAATGAGAAGGCTCTCAGATATCCCTTGGGTTTACTTTATTTCAACTAGGTGTGCTTAGCTATAGGTGGTTAAGAAACCAGTTACATGCTGTCGTATCTCAATTATCTATGTTTAGCTACAGAGGATTGAGAAATCATTTATATACCGTTATGCATACTGTTATATATATAGAACAAGGGATGCTATAGATAGATAAAATACTCAGAGAATCCTCAAATCACTTTTTTTCCATTCCTTTTTTACATAAGCCTTTTATTCACAATTTATTTGGTCTATTTGAAGAATGATATCTTAATATCTTTATGTATTAATTTTTTCTTAGGGTGGAAACTGTATAGATTGAGACACCTGAAGATTACCATCGGTGGCAGAGACAGTTCAATGTCCATTTCCATGCTGTAGAGTTGTCACTGAATAGTGGCTGCCAGGTCAGGGGCCACAGACATTTCTTAGGCCCTTGCTTCTGGGTGAAAATGTGGTTCCACCAGGAACTTTTAAGAAGTGAGTGTGTGTCATGTTCTCCACCTTCTTTTTCCCAAAGTGTGGACTGAATGTGTGTGAATCTGAAGCCCTAAGAGATGGTAGAGTCACAAAATAGAACAACTCTGATCTCAGAGTTACCATGTAGAGGAAAAGCCCACTGTCAACCTTTTCTGTTGTGTGAGCAAGACATACGTTTTTGTTGTATGTAGCCACTGAGGTTTGTGAGTTTGTCTGCCACAGCAGCAAGCATCATCATGTGTGATCTTTTTCTTCTACCCACTGTCTGGTGGAGGTGCAGGCGAGCAATTCTGACACTTGGTCTAAAGCATATCCTTCTTTTTTTTTTTTTTAAACATCTTTATTGAAGTATAATTGCTTTACAATTATGTGTTAGTTTCTGCTTTATAACAAAGTGAATCAATTATACATAAGCATATCCTTCTTAACTGCAAGACATAAAATGAAATATAGAATTAGGGGAGTGTCAGATTGTCTGTGTTCAGGTTCCAAGAGGGAAGTCAGAGGACAAGCCGAAATGGTGACAAGGCTGAGGGAGGGAGCCATGAGCCTCAAGGGAAAGAGCAAAAGAGGTTGTCGAAGAGAGAAGCTGAAAAATTACACCATGATTAATCCAATATATTTTAGATTCCAGATCTTAGGGGAGGGTTCCAAACTGAAAGGAACAGAGTAAAGGCAAAGCTTCAGAATTACAGCTGGGGGAGTTTGGACGAAGCTTGTACCCAAGGCTCTCCAGATGAGTCCAGCCACAAAAGAGCAGGAGTCTGGGCTGGCAGGACATCCAACCTGACAGCCAGCTGAGATACAGAATCCCAGAGATCCAGAGGGAATGGAGAAACTCCATGTAACTGACAGCCCTGATCAAAAAAGCCCAGGCAGGTGTGGCTGATCTTTTTGTTGGTTTAATTTTTTTAATTGAAATATAGTTGATTTAGTATAGTATTAGTTTCAAGTGTACAGCAAAGTGATTCAGTTATGTATATATTTTTCAGATTATTTTCCATTATAGGCTATTATAAGATATTGAATATAGTTCCCTGTGCTAGACAGTAAATCCTTGTTGCTTATCTATTTTATATATAGTATAATAGTTTGTATCTATTAATCCCATACTCCTAATTTATCCCTCCCTGCCCTTTCCCCTTTGGTAACCAGTAAGTTTGTTTTCTGTGTCTGTGAGTCTCTTTTGTATATAGATTCACTTGTATCATTTTTTAGATTCCACATATAAGTGATATCATATAATAGTTGTCTATCTCTGTCTGACTTCCTTCACTTAGTGTGATATTCTCTAGGTCCATCCATGTTGCTGCAAATGGCAATATTTTGTTCTTTTTTATATCACATCTTCTTAAGCCATTCGTCTGTCGACGGGCACTTGGGTTGTTTCCATGTCTTGGCTATTGTAAATAGTGCTGCTATGAACATTGGGTTGCATGTATCTTTTCGAATTAGTTTTCATCTTTTCCAGATAATATACCCAGGACTGGGATTGCTGGATCATATTGTACCTCTATTTTTGGTTTTTTAAGGAGCCTCCATACTGTTTCCCATAGTGGCTGCACCAATTTAAATTCCCACCAACAGTGTTGGAGGGTTCCCTTTTCTCCACATCCTCGTTAACATTTGTTATTTTTAGACATCTGGATGATAGCCATGCTGACCGGTGTGAGGTGTTACCTCATTTTGTTTTGTTTTTTAATTGAAGTATAGTTTGTTTACAATGTTGTGTTAGTTTCAGGTGTACAGCAAAGTAATTCAGTTCTACATATATATGTGTATTTTGTCAGATTCTTTTCCCTTGTAGGTTATTACAAAATATTGAGTATTGTCCCTGTGCTCATTCTGGTTTTGATTTGCATTTCTCTAATAATTAGCAATGTGCAGCATCTTTTCATGAGCCTGGTGGCCATCTGTATGTCTTCTTTGGAGAAATGTGTATTTAGGTTTTCTGTCCATTTTTTGATTGGGTTGTTTGGGATTTTTTGATATTGAGTTGTATGAGCTGTTTGTATATTTTGGAAATTCACCCCTTGTTTGTCGCATCCTTTACAAATATTTTGTCCCAGTCTGTAGGTTGTCTTTTCATTTTGTTGGAGGTTTCCTTTGCTGTGCAAAACTTTTAAGTTTGATTAGGTCTCATTTGTTTTGTTTATTTTTGCTCTTATGTCTTTTGCATTGGGAGACTGATCTAAGAAAATATTGCTATAATTTATGTCAAAGAATAGTTTGCATATGTTCTCTTATAGGAGTTTTATGGTGTTATGTCTTATAATTAGGTCTTTAAACCATTTTGTGTTTATTTTTGTATATGGCGTGAGTGAGTATTCTAACTTCATTGATTTACATGTAGCTGTCCAGCTTTCCCAACACCACTTGGTGAAGAGAGACTGTCTTTTCTCCATTGCATATTTTTGCCTCCTTTGTCAAAGATTAATTGACCATAGGTGTGTGGGTTTATTTCTGGACTTGCTATTTTGTTCCAGTGATCTATATGTCTGTTTTTGTGAGGTATGGCTGATATTTTTGTGATGGTATTTAAGTATCTGTCATCTAATAACGCCATGGAAACATCAGGCACTGGCTTCAGCCCTTGGGAACAATCAGTAGAAAACAATTTCTACATGCCTCTGGAGTAAGAGCCACAGGCATGAAGTTTGGCAGAACTTTACTGGCTTCTAGGAAGGAAAGGGTAGCCTTCTTCTGGGTACTTATTGCAAATATTTGGGATGGCCCTAGGACCCTGGGCAAAAACCAACACAGACTTCCTACCATTTGGATAAAGAGCTATCGTAGCCAACTCCAGAAGACGAAGAATTCAATAGCTATAGCTGGGCCAGGGAGCAAAGTAGAACAAAACTGAAAATCATTGGTCTAGCTTACCTCATTTATGTCTGTAGTAAAGCAGTATGGCTGGAACTGCAAAGAACTAGTTAAAGCCCTGAAGACTGAAGTGAGCATTACCGTATAAAACATTCCTGATTCCTCTGTTTACATATGCATCCATGTGTATTTGCGGCAGACTTTGCTGTAGATTTGAAAGATGAAGAATAGTTACCACAGAGGTGTGAACAACTAAAACTGGACTTTTCTGTTATGAGCGCAGATCTCCTACTACCATACCCCACTTCTTTTCCTTTTTCTTACTCAGTTTCAGCCCCCTAGTAATTTATAATTTTATTATGCAAAGTAGTGAGCTCCTCCTTCTCAGTCCTCTGCCCTCACTACATAGTTGCATGTACTCAAAGCCTCCACCTCCACGTGCCAGCCTGCTAACATTGGGCTGTCTGTCCTGTGTCTCAGTCTCCCAGCCCCAACTGGCATCTTCAAAAGGGAAGCAGCAATGTAGCCCGTCCTTTCTCACTAAGGTTGCCAGATTTAGCAAGTGAAAATACAGGATGTCTAGTTAAATCTGAATTTTAGTTAAACAACAGATAATTTTTTAATATAAGTACATTCCAGATATTGCATGCAACATACTTACACTAAACTTTTATTTGTTGTTTATCTGAAATTCAAATTTAACCAGGCGTCCTGTATTTTATCTGGTAACCCTGACTTGGGTTTTATCTGGTTCCCCACTGACATGAATTAAGCCAGCATCCTTCAAAGGTAGAATTAATTTTCATTTGGGTTGAAATGATTTTTTTCCCTTTCTTTTATTAAATTTAACAACTAGAACATTGCCTGGCATGCAGTAGGTGTTCAATAAATATTTGTGAACAGATGACAGAATAACTCCCTTTTGACCTTTGAGGCAGTTTATAATGGTTAAGCAATTTGCCTTTTCAATGCTAGGCACTGGGAAAGTGGGGTTGGGGTGAGGGTAATACAAAACTACCTCTCTCCCAATTTCATTTCTAAAATTTATAGTTTAGGATTAAGCTCTTGTCATATTATGAATAATTTTTTATCTGTTGGAAAAATAGTAGGCATGAAAAGAAACTGGTTTAAGAAGATACTTGGAATGAATTTAAATTTTGACTCCTTAGCATTTTGGGGGTAATGTTTTTAAATATCTTTTTTGTTAAGATAAATACATTGGCACATCCTTGTCTTAATTTAGAATATGATTTATAGCTTCGTCAGAACTATTACATTGAAATTTTGATCCAGCTTTTCTTATTTCTCTTTGTGCCTTGTCACTGCCAGATAACTGGCATTCAATTAGTATTGGAAGAAAGATGGAAGGAAGGAAGGAAGGAATGGAGGAAGGAGATGCAGTAATTAATAGGGAAGACAAGAAGAGAAAACTTGAATACTTCACATTAAACACTTTAAAAAAATGTTTTCTGAATAAGATCCAAAGAACCATCAAAAGTGAATTTTCTCATTCTAATGAACTTCAGTTCAGGAATTCAATTCAGGAAAATTTACTCTTAACTCATCAAACATTTTTTGATGAAAAGAAAATCTTTTCCTTTAAAACATTTACCACCTAGTGAATGTTTATGGGGGTATGGGAAGGGGGAAAAGGAGAGAAATGTAGTAGTTAATAAGCTTAATTCAAGGTAAATCAAGGTCATAAGAAAGAGACAAAAAATTAATGAAGGAAATTGTATCTAGCTGCAGATATCAGGAGAGGATGTACCATTTTAATGAACTTAGAGTGGAGTCCAAAGGGACGATTCTAAGTTAAGAGCCCAACCTGAGCAAAGACACAGAGGTAGGAAAATCCAAGGTCTACTTGGGGAAAAGTAAGTGCAGACATATTAGATGAATATCAGAATGATAATCCTACAAACTCTTATATCCCAAAGATTGATATTAGCAATTGGAGGATGGAGCCAGATTAAAAGATAAATAAGTTCAGCCATCTCAGCCATCCTTTTTTGAATGAGGCAGGCTAGACATACCAGCACGCTCTATACATACATATAAACACGCACATACAAAAGTATGTAACATTCTTTAAAAGTATTTTTCCTCATTGTCAAGAACTACCTGTCACAACAAGACTTTAATATCTTTATGCCATTTATATCTAAGAGCTCTGCTACAGCAGTCAAAGTTTGATTCACAGAGGAATTCTGCAGTTGGGTTCTGGGAATATCCTCCATGTGCTTTTTGTTAAATAATATGTAGAATATCAAGAAAACTGAGTTATAGTGCTCAGCACTGGAATGCTGCATCTTTAGCTACATATGCCTCCCAGCTACAATTTCATGTTTTTTTGAAAGACTAATCCAGGCATTACATTATTGTCAGTGCCTCCCAAAATACTCCTTGCCAATTATTCTGCTTGTTTTCAAAGGTTCTCTTAGTACAGGTATTTCCTGTTTTATTTCAAAATTAATGATAAATGATAGGCTTTTGAAGATTTAGAGAATGAACTGTAGTCCAAGAAACCTTTTTTTATTATTGGATAGGCATTGCCTAAACTGTTCCAACAGTGTTCCTTCTCTCAAGTTGAAAAGGTAATTATTTTTTTCCATAGTCATACATTCTTGAGGACTTAAAGAATATATTTTGAAAAGTTCATTTCCAGAATATATTTCCAAATGAAAACATCATAATACTCTTTCATCATGAGTAAAAGTTTCACTTTTACATTTATTCAGTTCTGAAGCATTGTCTCTATAACAGCAAACATCCTCCAACTTAACCATTTTAATATGGGTTATTGCTCTTTTTCTACTTAATTGCCAAAAACACTTAAAAGAGGAGACATGTTTTTGAATGAACAAGTACCCATTTTCGGAAGGCTCAGTCAATTTCTTGCAACATCAACATTGCTAGCGATGGGATGGTCTGAAGAACGTCGGTTTCCTTTTATTTTTTCCTTTAAGGAAATGATAATATTTCAAAAAGTCATAAGATCAATTAAACAATCCAGTTTCCCGTGTTAAAGTCTACCCGTGAGAGAACTGAAGGGAAAGAATATTGTTGGGATTTACCATTATGAAAAAAACACTTGCAATTGAAGTGCATCAATTCCAATTTCATTCTACACCTTGGTTAATGACAAGGCAGACTTTTTCCTTTGGATCTTAAGTCTGCGTTATCCCTAAAATAGTGCCTGGAACTCTCCATCTTCCAAAGCTCTGTGCCTGGTTGGGGCTTCCTCTGACTCAGTACAATGTGCTCACAATCAAGATGTTCTTTCTGGCTGTGACTGTGACTGGCACGACTTACAAACCTGGGCAGAGAACCAAAGAATCACACCTGGCACTGTGGTCCTGTCCAAGAAGGATGAAAACAGGGCAGGCTGAACTTCAACTGCCAACACGTCCAAGGCCGCCTGGCCCTCCGCACGCCTTTGTTCTGGTCCTAAAAGATTACAGAGACCCATGGTCACACCCCAACCTGACAGAGACTCTCTCTTTTCCTCCCGACAACTGCCACTGCCTCTAAGGTTTGGAAGCTAGCCTCATTTTGTAGCACTTTTTTAGACCACCAGTTCTATATTAGAACTGAAAAAAAAAGTTTGTGTGCACACATAAATTTATACACATACATATATGTATATTCTAAAAATAAACTTTAAAATATTAAACTAGTATTATTTTCAGAATTTCACTGTGATACTGTGCTCCTTTGGGCCATGATTAGAGATTTTAATCCATTGGTGATATTGGCGTCCTTACATTTATTGAAGTTGTTGAATTACTTGTCACAATCACCTGGTGGAAGGGCAGTTAGGTTTACATGCTGAGAAGTAGGAGGAAAAGTAGCAATGATTAAAAAGACATTTGAGTGCTACTCTTGCCTCTGGCTGGTTTACTTTGGACGTCATAAACCCTTTTTTTCAGGATCTAATATTTGGGAGTATGCTTGAGAAAACAGAGCTTCAGGAAAGCTAAGAATGACCTCTCTTTGGCTGACTCATTCTGACTTTAAAGTAATATGTCTTTACAGAACATGGTGAGAGTTCAAAGTCTGCTTTTGTTTTTCCCGTATTTCCTATGGTAGAAGAAAAACAAAACTGTAACCCATGCATTTGTTTAATTCCTACTTTTATTTCAGTGGGATAAGCACTGCATCCTTTTGTCATGGAAGAAAGTGTGATGGATAGTATCCTTCCTTTCTTACAGTCACCTTGGTGTTCCTTCAGCCACAAGGCTGTAGAAGTGGAGTTAAGGTACTTGTCAGATAGGCCATCTCCACTAGCCTGGCTTTAAGGAACATAGACAGGAACACAAGAATATTCTGTGTTGGCAGGACAGTTTCACAGAAGGAACACAGGATTGGATTAGAAACCTGGACAAGATATTTAACTTTTCAGAGCATTACTTTCCCCTAGTACAATAGAGGTAATGCCTGCCTAATGGTGTCTTCATTATGATTAAATAAAAATATGACTGTAGAACTTCCCTGGCAGTCCAGTGGTTAAGACTCTGAGCTCCCAATGCAGGGGACACGGGTTCATTCCCTGGTTGGGGAATTAATATCCCGTATGCCGCACGGCACGGCCAAAAAAAAAGACTGTAAAACTACTTGCATTGTGCTCAGCATATAGTAGGCACTCTAGCACTTTCCACAGGTATGTTGGTATAATTAGCAAATTGGTCCTCTTTATTCTCAGGCCATTTTCAAAGTGCAAATTCAAAGTGCAAGTTCTGTGTTGTCCGATTTTCTCCTCCAGATCCTACTGCTGAATTACCTCAGACTTAATGATACAGCTTTTTGCTACTTTCCAGATCCCCCATCTTTGAATTTGATAGATTTTTCAAAACGCTGCTTTCCATTTGTATCATGCAACTCATGACCACAGGGTCCTACTTGGACCTTCTACTTTCCTGCTTTCCTCCAGTGCTTCTCCGCTGTGGCAGCGGGAAGACCACACAGCTCCCTGAATCAGGGTACCGCTCAGGGTCCTCTTTATCAGTTCTCCAAACTGGCCGAACATTGGGAACACTGGGAAGCTGTTTACACAACAGATCTGTTATGTAATATATATCTATTTAAACAGATTGTGCTGATTCTGATTCAGTAGCACACAGGAAATGTGCCTGGTGATCTGTCACACATTTAGATGGACTAAATCACCTTCAAATCAAAGGTCATATGGAATACCCATTTTTTTCTTTGTTTCACTTGTACGCCTTCTAAGGAGCCATTTTCTTCCAATTTCCTCTTAGTTACTATGCATAATCACCATCCTCTTGTTCTGATGGCTAAACCCCTTTGCTTTTCCCCAGAGCCACCAGTTTGCCAAATCATACTGTTCTCAAAAAACTTTCTCTAGCCCTCATGCTCCTCTCTCTTCTACCTCTTTTCTAAACTTGAGGGAACTATTCGTTCTCATCTCCTATGAATGTCCTCCAGTCTTCTCTCCTTACCAAAAGGCCCCTCTGGATTCTTACCTCTGAGCTTTCCTCAGTGCTGCCTTGACATTCCTGCTGGTCTTGGTTGTTAGAGCAATATTGGTTCACCTCCAACTGCACTCAAAGTCTAGTGGAGCTGGTTGCCTGCCCGGGCTTCAGCCCTGGCCTGACCCTTCCACCTCTTGGCAGGACTTGCCCCCAGGGTGTGGTGACAGAGGGCTTCGCTGTTGCCATTTCTACTGCTGCCAGCTGGGGCCTGCCAGGGTTGCCATAGAATTGGGCTGCTAAGTTCCAGGCCCTGAGAAGGCTGTGGAAACACTCTGGCTTCTGGACTCTGGCTGAAGCCAGCCCATCCAGAAGGGTGGTTCTGCTTGAACGATGCACATCTCCCTGACAGGCCGGACAAAGCCTTTTCACCCAGGCTTGAAAATATGGACTTCTATTGACTTTCTCTTCTCCTCCCTACATACCATTCTATGACCAATTCCTTTTAATGCCTTCTTTGAAATCTCTCTTCCTTTGTGTTGATTTTATGGGCAGTAACTCACAGGAAATCAATACTATTAAATATACATATAATATCATTATACAAAGATGTTCAAAAATACTCTTCACTCAAGTCAGTATGCAACCCAAAACTTCAATGAATTCTCATTGTTTAAAAACCTGAAATCAAACCTGTTGATTTCACATTCAAAACTTATCACTATTCAGTCCTTCCTTGGTCACATTTCTCTTATTCTCACTGTTCCTTGGAAGAAGTCAGTGCTTCCACCAATCAAATATCTTCATTGTTCATTTATTCAACAAACGTTGACTGGGCTCTTTGGATGGTGCATTCTGTGGGCACCATTTACCAGACTCACTGTAAACATTTCTGCTTCCTGATCTTGTTCAAATCTACCCCACTTCTTGACCTGCCTTCCCCACCTGGCTTCCATCTCAGGCTCAGGTCCGGCCTCATTTCCTTTTTCAAAATCTTTGTGGGCAGCTCTAGTTTTCTGGCTTCCTCATCCTCTTTGACCTTTGTTTTCCCCATTATCTGTGTTACTCCTTGGTACCTACTTTCTCTTCTCCTTTACTTTGTCCATATGCTTAAGTAGACCTTATATCAATATTTTTTAAAAATTTTATTGGAGTATAGTTGATTTACAATGTTGTGTTAGTTTCAATATCTTCTGTACTTATGTGTCTCTCTAACAAGATGAAAAGTTCCATCAAGTCAATAGATCTCAAATTTTGGCCTCTGATCTGGCAGCATCAGTATCACTTGGGAACTTGTTAGAAATGCAAATATTCAAGCCCCACCCTAGACCTAATGCGTCAAAATTCTGAGTGTAGGGCCTAGCAGGCTGTATTTTAACAAGGCTTCCAGGGGAAACTGATGCTCCCTGAAATTTGAGAACCACAACTCAGGTCATGGATTTGGAAATGAGGAAGGCTTGGTCTGCCTGTTTATTCCCCAAGTATACTTGCAAAATATCAGTATTTGGGACTTTCTGTTTTGATGGTGTATTTGAAAGCCTTTGGAAAACTTTAAGCCTTCATTGCATATATATGTAATTGTTTATTTTTACCCTTTTCAAAAATTACTTGAACCAAGTTAAAAGATGATAAAATAGAAAATGAGAACAAAGGAAAGGAGGAGGTGATAAATATGCTAACTACCAGAGTTGCTATTGTTCTCATAGTATCTCTGAGCTTGCTGGCAGCAAGGAAAAAAAGGAAAGTATAATGTCTTTCTTGTTCCATTTGTATCAGAGGAGGGCAAAGTTCTATTTCTCTAACTAAACTAAAAAAAATAATAATAATTCCCATGTGGAAACTTCTAGAGGACTATAGAGAGTTAAAAGGTAAAATCTAAAGGTTTTATAACATATGTAGCAATGGTTCTCACATGACTGGTTTATTTTTATTGTCACCATTATCCAAATTTTGCCAATGCTGAGCATGCAAGATGAGGAGTTATGACTAAACCTCCGACAGGAACTCACTCTGCCGTTTATCATAATTTGGTGGCTGGAAGGAGGCATTAATTTTCCCCAGCAAGCCAACCAGCAAGACAATAATGTGGAGTGTTGTGTTGGAGTGTCAGCCACTCACAGTGGGCCCTGTAAGAGGCAGGAAGGGTGTGAGATGAATAGGCCATTATCCACAGGAAAGAGTAAACATCTAAAGGAGGACAGCTCTGTCAGAGGTCCCTGGCCCTGTCTGCCTGGCCCCAAGGTCACTGAACCTAAACAAGGTGAGTTTGGACTGGAGCACAGGGTTCCACATCAAGTAGAGGACTGAGGCCAAGTACAGTGAGACCGGAGCCGGAAGATGGGGCATCTAAGAGATTTGACAAATCTCTTCCAAGTGCTGTCTACCACAGAGAACAGTTTACAAGAAGACAGTTGTAACAGTTTTATCGTGGGGTGGGTTGCCGTTATTTTATGATAATGACATAATAAGGCTTTTCTGAAATTAGGAATTCAAACCAACACTGCTGCATAAATTCAGGGGCAATTTTTAGATAGGACTGGGATGCAAATGAATTTATCTTTAGTAAGCCCCTATTGACTTTGGGTATGGCCCCTGTATCCACAATCTGGATCCTGTTCCCTCCAATTTGACAGCCTTATGACACATGAACGCCAGCTGGGGGAAGAAGGGAGCTTAGTTCCTAAGCACTGAACAACTCTTGACTATAGTGTGCTTTTCTTTCAATTGTAAGTAATCTCGCACAAGTAATTTTCCTGAAGGCAGCACTGCAATGCGTCTCAAATGTTTGATAGAATAAATAGGTGATGAAGAAGAAAGATTACATAATTTGGAGTCAGGATTCCAGACTCTGTCATTTACCACCTGCATGACCTCATCAGATGTGATCGTGCATAAAAGTGCTTTGAAAACTGAAAGTACCATATACTTTGGTTGCTATTTCTTATACATGGTCAGGGAAATTAGTCTCTTTTAAAAATGTTCAAATACAATTGAGATAAGGGCTATGTGGGGGGAATTGTACGTACATTTCCTGGTGTGTGCCACACATTCCCAGTCTTCCTAACCCTGAACCTCAACTTACATGGTATTGCTGAGGGCCTGTTACCTGTCAGGGGTTGGGCTAGGTTAACAACCATTTCACAAATGAGGATATTATAGCACCAAAATGTTAAATACTTTACCCAAACTCACAGAAAGACTAGATCTTTTTAGACAGGGCTTCTATTAGAAGAGAAGAGAGGGGAATGATAATAATAATAATAATGATAATAATAATAGCAGCAATAACAGCTGACTGAAATCCCTGCAATTTGTCAAACTTTTTTTTTTTAAACTTTGTTCTCATAGAATTTTTTTTTTTTTTAATTTATTTTTGGCTGTGTTGGGTCTTCGTTTCTGCGCAAGGGCTTTCTCCAGTTGCGGCAAGCGGGGGCCACTCTTCATCGCGGTGCGCGGGCCTCTCACTGTCGCGGCCTCTCCCGTTGCGGAGCACAGGCTCCAGGCTCAGTAGCTGTGGCTCACGGGCTTAGTTGCTCCGCGGCATGTGGGATCCTCCCAGACCAGGGCTCGAACCCGTGTCCCCTGCATTGGCAGGCAGACTCTCAACCACTGCGCCACCAGGGAAGCCCCTGTCAAATATTTTACACACACTATCTTGTTTAATCATCACAACAACCCTATGAGATGAATAGTTACCCAGTTTTAAAGTCGAGAAAACTGAGGTTCGGTGTCCTTGAAGGGATGTGCCCAAGGAAATTCAGCTGGGATTGAAATCCATCTTTCCTCAAGACCTTGATTTTCACACTATGTTCTACTCCCTCTCAGAGTAGAGCAGGGATAAGAACCATCACATTTCTCACTTTCAAATCAATGAAATCATCAATATCAAATTTCTGGAAAAAGCCCTCCCTAAAATTTAAGTCTTTACCAAAATTTAAGTACTAAAAAGACAGCAATCTCCGCAGATGTTCCTCTGGAAGTTTCTATAGTGGCTTAGGTTTATATTTTATTTAAATGGAATCCAAAAAGATTTCATTTCTATATTAAATAAATCACCAACTGCATTATTCCTACCAAACTAGTATTCTTTTCTCTAATATAAAAAATAATTTCAATTGATCATTCATTTTCCTGATCCTTCTCTTACTTTTTCAGGATATCCCATTCATCTTCATAAAAAATGGTCCAGCTGAGGAAAATAACAAAGGTGAGGAAAGGAAATGCTTTGGCTTTCTGGAGTGTAGTCGGCCTGATTCTGTGAAAAGAATGTATAGAGGATTAAGTATGTTTTTCCCCTCAAAGTGTGCTTGTTAATTCCTACCTCCCACCAACTCTAGCTACATAATTTGTGAGGCCCAGTGCAAAATAATAACTAGGTCACCTTGTTCAAAAATTATTAAGAATTTCAAGACAGCAATAGCAGAACGTAATGGACATACAAGGCCCTTCGAAGTAGGGGTTCCTGCAAGACTGTGCAGGTCATGAGCTCATGAATCCAGCCCTGCCTCTTGGTAGTGTTGTAGCTCCAGGAATATATCAGTGACAAACTTAGTTTGGTGTAACCAAGGATAAATATCCTTGGTGAGCACAGGGTTGCCTCTCTTAGTGATGCCTGGCTGAGAAGTCCAAGGAAGCTTTTGAAGATTTTGCTATCACATTCACTCAAGGCACATTGTCTGTGGAACAAGAGCTTGCATAGGTGCATAATTGCTATAAGTTATTTCCTTGTAGCAAGTCATTCAAGTGTTTTATTTAAGTCAATAATCATAGGGGATATTGTCAAATGTAAATGTAATAAGGTAAAATAACAATACTGATTTCTTTTCCAAAGAAAGAGTATATTTGGCCTATGATCTTGGTAGCTATTATTGCTTAGTTACTAAGCTGAATCTGACCTGAAGGGCCTCATTGGGGCCTGGAATAAAGCACTTGTCTTGGGGTTTGTCTCTGTTTCCGTGCATACTCCATCCACCCACAAACTCCATTACCCACAGATGTAAGGAGAGAAATGGGGGAAGGGTGAAAACTCAAAAATATTATGTGTCTTCTAGGTAGAACTCTACATATTTTTAAAAAATACTAAACATTTGCAATCATCTACAGGATATTTTTCTGGAAAAATAGTTTAAATGTTTAGAATACTTATATTTTTGAGGAAATTTTAAAAGATTCCCTTGTCTGCTAAGATTTCAATTAATGACAAGTAAAGAATATAAAAATGGAAAACCTTGAACTACTTTTTCTCCTTTCTCAGTTTCCATGTAGATTTTCCCTCAGGGCCTTTAAAGTAGACAAAGGGAAATTTGAAAAAAAAAAAAAAAGAACTTAAGCCATAACTTGAAAAGGCAAAATGATAAAATGGACTCAATAATCTCTAAATAATAAATAAATAATCAATCTATCTGGTTTAAAGCTTTTTAAATGAAGAGATCAGTTTCCCTTGGGCAGGTTCTAGGGTGGAAGAAGGGGAGAGAAAGAATGTTATAAAACTGTCATCTAGAAGAATGATCCCTTCCTTTGCAATGAGTTTTATACTGAGATTGATGGTCAAGTTTGCTTGTTAAATGTCATCTTGGGAGACTTCCCTGGTGGTGCAGTGGTTAAGAATCTGCCTGTCAATGCAGGGGACACAGGTTCGAGCCCTGGTCTGGGAAGATCCCACATGCAGCAGAGCGACTAAGCCCGGGCGCCTCAACTACTGAGCCTGCGCTCTAGAGCCCACGAACCACAACTGCTGAGCCTGTGTGCCACAACTACTGAAGCCTGCGTGCCTAGAGCCCGTGCTCCACAACAAAGAGAAGCCGCTGCAATGAGAAGCCTGCGCACCAGAACAAAGTGTAGCCCCCGCTCGCTGCAACTAGAGAAAGCCCGTGTGCAGCAGCGAAGACCCAACGCAGGGAATCTAAAACAAAAACAGAAAACTCCCACCAAACTCATAGAAACAGATCAGATTTGTGGTTTCCAGAGGCAGGGGTGGGGGGAGGGGGAATCGGAGGAAGGGGGTCAAAAGCTACAAACTTCCATTTACAAGATAAATAAGTACTTGGGATGTAATGTACAGCATGATGACTATAGTTAACCCTGCTATGTGATGTATGTGTGACAGTTTTTGAGAGAGTAAATCCTAAGAATTCTCACACAAGGAGACATTTTTTTGTCTTTTTTCTCCTTTCTCTTTTTAGTGTTTCTATGTGAGAGGATGGAGGCTAACTAAACTTATTGTGGTAATCATTTCACAGTATACATAAGTCAGACCATTATGCTGCACATCTTAAACATATATTAATGTATGCCGATTATTTCTTAATAAAACCAGAGGGGAGAAAAAAGAGAAAAAAACTCTGAGGAATAAGGCAGCCCCTTGGGACTAGTAATAGTGGGGTAAAGAAAGGAATGCTGTTACCAACCCAAGACCTGGAGGGACTGGCTACTAGAGCCCAGAGACAGGGCTGGTTGGCGAGGGCTGCCTGACAGCAGCTGTGACCTCAGTCAAGGGACAAGGGAAGCAGCCAGCCTGTTGCAGCCCTGCAGGGTGGGGAAGGAAGAGAACTACACACTGTGACCCTACTCTGGGCTTTCCTCCTGATCTCCTGCTGGGATCTCTCATTGGCCAACCCCAAATAGAAATGGAAACAGAGGGCAAGAAGGTTATCCTCTTAGGGCAAGAGTGGATCTGGAGGGGAAAAGAGAAGTTATGCAGCTCCATGTCAGTGAGGAATGTAGTGAGTTCAGCTCTGAATGGGGGGAGTTTGAGGTTTTTGAGGGATGCCTGGAGGGTGTACATACAGCGTAATGTTTAGGGAGAAAATGAGCTCTGGAGCCAGAACTGCCCCTATTTGCATCTGGGAGTCACCAGTTACTAGTTGTGTGAACTTGGAAATGCTGCTTACCTTCTCTATGCTTCAGTTTCCTCATCTGTAAAATAGAGAATCATCATAGTACCTACCCCTTAGAATTGTTGTGGATTATAAATGCATTATCACATGTAAATTATGCAGAATGGGGCCTGGCACATAGAAAGCAGTAAATAAATGTCTGCTGTTAATACCTATTAGCCATATGGAAATGCCAAGCCAGCAGGTGAATATATGAATCTGAAGGTCGGGGAAGAAGAGAGATTACATTCACATAGTTTTGAGGGAAGTTATGATGTTAGGTCACCCAGGGGGAATGTCTAGAGTAGCACTGTCCAATAGAAGTATAATGCAAGCCACATATGTAATTTCAAATTTTGAAATTAAAAAAAAGAAAAAAATCCATGACATTAAGAAAAACTGAAGAGGAACAGTTGAAATTATTTTTGATAATATATTTTCTTTAATCCAAATGTTACTGTTTCAATATGTATTCAATATTAAAAAGTTAATAAGATATTTTACTTTCTTTTTTTGTACTAAGTCTTTGAAATTTGGAGTGGATTTTCTCCTTATAGTACATCTCAGTTTGAACTAGCATATTTTAAAACCTTGATAGCCACAAGTACTAGTGGCTTCTGTATTGAGCAGTGCTGGTCTAGAGCCAGAAAGGCAGGAAGACCAGCAGAGGTCTCTGAAAAATACTCATAGTTAAGGTTCTGAGGCAGGATAAAGAAACTAGAATTTAAGAAAGGCAAGGTTATAGGAATCAGAATAATGTGGTGCTGCAGACATCGGGTGCATGGAGCGTTTGTAGTGATTTTGAAAATTTTCAGATACGGCAGCCAGTCCTGTAGGAACACGTCTATAAAATGCCCACTAAATCTGGCAAACGTTCACCAAAAAGGCTGTTGGTGACCTGGGGGAAATTGTTTTTATTAAAAAAAAATGGTAGCCAGAGGAGGGATAGGAATGAGTTGTATGATTGTGCTGGAGGGAGAGCTGAGGTCACGGGAAAGTTTAAAAATTATTAGGGGGGGGTGAGCACGCACCAGAGCTTCTTAGCTACACCTTCAAAACAAGACAAGCTCAAAAGTGTCACATTTACTCACTCACTTTCTATCCCTTCTTCTAACGCCTATCTCTTCTCACTTCTGTTGCAGTATCATCTTTATTGACTTCTTTGCCTCTAATCTTATAGTCTCATCCGCCTCCTTCGCATATGTTTCAGGGAGATTGTAATAGATCACAAGTACCATTAATGTTGGAAATGATGTGTCTATCCAGCAAACATTAATTGGGCCCAATTTGTACACCTGCTGTTTATTCATCGGCATTCATTTCCCTCTTTCCCCTTTCATTAAGCCTCTTATTTCCACTTTGGAATCCATGTGACTCTAAATATGAAGCATGTGACCTAGACTATTCCATCTCCTCTGACAGATAGGTTGGTCCCTATGTGACATTTGACCTAAGTCTGCCAATTAGAGTGAATCTTAAGTTCTGCTTGGAATGTTAGGATAAGGGTGTTCTCTCTCCCTCTAGATGGTATGGTATGCAGATATGAAACCTAGAATTGTTACAGGTATATTTGCTCTACCAGGGAATGTAATCTGAGGATAAAGCAAATACAGAGAGGAAAGGAGAGCTCAGAGGATCGCAGAGAAATGAAGCCAGAGCCCTAAGGATAAGAAAGGGGTTCAAGCCATGCCTAGAGTCTCCCTTGGGGCGTTTGTTATGTGAACCAATAAATTACCTTTATTTTCTAAGTCGTATCCAATTGTATTTTTGATTACTTGCAACCAAAAATATCTACTCCAAAGCTTACCATGTGCCAGTATTTGTGTTAGAATCTTGAGATCATTTTACTGCTTAAAATTCTTAAACAATTCTTGCCTATAGTGATGTTGACAATTAGTATTATCACACACAGGGCAAAATCTAACCTTGTTTTTAAGGAGTTTCAAGGTCAAAAATGCCCTTCATAAGATAGCCTTGCCTACTTGCATCCTCCTGTAACATTTTACCCTCTGATAATAATGAACTATTTGTAATTCTCTAGCATGCTCTGGAGGTATTAAAATATGGCCACAAATTATTTGAAACTACTGCAATTATGGTGTGATATATATGTCTCCTCTTCTTGAATCTGAGAGGGCTTATGAATGCATTGGCCAAAAAATTATAGCAGAAATGTTGCTTAAGTGGCTTCCAGAACTAGATCATAAGAGTTGTGCAGCTTACTACAGGTTTTCCTGCAATACTTACTGTCTAATGCTTCCTCTCGGGGCATTCGCTCTGGGAACCCAACGGCCGTACTGTTGGGACTCTCGGGCCACATGGAGGTCTTCCTATCTGCAGTCCCAGTTAAATCCAGCCTTCGAGTTGTCTTATCCCAGGCACCGGAATGTGAATGAAGAAAACTTCAGATGATTCCAATCCTCTGGCATTTGATTCACTCACAGCCATTTTTAGATTTCTAGTGTCTTTCTAGATGAGGCCCAAGACACTATGGAGCAGAGACAAGCTGTCCCTGGGCTGCACTTTCTGAATTCCTATTTCACAGGTCATGAATTTAATAAAATGGTTTTATCTTACACTGCTAAATTTGGGACCCTTTTTTACATACCAATAAATAATTGGAACAGAATTGGAACTTTTATTTAGAATTTGTGTCTGTAAAGCAGGAACACCCTTCCCCTCATTGCCCAGGCAAATTCTCATTTTCCCCTATAAATCTAGAATAAAATTCTACAAACTCATTGAAGGCTTTCTTTAACTCCTCAACAGCTTTATGTTTTCTTCCTTCTATGTTCCCATCAGTGCCAGCTTATAAATTATCTTAAAGGATTTAATTCTTTTGTGGCCTGTCCCTGCCCTGGAGTATAAACTCCTGGAAGGTAGGAGCCATGTCTTTTTGGCTTTGTATCTTCAGGGCTGGATTATCGTGTCTAGCACATACTAGCTGTCCAATAAGGGCAATAAAATGTTTTATGCTAGAAATGTTATAGAGTTCAAGTACAGCACTGTCAAGAACTGTGAAGGGTCTGAGATTTTAGATGTAATATAATAAATTAGCCTGCCACAATTTCATGAATGTTCACAGAAGACATGCGACTCCTTGATCAGGGACAAAAGAATACATTACTCATGACAATAATAGTAGCTAGAATGTCAACATTTCTGCCCATTCGCTAAGTGCCAATTCCTCCTAGGTGATGCAGATAGGGGTGGATGATGCCTAAACATGCATTGGGTTGCATTATAGGAGAGGAACCCCAAGCTTAAGGAACCTGAATCTTTTATAAAAGTCAGTAAACCTGGCTGCCCTTTGCCCTGGAGAGAGACATTATCTTGATTATACTGGGCAATAAATAAACCTGCCCTTTGCTCTGGAGGAAGACACTATGTCTTCCAAGGCTGTTTGCTCAAACATCCTTTAAAAAATAGTATGAAACAAAAGAGTCATTTTACTGGCAACATGAACAGAAATGTGAGAGACCCAGGAAGATTTGTCTCCCAAGAAACACAAGGAGAGATCATTTATACTAGTTATTTTTCAGGTCATTAAAGTCTTCAAAGAGAAGTGTCTTGAAATTTACGAGTAGACATTCACCAGGCAGATGGTGTTTTGAGGACATTTCATGAAGCAGGAGCAATTTGAGCAAAAGTATGGAGTGATGGATGACTTTGGGAAACCGAAGATGGTTTGGCATGGATGCAGTGCAGGGTGTGAGGGAGGAAAGGGTCTAGTGTGAGATGATTGAAGAGGTAGGCCAGAGGCAGCTCCCAGAAGGTCTCTGTGCCATGCTGACAACGTTGACTTTATCCTGTAATCCATTGGAAGCCAGTGAAGGTTTTTAAGCAACTGAGGCATAGGATCAGATTTGCATTTTATAAAGGTCTATCTAGCTGAGACAGAAAGGGCATTCCAGGCAGAAAGAATGGCATGGACAAGATGGAGACATTAAAAGTGCCAGGTAAATTGAGGGAACTGTAGCAGATTTCTGAACATGATTATCATTGCAACATTCATCAATGCGATTGTTTATCAAGAGTGGCTTAACAGCTTTCAATCAGTCACCAGGAGCCAGTTGTTAAGCTGGGGCATAGTCTAGGGAAGTCTAGGGCTATGCCATGTTAAATTAGGATAAGCTAATTCATGTCAATAATCCACAGTGAAAGAAGAGACTCAAGTTGGCAATTAGGTTTCATCTTAACTGCCTGCTTTTATTGTTTGTGATGGGCCACCTGGAACGTGATGTTAAAACGTATTTTCGGCCCAATTCTGGGCTCATTGGTAAAGAAGGAACTATTTACTTAGTTTTGTCTGCTATGGACAAAACTATGGTGAGTTAACCATACGTTTTCTGACAGTAGGCTAGGGGATAAGGTTTGGTCAAAGCTATTATTGAGAAATAGAAACCTACACAGGGGCCAGGACCTGGGGCAGGAGTAATTATATAAACATGGGAAGGTTAGGAGGACAAATGAGATGGCAGAAGAGCACAAACAAGACGGAAACAGGGACAATTAGGGTTGAAAAGCCAAGATCTATATCTAAAGTATGAGATAAATGAGGCAATAGCCAGGTTAGGGACAGAGATGTTTCAGGTTATACCAAAGGGGGAGTTATCAAAGAAAGATTTTTTGAAATGTGACGACTCGAGTCATCTTGCTCCAGACCTCACAATTTGATCCTGGCACTTGATGGTAATGGAGATGAAAGTGACACAAGACCAAAATGTCATAGTCACTACCTAAGGATACAGAGAATGCGTCTCCTTTGGTTGAGGGTGTTCCAAGTTTTCTAAAGAGTAAGCACTATCGTAAGGTGGTTTTGCGGTATTCCTCGACAATATTCAATTCTGTTATGGAGGATAAGCAAAACAAATGAGATGGATAAAACTCATAAGGTATGTCAAGTGGCTTGTAAGATATAGATAACATTTACTAGAACGTTAAGCATAGATAGTAAGTTAATTATCTATAAGACATATTTAAGATAGATGTTGGAAAATATGGTAAAAACAATAGAACCAGAGTGTCGTATATATATTTATGTTTATGTAAAGAACTAGAAGGACCAAAAAGCACAAAATATTCATGATATATAAACATGAGGCACATGAAGCACTCAATATTCAATGTTCAATATTCAATATTGAGTACTCAATAGTGAAGTTCTCAGTATTAACAGAGTGTTGTTTTTTCCTTGCTTCTTTGTGGTAAGTTTTGATTGAAAGCTGGACATCTTGGGTAGGACAGTATTATTCATGCCTGAAATTGGCCATGCCTCTTCTTTTGTTAGCCCTTTAGTGTGGGGTGTTGAGATAATTAGTCAGGAGTTGAGCTGGGTTTGTGTTTTATTGTTGCTATGGTTACCTTCAGTACACCTTCAGGACAGGTTTCAAATTCTTCCACCTTATCTTGTGCTTAGGCTGAGGCTGGTTTGCTGGAGACTTTTTCTTAATGACTCCTCCATCCTCAGCTTTAGGTCTTCCCCTTGTGCCCACCCCTGAGAGAGTGAACACCTTCACGCTATTGCCTTTCCCTCAGCTGTTACTTGTTCCTCAGTGCGTGCTAGCCTGCTGGTGGTATTGGGGAGTTGGGTTCTCCAGTTCAATTTCAGTCATGGGGCTGTGTTTCTGAGTCATAGGGATGGGAACTTCTCAGCAATCAGCCTCACCCCCAGTGGTGGGGGAACGCTAAAGGACCAGAACATTTTCCCGCCCCCTCTCCTAAGAGCACAAGTTTGTTTGCTTGTTTGTTCCCTTCTCCCAGCTGCATGGGTGCCCTGTGGGTGATAGGGTTTGTTACCCTTCTCCCAGTGGCTTAAGAAGGCTTTTATTTCTCAAGGCAGAAGGAACTAGGTTGGGCTTTATGTTTGTCAAGCAGTGGCTGCTGTTCCCTTCTCTCAGGCCTGCACTTTCTCTGTCTCTCCTACATCCAGTCTTTGTTGTGGAAGCTGAGTGAGAGCCTTAGAAAAAAGCCTGCAAGCACGTGCAAATTCCCTTTGTGTCTGTGGCTCCTCGAGATTATATAATTTTATTCTACCTCACGCTCAGCTGTTGGCAGTTTAGTAAACATTTTTAGCAAACGTAGTCTTCTCAGCAGCTTGTATGGCATCTCACATCTGCCCAAGGTAAGCAGGTCTTGTAACTTATCTCTCCTTGGATGTACTTGTTTGTTGTTAGATTTTAGGTTAACTGGTTGCCCTATAACCTTAGCTTTCTGGAGCATTCAAGAAGTGATTTTTATATAATATCCTTTTTTTTCTGTTGTAAAGGTGGGGAAAATGCTCATTCCATCTCTCTACATCATGAGTGGAAGCTTGCACCCTACCCTAAGGATGTTAACCTACCCCATCACTTTCTTCCCATGTGTCTTTTACTTTTTTATTTTTATTTTTAATTTCGGTGACCTCTCTCTTTTATTATTGATTAATATTGCCAGAGATTTGTCTTTTTTTTTTTTTTTTGCCTGCGTTGGGTCTTCGTTGCTGTGCGTGGGCTTTCTCTAGTTGCGGCGAGCAGGGGCTACTCTTCGTTGCTGCGTGCAAGCTTTCTCTAGTTGCGGTGAGCAGGGGCTACTCTTCGTTGCAGTGCGTGGGCTTCTCATTGCGGTGGCTTCTCTTTGTTGCGGAGCATGGGCTCTAGGCGCGCGGGCTTCAGTAGTTGTGGCTCGCGGGCTCTAGAGCTCAGGCTCAGTAGTTGTGGCGCATGGGCTTAGTTGTTCCGCAGCATGTGGGATCGTCCCGGACCAGTGATCGAACCTGTGTTCCCTGCATTGGCAGGCAGATTCTTAACCACTGTGCCACCAGGGAAGTCCCCCCATCTGTCTTTTAAATTGATTTAATAAAATATGAGGTTTGAGCATCTTAATTTGATCTGTGAGCCTCTCTGTTCCTAACATCCATGAGAGTTTGCCTGGTAAAGTACTTCTTAGACTATCATTGCATCAAGGTAATTTCCCACATAGCAACTATTAGCTTGGTGTGGACAAGGCTCCTCCCTGTTGAAATTATTTCCTGAGAGCCTGGGGCATTTTTACTCAAGAATTTATAGATGTACTGAAGAACAATACACTTTGTTACACTTTCACACATAAAACAATTTGTTATTAAAACAATATATAAAAACACACACATATACAACATGTACAACAATGCATCACTTTTTTGGTTATAATAAATCATACCTCTGTTCTTAGTTTTCTGGTTCCAGTTTCTTGAGCTTAGAGAGCTATAAAAGGCTTAAAGATTATTTTTGTCCACGTTTCTTCTTTGATGGTGAAGAGACTGAGATCCAGGGTGGTAGGGAGGCATGTCTAAAGTCACAGAGCAGTTAGATCTGGCACCTGCCCTCTGGTCCCTGAGCCCCAGGATTTTAGGATTTAGAAAATATTTCTAAATCTTTTCTAAAAAAGAAGTGACAAAATGGCAAAAACGTACAGTTGTCCTTTCATGAATAAATAAGTTAGTTTTCATTTAGTTACAAGTTACAAGAAACGTAACCAATCCTATCTTCAGCATTATTATCTCATAAAACAAGAAGTCTAGAGTGGGTAGATGGTTGCAGGTGTAACTGGGTGGATGGTTCCAAGAACAGCTGTTCAACAATGTCATGTTACCTGTTTATCTTGACTCTGCCATCCTCATATGTTGGCTGTTTATCCTTGGGCTTATTGCCAATGGTTGCAAGATGGCTGTTGCAGCTCAAGACACTACATCCACACATAACCTCGTTCAGGGCAGAAGGAGGTCTCCTTGCCTTTCTCTTTTCACAACAAAGTAAAATTCTTACTGGGAGTCCCTACATCAAACTTTTTCTTCACCTCAAGCCCCAACAGGTTTACATGCCCACCCATAAACTAATCACTAGCAAAGGTGACAGAAGTTACTATGCTTAGCTGAGAGTCTAAATCTCAACAGTGTATAGATCAATCAGGCTCTACTCTTGGGGCTGGCAAAAGAGCCCATCTTCCCCATATGTTGCTTCCTTGGGGTTCTATAATACTAACAAAGATGGGAATAGCTGTTGGGCATAGCCAACAGTGCCTGATTCAATGACATTCAATAAATGTTACTTTGCTGCATTAAAAATTACCACAGTGAAAAAAGGAGAAATAATCAGGTTTAGAAAAAGTAGAAATTGTTCCATCAAATTTATGAACTATTTCTAAATATTCAGTTGGGGGTGGTCTTGTACTATAGCATAGTCAGAGGAACTACATCTGGCTTCTTCACGTTGAATATCATGAGGAAAAAAAAATCTCATCATGATAAAGTCAAGATTCACATTTATGATGTGATTTCATTGTCTAATATGCCTATTACTCTTCAAAAAAATCCTGGGAAGAATTAAAAGAAGATAAATTTAAGATGGAAGGGCTGCTACTATTTCTAATACCAAGAAATCATCATTCCTCAGATGTTAGCTTAATAAAGATTGTCAAGGAAGATTTTTGTTTATTCTCTATGTGTTTACTCTCACAACTTCAAGCAAAAGGTAAGACTCGAGTAGAATTATTAAAACACAGCCGGAGAGAAAGGGAAATAAAGATGCCACAGGCAAAAGTACAGAAGTGGTAGAGGAATTTCTCCATTTTCCTACTCCTACCCTTTTTTCACATTGGGCTGCCTCTTCCTGGGACTTTAAACATAGGTGTGATAGATGTGTCAACTTGACCAGAGTATGGGATACCCAGATATCTGGTTAAACATTATTTCTGGGTGTGTCTGTGGGGAAAATTATAGCGTTTGAATCAGTGGATTGAGTAAAGATCTCCATACAGTAGGTGGACATCATCCAACCCATTGAGGGCCTGAATAGAACAATAAGGTGGAGGAAGAAAGAATTAGCTCTCTCTGCCTGACTGTTGAGCTGGGACATCAGTCTTCTGCTCCTGATTCTCAGGCCTTCAGACCAGACTGGAATCTACATCATTGGCTCTCTGGCTCTCAGGCCTTTGAATGGCACCACTGGGTTTCCTGGATCTTCAGCTCGTGGATGGCAGATGATGAGACTCCTTAATCTCCATAGTTACATGGGCCAGTTCCTTACAATAAATCTTATTGCAGATAGATAAACAGATAGATAGATAATATGACTGGTTCTGTTTCTCTGGAGAACCCTAATATAATAGGTAATATTATTGTCATATCTAGGTTTAGTTTTGATCCCTCTATTTACTCCTTGTGACATTGAGCACACATTCACAGTCAGACTAGGGGCTTCTTCCTCTATATTCCTATGAGTGCTTGACTCAAATATTCATTAGTGTCGCTTTTAATACTAGTTGACACATATAATTATCAGACTCTATGTTTGCATCTCCATTATTATGTTGATTTCTGAAGGATATTCATAAATTCCCTTATTCATCATTTTATCCCGTGTCTAAAACAGTCATTAAGAAATTCATGAACTCTTGTAAACTGACCAGTAAATAACACTTATTATGCAAGTTGTTGCGAGCATTGTGTGAGATTGTATATGTGACTGGGTGTCATAAACTGGAAAGTGCTTCTCAGATATTGATTATTACTATTTCAGGCTAAATTGCCTTTGGTGGAAGGGCCAAACTAGTAACATGACTTCCATTTATATCAATGATTCTATGACAAAGTAATTATAGTAGTAATCTCTTCTGGGTATTGAATGCTTACATAGCACCACGGCTGGCACAGAGTGCTTTGGGCTATGGTTACCTGGTGTATATAATCACTCTTTCTTATAGCAGATCTCCAGGCCTCAAGTGTTGTATTTCTTGGCTCTGATCTTTATATTTTGCCCAGATCTTGTCGGCTTTCTTCTCCCTCTAGGGACTGAAGCCTGATTTTGTTCTTTTATATGCTGCTGAGGCCCTGCTCTACCCAGGACTGACCACCTGGAATATGAGGCTGCAACTGGCTGCCTCCAGTGATCACTCCTGCTTGGGGACATCTTCAGTTATGTCCTGTCCATTGGGCCAAAAACTGTTGGGTATTCATGTAAATTAAGATTAAGCCAAGACTTTTTTTTGCAGAAATTGACAAGCTGATCCTAAAATTCATATGGAATTGCAAGGTATCCAGAGTAGCCAAGACAAATTTGAAAACAAATAAAGAGGGGGGACTCACGTTTCTAGATTTCAAAACTTACTACAAAGCTACAATAATCAAGACAGTATGGTACTGACATAAAGATAAACATATAGATCAATGAAATAGAATTGAGAGTCCAGAGAAGAACTCTTCAATTGGTGGTGAATTGATTTTTGATGAGGCTGCCAAGACAATTCAATGGGGAAAGAATAGTCTTTTCAACAAATGGTACTGTCACAGCTGGATTTCCATATACAAAAGAATGAAGTTGAACTCCCACCTCACACATATACAAAAACTAGTTCAAAATGAACCAAAGACATAAATGTAACAGCTCAAACTATAAAACTCTTAGAGGAAAACATAGGCCTAAACCTTTGTGATCTTAGATTTTGGCACTGGTTTCTTTGATATAACACAAAAAGCACAAGTGACAAAAGAAAAAAAATAATTGGACTTCATCAAAATTAAAACCTTTTGTGCTTCAAAGGACACCATCAAAAAAGTGAAAAGACAAATCACAGAACACAAGAAAATATTTATAAATCATACATCTGATAAAGGACTTGTATCCAGAATTAAAACAATTAAAACACACACAACCCAATGAAAAAAATGGGAAAAAGATAAGAGTGAACATTTCTTCAAAGAAAACATACAAAAGGCCAATAAACATATGAAATGATACTCAGCATCGTTAGTCATTAGGTAAATGCTAATGTATTAGAGGAATAAAAACACAATGAGATACCATTTCATACCCACTAGAAGGGCTATACTCAAAAAGACAATAACAAATGTTGGTGAAGATGTGAAGAAGTTGGAATACTCATATATTGCTGGTAGGTTTCTAACATGGTGCAGCCTCTTGGGAAAACATTTTGGCAGTTTCTCAAAATGTTAAACATAGATTTACTACAAAACATAGACTTTCTACTCTATATACTCAAAAGAATTAAAAACTAAGTCCATACAAAAACTTGTACACAGATATTCATGGCAGCATATTTATAAGAACTCAAAAATGGAAACAATCCAAATGTCCTTCAACTAATGAATGGATAAACAGAATGTTGTCAATCCATAAAATGGACTATTATTCAGCAATAAGAAGGAATGAAGTACTGATACATGCTGCAATGTGGATGAGCCTTGAAACATTATGCTAAGCCAAAGAAGCCAGTCACAAAAGGCCATATATTGTATGATCCCATTTATTTGAATTGTTCAGAATAAGCAAATACACAGAGACACAGACTAGATTAGTGGTTGCCAAGAGTTGGGGGTGGGGAATTGGGTCCTACTGCTAATGGATATGAGGTTTCTTTTGGGGATGATGAAAATGTTCCAGAATTAGATATTGGTAAGGCTTGCACAATTCTGTGAATGTACTAAAACCCACTGAGTTGTATACTTTAAAAGGCTGAATTTTATTATATGTGAATTATATCTCAATAAAGCTGTTATTAAAAATAAAGATTAAGCTGAGATTTCCTTTCACTCCTTGAGGCACTTGAATTTGTACTTCTGAAAGAACTAGCTCTGAAATGGTGCTAGTTCACTAGATTTTGCCTTACTCTCCTACTTCCCCCGACCTAATTCTGAGATTTCTATATAATTTACTGACAAGCCTTTATCAGAATAGGTTAATGAAATATGATTTTGTCAATTAGCAACAGTATTTTCAGACTCTGAGTGAAATAAACACTCTTAAGCTGCAGTAATATATACTTCAATCCATATCTAAACATTTTGATGTATTGATTACATGGGGAATTTTTAAAAATAATCAATGTCACTAGGTCAGATATCTGGAATAATTAAGAGATTGACATGAAATAGTGTTTGCATAAAAAACTTAACCTATTTTTTAAGATTTTTATTTTGAACGTTAAAATTTTCTGCACACTGCTACTTCACTATTATTCCCCCAAAGACGTTTCTCTTTCAAAAAACAAACATAATGTTAAATCGTGAAAAGAAACTTGTCTCTTTTTAAAAGTCCTTCAAGTTGATTTTTAAAATGAAATCTTAAGTTTGCCCTCTTTCCCTAAACTGTGTACCTGCCAGGAGACTTGGGGGCAAAGTATTATTATATGGAGTTCATTCTTGACATCTTCCTGGAAACTTTATTCCACTATTCAGCAAGCTTTATTTCAACACCAGAGAATATAATATCATGATTTTTCTAAGGAACAAGTACAATTTGAGTCTGAAATGAATGACACTGCACATCATCAGGCATATCTGGAAGGCTGTAACCTAAACAGTAAACCTGTTTATAACATACACTAGACTCCTAATTTCTGTTTCGGTCTTCTGAGGCCTGTTGCTAAATCCCTTTCTACATTAAAAACACTAACCACACTCTCCACTTATCTGACAGACTGCAAAACAGTGGAGAATAAAAATTCTGCTTGGATATCATGTCTTCACTGTACATACAGCTGCTACACACAATGATGGTCAGTAATGACTGAAATATGGCACTAAATACAATCCCCTCTGTGCGAATTGAATTAATTGATTTATTAGGTGCAAAATAGCCAGGTGGATTTAAGCTAATTAAGAATTTGATTGCTAATTGCCAACAAGGGGGGATTTAAAAAAATGAGTAAGTTGAATAAGGGACATACTTGTAGCACATACAAAACTGCAAGCTGCATCCAGCAAGGAAACAATGATAGGAATGTAGTGGTAATGTCTGTGGTGTCTGAGTAGAATTAAAACATTCTATTCTCTCTGCAATCCGTGAATGTTTCTGGTAGTGTTACCTCCTCTTAGTAGACACCCATAGGAAAACCAGGTAAGACACGAAAAAGACCATGTGAAGTTAAGAAGGATCCTCAAAAAGATAGTCAGACATATGAACTGTGAAATAACAATAAACCAGCATGACCTGAGCTACTAAAGGAATGATATGAAGTATATAATAGTCCACTATATATTTTTGTATTCATCCATTTATCCATCCATACATTCATCCACCTACCTATCTAACCATTCATTCAACGTGTGTTGAATATTTTATGTACATCATATCCTGCCTCTTTACTTGATACTACATCTTAAGGACGTCAACATAAAAGCACACCATAATTTTTTCAGATATTTATTTAGCACTATTATGTGCTGGGCGATGTGCTAAGTACTTCACATGCATACTCATCTTTAATCTGAGCAAAAGCTACAGATGCAGAAACTGAAGCTTAGACGTGTTAAATAATTTGCCCAGGAACATGAATCTGGTAGAACTGGGGTTCAAACACAAGCAGTCTGTCTCCAGTGCTCTTGTGCATAATTATTCTCCTACAATGCCTTTCCATAAATCTTTTTAATGGCAATATCAGATTTCAGTGTTTTGATGTGCTATATTCCATGTCATTATTCCCCTATTTTTAGACACCTAGGTTGCTTCTTTTTTTGCCATTAAGTAAATAATGCTGTAGTGAGCATACTTGTGTATCAATTTATTCACTTCTCTGATTATTTCTTGCCCCTTTGTGTGTATCCTTTGGAGGCATGTCGATTTAGATGCTTTGCCTATTTTTAAACAGGGGTATTTGCCTTTTTTGTTGTAAAAGTTCTTTATGTATTTTAGATGCAAGTTCCTTAGCAGATATATGTTCTGCAAATATATTATCCCATTCTAAGGATTGTCTTTTCACTTTCTTTATAGTGTCTTTTGAAGTACTTATAAGAGGTCTTACTTTAGGTCTTTGATCCATTCTGAGTAATTTTCGTATATGGTGTGAGATAAGGGTCCAACTTCATTCTCTTACACATGTAAGAGAATTGTCCAGTTGTCCAGTTGTTCCAGTACCATTTGTTGAAAGACTCTTGGTATCCTGTCTTAAATCAGTTGACCATAGATGCATGGATTTATTTCTGAACTCGCTATTTTGTTCCATTAACTTATGTTTATCCTTATGTCAGTACTACACTGTCTTGATTATTTTTGCTTCGTAGTAAGTCTTAAAATTGTAAAGTGTGAATTCTTCTACTTTATTCTTTTCCAAAATTTTTTGGTTATTCTGTGTCCCTTGCACTTCCGTATGAATTTCAGGATTAGTTTGCCAGTTTATACAAAGAAGTCAGCTATTATTCTGGTAAGTATTGTGTTGAATCTGTAGATTAATTTGAGGAATACTGCCATCTTAACAATATCAAGTCTCCTAATGTATGAACATAAACTGTTTTTCTATTTATTAGGTCATTTTTAATTTCTTCCAACAATGTTTTATCATTTTCAAAATATATATTTTGTAACTCTGGTTAAATTATTCCTAAGTATTTTATTCTTTTTGATGCTATTGTAATTAAAATTGTTTTCTTAATTTCATTTTTGGATTTTTCATTGTACATGTACAAAAATACAATTGATTTTTGTGTACTGATTTTGCTGAACCCCTTTTGCAAACTTGCTGTACCCTTTTATTAATTCTAATAGTTTTTTAGCCGATTCCTTATGTTTTCCTATGAGCAAGATCATGCCATCTGTGAATAGAGATAGTTTTACTCCTTCCGTTTCAATCTGCATACGTTTTATTTCATTTTCTTGCACAGTTGTCCAATACAATGTTAAACGGAAGTGGCAAAAGTGAACATTCTTGTCTTGCTCCCAGTGTTAGAGGGGAAGTAGCCAGTCTTTCACCATTAAGTATGATGTAAGTTGTGGATTTTTCAGAGATGCACTTTATCATGTTAAGTTCCATTTTCATCCTAGTTTGCTGAATGTTTTTATCATAAAAGAATGTTGGAATTTGTCAAATGCTTTTTCTGTGTTTAATGAGATCATGTGGGTTTGTTTTTATTCTATTGATATAGTGTATTACACTAGTTGATTTTTTTAATGTTAAACCAACCTTGCATTCCTGCAATAAATCTCACTTGGTCATGATGTATAATTTTTTTTCAAGACTAACCTTCTCTGAGCTTCAGTTGTTTTTTTTAAAATTAATTAATTAATTAATTAATTTTTGGCTGTGTTGGGTCTTCATTTCTGTGAGAGAGCTTTCTCTAGTTGCGGCAAGCGGGGGCCACTCTTCATCGCGATGCGCGGGCCCCTCACTATCGCGGCCTCTCTTGTTGCAGAGCACAGGCTCCAGACGCGCAGGCTCAGTAGTTGTGGCTCACGGGCTTAGTTGCTCCGCGGCATGTGGGATCTTCGCAGACCAGGGCTCGAACCCGTGTCCCCTGCATTGGCAGGCAGATTCTCAACCACTGCACCACCAGGGAAGCCCATGATGTATAATTTTTAAAATATATTGCTGAATTTGGTTTGCTAGTATTTTGTTGAGGATTTTTGTATCTATATTCATAAGAGATATTGGTGTTTAGTCCTTTCTTTGTGTGATAAATTTTTCTAGTTTTGGTATCAAGGTAATACTGGCCTTATAGAACAAGTTGGGAAGTGTTCCTTCCTCTTCTAATTTTTGGAAGAGTTCATAAAGAATTGATATTACTTCTTTAAATATTAACCTGTGAAGCCATCCAACTAATTCTTTAGATATCTGGAAGTGGAATTACTGTGTCAAAAATATAAACATATGCAAAATTCTTTACACATATTGTTAAATTGCTTTCCTGGGTAGGGAGTGCCAATTCATACATGAATTTGTTTGCCAGTTTATACAAAGAAGTTTACACTAGCACTAAAATGAGTTGTACATAATTTGCTAATAGTAGGCTCGTACTGAATGCGTGCTGAATTTAATTTTATTGATAACTGGTTCTTACCAGCTCTGGAAAACAATAATTATGAGTACATCAATCAAATAATTGTTCTCAATACTAGTATCTTTTAAAAAAGATTAGATCTCTTGGTTATAGTAATTAACATTTTGTGGGTATGCTATATTGATTTTAGGCTAGTCTCAACCACAATGAACTTTATATTCTCTAGGTCCAGCATATTTCAGAGCTCAATGAGTAATAAATGCCTATATCTGCCTAATACTTTTACACTGTAGAGAGTCTTTTCACCTATAGTATAGCTTTCTTAAAGTGCAGGAAGCATCTATATGATATGCTAAATGTGAATCTGGTCACAAACTTGCTCAGTTTGCTTTGCTATTGTTGTTAACAAAATGAGATAAGAGATGTAAGGCTTTAATAATTATGAATATTAATACAAATACTTGGCAGATTCTTGTATCCTGCTTGTTGTATATGAGATTTCATATTTTTATCACAACTCTTCATGAGTATCCTGAATTCATTTCCCATATGGATGAATGTATACACCTACTACCTTTTTTTTTTCCTTTTTTCCCTCAGATTTATTGAGATATAACTGACATAGAACATTTTGAAAGTTTAAGGTGTATGATGTAATGATTTGATACCTACTTATATTTAACCTTGATTGAATACTGAGAAATTTCTGATCAACTGAGACACTAGAAATAAACATAAAATGTGGCTCTTAATTGTGGAATGTAGCAAATCAATTTGGTATGTCTTATCCATTAACCTTAGAGCTCAGTCTCCTCTTGATGTACTCTCTTGACTGTTGGTGGCTCCTCCTCTTCATGAAAGGTCCTGGAGTTTGTCACCCACTGTCTACTTAAGCACAAGGTCCATTTTAAACCTGCCAGGTCCAAGTCAGTGTTTTCCATCTCTGATGTTTGTTTCTTATAGTAGTAGGAAAAACAACTCATAATAATATAAGACATATTCCATACAGGTTGAGCCCAGTGACGGTTTAGACAACCAGTTAAATAGATTCTTTAATTACTCTGGTTGCACAAGCTTATATTACTTAAAATGACATTCCAGGCATTAGTCATTATAAGGCTTGCTTCGTTACATTTGAGTATCTTATTTTCCTTCTTCTCTTTTATTGCCTTTCACTTTGGCGGTTGTTTATAGCCCTGCTGGGCTCACTTGGTTCTTTATTTAAGAGTTCACTGAGTTTGAATCTGATCTTATCTTTAGTGTCACCACCTTCCCACCTCTTGCTGGTTGATTTAATATTCACAGTGACATTATCTCCAACTCTCTTGTGAGTGAATTCACATCCAACTTAGAGCGAGTTACTGCATGAATTATACACAAAACATTGCCAGTTTAAGAGGCAGAAAAGGTTAAATTCTGGATTTTTTTTCCTCATGACTGATTCCTCACCTCTCCCATCCCATTTCACTGTGTGTGTGCATGCGTGTGTGTGTGTGTGTGTGTGTGTGTGTGTGTGTGTATTTTTAAGTCCCATGGGTTTTACAGAATTTAGTGAACATATACAATTTTCTCTCCTAAACTTTACTGTTCTTCAGTTTTAAATACTGAGGATAAAATGATTTCATATTTATTTTCAAGTATAACTGTTTCTGAAGCCTGTGGCTTCTCTCTCACATTCACTGAAGAGTTCACTGGGGACATGGGCCTGAACCTTTACATCATGTGAAGGTTCCAAGCACATTACAGATGTGCTTAGAGTGTGTGTACTTCCCATTTCTTAGCTAAGTTGTTTTGGTTGGAAGTAAGAGAAACTAACTGCTTTGGTAGTAAAGGGAATTTATTGGAAGGACGTGGGTGTGTCTTAAGAACCCAAAGACAGCTGACCTGCCCAGCGACTGAACACAGAACCTGGAGAGCCACCAGGCATTCATGCAAGCAAGACGGCTCTACACTCCTTAGCTCTACTGCCCTCTCTGCATCTCCAGGTCAGCTGTCTCTGGCTCTCAGGGTACATGATAGAAGAGGCTCACCCCAAAGGTGCTGAATTGCTCCATCTCACCCCTATTTCCAGATCTCTGTGAAAAGAATTAAAGTGACCTAGTTTGGATCAAGTGTTCATCCCTGGTCCAGTCATCTGTGGCCAGTTGCCCACAGCAGCCTGTGAGTAGGAATAGATGGAGTAGTTCCCCAAAAACTGGTGTCACATAAGTTAGACACACACCCTTGTAGTTTGTTAAGTGCACTGTTTAGGTGCCAATTCATGAATTATAGAAAGTAACCATTTAACAGACAGTAAGCCATATCTGGTCTCCTTCACAAATGTATGTAAGGTCAAGGCTTCATCAGTATAATAGTGTTTGTTCCCTTAATTGCATTTCATCTGCCATGTTCATATTTAGCCACATACCCTCTTGGGCTCATCCTTTTATTCATTTATATTCCCTTTCCAGATATAAGGGAAATCATAAATCATTTGCAAAATTTTCTGATTCATTCATTCCTGGATAGAGAGGAGTAGAAGGAATAGAACTGCCCTAGTGAGATTCAGTTTCATGCTCTTCATAGTTGATGTGGGTATTATTTCTCCAATAGCATTCTTAATGTTCTCAGTTATACCAGCTGTTGTGATTTTCCTTACTAACATGGTCTTTAGTGAATTGTACTCTCTGGCTGGTTACAGCACATCTGTGTGACAATGGAAAATTTTCTGTAACCATGTAATTGGGTTTGAATTTTGAGATAGTGTTTCTGAAGATGTATCTATTTAGAATCTGGTGATAACAAGGTCTATGTCCCTGTGTAATATGTTTCTAGAATAATGTGTTTTTTTTGTTTTTTTTTTTAGAATAATGTTTTATATTCACTTATTCATTAATCTTTATGTACTGAGATCTTAAAATGAACATAGCACCGTATGAGCTAAAAAAAAGTGGAAAACTCTTCTACAGCCTGCCTACAAATTAAAAAAATGGAGACTTTAAGAGTTTGGAAGATAAAGCACATAATATAAACTATGTCATGGAGGTCAAGATAGGAGACTTTCAAAGAGGAGGGGTCCAATGCTATCAAAGAAAGGGCATTGTATTTAACAATTAAAGTGGCATTTAGAGTGGGTATTTTTAATCATTTCAGCAATGTATTTTTGCTATCCACTTTTCTTTTATTTGGGCCATTGCTCATATTTAACTCTCTTATTGAACACTTTTGAAAGACTATTTACTTATCAATTATTTCATTAGTATGTGTTCATGGGAGCAGGGCCTGGGGCAAGAGGACAAATGGAGACTCACACATCATATGCCCAAGCATTTAATTTCAAATTTCAAATTAAGCTTAAAATTTTTAAGTTAACATTTTAATTTATTTCAAATGTATTCTACAGAAAAGTTAAAATTTATTTAAACCTTATTAAAATTTTTATAAAAACAAAACTATTAAAAAAACAAACAAACAAACAAAACTATTCTCAACTTTAGCTTTCATAGCTTTCAATGTCCACCTCATTGATAATGTAATCAGTATCACATTTCACACATGTAATGTCTCGGCCTAGTAGTATAAAAATATAAGAATAATAGAAATTGTTTAATTTTACAAAACTTTAACTACCATGCACAACTGTTGCAAATACTGTATGCTACATTTAATGCATCTCCAGAACTCTCTGGTACCATGAAATTTAATTCAAAGGGAAGTCAATGTTTAGATGTTTGGCACTAATGGGAAAAAATACTTCCTTATGCACCAATTTATTGAATTCATACTATGTCAGAGGGATTTGACAATTCAATTACTTTGCCTTTTCTCATAAGCTTTTTCACCTCTCAAATCCTCCTGTGTTCCGAAGCAGAGTCCCTCTCTGTAGTCGACAAAGACACAATCCTCAAACCGTCATGGTATCTGGACACAGTCACCCTTTGTTTCATAAAGACATAGGGAAAGAGATGTGAAGGAGCATATCCCTGGACCCGAGTAGTATTAGTTCCAAAAGGAAGGTGGCAGATATTTATGGTTTTAGGCTAGACAGAGTCAGTACTGAGAGCCAGATCTTCAGTGACAAAAGCACTCCTGGGTTCTTGACTATATTTGTCTATATGTGTGTCCTTGGGATATATGGCACCCAGCCCAGGGACTCCTCCTGCTCAAGTCTAAGGGCAGTCCTGGCAAAAGAGGAAGGAGCAGAACAGTCAGGAGATAAGGGTAGCTTGGATGTTCCCCACTGGAAGTTAAGTCCAGTAAGGGCACCAATTTCTCTATGTATTATGCCCTACTGCATCCCAAGCTGAGAACAGTGTCAGGCACATGGTAGATAGCCAAGAAACATCTGTTGCGTGAACGCATTGCTGGCTGAATGACTAGCATAGTGGTAGTGAATAACGCTTGACTGTTCCAAACACCCACTGAAAACTTAGGGGTAGCCATTCAGGTGGCAATATCTCTTGATACCATGACACTTCATTTTTAAAAATAATAGTTGTTAAATGACTCTCCTTGTAAGAATTCTCTTGACCGTATTAAGATGGTAAAAATGAATCATTTGTGCACTTCAGTTTAACTCAACTTCCTAAATGTAAAACTTTTCCCAGGTATCACATAACTTCGATATCATAGTCCATGTGTTACTTTGACTTAGGCTGATGTATTTAGTGATGCTGGTAACGTTGCCATAAGAGTCTCAGAAGGGCCTGTCTGAAAAGTGCCTCAGAAGCAGGCCGTGCTCTGCATTTGCAAGCAGGGAGCTGCTCGGTTGTTTCTCTGCAGGTACAACAGTATTGTTTTTAATTGTCTATTTTAATAGGCCTGAATAAAATACTCTTCTGTATTATTTGATCTGCATCCCCTCATGGGATCTCTCCCTGCCTTCTTTTTACCACTGTGACAGTTTCCTATTTAGACATTTAGTTCTTTCGACAAGGGCTCTTGATTATCAATGGCAGTGACTGTTTCTCCCTCTACTGATGTTCAATCCTAGTCGTCCCTGACCTCTGGGATACTTTGCAAAAAAAGGCTGAGCTTTGGGAGTCTGGGATGAATGAAATTTCATGAAATAGCAAACAACAGCAACAACAAAATCAAGCACATGTTTGATTTAATCAATTAAATGAATCTGGATTGATTTTTTTTTTTTACTGTTCCTAGGAGTGCTCATAGGCAACCAGGATTAACCCTAGTTTAACCACACCCAACCTCCACTAAATGGATACTTTGACAAATATAGGACCATATTAGAATGACGTTCTGGTAAGACAGTTTTCTCCTAGGAGAAGTATTTGGCCAATGCAGGATGATGTAATAAAACATGATCAGGGCTCAGAGGCAGGAGATGTTAATTTTAGTACCAACTCTGCCACTATGTGAGTGTGTGGCCTTTGTCAAATTATGTAGTTCTTTGTCTAAAATCATAAGCAAGTTGAACTAAGTCCCTCCTTGCTTCTACTTCTATGACTGTTGGCAAAGCATTCTTGGCTGTATACATATGCTACACTTTTATTTTCATAGCAGATTTTGACTTCTGCTTTGCATCTCCTTATATATTTGAAAAGATTTATGCTCCTTCTTTATTTGAAGTTTGAGGTGACTCCACTGAAGAATGAGCCTGTATAACTGAAATGTACATAGCCCCCACGACTTTATCATTGGAACCTGGATAAGAAATGGGTAAAGATGAAGAGGTTAGCTTTGCAAAACTCTTTGGTGGATTAATTCCATTTTCTGAATTATTGTTATCCATACTGCACTTTGCTGTTCACACAAGGGATCCCCTTTTGGAAAGACAAAGCCAGGAAGCCCTAAACAAAACTGAAGACAGGAAGTTGTCTTTGGGACTGGCCCCTACCCTCTCCTTTATAGACCTCCTTTAGTGTCCAAGGTCTTCAAGCTGCTTTGTACTCTAGGCAGCTGTTCCTACCTCACCACCCAGGCCTAAAATCCTTAGGTTATACTGTGCTCCAAGATCCCTCAGGCAAGTTGGATGACAAATAATAATGTTAAAAATGTATCCTGCCACTCTATGTGGTTTTGGCAGCTCTAGGCACGTGGCCACATTTAGCCAGTCAGAGTAATCCAACCCTCCTGGACGAAATGATTGGTTTAGGGATAGACATGTGTGCCAAGGAGGAAAAATCAGACTCTTCCCTGGCACTTTTGCCAGAACTCTCAGGAAAAATGCTTGCTCTCTTCTCACTTAGGTGTCAGGTATAAGGACAGTAAGCCTAAGGCTGCCCTTAGCCATCCCTGCTGCCATGTGGGAAACTGGCCTAGAATGAAGCCAACACAGAGGGAAGCAGAGCTAAGAGACGGAGAGTGATGACTAATTCCTGATGGTATCTCCCAATTACATAAGTCTATAAATGGCCATCTATTCTAATTTGAGTTGTTTCTTTTCCTTGTGTAAAAAAATTTCCTAAATTCACCTTATTCTCATGATTGATCCATTTTTAACTACCTTCCTTACATCTCAGAGGAAATCTCACTGGACACTCATCTCTCTTCCTCCACAGTTCTCTACCTATTTCTCCCCCTATTTATAGGCATATCTATTCCTTTGGTTATCCAGGATCGTACCTTAATCTATTTCCTGTCCTTTCTTTCCACAACCAGTTGTTGCCAAATCCTATCAACTCTTCCATTGAAACATCTTATGGATCCATCCCCTCTACTCGGTCCTTCTCCCTTGGGTGCATTTTCTATACTTCAGTCAGTCCTGAAGGAGGGGAAATTTCAGCATCTTCTCTCTACTCTGCCTTAGCCCAAAGAAAGGTGGATATATCTAATCCTGTAAATATCCTCTTTCCTTATTCTTCCCTAAGGGAGAAGAAGTGGCTGGTCTGAGTCAGTGGGCATCTTTGAGGGCATATTTTACATATGGACCAAGTGACCATGCCTAAACTCAACCTCCTTCTTTTTTATCCTGGACCTATGAGACATGGGCCCTCTTCTGGGCTTCCTTGCTCCATTTGTCAGCTCCTTTCTTGTTCTGCCTCTTTCCTTGTTCCTTTGTCTCCATCTGCATCTAAGTGGGTAAGTCAGCTGGGCCTGCTCTGTGGATCTGCTCTCTGCTCTGATAGGAATCTGCTCTGATTCCTATCCAAATCAGTGGATAGGAATCTATAGTCTCACATAGGCTTTGAAGTTTAAAAATGGGGTTTCCAGTAAATGAAACTGCAGAAAATCCTAACATGAAGGTAAGGAGATGTTGAATATTGTTAGCAGCTATTTAAAATTAATATTAATTTCTTTTTTGATGACTGTAGCTTTGTAGTATAGTTTGAAGTCAGGGAGCCTGATTCCTCCAGCTCTGCTTTTCATTCTCAAGATTGCTTTGGCTACTCGGGGTCTTTTGTGTTTCCATACAAATTAAAAAATTTTTTGTTCTAGTTCTGTGAAAAATGCCATTGGTAATTTCATAAGGATTGCTTTGAATCTGTAGATTGCCTTGGGTAGTATACTTATTTTGACAATATTGATTCTTCCAATCCAAGAACACAGTATATCTTTCCATCTGCTTGTGTCATCTTCGATTTTTCATTACCTCCTTTTTGAAGCATTTCTTGACCATCTTACCACCCACCCACTGTCATCCATCCTGGAAGAACTGACCCCTCTCCTCACTGCTCCTTAGAGTTTGTATAGACCACTTTCACAGAACATACGTTATTTTGTAATTTCCCTTTTTTGTTCAGTCTCTCTCCTTTTACTGTATCATAACTCCTTGAGGGCAGGTTTCTTCCCTTACTCGTCTTAGGATTCCAACTGCCCTATTCAAAGTTTGAGACATATTTTTTACCTTGTATTATGTTTAGAGACTTCTTTCACTCCAACAAGAATATAAGGTTTTTGAGGGCAGGAATTATGTCTAATTTATATTTGTACTACTTCACTTCTACTCAGTAAGTGTTTGTGTAATGAATAAATAAAGAACAATTCCCAATACCAGACCAGGTGAGGCTGGGATTAAAGGAAATAGACCAATTTGTGCAAACATAGCAACTCTTAGGGTTTACCTGGTGTTAGCCTGGCCCATTTCCTTCAAGGAAGGGACTCATTTTGATCCCATCTATTCTCCTATGCTCTTTCCATTAATCCTCTATACATACTCTTTCAAGTTGGCAAGAGAAATTCTTTAAAAATTCCCCAGAGTGGTGGGGTGAATGGGCAAATTCCATCTTTATTCCTGGATGGTCTTACAGCTGCTTCTGGTTCGTTTTGCACTTCACAATCCTTGGCTTCCTGCCTTCCTGACCCCCTGCTTTGGCTTCCACAGCTTGATTCCTGTGTTCAGCCCGATCTTCTGATTGATATCTCGGTTCCAGCTACCACTCCCCAACTTGACGTTTTATGCCCTTCAGCTTCACAGTATGTGGTCAAGTGTAAGAGGTGCCCTTTCCCCATGCCCCACAGTGGTCCTAAGGGGCCCATTCAGGGCCTGCTCAGCCCTTGCCTGACTCCCACCCAAAAGAGAAAAAGGATCCATCATAACCCTAAATTCCCATTGTGAGGCCTCAGCTCACTGAGAAGTAGCATTCCGATTGCATTAGTCACCTGTATTAGATTTTATGAGTAGGCTGGGTGCACTGGTTTCATCTTGCACTGGTGGTGTAAGATGGGTTAACTTTATTAAACATGTTGTGCTGTAAATATGTATGACTCCTTAGAAACCATCAGTTTGCCAAGTCATATTGAGTCATTCATCTGGGGGACAGCTGAAGGGGTTAATTTAAAACAGCTGCATCTAATTGGGACTAGCCTATACTTCCTCTGAAGAGGGCATAGGAAAGACCAGGCCCAAAAAAAACAGAAGGAGGTCTCAGATGGAGAGAGGAGTTTTCCAGAAACCAGGATGAGTCTGAGCAGAGTCTGGATGCTCTGAGAATCAGATCTACTAATCAGATTAAAGTGGGTTGTGGTTAGATATAAAAGTCATCCTAATGTGGCATTATACAAAAAGAATACATAGAGATTAAGATGTAAAACTTGACTAGTTATATAAATTATGAACAGTGTACTTTTTCTGTTTAAAATATTCCTCTTTTGGTCTTTCTGTTACTTGGTACTCCTTATCTTACTTACATTTTAAAGTTAATTTGGAAAAATATGAATTAACTGAAATGAAAATGATGGGTTTTTTTTCTTATTCATTTTGGTATAAAGTAAAAATGTGCATCTATTGTTTCTGTAAGTAGAAAACAGTGAATTTACTAATTATAATAATTATATGCCATCATATCAAAGTATAAATGTGTTATCCTGATATTTCTCAGTTTTTCATCCACAAGGCGTTAAGTTCCTGTTCTTTGCTGTAATATCCAAGTAAAGAAACGATATATGGTTTTCTGTATGGCTTCCTCTGTCACTTAAGCTGCCATGCCTACACTGCTCGTTGCTCAGGGAAGCCAAGTCAAGGTTGTTTGTGTTGATGTGGCTACTGATTGAACCATTTACAGGGTGCCAGGTGACCCATGAAATCATGGCACTTGGTTGAGGAGTCCTGCAGCCTAACTTAAGCAAATAATGCTTCTGTCAGATTTTGGACTAGAGAACAGGTAGAGAATTATCCAGTTTGGTATGAGAGAAGAACGGCACATTCAAAGAAAGATAAACACTCTGTGGCCAAAAGGGAGTCAAGATACCAAGAGATGCCTTGATCTTCACAGCCTTCCTGACAGCAGACGATCCTTTAAGGTGATCTAAAGAAATCCCTGTTTCTTGCAATCAAGAGAAGCTTCTAGTTCCTTGCTGCTCAGTGTAGTCCACAGACCAAAGCATTGCCTTCAAGCATTGGAAGCTTCTTAGAAAATACAGTGTCTCAGGTTCCACCCCAGACCTGCTGAGAAGAAACTGCATTTCAGCAAGGTGCTCAGGGAATTTATATTCACCTTTAAGTTTGGGAAGCTTCATTCTAGTACACCTAGTATAGCAGACTTCTGTTACTCCTCAACATTCATTCTCTTCCAAAATACAGTTGATCCTTGAACAACATGGGGTTAGGGGTGCCGATCTTCCGAGTAGGAAAAAATCTGCTAATAATTTATGGTTGGCCCTTTCTATATATATGGTTCCTCCACATATGCGGTTCCTCTTGTGCCTCCACATCCGTGAATTCGACCAAACATGGATCCTGCTGTATGGTAGTATCTACTATTGAAGAAAAAAATGCTGAAACAAGTGGACCCATGCAATTCAAAGATGTGTTGCTCCGGGGCCCACTGTAATAGAATCTTAGTTGGTTATACTGGTGAGTCCTCAGCTCCACATTTACCTAGCTCCCTTACAGCTAGGTGAGACTACATTCAGGCTACTGGGATGACTGGAAGAGTGATGGGAGCCACTCCCAAGTCTTGCCTTTACAATGGCTAGGTCTTCCCTCTGGCTGTGAGATGGGAAGAATTATGGCAACCGCTTTGGACCCACAAGCGGAAGTCACAAGTTGTGGGTGTCAGAGTCAACTACAGCACACAGCTGCCCCCCAACTTCTGGACGGTTGAGAGAGAAACAAACGCCTTTTTTATTCCAATCATTGTAAATGGGGGTGCCTTTAGCTCAGCAGCTTACCATGTACACTTACCCATAGACTAGAATTAACGGAGCTAGTTGAGCAAGTCGGCATTCTCTATAGAATTAAATGTTTAACTTGTCAATAGTGCCAGGCACAGCACTCCAATCTCTCTGCTTTCACTGCCTACATTGAAATGGGCATGAAATAATTAAAAAGCAAACCCCTAGTGGGGGTAGAAATGTAGCACAAAAATTAACCATAGAATACTTATTTTTTGGTTAAGGGGCAAAGATGCTCTGATATTAGTACTCACCCAGATGTCGTTTCTCTCCTACAAAAAGCTGGGATTGTCAATAAATCCCCATCCAGCTGAGATTAGCTGAGTTTTCAGGCCATTGTAGGAGCCTGGTTATGGAGAATACACATTACAGAAACAGCCCACCTCCTGAATTTACATAAATCCCCAACTTGGCAAATTGGAACAGAAATAAAACCAAACAATTCCATTTGATGATGTTTATTTTTTAAAATATGAACTTCCAGTAATGTTAATTAGTCAGAGGCTTCTCAGTAATTCATGGCTCTACTGTGTTACAAGGAAACAACCAAATCCGTGTGGGATTTGGAGCATTTTGAGACACAGAATTGCTGAATTACTTGGAATCAGGATGACAAAACAAAAACTCATACCAAACCAGGCATGGAGTCATTTTCTTAATCATTCTTGGCTAAAAGTTTTATGAATGCTGTAGTGGAGAGGAGCAAGAGGTAAAATACCAGATACAAACTCTAATTTTTATACATCTTGATTGTATTGTGTGGAGTTTGCATGTTTGTGTTTAAGGACACTATGCAGAATGGGAAGACCCATCAAATAGCACCCCTTACTGAGTGGGGCCTAAGCAAGCCTCAGTTCTGTGTGCTTGGGACACATAACTCACTTGTCTCTACTGGAAATGCCCACCAAAAATGGAGCCAGAGAATGCTAAAAAGGAAATGGTAACCGTAGTTTGTCCCCTTCCCTGGATCCTTTCTGAGGCCAAATTGTCTCCACTAAACTCCCCATGAAATACCTTAATCCCCCTAAAATAGTTGACCTTCATTTCTATAATCTATTCTCTGCTGTGTCACCTTCCAATTTAAATTTTCTCATTCTTTTTCATTGTCCAATTTTCTTTAATAGTGCACTGAAGCCATAGGGGGAGTGGGGGAATAACACATCCTTCCAACGCTAGAAGGTCATTTTATTGCCTTTCTTAAGGTTCCCAGGTATGAAGATGAGATTTGTTTATGGTTAAAACAGACTGAAAGTTATTTTTAATTCTTATTACTCAATACCCTTGTCTAAAATCAGACTCAGTCATTTATGATTACTTGTATCTCTAATTCGAGGGCAATTTTTATCCTGCCTTTGGAGCTGATGGCTAAGGTACGACAACAATAACAACTGACCCCTGTATCATACTTCACAGTTTATTAAAAGCTTTTTATGTATCTTCTCTTTGGATCCTCACAACCATCCTGTGAGACAAGTAGGGTTATTAAGGCTTTTTCACAGATGCGTATATTGAGCCCTCAGATAGGTAATTTACCTGAGGCACAAAGCTAGAAACTCAGACTGAGGTGGTTTTGTCTCAATCCCAAGCTCTTTCCATTTTCCCGCTTCATGTGATCGTGATTATTCCAGCATGACCACCATCTTCAAGGTAGTCATTGATTCCTGAGTCCTTTCTACATTCCTGGCTTAGAGGGCTAAGTACACCATCTCGTTTAATTTCCATAATAGCACGTATGGTCCTTTATCAATTAGGAAAGCTTTGAGCTTCCAGCAGCACAAGAGCTCACTAGCAGTGGCTTAAGCAAACAGGGAAGTGTTCTCACATGGAAGTCCAGAAGGAGGAGAGTACGAGCACTGTTTTGGTAACTCATTAGTCCCAGGGCTCTAGATGGAGTCTCTTGCTCTTCCATTCATGATTGTATAACGACCACAAGAGCCTAGAGCACTCTGTCATCACATGATTGCCTCCAAAATCTGAAATCAGGAACCAGGACAAAACTTTTCTCCTCCTGAATTTCCCCTTATCAAGGAAGCTCCCAGCTGACTTTCTTCATCTCATTGGTCAACCACGCTTATCCCTAGGCCAGACACTGGGCCTATTTTCCTTGAGATCAAGGAATCTCTGCCCAGGAACTAAACAAAACTTGGGTTCCATTCAGAGCCTGCCCTGCAGAAGCTGGAATATAGCCCGCACTCTGTACAGCCAACACGTCAAGCTGTGTGACCCAGCTGTGTCAGTCCAGAGGAAGGGGACCCCTTTGCAGTTTGCCTATTGGGTTGCATTTTCATAAATTACTGGAAGGCCCAGTACCAGTTAAAAGTGGCCCTGGCATATTAATGAAGAAGACGGTAGTGGAATTTTTGCATTTAGTGGGCATGCAATGGAATCTGTCACTGGAAGTTATTAATCACTCCATTTTAAAGATGAGAAAACCAAGGCATGGGGAAATTAAATTATTTGCCAAGTATATACAGCTGCTAACTCACAAAGTGGAACTTGAAAATGAGTTTTGCCTGACTCTGAAGCCCAGACTCCCATCACTGGTATAACTGCTTTTCTTAAATAAAGCCTAATATTAGCCCTGCAAATTGACATAGCATTGTAGTCCTTAAAGCTACATAAAACTGATTCCTGAAGGAACTAGACTCCTGATTAATAAAAAATGGAAAACTGATCAAACTGCTAAAAGTCACTTTTAGGGACTTCCAAGGTGTCATTAGTTATAATTAGGGCCAAGGACACTGAACACTGTGTATACTGGATTGGTAAAAATTCTTAGAGGCTTTTGGCCTTTACTGACTTGCTAGAATCATCCTTTCAGAAGAATTAGAGATTCCAATTCTAGTTGCCAAATCTACCAACAATCTCCTTTGTGACAATCCGTATTCACCTACCTCCATTTTTTCCTCAGGCTAATAATTTATGTCAGTTGGAGCTCAGTGTTTTATGAACCAAGGGTGAAATTATTAAATTTTATTGTTTGTGATTCCTTCCTTAAGTTATATTCCTGTAATTGCAAACTGACTGCATTCCCCAACCTCTATTTTGAATTTATTACTAGCCTTCTTACTGCCTTTTTAGATCTCAGAAGTAAACTTCAAATATTTACAAATCTCAATTTCATGTTTTCCCTTTCATAAATCTGTGGGCAAATTCGGTGCTGGAGATAGAGAGTAATAAATATGGATATTTATGTATTGTGCCAGCAGGCGCTGCACAAACTTTCCCGTGTAGCTTGGTCAATGAGCTTCAGTCTTGACCTGTAACACTGGTTCTAGTCTAATCCTGAGGCTCATATTAACAGAATCATTATAAAACATCTGGTGACTTGTATATACAAAAACCCTTCCCTCATTCCTTCAGTCATAATTTGTAATCAGACAAGTTTAGTGGGTACATATGTTCTCCATGTTGGCAGAAGAAAGGGAATCAAGGGCATTTACACCGTTTACTACAGTTACCTTTTAAGACAGGGACGTAATGATGACCCATCCTAGTTTTAAGGTTATGACCAAACTTGCAAGTGCTATAAAAAGCTATTATTTTTGAAGATCTCTTATTCCAAGTATATTTAATGTGCTTAGAGAAGTGAAATATAGAAGTTCTAGAAGAAAACACAGTGGAATTAAAAAACAATTGTATAGTGGAGAAGGTTTTACTATACATGACAAGAATGCAGAAGCCATAAATAAAAGGCTGCTAAATTTTGCTACATAAAAATTTAATATTTATATGACAACAGCACCCAAAACAAAGTCAAAGACAAACGACAAACTGAGGAAAAATATATGCATCCCATAGAGCAAAGGGCTATTTTTTTAATATGCAAGAAGATCTTATAAATGAATACAAAAAGATGAATAACTCAATTACAAAAGCAGATAAAGAACATGAATAGGAAACTTACTAAAAACAAATAAAAATGGTGAAAAGAGAATGAAAGAAAACAGGCTTAACATTAATAAATTCAAGAAATGAGGATATAAACAATAAGATTTTTTTTTTAAACATCAGATTGGCAAAAATTAGGAAGTTGTGATAATACCCAGTGTTGGCAAGGGTGTGATCAATAGGCCCTTTCTTGCATTGTTGGTGGGAGGATAAATTAGTGAAGCTATTTAAAGGGCAATTTGGTGGAATTTAGAAAAATGAAAAATATACTAGTACCCTTTGACTTGGCAACTCCTTTTTAAAAATAACCTACTTTTCTTGCCCTGTGTACAAATATATGTGTGTATGAATGCTCATTTCAGCATTGTTTGTACTTTCAAAAAGCTTTAAACAACTTTCCTGTCCATCAGTAAGGCATTGGTTAAATAGTGATGGAACACTCCTACATAGAAAGTAGGAAAATTTTTGAAGCCTAAATAGTTCTATATGTCCAAGACTAGAGGGAATTCTCTTTAATCATCACGTGCATATTCTTGTAGTAACAAGATTGTGAAGTAAAGCAAAAATCATTATAACATGAAAATATTCACTAAATAACTGGTCACTCAAATATCTTTCCTTGCTATCTCTGCCCATCAAATGATGAGAACAGCTCAGACCCCACCCACATCAAGTGTTGATCTGATAGTCTTAGACTAATCAACAAAAGAAGAAAAAAACAATAATTAACTGAGATCCTTGGGAAAACTGATAAAACCCAGAAATAGCTTTGTACAGATGACTGTCCTTAAGATAATGCCGTGAAAATTAAATATGTGTGGAAGGATATTATATTAAACTATCATACAATTTGAGGGGGAAAAGGACCCATCCCCTCACTTCTAGCCATGAACACTTGATTTATTTTCTCCCTCTAAGAAATACCACAAGGTTGCAATTATAATCTAATTTAATTTTTTAAATGAGAAATAAATTTTCATGATTTTTAGGCTTTTTTAAAGATTAAGTCCCAATCTAATTCTCACTGTTAACTATTATATTTTGGCCTCAGTTTTAGGAGACCTTTTTGCAACTCTGGTTATACTGATACAACCTCCTGTATATTGTTAAATGAACAGAATAGATTGCCAAATTGTCTTCTCCTGCTTGGGTAAAAATTATATACATATATAAGCATATATATAGATACACATATATATGCATATATACATATACACACATATGTATACATATACTTGTATATACATAGAGCATTCCCGGCAAGATACACAAGAAACTGGTGATAATAGCACCTCTTAAGCAAGAAACATGGGGGATTGCATGACAGAGAAGGAGGCATTTACAGTTTTCTATGATTTCTTTGCACAATTTTTGTGTGAGCATATATTAATTTATCATTAAAAAAATCTAGCTAACAATTAATTAAAAGCATGATCAAAATGTAAGTCAGGGGCTTCCCTGGTGGCGCAGTGGTTGAGAATCTGCCTGCCAATGCAGGGGACACGGGTTCGAGCCCTGGTCTGGGAAGATCCCACATGCCACGGAGCAACTGGGCCCGTGAGCCACAACTACTGAGCCTGCGCGTCTGGAGCTTATGCTCCGCAACAAGAGAGGCCGCGATAGTGAGAGGCCCGCGCACCGCGATGAAGAGTGGCCCCCGCTTGCCGCAACTAGAGAAAGCCCTCGCACAGAAACGAAGACCCAACACAGCCAAAAATAAATAAATAAATAAATTTATTAAAAAAAAAAAAATGTAAGTCAGAACTAATTCTATCAACAGGCGTTTTCAATTATTGTTGAAGATTATCTTATATTGAATAGGAATTCACACAGGGTGAATAAGAAAGCAAATATTTCACCAAAACAATTCTGTAGCTTTAATAAAAACTCCCCCGATTGTCAGGATAGAGCCAATCATTCACACAAAATGTCCCACAGCTATGGTTAAATTTATGAAGGGATCTATACCCCTGTAATTTTTTCTATAGTATTTATTTCCTGCATCTCATAAATTAGTCATCTAAAACTTCCCAGTTTGAAAATGACCCCCTCCCACAGTAAATTAGGTCTGTTTTTGAGTTCCCCAAGCTCTTTCTGGAGATGTAAGCTGTGTCTGCACAGCCCTTAGGGTCAAGAACAGACACTACACTTGTTCTTGGAGGACCTTTGCCCTCTTAGAAATCATGTCACTCACACACTTTCCCTTTTCTCTCTCTTTCCTTACCTCCCTCACTCCTGTCCTCCTCCTAGCGGATGTACAGTTCGTCATCACCGGCCTTGCCAGCCCTCCCAGCGCCTGGGTTCCTGAGCAGTCCTGAACCTGGGCTGCCTTTGTGAACTGCTCCAGGTCATGTGTTTAGAGAGCTGCCTTTGTTCCCCATCCAATTAGCTTTGTTAATTGCTAGGATAGATCATCTTTATTGAATGCTTACTATGTACTAGGCATGACGCTGAGCACATTTGTCAAGATGGGCTCTCAAAAATCATTCCCATTTTACAGACGAGGAAGCTACCAAAATATGATTCTGATCCAGGACGATGGGGAATAACTGCAACTAGTCAAAAAGCACCCAATGTTTAATTAGTCCATCCGCAAATTTTGTCTAGAATCCAACCATTTCACATTACCTCCCCTGCTGCCACTCTGGTCCCTGCCACCATCATCTCTCGCCTCCAACTGGCCATTCTTGTTCCCTTGCCTGCTTCTTTAAAATCTTTAAATGTGAGCCAGGGTTTACGGCTTCTCTGCTTCCCATCTTACCCTAAGGAGAAACAAAGTGCTTACAATGGCCTATAAGGCCCGACCTGACTCTCTCTACCTCTCTGAAAGCATCTACTACTATTTGTCCCTTAGTATACTTTGCTCCACCCACACTACTTTTACAACTCCCGATTTATGAATTTCAAAAAATAGATTAATTCCATTTCTGTGATAAGCCCAAATAACTTTAGTTTTGAAACAGGTTGGAAACCAATGTTGCACTGTGAATTTGTTTATTGTCTCTCTAGCCCCAACTAGAATGTAAACTCCGCAAGGTCAGAAACTATCTGCTTTATTTGCTGCTGTTTCTGGTGACTAGAACAGTGACTGACACATAGTGTGTTTTGAAGTATTTGTGGATTTATGAGTGAATAAGTGGGAAAAAACACATGCTTTGGAATCAAATAGAAATGGGTTCAGGGACTTCCCTGGTGGTCCAGTGGTTAAGACTCCACGCTCCCAATGCAGGGGGCCCGGGTTTGATCCCTGTCAGGGAAATAGATCCCACATGCCGCAACTGAAAGATCCCGCATGTCACAACTTAAGATCCCGCAAGCCGCCAAGGGCAAACTGGTGTTCATCGAAATCATTCAATAAATGTTTCTTGAGCATCTACTATGGTGCATACTCTGGTATACAAAGATGAATGAGTTATTATGCATACCCTCAAGGAACTCATTTCAATATAATGGCTCATTTATTAAACCAAGAATAATAAGACCTGGCAGAATGAAAAGTTCTCCTCATAGAGTATGAAAATGTTAATCCTGCATTGATCACTATTTTCCCTTACACCTGTGAAAATTATTACCTTAATATTCTTAGCTTTTATATTTTTCAATTATGCCTTAAATATATAGCCAAACATTTGGATAAACACGGCAATCTATATCCATTCAGATTCAATTAGTATCATTAAATTTTCAGGGTTTCTTTTTTCTTCCTAGTAATATCATATTAAATTTGTAGTTTTTAAAACAAACTTTATAAAGATAGCATGAAAAAGTTTATTTTTAGGACTGTTGATTTTTTTAGTTTACAATGTTGTGTTTAATTTTTGCTGTACAGCAAACTGACTCAGTTATACATATATGTATTCTTTTTCATATGCTTTTCCATTATGGTTTATCACAGGATATTGAATATAGTTCCCTGTGTTATACAGTAGGACCTTGTTGTAGGTCTGTTGATTTTTAATGAACAAATGATGAAGGGTATGTTTTTAAGGGGGATGAATTAAAAACAAATTTTATCCATTTGAAAAAACGTTCATTTTTAATTTACCACTGTGTTTTCATTAAATAGGGAATCATGGATCTGCAGTTCAGAAAAGTGAATATCAATGAAATATAGCACACACAACAGTTGAATGGTCCCTAAATTGTTATTACTATCATTTCAATTATTTATGCAGTAAACTGTATAACAATAATATTAAAAGATAAATACAGACCTTAGCTCCCTGATGTGCTTACTTCTTCCTCCAGATCATATTTACAATTAACCAGAAGCTGGAATTCCAAGTCTTATTGAGAAATATTTCACTCGCTTTAGAATCATACCACCTCCTTCTCTGAGTCTCCCTACTGTACGCTACATCTGATGAAATATTTATTTGAACAAACAAAATGCATATGTACAAATAAATACAAATGTCAGGAGCTGACACACAAATGCAAACACATGTCTTTACCCATGCCTTCCATTTGACAGCATGACAGGCTAAAGAGCATTTTGAATGGAAGCTATGCATAAAGCTCTAAAACAAATGACCAGACAAAAGCGCTGTAATCAGTTTAAAGTCTTTAGAAAATCTGCTTTCCTCTAAAAGTGTGATTCTTTGATGACTTGTAATGGCAGGACAGGTAAAGAAGGAATGGATGCCTGGAAGCCATGAATGGCAAGAGAGCAACTGAAAACGGCCGCCCTCCAGCCCCATCACCTGACCCCATTACTTGATTGTGGAAGAATTAAGGGCAAGTTTCTGAATCTTCCTGCATCCGGATGCCAGGAAACCAATCATCGCCCTCCCATTTTGTTGGGCCATTAACAGAGCCTCAAACTCTATCTCTGTCCAAACGAAAGCACAAAGAAAATAATTTTTCATCTGAAGAATCATCTTAAGATCCCCAAATGGAAAGTAAGGGGAGCAGTAAACCTCTTAAACTCCAGTTTGGCAGCTCTAACACAGGGCATTAAGGTAAGATGGTTATTTACGGCAGAAGAAGGGAGCGAGAAGAATTCCATTCCCAAGTGAGAGATGGATGGACAAAGAGAAGATGGGAGACCGGTTGCCTCACCCCCTGCACCATTCAAACAAGTAGGGAAATCATTTTAATCAAGAACCAGGTGCCACAAATACTCAAAGGCAAAGCCTTCACTTTTAACGCAGTCACCCAGATAATGGCAAGCAGGGCGTACATTTTTTTCCTCCGCAAACAGAAGATGATTGCCTCCGAATGCCCCTTAACGCTGCCTGTAAGATCTTCTCTGGGGCTATCCGAAGCCTACGCCCTTCTGCCCATTCTGCCCTCAGCCCCTCAACCGCCTTTTCTTTCCCGCTCGGGCGCTCAGGGCTTCCCCGGGGGCTTCCGGCGGGGGAGGATGTGACTTCCGGCTCCCTGCCTGACTGGAACTGGGGGTTCGCTTCGCGGGCGGATCCTCCGCTCTCCTGTTTTATTTTCCTTCCCTCGAATTGGAAGCAGAACGTAGAGTAAGGAAAAAAGTTCTCTTTCAGGGCGCTCTTCGTCCTGCTTCCCTTGGGAAGGGGGTAACGGGTCTGTTTCTTGCTGTGCCTCAGGGCTTGTGGGAGCCTAGTTCCCCGACCAGGGATCCAACCCGGGCCCTCGGCAGTGAGAGCGCAGCACGTCAACCCCTGGACCGCCGGAGAGTTCCCCACAGGTGAGGCTCGGTGGCATTCTTCGGAGTTTCCAGGGCTCCCTCTGGAATGAATCCCCTCCCCGGCCTGGGAGGGAGCCTGACCGCCTCTTCTTGCCTGTGCCCCAGTCGGAATCTTTTCCAGTTCTCAGCCAGGCCAGCACTTTCCGCTGAACAGAGATCTAGACCCCAAGTGGGGGAAACCTGGGCTGTTTCTGAGGCAAATGACGGCCGTAATCATTTTCAGAGCCATCGTTTCCACCTGGGAAGGGACTTGAGTGGGGCAGCGCGGCGCTCCACGAATATTTATGACGGCGCAGAGCACCTCGCTCTTTGCTGTGTGTGGCAGAAGGCGGCTGAAAGCTGCACCTCTGAGGTAACAAAGTAACCCCCGCCTGGGAGGGGGGGAGGGCAGGGGTGCAGGGGGGGGGACGCAGAGAAGGGAGGCGGCACGTTCCCGCCCGCCCGGCTTTCCCGGCAGGAGCGGCCGCGAAGCCAGCTCCCTCAGACTCCATCTCCTAGGAAGCTGGGGAAGAAGAGGTGTCCCCTGTCACCCGGTGTTGGTGTTGGGGGGAAGGCTCATCAGGGGGATCTAAGAACACACTCTCAAACCCTCGGCTGTTAGTACTGCCCAGCTCCAGACTTTTCTCCGCTTTCAATACGTCTTCTCTCGTAATCCAGGGCCACGCATCTCGAGGCGGGAAACTGGCCGCCATAACCTGCCACTCCCCGGCGTGGTGATGATGAGCCCTCCACTGGGCCCCTTTACTTGGCAGGGTGAGAGTTGTTACAAAACCCAGGAGGGAGAATGGCTTTTTATACTATTGCTGCAGATCCACGTGGTATTGGATTAATCACATTGCTCCCGAGGAGTGAGGCATATGCTGGGAGAACTATGGGGCTGAGAAGCTGGAACTCCTAGGTCCTAATCCCACTGACCGGGATCCTGGAACCCCTCCTTTCTCCAACCCCAGTGGTTCCCAGACTTTTTTGGAAAAGTACGCAATCCTTTTTGTAAAGGTAGTGTTCTCAGGAATTTTAAGATACGAACAGATCAAAGCAGGGCTGTGGCAGTTGAAGGGACTGGGGGGCATGGAGCCCTGGAGCCCCACCCCTTTCTGTCAGAGGAGGAGCAAGAGAGGAAACAGCCGCCCTAGGTGCCTCTGCGAGATCCTGGGGGGTCTTCAGAACAATTTGAAAATCAGTGAACTAGATGACCTCTAAGATACCTTTCAGTTTTCTGATCTCATCGTTTAAAATGTCTTCCTTCTAAAGTGCCAGGATTGATAACTGGTGTATTTAGGAGTAGAAGGGGAATGGAGGAAAAAGGGAAGAGAGGGCCATCCTTGTCGATTTGGGTCTTACAGGGCAGGAGTCCCAGACTGGAAGAATGTCAGAGGTTTCAGCAGTGTTCATCATGCTGGGTCACTGTTTGTTTTGGCCTTTTTCATCTGTGTGCAGCAGCAGGGTGAATGAACGTGCTTCATTTCCTCAGCAGCAGGACTGGGTCCCCCTGTCCCCTCCCCCCGGTGAGCGAGTAGTGTGTCATGGTGTTGCCAGGGACAGGCTGACAGTAGTACCAAATTAGGGAAAGGGCCGACTGAGGATTCCTGGCCAAACTGCATCCCCGATGCTCAGCCAGCAAAATCAGTGGAAGTGTGTGTAATCCTGTATAGATGAGGATGGTATGTGCTCGGCCAGCAACGCAGGAAAAAGGATAATCAAGCGGGACAGGGTCTTTAATAAGTGTAAAACTAAACATCATCAAAATGCTGCAATACAATACCAGGGGCTGGAAGTGGTTAGGGTTGTGATTACAAAAAGGGCATCAGTATAGGATGTCATTTCTCGCAAAGATCCAAGAAAACGTCTAGCATTCGTTTTTATAAACAAAGCCATAGCACACTGGAGTAATTTCTATTTCAAACATATAGTCATACCACCTTTATTTAGAACACAGGCGAGGGGATTGGAATGGTATATAAATCTGAGACAAGACTCCGTATTGTAAGTTACTCCGCAAAAGAGCAAAGCGCAAGGCCCATTCTAAACAAATACAGGGCTATTCAGCTCCGAAGCATTGTTAATCTTCTCATTAAAAGGCAGAGTCGTTATGTTCCAAATCCTTCTTCCAAAGATCAAATCCAGATTTTCCAGCTCATGAAACAATGGAGTCATTTCTACAAAAACCAGAAGAGAGATAGATGCTAGACAAATATTGCAGACCAGATCATTATAGTTATAGAGACCATGTCTACGTCTGTGTTTGCACACAGACGTAGACATGCACTCTCTACAAGGAAAGTATTAGAAGCAAAGTGATATACTAGCCTATGAATAGAAGACAACATGAATCAAATATCTTCTCTAGCGCCAACCACTTCTGCTGCTACTGCAACACAGCAGAGCTTTGTGTGTATGTGTGTGTGTGTCTCCTTTCCATTCCTGGCATTGGTTTAAGAACTACAGTTGTGGCTTGTGACTGTGCCCCAGCATGCCAATCTAGGGTGTTGCTGTTTAGAGTAGTTAGCTTATTGGGAACAAAAGGTATTTGATCTTCTCTCCTCTCCTGAAGCTCAAACTACCTAAATGTAATGTTGGCTTGGCTTTGTGGTGAGAAACAGGCTGAACAGTTGGAAATATCAGCCGAGCTTAAAATCTATGGGTGCCAGTTCATTGTTGGCGACCACACTTTCCCTTGGAGCAAAAATTTTACAGACAAGAATAAGCCTACATTTCCAGATGCATGTTCCCTTTGAAGGAGTTCCCTGAGGGTGGAAGGAGTGGGAAAGAATATGAAGGGGAGGCCTGTGTTATAAACACTCATGGCCTGCCCTCTTTTTCTGTTTCTTCCCCTGAGCGTGTGAACCCAGGAGTAGCGGGAATGAAATGGTTCTACTCACAGAATCATGTGAGGTGGTCAGAGGCAGAAGGGAAGTTCATTGCCAATGTATACTTTTTGGCACCGGCAAATGCTTTTTGATGAAGTTCTAAGCACTAGGCCTACAAATCCCCTGGCTTTTTTGAATGGTGTCAGAGCCTCTCTCACACGTGCTGATGAAAACTATATTGAACCAAAAATCCTTGAGCATTTCCTGTGCCTTTGGGGCTCAGTCCATTAGTGGAAGGAATGTGGAATTTAAAGGGAGGAATTCGCTTCGCTGCTGACCTCTGGGAGAACCGAATGGTACGTGAATGAAGTGTTTCATTGATCTAGCACCTATCTGGAGAGAACAAGGGAACTTATAGACTATTTATCATCAATCAGTATGCAACATATAATTTCCTTGAGGTACATCGGCTTCAGGTGACCTAAGTAGGGAAAGGTGAGTTGCCCTAGGTTCAATGGCGAACTAGTCACAAGAAGTAAGTGTATATTTCTTTGTAAATGGTATAAGAGTCTATAATGCTGATCTGGTATAAGAGTCTATAATGCTGATCTTAAACATTAAGGCCTTGCCTGTAACTATTGAGAATCAGATATGGGACTGACGGAGTAAATCTGTGGACCAATTTCCCATCAGAGAAACTTGGCCAGTAGTGGCACTAAGGCCCCACAAACATTCATCCAATCAGCATTTAATCCAAACCCCCCCCCACTATGCTTCCTCTGCAAATGTGGCTTCAGAATAATTCCCCTCAACCCTTTTCTTTCCAACCAGCTTTCTGTTCCTTTCTGTATAGACATTCTGGCATCCAAACTGATCTTGCCCTTTTTGGGAAAAATGATGCAGTGTCGTCATCAAACTGGAGTGGAAAAGAGATGGATTTTTGTTATTATTGTACAGGTCAGGGTCCTGACAGGAAACAGGTGGCATACTGAACTTGGTAATTTGAGGAAAGGTTAATACAGGGAATGCTTACAAAGGTGTTGGCAGGTTGTAAGGAAACTGCAAGAAATAGTGCAGAATCTCAGGGCTGTTGACAACTGGGTGAGCACCTCTAGCCTGAGCAGGTGAGGGGAAGGAGTAGCTGCTAGAACCAGAAGGGAAATAATTGTGCAAAGAGGACTGTGGGTAAAAGGAGATGCAAAGCTTCAGTGGACAAGCACAGTGAGCCTTTGGGTGACTCCAAGGGAATCATGCAGGAAAGAAGTGATGAGAATGAATACAGCAGCCTCACTCTCCTCCCTCCATCTCACCTCCTACTGGTGCTTCTCATTGGCCAAACCCAATGGGAAACCAGTGGTAAATTTAGACCAATGACGCAGTCCTTATAGGTTAGCCTCCGAGGCTTAGGGCAGGGTAGAGAGGATGGAAAGTGAATGTGGAGGGGCAAATGAGTGCTATCGAGCATGGTTAGGCCTGAATTCAAATCCATGCCTATCGATGAACTGTTCATCTTGGGCACGTTATTTAATCTATATTAGCCCTCACTCTGGGGAGACAGTTACTTACAAATCATTTCTGTTCCACAGCCCCAGAACCCATTTCAACTCCAATAAAAGGAAATTGTTAATGTTATAATTTTTCATAACTGGGATGACTTTAAATGACTTTCTTATTTACACTACTTACCAAAACGTTCTAACTCAGTAATGTACATTTATATTACACTTTAATGCTTATTTCTTAGTTGTTATTTACTGTGACAACAAAATTTTTAGCAGTTTTATTGAGATACAATTGACCTGCAATAAACTGCACGTGCTTAAAATATATAATACGTTAAGATTTGGCATATGTAGACACCCATGATACCATCACAGCATTAAGATAATAAACATATCTCCCACCCCTAGAAGTTTCCTCATGCGTCATTATGGTCTCTCTCTCCCCCTCTTCCTCATGCCCCCTTCACCATCCATTGATAAGCTTTCTATCACTGTACACTAGATTGCATTTATTAGATTTTTATATAAATATTTAAAAATCTGGTTTCTTTTACTCAAAATAATTACTGGTGATTTATCCATTTTGTAGCATGTATTGATATTTTATTACTTTATAATGCTAAGTAGTATTCCATTCTATAAATATACCACAGTTTATCCATTTGTTTATCCATCCAGATGTTGATGGACATTTGGGTTTTTTTCAGTTTTGAATGTTATGAATAAAGTTACTCTGAACATTCATTGGGATATATGCTTTCATACTTCTTGGGTAAGCAGAATGGCTGGATCATATGGTAAGTGTATGTTAATTTTTTGGGAAACTGCCAAATTGTTTTCCAAAGTAGTTGCATCATTTTACATTTCCAACAGTAGTATATTAGAATTCCAATTCTACGATGGCAGTTCCTCAAAAAATTAAAAATAGAATTACTGTATGATGCAGTAATCCACTTCTGGGTACACACCCAAAACTCAAAACTCAGGGACTCAAGAGATATTTGCACACCTATGTTCATAGCAGCATTATTTGCAATAGCCAAAAGGCAGAAGCAAACCAGGTGTCCACTGATGAGTGAATGGACAAACAAAATGTGGTATACACATAGCATGGATTATTATCCAGCCTTAAAAAAGAAGGAAACTCTGTCACATGCTACAATATGGATGAATCTTTTTATTGAGGTATAGTTGATGTATAATATTATATAATTTTTAGGTGTACAACATGGTGATTCACAATTTTTAAAGGCTATATTCCATTTATAGTTATTATAAAATATTGGCTATTCCCTGTGTTGTATAATATATCCTTGTAGCTTATTTATTTTATATATAGTAGTTTGTACCTCTTAATCCCCTACCGTATCTTGCCCCTCCCCCTTCCCTCTCCCCACTGGTAACCACTAGTTTGTTCTCTGTATCTATGAGTCTGTTTCTTTTTCGTCATATTTACTAGTTTTATTTTTTAAATTCCACATGTAAATGATATACAGTATTTGTCTTTCTGTGTCTGACTTATTTCACTTAGCATAATGCCCTCCAAGTCCATCCATGTTGTTGCAAATGGCAAAATTTCATTCTTTGTTATGTCTGAGTAGTATTCCATTGTGTATGTATATATATATACCACTTCTTCGTTATATAGATGAATCTTGAGTCCATTATGCTACGTGAAATAAGGCAGTCACAAAAAGACAAATACTATATGATTCCATGTATATAGTACATTGAGTAGTCAAATTCATAGGGACAGAAAGTAGGATGATAGTTGTCAGAGACTGGGAGGAGGGAGGAATGGGGAGTTTAATGCATGTGGAGTTTCAGCTGTGCAAGATGAATTGTACACTTAAAAATGATTAAGATGGTAAATTTTATGTTATGTATATTTTAACCACAATAAAAATAGAATAATATAAAATAAAAATTTTAAAAATTGGAGAGAAAATGAGTAGCCATACTTATAAGAGGAAAACCAAGCATCACTGAAGCCAAGGACTTAATCCCTGATGTCAGTTGGTGGCATTTGGGTTGAAACTTCATATTTCAACTAACTTCAGGTTGCTCAACATAAGTGCACATACCCACAAGGGTTAAGGGTGTACCAAGAATATTAAGGAAAAAACAAACAAAAGTCAACCAGTAAGACTTATGGAGTATTCTAAAAAGTAACACAAAATAATAATGTCCAAATGTCAATATAATGCAGTAACAGAGATGAAAAACAAAAAACAAGCCCTGACTACTTCAACTTTGACTACTGCTCTTCCCTTGGTGTGTTTTACCCAGTCTTGAACTTCCATTTATCACTATATGTTATCAGTGTAGACTGTACTATCAGTTCCCTCTTCTCACTCTACTATGCTTCCGTGGCAAAGACCTTGTCTCCCACCAAAACCAAACCGCTCTGTCTCTCTCTCTCACATAGACACACACACACACACACACACACACACACACACACACACACACACACATTCTATTCCTGGCAGTTCCCCAACATTACTAGCAGTTTCACGGTTCCTTTGCAAATACTATTCCCTTCATCAAAAATACTCTTCCCCAATCTTTCCCATGATGATCCAGCTGATCCTTCTACACTCAGCTGAAACATCTCCTCTTCTGTGAAGGGTATCTTTTGGTCATATAACTAATTGCATAAGAAGCTGTAGTTCTGTAAAGCACTTACAGAATAATTATTTTTTTGAAGTATATAATTTCGATATGCTCTTGCATTTGTGGAATTTAAAGAGTAAAAGATACAAAAAAGCACAATTTTAACATATTTCTCCAACACAGTGTATACTTTTTAGGAGATTTTTTAAAGATTCTTCTCAGAAGAAAATAAGCTGTCATCTGAAATCATTGTCCCTCAGTAATGTAGACAAATCCATGTACAGTGAAAAAGGTCACTTAAAAACCTGCTAATAGCTTACACACAACATGAGAATTAATTGACGAAACCCTGTTAACAGATTAGAGCTATTTAAAAGGATAATGTTTGGACACTAGAAAATCAGATATGCATTCTAGAACACAATGAAACTCCCATGAAGATAAATGGAAAGTCAGAAGAGCCAAGTACTAATAATGTAGAAAATATAATACTAGCTTGAATCCATTTTTTTGAACACCTCGTATTCAATATCAGTCTTCTGAAGTATTTGATTTGGCTTAATACTAGCCTAGAAGAAGAAAAAATTTTCAATGGCCAGATTTGGAAGATGGGGTAGGGAGAACGTGGCTAAATAAAGGTACAGGAGGTATTTTGTTACTTTGTTCCTAATATGTTCTCATTAAAGAGTTGTTGAGGGATTTCCCTGGTGGTCCAGTGGGTAAGACTCCACGCTCCCAATGCAGGGGGCCTGGGTTCGATCCCTGGTCAGGGAACTAGATCTCGAATGCATGCCGCAACTAAGAGTTCATGTGCTGCAACTAAGAAGCCCACATGCTGCAACTAAGACCCGACACAGCCAAAATAAATAAATAAAATTTTAAAAAAAGGTTGTTAAATTTCTTCTTGCCGCTGTGCCTTACCCCAGATTTAGCTGGTATATCCCCAGGTGTGACTAAATTAGAGCGCTCTTCCTTGGGTGTGGTTTTCTTTCTCTGGATGAACTTCAAAAGGAGGAGGCGGTATGAGCCTAGGGTTGAATCTTTACATAACCATGACACTTTGGAACAAAGAGACTCACCACTTTAAGCAGCTACAACTTCTAGAAGAATAAGAATTAGCAGTTAATGTTATTTAAGGAGTGGTTAGCAAAAGAATTGATGACAGTGTTTTGGGAATCCTGCCTGAGTATTTAGGATACTGTTATTTAGAAGACATTGCAAATCACAGGAGCTTTTAAAGCCTTCAGGCACGACCCCAAATAAAACTGGTAGGCAACTCGCTGTCATCAATTGAACTACCATCAAGTGCCAGGGATTGTATATTTCTTATTTAATCCTCCACATTTCTGAAAGGTGGATACTATTTTTCTGTTTTTGTAGGAAAGCAAAGTAAGGCTCAAGAAACTTGGGTGAGTTACCCCAATTAGTGGCAGGAGGGTGACTTTAACCAAGCCTCTCTGGGTCTAGTGTTTTTCTGCTTCACCATGATGCCTCATCTTCCAAATGTTTGTTGAGGGTCCTGTGAATTTGTGTATCTTTTAAAGCTCCCGTGGTGATTGCAATGCTTAGTCGGGTTTGAGGACACTCATTTAACTAGGTATGAGGGTTTTACTGTGTTATCTTGCAAGGAATACAGTACAGTGTTTATATTTCAAAAGGCAAACATTGGGTATTAGTGATGTTTAACATAAAGGAGTTTATAACAATTAGTGAGTTTCACTCACTGCAGAGATATTCCTGGGGGACACCCAAAGGATCTTAAAGCAGTCCTCAGATTACACTACAAAGGCAGATTTCTCTATGACTTCCTGCCCTACTGTGCTTGTTTGTTCCAGTCTGTAGCTATGGCTTCTCAAACTTCATTTCTCAATCTACTATCAACTTGCTAAACTTCTGATAAATATTTCTTCCAAACAAAATATCTTAGTTCCTAGAAATTCCCTTCAGTTTTTAACTTATGAAAAGCATTAAAATCATGAGTCTTTTTTAAACTACATTTCTGAATGGGCATATTTTAAGTTTTTTGGTGGGAAGCTCTCCAGGTTTTCTCTTTATGCTTGGAGTTCAGAAAGTACAGCAGTTTGTGTCTAAGAATGTCTTCTAACAAATGTGTAGGTTGGAGCCAGGCCTGTCTTGGCAGTTGGAATTCTCTATTTTTTCAATTCAGGGAAATGATCTTTTAGTATTGTTTTAGATTATTTCTTCTCTTCTGTTTTCTTATTTTATTCTTTCTGGAACATCTTTTAAATGGATATAGAATCTCTGGAACTATTGTACTGTCTTTTTTTTTGGATCCAGTTTCACTGAGATATACTTGACATATAACATTGTATTAGTTTAAGGTGTACAGTATAATGATTTGATGTATGTATATATTGCAAAATGATTATCACAGTAAGTTTAGTCAAAATACATCACCTCGCATAGTTACAAAAATTTTTTTCTTGTGGTAAGAACTTTTAAGATCTACTCTCTTAGCAATTTTCAAATATACAACATAGTATTGCTAACTATAGTGACCATACTGTACATTATATCCCCAGAAATTGTTTATCTCATAACTAGAAGTTTGTAACTTTGACGACCTTCACCCATTCCCCCAACCCCCACCTCTGGAAAGCACCAATCTGTTCTCTGTTTCTATGAGTTTGGTTTATTTTAGACCCTACATAAAAGTAAAATCATACAGTTTTTGCCCTTCTCTGATTAATATAATGCCTCAAGGTCCACCCATGTTATAAATGGCAGGATTTCCTTCGTCTTTATGGCTGAATAATACTCCATTGTATAGCTGATATATATATTCTCTATCCATTCATCTGTTGGTAGGTGCCTAGTTGTTCCCATGTCTTGGTGATTGTAAATAATGCTGCAATGAAAATGGAGGTGTAGATGTCTCTCTGACATAGCGATTTTGTTTTCTTCAGATATATACCCAGAAGTGCAATTGCTGGATCATATGGTAGTTCTATTTTTAATTTCTTGAGGAGCCTTCATACTGTTTTCCATAGTGGATGTCCCAATTTACATTCCCACCAAGAGTGCACAGGGTTCCCTCTTTTTTTACATCCTTGTCAACACTTATCTCTTGTCTTTTTTTTTTTTTTCTTGTCTTTTTATAATAGCCATTCTAACAGCTGTGATGCAATATCTCATTGTGGTTTGATTTGCATTTCCCTGTTGATTTCCCTGTTAATTAGTGATGTTGAACACCTTTTCATGTACCTGTTGGCCATCTGTATATATTCTTTGGAAAAGTGTCTGTTCAGGTCTTCTGCCCTTTTTTAAATAGGATTTGGCAGTGGGGGGGGGTGTTACTATTGCGTTATATGAATTCTTTATATATTTTGGATATTAACTCCTTATCAGATATATGATCTATAAACGTTTTCTCCTACTAGTCTGTCATTTGTCATTTCATTTTGTTGATGGTTTCCTTTGCTTTGCAGAAGCTATTTAGTTTGATGTGTTCCCACTTATTTTTGCTTTTGTTGCCTTTGCTTTTGATGTGAAATTCAAACAATCATTGCCAAAACCAATGTCAAGGAGATTACCCCCTATATTTTCTTCTAGGAGTTTTATGGTTTTAGGTCTCACATTCATGTCTTAAATCCATTTTGAGGTGATTTTTATATATGGCATAAATGAGGGTCTAGTTCCATCCTTTTACATGTGGCTGTCCAGTTTGTCCTATACCACTTATTGAAGAGACTATCCTTTCCCCATTGTATATTCTTGGCTCCTGTGCTGTAGTAAACTGCTCAACCATTATGCATGGTTTTATTTCTGGGCTCTCTATTCTGTTCCATTGGTCTATGTGTCTGTTTTTATGGCAGTACCATACTGTTTTGATTACTATAATACCTTTGTAATAGAGTTTGAAATCAAGAAGTGTGATGCCACCAGGTCTTCTTTTGATCTTCTTTCTCAAGATTGCCTTGTCTACTTGGGGTCTTTTGTGGTTTCATTCAAATTTTAGGATTGTTTGTCCTATTTATGAGAAAAATGCCATTGGAATTTTGATGGGGATTGCAATGAGCTTGCAGATCACTTTGGGTAGTGTGGACAGTTTAACAATGTTAATTCTTCTATTCCATGAACATAAAATATCTTTCCATTTATTTGTGTCTTCTTTAATTTCTCTTTCTCACTGTTGTTAGTGTATAGAAATGCAACTCATTTTTGTATATTGAGTTTGTATCCTGTAACTTTACTGAATCTATTTGTTAGTTCTTACAATCTTTTGGTGGAATCTTTAAGGTTTTTTATTTATAATATCATATCATCTGCAAATAGAGAAAGTTTTACTTCTTCCTTTCTGATTTAGATGTCTTTTTTCCCCTAATTGCTCTGGCTAGGATTTTGAGTACTATGTTGAACAAAAGTGGCAGATTTGGCATCCTTGTCATGTTCCTGATCTTAACAGAAATGCTTTCAGATTTCACTACTGAGTATGATGTTAGCTATGGGCTTGTCATGTGTGGCCTTTATTATGTTGAAGTACTTTCCTTCTATAACCACTTTGAGAGTTTTCATCATGAATGGATGTTGAACTTTGTCAAATGCTTTTTCTGCATGTATTGAAATAATCATATGATTTTTGTCTTCCATTTTGTTAATGTGGTGTAAAATGTTGATTTATTTGTGAATGTTGAACCATCTTTACATCTGGGAATAAATGCAACTTGATCATGTGGTGTATGATCCTTTTAATGTATTGTTGAATTTATTTTGCTACTATTTTGTTGAGAATTTTTGCATATATATTCATCAGGAATATTTTCCTCTAATTTTCTTTTCTTATGGTGCCTTTGTCTGGTTTTGATATTAGGTATTAGGATGCCTTTTTAAAGACTGTTTGGAAGTGTTTCATCCTCTTCTGTTTTTTTGGAAGAGTTTGAGAAGGATTGGTATTAATTCTTTGAATGTTTGGTAGAATTTACTGGTGAAGCCTTCTGGTCCTGAACTTTCGTTTGTTAGTAGGTTTTTGATTACTGATTCAATCTCCTTACTAATAATTGGTCTGTTCAGTTTTTCTATTTCTTTATGATTCAGTCTTGGTAGGTTGTATGTTTCTAGGAGTTTGTTCATTTCTTCTAGGTTGTCCAATTTATTGGCATATTGTTAATAGTATTCTCTTATGATCTTTGTGTTTTTGTGGGATCAGTGGTGATGTCTCCTCTTTCATTTCTAATTTTGTTTGAGTCCTCTTTCTTTTCCTTTTCTTTCTTTCTTTTTCTTTCTCTCTTTTTTTTTTTTTTTTGGTAACTCTACCTAAAGGTTTGTCTATTTTGTTTGTCTTTTAAAAATACAGCTCTTAGTTTCATTGATCTTTTCTATTGTCTTTTTAGCCTCTATTTCATTTATTTTCTCTCTGATCTTTATTTCTTTTTTCTGATATCTTTGGGCTTAGTTTATTCTTCTTTTTCTAGTTCCTTTAGGTGTAAAGTTAAGTTGTTTATTTGTCCTCTTTCTTTTTTCTTAATGTAGGTGTTTATCACTATGAACTTCCCTCTTAGAACTGCTTTTGCTGTATCCTACAAGTTTTGGTTTATGGTATTTCCATTTTCATTGGTCTCAAGATATTTAAAAAATTTTCTCTTTTGATTTCTTCTTTGACCCATTGGTTGTTCTGTAGTCTAATATTTAGTTTCTACGTATTTGTGAATTTTCCAGTTTTCTTCTTGTAATTGATTTCTAATTGCGTACCATTGTGGTTAGAAAAGATTCTTGATATATTTCAATCTTCTTAAATTTATTAAGACTTGCTTTGTGGCCTAACATATGATCTATCCTAGAGAATGTTCCATGTGTTCTTGAGAAGAATGTGTATTCTGCTGCTGTTGGGTAGAATGTACTGTAAATATCTAAGTCCGTCTGGCCCAATATGTCATTTAAGTCCAATGTTTCCTTATTGATTTTCATGTCCAAGTTCCAGAGGTGGTTAATGCTGGTGTCAGAATTTGAAGCCACAGCCTCTCTAGAGCTTGTGATAGACAGAAATTTAGATGGCCCTTATGACCTTTTCCTCCTGGTGTTACTTCCATGGTTATGATAAGCTTCATGGCAGAAGGCATTTTACAGATATAATTAAGGTTTCTAATCAGTTAATCTTAGGAGGGAGATTATCTTTGTGGGACTAATCTAATCAACAAACCCTTTAAAGACAGAAGTGTTCTCTGGCTGGTGGCAGAAGAAGTTACAGAAATTCAAAGTGTGAAAATGACTCTGTACACCACTGTTGCTTTAAAGATGGAAGGACCCATGTGAGAAGGAACGTGGTGGCCTGGAAAAGCTGACAGTGACATCTAACTGATAGACAGCAAGGAAATAGGGACCTCGGACCAAAACCACAAGGAGGCAGATTCTGCCAACAGCCTGGATGAACCTGGGAATTCTTCCCCCAAATTTCCCAGCTGACACTTTTTCCTACCCTTGTGAGACCGTGAGCAGAGAACCCAGTTGAGCCACACTGAACCTGACCTACAGAACTATGAGCTAATGAATGGGTACTGTTTAAGACACTAAGTTTGAGGTAATTTTATGTAGTACAGAAAACTGATACAGGGCCCATGCTATTAACCCTAATAGTTATAAAGGCCTCTCTCTGCATGAGACCCCATATGAAGTGCCCCTCACCTCATCTTCACTCTCCTCTGGGCTTCTTCTGGGGCTTCCAACTGCACTGGCCTTTTTCCAGTTGTTGATGTACTTCATCCCTTCTTCACTCAGGACCGATGTGTATGCTGCTCCCTCTGCCTGGAAGGTGCTCTTACCAGTGCACTCCCTTTTCTTGCCAAACTCTATTAATCCTTCAGAATGGAGTTAAAACATAACTTTTCCAGGGGAAGCCTACTCTGATGCCTCAGACTAGACTGAGTACTCTCAAAAGAACCCCTATTTTGCTTTTTAAGCTCTTGCATCATTTGTAAATATATTTGTGTGATCTTTTGATACACTCTCAATTGGTCTCCCTTTTATTCTCAATCACAGCATCCTGTTTATAACTATCAAAGCAGTTTTCTCAATTTTTATTTTTCTATTCAGTCATTTGCTTTGCTCTTTATCATAAGTCTTCTCTACTTAGACTCTAAGTTTGTTGAGGACAGGCATCAAGAGCATATGCTCACCTTTGCATTCTTAGTGCTTAGCTGGATAACCCATTTTATTCAATGAACAAGGAAACTGAGAGCTATGCAATGTCCCTTTGGCTTATCCTAATCTGTCCTCTCTTCTCCTTTCCCCCTCCCCTCCCCTCCCCTCCCCTCCCCTCCCCTCCCCTCCCCTCCCCTCCCCTCCCCTTCTCTCTCTTGCTCTCTCTCTCCTACACACACTACACACTGTTGCAACACTGTTATGGAGCCAAGCATGGGTTCATCTATACTCTTTGTTTTGTATTAAAAAATTTTTCAAAAAAGGTGGTTGCTAGCAGTTAAGATATTAAGACAACTTACTAGATTCCTGCATGAGGTATCTGAATCATGCTTACTTTATTTCAACCATCCAGCTGCTCACAAAACACATAAGTTATCTTTTAAAACATTTAGAAAAAATGTGTAAATTGCGACTGTGGGAGAAATCTAAAAGAAGATAAAATATGTACTATGCTAGAAAGTAGAAGAACTGAGTTTGAACTTTGACTGGGCTGGAACTATTATTAACTGCTCAGGGTCTATTTGTCAAATCAGAGTTTGAGACTACATGTATGAGGTCCATTTTTAAAATCTAATTTGCCAAAATTGTGCACCTATGACTGCTTACTTTGGCAATGCTATTTTGAAGTTATTATTTGTTGGAAGGAACCTGTATATGATTAAAAAACAATCTATAAGACTAAGGATTTTTATAGACATACCTCACTTAATAGTAAGGAATAGATGAGTTCCAGCAATGCTGACATTAAGGTGAATTTTTATTAAGTAACTCTGCTTTTCCTTGATCTCTACTGACCAATTGTAGATATGACTTACTAGAAACACTATCCCAAATAATATTAAAGGTAATACTAAAATATAAATAAATACTAAGTATGCAGAAATAAAAATAAGGTACAATAAAATGAAACATGAAAAATATGCAATAATATTTTTACATAAATGTTCATGCTTAAAAGAATTTTCAATTCCCTAAGCTCAATCAAGCTGGCCCATTTTTTTTTCACCAGTCTCAAATTACCTTACCACATAGTGCTTTAAACCAATGTAATTTTCAAAATTTCCCCATAACAAACATTTTCCCAGTCTCTTTTGCTTCACCTTGTCTAGTAATCCTGAGCTGAATCTGCTTCCTCAGTCAGGTGTCTGACAGACATTTACTGAGGTTCCACTTTTTGCTAAGCTTACTTAACTAAGTCATATTGGCCCTTTTTATGAAATGTATTCTGAGACTTATAACTGTCTCCACCAAGCTAATGTCTGATAGTTATTAAGAAATGTGTAAATTTATAAATATTGCTGTATTTCCAACATTAGCCCAGCTTATAAAGTTTATGAGGGAGACTCCAGGTATTTTGAGAAAGAAACCCACAAATTCCATGAAGTAGGGGAAAAAGTCAGGGAGCAGCTTTTGTTAGCAATACATGCCTTCCTAAACCTGCAGACATTGCCTATAACTTGTGCTATCATAATCCTGAAATAGTGGGTAGGAATGAATGGAGATGGAAGAGTGAAGAGGAAGCATGTTCAGAGCCCTGATGCAGTGGGAGGATTTGGCTGATTAAACGGAAAGAGTCTGGAGGCAGAGTCAAGATGGTGGTGTGGGAACACGCGGAGTTAGCATCTCCCCACAACTAGGGCACCTGCCGGCTGCTGGTGGGGGACTCTGATGTCCAAGGAGATGGGAGGAACCCCCAAGTGAACTAGGGTCAGGCCGAATCTCCTGCAGTGGGAGCTCCAAGTCTGAACCACTGGACTAACAGAACTTCAGACCCCAGGGAATATTCATCAGAGTGAGGTCTCATGGAGGTCCTCACCTCAGCACCAAGACCCAGCTCTACCCAATAGCCTACAAACTCCAGTGTTGGAAGCCTCAGGCCAAACAATCAGTAAAACAGGAACACAATCCCACTCATTAAAAAAAAAAAAAAAAAAGAGATGGCAAAAAAATATGTCACAGATGAAGGAGCAAGGTAAAAGCCTACAAGACCAAGTAAATGAAGAGGAAATAGGCAATCTACCTGAAAAAGAATTCAGAGTAATGATAGTAAAGATGATCCAGAATCTCGGAAATAGAATGGAGGCACGGATTGAGAAAATACAAGAAATGTTTAAGAAAGATCTAGAAGAACTAAAGAACAAACAGAGATGAACAACACAATAACTGAAATGAAAAATGTACTGGAAGGAATCAATAACAGAATAACTGAGGCAGAAGAACAAATAAATGAGCTGGAAGACAAAATGGTGGAAATAACTGCCGAGGAGCAGAATAAAGAAAAAAGAATGAAAAGAGTTGAAGACAATCTCAGAGACCTCTGGGACAACACTAAATGCACCAATATTCGAATTATAGGGGGTCACAGAAAAAGAAGAAAAAAAAGGGTCTGGGGCTTCCCTGGTGGCGCAGTGGTTGAGAGTCTGCCTGCCAATGCAGGGGACGCGGGTTCAAGCCCTGGTCTGGGAAGATCCCACATGCTGCGGAGCAACTGGGCCCGTGAGCCGCAATTACTGAGCCTGCACGTCTGGAGCCTGTGCTCCACAACGGGAGAGGCCGCGATAGTGAGAGGCCTGCGCACCGCGATGAAGAGTGGCTCCCGCTTGCCACAACTAGAGAAAGCCCTCGCACAGAAACGAAGACCCAACACAGCCAAAAATAAATAAGTAAAATTAAAAAAAAAAAAAAAAGAAAGGGTCTGAGAAAATATTTGAAGAGATTATAGTCGAAAACTCCCCTAACATGGGAAAGGAAATAGTCACCCAAGTCCAAGAAGCATAGAGAGTCCCATACAGGATAAACCCTAGGAGAAACACCAAGACACATATTAATCAAACTAACAAATATTAAATTCAAAGACAAAAATATTAAAAGCAGCAAGGGAAAAGTAAAAAATAACATACAAAGGAATCCCCATAAGATTATCAGCTGATTTTTCAGCAGAAACTCTGCAGGCCACAAGGGAGTGGCAGGATATACTTAAAGTGATGAAAGAGAAAAACCTACAACCAAGATTACTCTACCCAGCAAGGATCTCATTCAGATTCGATGGAGAAGTCAAAAGCTTTATAGACAAGCAAAAGCTAAAAGGATTCAGCACCACCAAACCAGCTTTACAGCAAATGCTAAAGAAACTTCTCTAGGTGGGAAACACAAGAGAAGAAAAAGACCCACAAAAACAAACCCAAAAGAATTAAGAGAATGGTAATAGGAACATACATATCGATAGTAACCTTGAATGTAATGGATTGAATGCCCCAACCAAAAGACTCTGACTGGCCGAATGGATACAAAAACAAGACCCATATATATGCTGTCTACAAGAGACCCACTTCAGACCTGGGGACACATACAGACTGAAAGTGAAGGGATGGAAAAAGATATTTCATGCAAATGGAAATCAAAAGAAAGCTGGAGTAGCAGTACTCATATCAGATAAAATAGACTTTAAAATAAAGACTGTTACAAGAGATAAGGAGGGACACTACATAATGATCAAAGGATCAATCCAAGAAGAAGATACAGCAATTATAAATGTTTATGCACCCTACATAGGAGCACCTCAATACATAAGGCAAATGCTAACAACCATGAAAGGAGAAATCAACAGTAACACAATAATAGTAGGGGACTTTAACACCCCACTTACACCAGTGGACTTATCATCCAAACAAAATAAATAAGGAAACACAAGCTTTAAGTGACACAATAGACCAGATAAATTTAATTGATATTTATAGAACATTCCACCTGAAAGTGGCAGAATACACTTTCGTCTCAAGTGCACATGGAACATTCTCCAGGATAGATCACATCTTGGGTCACAAATCAAGCCTTGGAAAATTTAAGAAAACGGAAATCATATCAGGCATATTTTCTGGCCAGAGTGCTCTGAGATTGGAAATCAATTACAGGAAAAAAACTGTAAAAAAACACAAATACATGGAGGCTAAACAGTGTGCTACTAAATAACGAAGAGATCACTGAAGAAATCAAAGAAATAAAAAAATACATAGAAACAAATGACAACGAAAAAATGACAACCCAAAACCTATGGGACACAGAAAAAGCAGTTCTAAGAGGGAAGTTTATAGTGATTCAATCTCACCTCAAGAAACAAGAAAAATCTCAAACAAACAAGGTAACCCTACACTTAAAACAGCTAGAGAAAGAAGAACAAAGAGAACACAAAGTCAGTAGAAGGAAAGAAATCATAAAGATCAGAGCAGAAATAAATGAAATAGAAACAAATAAAACAATAGCAAAGATCAACAAAACGAAAAGCTGGTTCTTTAACAAGATAAACAAAATTGATAAATGCTTAACCAGACTCATCAAGAAAAAAAGGGAGAGGATGCAAATCAATAAAATTAGAAATGAAAAAGGAGAAATCACAACTGACACTGCAGAAGTACAAAGAATTATAAGAGACTACTACAAGCAACTATATGCCAATAAAATGGACAACCACGAAGAAATGGACAAATTCTTGGAAAGGTACAATTTTCCAAGACTGAACCAGGAAGAATTAGAAAATATAAACAGACCTATCACAAGTAATGACATTGAAAGCGTAATTAAAATTCTGCCAACAAACAAAAATCCAGGGCCAGATTGCTTCACAGGCAAATTCTATCAAACATTTAGAGAAGAGCTAACACTGATCCTTCTTAAACTCTTCCAAAAAATTGCAGAGGGAGAAACACTCCCAACTTCATTCTACGAAGCCACCATCACCCTGATACCAAAACCAGAAAAAGATATCACAAAAAAAGAAAATTATAGACCAATATCACTGATGAACATAGATGCAAAAACAAAATACTAGCAAACAGAATCCAACATCACATTAAAAGGATCATACACCATGATCAAGTGGGGTGTATCCCAGGAATGCAAGGATTCTTCAATATTTGCAAATCAATCAATGTGATACACCACATTAACAAATTAAGGAATAAAAACCATATGATCATCTCCATAGATGCAGGAAAAGCTTTTGACAAAATTCAACTCCGATTTATGATAAAAACTCTCCAGAAAATGGGCATACAGGGAACCTACCTCAACATAATAAAGGCCATATATGACAAACCCAGAGGAAGCATCATACTCAATGGCGAAAAACTGAAAGCATTTCCCCTAAGATCAGGAACAAGACAATGATGTCCACTTTCGCCACTCTTATTCAAAATAGTTTTGGAAGTCTTAGCCACAGCAATCAGAGAAGAAAAAGACATAAAAGGAATGCAAATTGGAAAAGAAGAAGTAAAACTGTCACTGTTTGCCAATGACACAATACTATACATAGTAAATCCTAAAGATGCCACCAGAAAACTACTAGAACTAATCAATGAATTTGGTAAGGTTGCAGGATACAAAATTAATGCACAGAAATCTCTGGTATTCCTATACACCATAATGAAAAATCAGAAAGAGAAATTAAGGAAACAATCCCATTTATCATTGTAACAAAGAGAATAAAAATACCTAGGAATAAACCTGCCTAAGGAGGTGAAAGACTTGTACACTGATGAAAGAAATCAAAGATGACATAAACAGATGGACAAATATACCATGTTCTTGGATTGGAAGAACCAATATTGTGAAAATGAGTATACTACCCAAAGCAATCTACAGATTCAGTGCAATCCCTATGAAACTACCAATGGCATTCTTCACAGAATTAGAACAAAAAATTGTACAATTTGTATGGAAACACAAAAGACCCTGAATAGCCAAAGCAATCTTGAGAAAGAAGAACGGAGTTGGAGGAATCAGGCTCCCCTAGTTCAAACTATACCACAAAGCTACTGTAATCAAGACAGTATGGTAGTGGCACAAAAATCGAAATATAGATCAATGGTACAGGATAGAATGCCCAGAGATAAACCCACGCACGTATGGGCACCTAATTTATGACAAAGGAGGCAAGAACATACTATGGAGAAAAGACAGCCTCTTCAATAAGCGGTGCTGGGAAAACTGGACAGCTACATGTAAAGGAATGAAATTAGAACACTACCTAACATGATACACAAAAATAAACTCAAAATGGATTAACGACTTAAGTGTAAGACCAGACACTATGAAACTCTTAGAGGAAAACATAGGAGAAACACTCTTTGACATAAACCACACCAAGATCTTTTTTGACCTACCTCCTAGAGTAACAGAAATAAAAACAAAAACAAAAGGGACTTAATTAAACTTAAAAGCTTTTGCACAGCAAAGGAAACCATAAACAAGATGAAAAGACAACCCTCAGAATGGGAGAAAATATTTGCAAATGAAGCAACTGACAAAGGATTAATCTCCAAAATTTACAAGCAGCTCATGCAGCTCAATATCAAGAAAACAAACCACCCAATCAAAAAATGAGCAGAAGACTTAAGACATTTCTCCAAAGAAGATATACAGGTTGCCAACAAACACATGAAAGGATGCTCAACATCACTAATCATTAGAGAAATGCAAATCAAAACTACAATGAGGTATCACCTCACACCAGTCAGAATGGCCATCATCAAAAAATCTACAAACAGTAAATGCTGGAGAGGGTGTGGAGAAAAGGGAACTCTCCCACACTGTTGATGTGAATTGAAATTGATACATCCACTATGGAGAACAGTATGGACTGTTCTACCATACGACCTGTCAATCCCACTACCAGGCATATACCCTGAGAAAACCATAATTCAAAAAGAGTCATGTAGCACAATGTTCATTGCAGCTCTATTTACAATAGCCAGGACATGGAAGCAACCTAAGTGTCCATAGACAGATGAATGGATAAAGAAGATGTGGCACAAATATACAATGCAATATTACTCAGCCATAAAAAGAAACAAAACTGAGTTATTTGTAGTGAGGTGGATGGACCTAGAGTCTGTCATACAGAGTGAAGTAAGTCAGAAAGAGAAAAACAAATACCGTATGCTAACACATATATATGGAATCTAAAAAAAAGAGAAAAATGGTTCTGAAGAACCTAGGGGCAGGACAGGAATAAAGACGTAGACATAGAGAATGGACTTGAGAACAGGGGGAGGGCGAAGGGTAAGCTGGGATGAAGTGAGAGAGTGGCATGGACATGTGTACACTACCAAATGTGAAATCGATAGCTAGTGGGAAGCAGCCACATAGCACAGGGAGATCAGCTCGGTGCTTTGTGACCATCTAGAGGGGTGGGATAGGGAGGGTAGGAGGGAGGGAGACACAAGAGGGAAGAGATATGGGGATATATGTATATGGGGATATATGTATACGTATAACTGATTCACTTTGTTATAAAGCAGAAACTAACACAGCATTGTAAAGCAATTATACTCCAATAAAGATGTTAAAAACAAAAAACAAATGGGGGGCTTCCCTGGTGGTGCAGTGGTTGAGAATCTGCCTGCTAATGCAGGGGACACGGGTTCGAGCCCTGGTCTGGAAGATCCCACATGCCGTGGAGCAGCTAAGCCCGTGAGCCACAACTACTGAGCCTGCGCGTCTGGAGCCCGTGCTCCGCAACAAGAGAAGCCGCGATAATGAGAGGCCTGCGCACCGCGATGAAGAGTGGCCCCCACTTGCCGCAACTAGAGAAAGCCCTCGCACAGAAACGAAGACCCAACACAGCCAAAAATAATTAATAAAAAAACCCAAAAAAACAAATGGGACTTAATTAAACTTAAAAGCTTTTGCACAGCAAAGGAAACCATAAACAAGACAAAAAGACAACCCTCAGAATGGGAGAAAATATTTGCAAATGAAACAACGGACAAAGGATTAAGCTCCAAAATATACAAACAGCTCATGGAGCTCAATATCAAAGAAACAAACAATCCAGTTAAAAACTGGGTGGAAGACCCAAATAGACATTTCACCAAGGAAGACATACAGGTGGCCAAGAGGCATATGAAAAGATGCTCAACATCACTAATTATTAGAGAAATGCAGATGAAAACTACAATGAGCTATCACCTCACGCCAGTCAGAATGGGCATTATTAAAAAATCTAGAAACAATAAGTGTTGGAAAGGGCGTGGTGAAAACAGAACCCTCCTGGACTGTTGGTGGGAATGTAAATTGATACAACCACTATGGAAAACAGTATGGAGGTTCCTTAAAAAACTAAAAATAGAACTACCATATGACCCAGCAATCCCACTACTGGGCATATACCCTGAGAAAACCATAATTCAAAAAGAGGCATGTACCACAGTGTTCATTGTAGCACTATTTACAATAGTCAGGACATTTAACCAACCTAAATGTCCATCGACAGATGAATGGATAAAGAAGATGTGGCACATACATTCAATGGAATATTATTCAGCCATAAAAAGGAACGAAACTGAGTTATTTGTAGTGAGGTGGCTGGACGTAGAGTCTGTCATACAGAGTGAAGTAAGTCAGAAAGAGAAAAACAAATACCGTATGCTAATGCATATATATGTAATCTAAAAAAAAAAATGGTACTGATGAACCTAGTTGCACGGCAGGAATAAAGAGGTAGACATAGAGAATGGACATGAGGACATGGGGTAGGAAGGGGAAGCTGGGGCGAAGTGAGAGTAGCATCGACATATATACACAACTGAATGTAAAATAATTAGCTGGCGGGAAGCAGCAGCATAGCACAGGGAGATCAGCTCCGTGCTTTGCGATGACCTAGAGGGGGGAGATAGGGAGGATGGGAAGGAGGCTCAAGAGGGAGGGGATATGGGGACATGTGTATGCCTATGGCTGATTTGCTTTGTTGTGCAGCAGAAACTAGCACAGTATTGGGAAGCAATTATACTCCAATAAAGATCTATTTAAAAAAAAAAGGAAAGAGTCTGATGTCGAAAAGAATGGTGGGAATGGGAAGAAAGGACACCTTGTGTAAACTCTGTAGTATTTCTTCTTTTCTCTACTTCTAAATAAATAGTGCCCCCACATTTGAGCATTTCCATTCTAAATAGTAATTTAAAAGACTGTTTTGATGTGTGTGTGTTTGTGTGAATATAAGTATAAAAGTGAATATATACATCAAGGAGTTCCTTCAAGGTGTTGCACATTGCAGGCTATGATCAGATTGCATGTTGTTTTAATTTTCTGTATGACGACTTGCTTGTGGTTGCTCTTAAGTCAATGGTTGGCATCTTGCTGTTGCTCCAGTCCCTCTATTAATTTTAGAGGAAAGACTATATAAGTGAATATATATTCACTTTTGTGTTAATATGAAACTTGTTAAATTTATTGCATCTTTTCTTGTCTTTATACCAGACCCCTTTCCTAGACAGTGTAGAATTTTTTGGAAAGTGTTAAACTTGTACTTAGCCTATAGGAATTACATATCTCAAGTTTACATGGAAAAAAATATAATTTTAATAAGTTCAGAATGTTTCAAATTTTTGTTACAAGTCAGAACTGAAATTCAAGTGCATAATTCATAGAAAGTAATATGAAATTGCTTAATTCTGAATTGGAATAGTCATTGGGGCTTATATTCTACCAGGAAGTAAGCCACTATCAATGTTCACTGTGGCTTGCTAAACTGAAAAACTATGGTTAATATTTGTTCTCTCCCAAAAGAATGTATTAATGAAATATAAATTTGTTGATTTGAAATATTCTCAGTCCAGCAATCTCTTCCACACAGAAATTTTAATTTTCACTTGGTATATAATATTAATTCTAATATCACTCTAATTTTTCATTTTTCAGTAGAGGTAATTCTACAGTACAAAAATACATGTATACTATTAAAATTTTGAGAGTATAGGAAAATAAAAGGGGGGGAGGGAATGCCAGAAACTTTTTACATTTGGGTTCAACCTAGCCAGCCTGTCACATGTGAGATTTCATAAAGGCAGCAGCAAAAGCCAAAGGGTGTTGTAATTTGCATCATCTATGAATCACTTATTGCAAGAAACACTCCTTGAAGGAATTGCAAATTGCAGACTACATCAGACTACGTTCTGTTTTTATTTTCTATTTGACATCGTGCTGCGGCTGTTCTTTTTTCGGCTGCTGTTATTTTCTGTGTTGTGCCTGTCTCTCTATTAATTTTAGAGGAACGGTCCTTTAGACATTTAAACAAATGCAAAGAAACGTTTATAAAATAAAACACTATATAGTATAATAGGATGTGAGGACAATCTGACTGTAAGAAACACCTTATGAGTTGCTTCACTTGATGGCCAAGATTTGACTCCCAGAGCTGCCTGACCTGGCATGCAGAGCTCTGAAAGCTGGTGGAAGAGAAAAGCCTAGCGCTCCTGCACATTCCAAGTCTTTCCCAGACATGCTCCCCTGTATTTCAGATCTTTGTTGAGTATCCATGGAAAGTCCATATGGAAATTTCTCTTTATTCCATTATACTGTAATTTAGAAGTAATGTTGATAGAAGTCAAGCTGAAGTTATTATTCTTATAGCAATTAGAGTGTGTTTTTCAGATTTGGCTTCTCCTTTTATGTTGGTTTGATAATAAAACCAAAAATCAGTAATTAACACACAGCATTAATAAATCCCTTGGTTAATTTGCCTTCAAATTCAAAGAAATACCAAAAGAAAATGAACTTTGGATTTTGGCATGTTTCTATCCCCAAAGTAGCTGAACTACAGATTTTTAAATTGTCTTTTGGAAATAATTGACTCTAAGCTAGAGATTTTGTTGGCTAAATTTTGTCCCAAAGCCATTTTTTAAACTACTGAGTTTATAACTACTGAAAACAAAGAGTAATAAGGAAAGTGCTGATGACAGTATAATTTACAAGAGTCATGTTTGGAGGCTTTTTAAATGACAACATTGAACTGGGAGTTAGGAATCCTGGATTTTCTCATAGGTCTTTTTACAGACTCCCTTTGTAACCTTGAGTGAGTCACTTGGCCTCTGTGGCTTGACTCCATCGGTGCCCTCTGAAAGAGAGAGCATAACTTTAAATTAACAAGATGGAAGGTGTATCATAGCGTTTCCACTACTCTCTGGTTTTACTTTTCATGAAGCTTATTAACATTTGGCAAAGAGTCATTACTTGACAATTTATTATCCTGTTCAAATCCAGGTAGGTTAAAAGTTTAAACTTTTTATACCAAAAGTCAAGCCTCTTGTGCTTTATAGAAACCCCAGATACCACATGTAAAAAAAAAAAAAAAATCATGAATTTCATTGGAAAAACCTCATTTCTGGCACACACGCTCTGCATTATAATGAAATATTCCATTGAAACGTCTGCTTTGGCACCACGAACGGAGAAAAGTCTTGTGTTTGTATATTCTATGAAGTTGAACAACAATTTCCAACATATGTTAGGAGAGGCTGCCCTCTTTGGAGATGGGAAAATGGATAGCTCCAGAGGGAAAAGAGAACCGAGCGCTGAAAAGTTTTTGTTAATCTTTTACTGGTGAAACATAGCTGGGAACAGAGCAGCCTGTTGGCTGTGGGAAGGCTGGAGCCAAAAGGCTCAGCCCACAGGAAAGAATGCTGTCCTCCTTAGCAAGGCTACTTAAGTAGAGAGAAAACATTTACAGTACTTGTAATTACGATGGTTTTCGGCACCTAAATTGTCATAAATCACATTCGTAAAAGCCATCTTCGCACCAGTCACATTTTGAAAGCTGCAAAATATATTCAGCTGGTGGGTAGTTTGAAATGGTGGTACATATGTTTGGAATAAATGCATGTTATAATTATGGTTTTTAATACTGGGAGCTTTCTTAGGAGGATTTATACTCACATACTGATGATAATGGAGTACATTGTGAACATAATAAAGTGGTGATGGGTGGTATTTGTTCCGGCATTTCTACAAAATACTGCTTCCAACTCTAAGGGGTATGTTCCTATGTAAATCCCCATACATTAAGATAAAAATATACTTCTCAGTGTATTTCCTGGAGCAAACTACCTAGAGAGAAAATACCTGCATTTTCACAACCAATTCATGGATCTTAAAACATAATTATGTCTTATTGCATTGTTGATCCCAGAGCAGTATTTGAATTAAAAAGGAGTGGCAATAGAATTGGTAGAAAGTAAAAGAGCTCTATTTTATAGCCAAGAGCATGGTGGAGTGAATTCTAGTTTTAATAAAAGACTAATATCATAATAATCAGATGAGTCTAATTGGTAATTAGAGTTTTTATTACATATGTATTACCTAACACTGAAGTGAGTCCTACCAAGTAGAAAATGAAGGGAAGTGATGGTAATGCATTAGATAGCTTGGCAGGGTCAAGGAGGAACCTGAATGAACTCTTTACACAATTCTGACATATTGGACAACTGTATTTTGGGCTATGAGCACCAGGTCTGAGATATATCTCTCTAATAATCTTTCATTCAATTATTCGCTCATTCAACAAATACTTGCTAAGCACTTATATGCCAGGCGCTAACCTAGCCCCTGGGGCCAGAAATATCAGTAAGTTGGCCTCCAGCCTTTGAGGAGTTCCTGCTTTTGAGAGAAATAAAGCCATAAATAACTACAATATATTATGTGTACTGACAGAGATGTGAATATCATTTTTGTCTTGACATGCATTTCCCTTGTAAACCGTGCAATAGATGACGTGCACTATGGGTTTTTTGCTGTTAGGGACTGGTCAGAGATGATAGCAGTCCAGGTAAGGAACTTGTTTAAGACTGAGCTTGGTCAGCAGATTCAGAATGATATCCTATAGCTCTTGGTCTTTCTTCATTTCCATAAACATTTTTAAAATGCGCATCTCTTCTTATTGCTAATGCGTGTATTCCACAGGATCCCTTTCCTATTTTGAAAGTTTGTGTCTTAGACCAGAAAATGTGATTAGACTACAGAGTTAACAGCCTACTCTGGGAATGCAGGACCTCCTCACAGTCAAATAGGCAGTAATCGGATATGATATCAGGATTTTGCTCTCTCTCCAAGTACATGTCTAGTCCTGTCTCCATGCTCCCACCATGCCAGAATTCTATTGTAGAGGTTTCATTCCATTTTTCATTTCTGTCTAGCTGTAAATCATTTGCCACTTAGTATGACTGAACTTCAGATCATTTCTTTAAAGCACAGTTTGACTGGGAATGAAAGAAGGGTATACAAAGGGAGAAGGACTTGATGTTCAAAGGGGAGACTGTGAAGACACCAGACTGGAGGTTTTGGAGATGAGTCCCACTTTCACATTGGCTTGAAGGTGGCTTGTGGGTGGGCGTGCACCTTGTTCAGGTAGCTAGGCCCAAGGCACACTGTGATGTTGATGGCAACACCCTCTGTTTGGGGTAGGGGAACATCTTCCTCCTTGTTTTTTAAGCAAAGTTACAAAGGTATGTTTTGGAGTAACACATGTCTTCAACAGTCATTCAAAAAATATTTGAGAATGAGGGTGTACCAGGCACTGTGCTAGGAGCTGGAAATAGAACACTGAGCAAAACTGTGTGCTTTCATGAGGTTTATAATCTAGTGGAGAAGACGGTGACTAAGTGCCCTGAAGGGAGGGAACACCATTCCGCGATGTAGCAGGCCAGGAAAATACGCTGTGCAGAGCTCCTGTATGGGGAGCATATTGTGACTGATGGCCCACTGCTACCCATTTGGATCCACCCCCACATTAGCACCAAGACTACACATCCCAAGAACTGCTCCCAGCCAATGAACGAGCACACTGGGTACGAATGCAAGCCTATTCCTGCAACATACACAACGGCTTACTCTTTGAACTCATAGACAGAAAGTTGAATGGTGGTTGCCAGGGGCTGAGGGGTGGGAGAACTGGGTAGATGTGGGTCAACTGGTATAAACTTCTAGTTGTAAGATGAATAAGTTCTGGGATGTAATGAACAACATGGTGACAGTAGTTAACAATACCACATTGTATACTTGAAAGATGCTATGAGAGTAGAGCCTTAATGTTCTCACCATAACAAAAACAACAATAACAAAATGGTAATTATGCGGGGTGAAGGATGTGTTAACTAACCGTATTGTGGGAAATACTTCCCAATATATACATATACCAAATCATCACATTGTACACCTTAAACTTACATGATGTTATATGTCAGTTATGTCCACATTAAGCTGGGGGAAAAAGCTAGAGGAGTGTCATCAGCCTGACTGAAACTTTCTTAGATCTTAGCTGAGGTCTGCAGCTCTCCCTGCCCTCTCTAGCTTCCTCGCCTTAATCTTACACAGGCACCTCTTACACAGCTAATCCTTTGGCTCTGCTTTTCAGAAGATCTGAACTAACAAGTAGTGTCCTGAGTCATCTGAGAAAACAGGTAGCAGGATGGGGATTGGTGACTGCTTACTTACAATCTGACAGGCCAAAAAATGCCATCCAGAGTGGCATGTGGGATACAGATAATCCCTAAGGCAAAGTGGTGGCCCAGCTGTTCCATATTTCACTGGTGGTGAGCTGAGAAAATGTCCTGGTGAAGGGGAGCACCAGTAATGGTATGATGCTTCTGGCATTTGACACAAAGTGGGAAGAAGGAGGGGCAATGTCTCCAAGGGCAATGGAGTTGAGGCCATACGGCTAAATTGTTTTGACACCCTGCAGAGGGATAATGAGTGAATGAGAGCTGTTATCCAAGTTAAAGGTCATGTGCAAGAGCCAGAAGGCCTCTTGAGTAGCTTTCAGAGAGGCCCTTATCTCCTTCAGTGGCAGAGCTGACTTAACTGAGTGGCAGATGTGGGATATGATACAGGCCCAGAGCTCCAGAGTTGTTTGATGTTTGATTGCCTGGCCAAGGCAGGTCTGTTATGCTAAAATCAGGGCCCTGATCAGGAAAATAGGGCCCCTAAACATCAGATGTGGACATCTGGATGAGTGCCCCTGAGGATGCTGGCTCTGCAGACCTCTTGGTACCCTCATAAATTGCAGAGGAGGTGTCCACTCTTCCCTAGTAAGAGCTAGCACTTCTCCAGTGTTAGAAGACACGAGAAGACCTCATTTCTGAAAGGTAACAGGTGTTTGTTCCCTAAGAGTTGCTCCCACATCCTTCTTTTATTGTCAAGTCAAAAGCTAGAGTTAAGTTCCAGCATAACCTGCTGGGAATATGCTAGTCCTTATAAAGGGGGAAGGAGATGATATGCTGAAAAAGTGGTGAGAACCAGCTAGCATATACCAGCAGTGGCTAGGGAAGCATCCCTGGGATTGTATTTTGAAGGTGTTGGACCAAGGGAGCCAGAATATATGACTGAATAAGCAAGAATTTATCGACTTTAGGACACTGGATTTAACCTGCTGGCAAGGACCTCAGGGCATAGGACAGATTCACTGCTGCACACTTAGAATTATAGTGAAAAAGATGGTCAGTACTAAGTAAAACAGAAATGCCTGTCTTCCCAGTACAAGATACAGGAAGAAACAGAGTCTGGGGGAAGTTGTCACGCTAGAACGGATATATTATGTCAGGTCAAAAGACTTACTGGAAGATTATGCTCAACGAGAGGGCCCAGAGGACACACCACTTACCAAGGCCATGAGAAATGAGCTGGTAAAAGGGGGACCAGCATCACTAAATGTTCAGTGGTGACAAGCCCCAGTTTGAGAATTGCAACACAGACCCCTGGGATTTTGGAACAATGGAATGCCTTCTGCAACAGAGAATTATATGCCTTTTGATTAACTGTCCGTGGCACGTTGCTGTGCCCTGGTAGAGACAAAACACTTGACAATGGGACACAACTGACTCTGCACCTAGAGCTGCCCACTATTGGCTATGTTCTGCCGGGACCGCCAAGTCACAAATTCAGATTGACCCACCAACAGCAACAGTCTATTATATGTTGGAAATGGCACAGCCGGCCTAAGCTGCGTGGGCAGGGAGCTTGGATCCCCTTGTCATCCACCAAGTCACACCAGCACCTTTCTCTTACTCATACCTGTGGCTGTATGGGGAGGTGGTAAGGGTGCATCCCATACACCTGAAAGAGGAGGAAGAAAACCTGAATTTGGTTCACAGATGAGCTGGCTCAGTAGGTGGGAATAAGCCAAAAATGAGTTGGTAGCTGCATGACAGCCACATTCAGTGCTGTTCTTGAAAGATGGAGAAGAGGGCATATCTCTGCAAAGGGTGGAACTGCAGTCAGTTGACTTGTTCATCCAGGTGCAGTAAATACTTATTGGATGTTCAGTGAATGAATGAACACAGAGCATGGGAGATATTCAACTCCACATGATAATGATTTCGATCAGCAAGCAAGGGATCAAATTATTGTAGAAGTTGAACCTCTAGAACTGTAGTCTCTAATAGACAGAATAGGTGAGTTAGATAGAAAGGAAAATTTTGCCCAACCTCTATTTGGCAGTTCCAGGAAGAGAGGACTCCATCTGGACTATCAGAATGTTACCTCGAACATAAAGTGCCTTCTGTTAACATAAAGTATTCAATGAGGTCTTTCTCTACCTCAGTGTATAAAGTAGACCAAGTTGTAGCAAAAATAAAGGTTACGTTAAAAGCTAAGGTAGGAAGTGCATTTTTGTGGGAATCTACTTTCCTACAATTCAGAGCAAGTACTGAAGGGAACAATTAAAAAAGGAGATGAGAGAAGTCTGTTTGGATTAAAAAATACTCAGAAATACTTTGCAAAGTAAGTACAGATGTGCAGAGTCAGTGGCACCTTTATCTTAGCAACACTTTAAAAAATATTGTTGGTAAACTGGCACCATTTAAAACCAGTTTGTACTCAACATTAGTCAAATTCTATCCTCCTCCTTCAAAATAAATGCTATTATAAGAAGAATATTAACAAATATGCTGATTCATTTGTAAGTCTACATGTGATAAAGGGAGAGAAATCTGTCTTTAAAAGTACTAAGCTAAGAAAAAAATAGATTCAGATTTACGTACGTCGTCATAAATTATAATGCTTGTATTTTTCATTTCATTTTTTAATGTAATTTACCCACATATTAGAATAAGAAATATGACATAAGTATATACTAAAGAAAAGTAGCATTATAAAACATGTTTTGTCCTATAATAAAAACCGGTGACATTTCTGGTTGGATTATTGGCACAGACTTTTTAAAAATATCACTGGTTAGACTATTTCTGAGCTCTCAGAGCAAAAACATTCCATAGGAAGCCAAGAAATATAATTTTAGTTGCAGTATAATTTTCCAGCTGTTTCACATAGGCATATTTTGGCATGTTTAAGAACTAGTGAAGGGCTCCCCTGGTGGCACAGTGGTTGGGGATGTTGCCAGCCATCCCCTGTGTGGCACAGCTGTTGCCAATGCAGGGGACACGGGTTCGAGCCCTGGTCCAGGAAGATCCCACATGCCACGGGGCAACACAGCCCGTGAGCCACAACTACTGAGTCTACATGCCACAACTACTGAAGCCCGCACGCCTGTAGCCCATGCTCCACAACAGGAGAAGCCACCGCAATGAGAGGCCTGTGCAACGCAATGAAGAGTAGCCCCACTCACAGCAACTAGAGAAAGCCTGCACGCAGCAACGAAGACCCAGTGCAGCCAAAAATAAATAAATAAATTTATAAAAAAAAAAAAAAGAACTAGTGAAAATGTAAGGAAATATTAACCAGCTGATGGTTGAATCCATTTTTATTTTTAACAGCTGGGAGAGAAGATTTACAAGCCACTGATTCTTACCTTATTTTACAGTGCCTTTGTCACAAATAAAGCCAAAACTCGGTATCCTAAAATCCCAATGACTCTCCAATATCCTTGGGACATGTGCATATGAAAAGAATCCCCAGGGACGTGGATACATCTTCTTGTTTTTCACTTTGCTTATGAGATCAAGAAAAGATGAAATACAAGGGTTGACTTTCAGTCTGCATTTCAAGGAAACATCTCATCAAATGGGCAACAGCTAAGTATCAGCTAAAATCAACTTCAAGTCCAAACTTACCATTTTTGCAGAAAACAGCCCAAAATTAGATCCATCTTTAAAATGGTCACATCAATTCACAACCCCAATCAACTGAACCTGTGTCCATTTTCTGTTAGCTGACTATAATACCACTAGCAGAGGGTAGGACAAACCCATTTGGCAGTTGGGTGAAGCCAACTGGACCTCTTCTTAGAACAAGGCTTTAAATTCTCATCTGAAGCATGTTTTTAAAGAATAAAATAAAATGAAACGTGGTATTAGAAATGAAATCAATTACTGAAATATAACTGTCAAAATATTTTAAACAACTTTGTGAGGTAGTAATTCATATGCTTCTTCATTAATGCATTAAATAACACAGTCTTGCGGCAGGTCTAGTAACTACCATCATTTCAAAATAGTGATGAGTACAAACAAGATTTTTGGATTTTCTGTAATAGCTGTACTGTGTTATGAAAATATCTGTGATTTCTATTAGTGTCATCATCACAGGTACTGGATATGCTGATATCGTTCACATGCATTATTTAAGAAATGCTACTTTGCAGTTAGAGGTTAGTGAAAATAGAGATGCAATAGTCTTTCTGTCCGAATTCACTGAAGCCCTGAATTCTAGCCCTCGTGTAGAAAACAGACCTAATACTTCATTTATTTTCTGTGTGTTGGGCATCGTGTGGGCTCCTGTGCGTTCACTCATCTCATCTCACAGCGACTCTCAGAGGTGGTTCTTGACCCCATGTTACAAACAAGGACTCCGAGATACAGAGGGCTTCTTGTGCAAAGTCTGGGGTTCAAACCCAAGTGTGACTGATCCCAAAGCTGACTGGTCCTGTGATCTTTTTGCTTTAATATCCTTTTTCCCAATAGAAAATCTGTTCCTGATTAATAATCTTAGGCAAAAAGCTTTCACTCCTCTATAGCAATTACCTAGCTCTTTGTTTTATTAAAATGAAGCATGTGTGTGTTTATTCTAAGTAAGTTCAAAACCTCTGTGGGAGTACGTGGAATATAAATGATAAGCTAGTTATGTGTTTATCAATGTTCCAACTAAACTGAGTTCAAGCTCATTCCTTGGCTACTGCATTTTATTTCCCTCTTCTCCAGTTCTAGTCCCTACTTTATCTAAATAGAAATGAAAGTTGGCATTTACTTTCCCCCAAATGATGATCTTCATTACATTATACTGACAAAAGGCTCTTTCATTTCATTCTCTAATAACCAGCTCCCCACTTGTGAAGTAAGTGGGCAGCTCGGTCCCAAAAAGACCTCTACCTTCCCCAAGTCAAAAAGGGAGCCAACAGCTGCAGCTTGATCCTCCCAGAGTTTCCAACCTCAGCCTTGCTGGAGAGAGACAGTGCTCCTTCTAATAAGAGGTCATTCCGTCCCCCTGGGCTCATTACTAACTCCTCCTGATCAGAGGCTGCTGGTTCTGAACAGTGCCAAATTATGTGAGGTGGTTTTTCTTACTATGTACTACTGTCCACCAGGGATGGAATTGAAACCACTAAAATAATTCTATGTGGTAGTCTAGGTCTAACTCATATTTAAGAGAAATATTTGGGTACTTGGTATATTTTAACTTCAGGATAGAACCCTTAGCAATTCCCAGATGCAATAGTTTATGTAACTTAGAAGAATCCTAAACATGATAAATGTATCATACACATGTCTTGATGTCAAGGGTAGAATTTATCCAATATTAAGATCAGACAAGTTTAGTAAACCACTTAAGTGTTATAAGGCATGCTTCATACTAGGATGAATTATGTCCCTATCTGTTATTCAGTGTATATGTTCTATCATTTTGAATATTGAATTAAAAAAACCTTATATAAATGATGTGAAAGGTCTGATTTAAAGCAGCAAATGCTACTAAAACCAAACTGAAGACTGACAGACCTTCTGTAACTCATATAGATTGCTAAGGAAAGGTATAATAGGGAAGGAATTAAAGATGGAGTCCTGAAATTTTCTTTAATAAGTCTGTTGAAAATCATCTTGAGTATCCTAAATTATTCAAAGGCAAATCCATTAAATTTGCAGAATTTTAAACATCAACAATTATAATATTTGGCTTACAGCCTCTGTTTTAGTAACTAAATTTCCATGCCTGTTTACCTGAAAATATGTATTTCTAAAAGCCCAGTCCTTTAGTTGTGTTTTAGTATGCCAACTCTAGAGCTATTCCTTACGCTTATAATGGGTTGCATTTCTGCTAGAAGTTCCTTTAAGGAAAAATGATTAAACCAAACAAATCTGATTTGTTTCCTATTATAACAGCAGCACAGCAGTGTGTTACATTGGTTGAGAACCTGAAGCCCAGCTTTTTATAGAAACAACCTCAGGTAAAGCTTCATCATTGTGGTACACTGAAGAAAACACCTAATCATAGATAGGGTTTGAAAAAAATCTCTCATCATGAAAATGATCACAGGCAACTTTGAGAATCTTTTCGAGAGACCAGGATCATCTGATGAATGTTATAGAAATCAATTCAGCAATATCAGTTTTATTTCTGTCCTGTTTCTATCACAAATGACGCGGTGGCTAGCATGGGTACTAGGGCACAAAGTTCTTTTACTGCCTTCCGAACAGAAGCTCTTTCTGCTTTCCAGAACAGCACTCATCTTGCACCGTGATGTTATGTAAGGCATTACTACCTTCAAAATGCATGAACCAACCCTTAATTGCATTGAATTTGTTATCCTTTGATCCTTGTTACAATGTTGTTTCACTATGTCCAAAAGCTTCAAAGCTTTGGCTTGAGTGATAGCCAAACTCAAAGCTGAATTAGATCCCAATTTCACAAAATCTTAAATCTTTTCCATCTTAGCCTTATATCTGGCAACTTTATTTGAATTAGTGGACAACAACCATCACTAAACTGTTTTCAGTCATTTTAAGGACCAGGTTCATAGTATGAAGACTGGTTTGAGCTGATGAAACTAATGTTTTAAAAGAAACAGGGCCAAATGAGTCCTTATAGAAAGGAGCATTGCTCTATAAAGTAATCCCTTGGGGAAGTCATATACTTAGTTTAATAATGTTATTTCTTAAAACAATTTTGGAGATTTTCCTTTGGCCTTCAGAGAGAGAGTGCTGGTTGTAAAGGTAAACAAGTTTTATTTCTTTATAGCTGAGGAGGTACAAGTCTTGGGCTGCAAAATCAGCTGTGCAAAAAAAAAAACAACCCAACAACCTTATTTTCTCTAACTGAATTTAGTTTCAATGTTACTCAACTCAGATTAACTTTAATCACTTATTCAACCAGTTCAGCATTTTTTTTCCCACCCTTTTCTCTTTGGGTTGCCTCTAAGTTTGGTGGCTTTAAGTCATACCATGATGTCCATGAGATAGGAGAGGACCATTGGTCCTCAGAAATGATGCTTTACTCATGGTGGCACTTACTGGTCTCCAGGCACAGGTGTCCATCCCTGCTGACATCCTCAAGATGGCCTTGATCTCCTCTGGACTCACATGTTAGTCTAGACTCTTGGCATGACTGCTCGGCTGCTTGAGGCCCCCAAGCCCGTGTTTTGCACCTCTTTTTGGATGAGAGGACAGAGAAGCCCAGGAAATGTTTGGATGCCCTCCTGTGCTGCTCTGGGAAGCTTGGTGGGGCTGTATCACACCTACGCCTCTCTGACATGCTCACCAGGCCCCACCTTTACTTTCTCTGCTCTTGTGTTGGGCTAACAGGTGGGAGGGAAGCAATGAGAGGCTTACTGCCTCCTCAGGTTCCACTCAGGAAACAAGGCACAAGTCTTCTTTGCTCAGACCCCCACCCTACTTGGGCAATTCAAAATTTTGGGGTGTGTGTGACAAACCTCATATTTAGATCATCATTTTTCTAAATCTATTGCTTAAAGCATTAACTTTATGCTCAGAGTCTTTCAGGATTGTGATTTTCAGTTCTCTAAAAAGTGTCTTTCAAACTATTGACTGCTGTGAGTTTCAAGGCATCACAGTGTAGAGGTTAGGAGGATGGACTGTGGAGCCGGACTTGCTGGGATTAAATCCGGGCTCTGCCACACACTAGTATTAGGGCCCTGGAACTCTCTGTGCCTCTACTTCCTCATCTGTAAAGATAGGGATGATGATAATAGTGCCTACCTCATGGAGTTGTTACGGAGATTAAGGAGTTAATATTTATAAAGTGATTAGAACAATGCCTCACATAGTGAACATTATGTATTATTAGTTACATTTGAAAAATATATTCATAAACCTTAAAAGCTGAATATTAGCTCTTTATTCCTTTGGTGCCTGATGCTGTCTGAGTGGGATGAAGGACAGGGAAAGAGGAAAATTTGGAGAGAGATTCTGTGATTGTTAATTTTATGTGTCAACGTAAGTGCATCATGGGGTGCCCTGATATTTGGTTAAACATTATTCTGGGTGCGTTTGTGAGGGTGTTTCTGGGTGAAATTAACATTTGCATCAGTAGACTGAGTAAAGCAGGTAGCTCTCCCAAATGATGGTGGGCCTCATCCAATCCATTGGAGACCTGATTAGTACAAAAAGGTATAGGAAGGGAGAATTCACCCTCTCTGCCTGACTACCTTTGAGCTGACACATTGGTCTTCTCCTGACTTTGCACTTGGACTTGAACTGGAGCTTCATATATATATATATGGTTTAGTTCGGTTTCTCTAGCAAATCCAGACCAATACAGATGCATGGAATAATATTTCAAAATGTTACCCAGCCACAGTCATCTCAAAACTTTCTCTCTCTCTGTTTATTTTTTTCCCCATTTTGCTTCATTTCCTTCTTTGCTCAGCTTAGTTTAGCTGATTCAGCCTAGGAGTAGTAATAAATGAAGGAAGGCCTATGGGAGCAGACTAAGTTGGGAGTTTGAGGTCACTAGTGATATTACTATCTGGACATGGCCTGACAGGATCTTATCCTTGAAAATTGTGGATATCATGAGTTTATGACATAGGACACTATGGATACTGAATAGGCTGTGCCTATTCAGGTCTAACTCCACACCCAGCATGTTTAGAGTTGATTGTGTTAGGCATATATTAATTTCTGATTTTTGAGTTACATTTTTTTACTGAAGGATTTACTTTCAACAGATGACATAAATTATGTGATTTATTTAATATAGGCATTTACTATTGGCAATATCAAAATTGCTCACATTAGAAGCTTCAGGTTCATGAGATGCTATTTGTCAAAAAAATCTGTTATCATGTATTTTATCTTGCTTCTGTGATTTATGATGAGAACTGAAAATCAGAATCTTCTGTGTCCTAATCCTCTTTCTAACATTTTGTCTTATGACAGTCTTCAGCATGTCATTTAATCTCTCCTTGACTCAGATTCCCCATTGGTAAAATGAAACCATTAATAATGTTTGCCACTTACAGAATTGCTGTAAAGATTAGTTAGTTAATGTTTGTAAAAATTCTCTAACCATGGATAAAGCTATAGCACCACGGACTATTAGAATGGGTATTGCCCACATTTTTCCTTTATAGAATGGCCAGTCTTTAAAACATCCTTCAAGTGAATTTTGCAGATAACAGATTTAGTGGTTGTGCACTGTGTCTACATTTTTAATTTTTTTGATCCATTTGAGAATTCAGGGAGTTCCAGTATATTGTTATGATTATTCCTCTTTTTTAAGAATTTTTTTTGTGGTGCTATCTAAGCACACACTCATGCACACACACACACACACACACACACGTCTATCCATGTATTATCTGGGTGGATGATTTTCCAATAATATTTGCAATGTGTAATGTGGCTCTGTGTAGCTTAGTAATTTTAATTATTCATCTCCCATGTGAGGTGACACATTTTTCCAGAATTTATAAGGGGTTGCTAATCTGAACTTTTTGCCTTTTTTGTTTTTTGGGTTTTTTTGACGAGGATACACAGGGAGAAAAGAAAAAAATATATATGTTTAAGTCTTTGACTTAGGAAAAAATGGCATGGTGACTATTATTCTGTCCAACCTGTTATTATCTAAAAGTAATAATACGAATGAAATACTCTAAGACAAGTTTTGTACTTGGATTATCGAGTTCCATTCAAAGATGTTGCTAGGTTTCAGTGGGCAATGTACAAGAGTATCAATTTTCTTATTCCACAGAGGTTTTTGAGTATCCAGAGGAAGACTGAAAAGACAAATAGACCCAGTATTTTCTCTAATTCCATTATTTATTGCTTTTCTAGTTCACTACATCAAAGCATGCCATGAAGTGTGCATGCATCTACTGATCACATCAAGTTAAATCAAGGAGATAACAGGGGCATATCATGTTTTCAAGTGATAAACGGTGTTGTAATTATCCAGTGTTCATTGGAAGGAAAATTTGCAATAAAATGTCAAACAATAATAGCAAGTGATCGTAAATATCTTGAATCTCGAAATAAGGAAATCTGGGTAGAAAAAATACTTAGTTCCCACTTTACTGCGAAGGACATTTTTCAAGGCAGATAAGAAGAGTTTAGAGGTTATAAATGAATACTAAAAAGACTGGAAGGCATTCACTGGGATGGATGGGTGGGGAATAGAAAACAAGGATGGAGTCAGTGGCTTGGAATACAGGCATAATATGGGAGGAAGGGAGTGATAAGTGGCAGTCTTTCCTGGATGACCAGTTAATTAAGAATTATTTATGTGAACATGGGAGTCTACAGGATTCCAACTTTTGTACGTTTCTAGGAAATGTTAAGAGATAATAGTATCAGAACCTTTCTTCATCCAACTAAAAGCCCTGGAAATACTGGGAAAGAACATAGAAAGAAAAATGAAAAATATTTGGCATCATCACTTTCAGGGAGACTGTTGATCATCCTCTGAATGCCCTTGCTCCTTTTCTCTCTGATTTTCCGTTTTCAGGGAAGATAATTGAGGTATGAAGAACTCTGCATATTATCAGACGTTTCTTTTCTGTGTCTAACCCACTTTCCCCACAAATTATTTTCTTCTATCTCTCTCTCTTTCTTCTTTTCTTTTAAATCATTATTATTAGTTTGGGCAGATACATGAAAATATCTTGGGATCTGCCAAATTGCAGCTTACATGTACTTGCATCTCCCATCTTGAAAGAAAGTCTAGAGAAGTAAAATTTATTTAGTTGTCAGAGTGTTTTTAAAAGCTTGACCTTTGAACTTCTTATTTCTACCCTTCTTGAAACAAGGACTTTCTACTTAAAAATCCATCCCGAAACTTTTGAAACTCAAAAACGATATGAGTTTGATCTGATTCAATGCTTCTACAATATAATGAACTTTTAGCTGAAAGACTGAAATGAGGAAGATATTGTTTCTAGGTTAGGAAGAACTTTAGATGGCAGCATACATTTAGTGAGTTATACATATACTCATTTCAAATATACACACATACACACAAGACTGGTAAGTAAAATCTGTCAGAAGAACTCAGGGGCACAGAGTAGTCCTTCCCTTCAACATGGTTTCTATCAACTGTGATTTCCTTTTAGAGATTAGCTTACTCTCCTTACCTGAAGTTTTAAAGACATAAAGTAAACAGAAGATCACACTCTCTGAAAAGAATTACCTGACACTGACTGTTGTTGCTTTTCTGAAACATAAGTCTGTAGGGGAAAAAAATGCTGTCCTCAAATCTCAATTCTAAAGAAAAGTCTCTGAGTTGGCTCAGAATTCTGTAAGCTCAGCATCCTCCAGGCCAGATGGAAACAGGAGGCTTCAAGTGTTTCTAGACGTAGCTGGGGTCTTAGCAGTCAAATAACTCTCTCAGAAGTGGAATACTTTGGAGCAAGTACTTTGAGAGCCCATTCACATCTTTTATCACTTTGAGGTAACTGTTCCTTTACAGAGCCATCCTTTTTCTTCTCCTGTACATATATCTGACATTGATTAGGATGAAAAAGTTTAAAATGTGTTCCTGAATGAATAGTGGTTCAGAACTCAGGAAAGGAGACAGGCTTTCACAGAAATATGCTGATTGTTTAGTTGTAAAATAACGAGGCAAGGGAACAGGGACATACACTGTTCAGTCCAGCTCATAGCGTGTGGCTGCCAGCTCACCAAAAGAGATCACATAGTTTGGCCGAGCAAAGGACCAGACCACAGCCAGGGACCGTAGGGGTAGCAAGGAAGGCATGTCGCTGAAATATACCCAGCTTGATCTCTGCAGAGCCCAGCTGAGGGATCTGGTCGTCTCAGCAGGACAAAGGCTGTCTAGTACCTTCCAGCCAAACCACTCTGTGGCTCCTCCGAGCCAGCCTGCTTTTGACCAAGGCTCTTAACACCCCTTCTTGCTGAGCTGCCTCTGCTCTCCCTGGAATCTCTTGGCTTAGCACCTCTCTGGCCCCTCCCAACAGGACCACTCCTGGGACAGCATGTGCTCTGCGTGGAATAACAAGGTTAACTGGACAAGGTTGAATAGCCCTGTGACGGGAGTGCCTTCAAGCCACATGACAGAAATGAAATAGGAGTCATAAGGGCCACAGTGGAGGAGAATCAGATTCTTCTCAAGAGTTCCAGTCCTGGCCTGGTTTTCTGAGATGCCTTGACTCCTCCTTTGTTTCTCTCCTCATAAAGGTAGAAATACAGAATAGCATCCCTCAAAAGTGGTAAGAGAGAAGGAGAGGATGAAGTGTAGGGGTAGTCATTTTTACGACGGTTTATCTCTAAATTTCATCCTGGGCAAAAGTTTTGGGAAAAGCGAAATCACTTAGCCCAAGGGATGCCTGAGGAAGTATAAAGAAGTCCTGGAAATCCCCTGGAAAAAAAAAGGATCAAGTAGAGTTTGATTTCGTCTTTGTTAACAGTCAAATTTTCAGCTCAGTCATTTGCAGCAACATAAGAGATTCCAGGTAGAAAGCAGCAGCAGGTGTTAGGAAATGAATTTTTCTGCACGTGGTAAAACCTGGCATGGAAGGTTGAACAAGCAGAGCAGACTGGACTCAGGAAGCACACGGGCCAGGGAAGTCAGGGCAGAGCTCTAGTGTGGGGTGATGTGGCTGGAGTTCTCAGAAGCAGGGGAATGAAACCAAGAGAGTGGCTGGAACCAGCCTGTAGGCAGACAGCCTGGGTACCAGAAGGCAAGGCAAGGCAGTGGGGCAAGGAAGACTCCAGAGAGTTAAGATGCTGTAGAAAAACAAAGCAGCAAGTCAAAGACCCTGCAAGCAGTGATAAACCAGGTGATCTGCAAGAACTAAAATCCTGAACCTGGTGTCAGGTCCGGATGCAGGGAGTGGCTGAGGTGAGACCTGAGGCAAGCAATCTAAGCCAGACTATTGGTGGTTCCTGGCAATGGGAGGATCTAGATCCTGAAGTAAGACTCACCCCAGCCAGGAAACCTCTTATACAAGATAAGACTACTGCTTTTTAAAATAACAGACGTGCCAAACAAATCAGTGTTGGGAAATGATACGTTATTCCCCATCACCTCTCACCTGACTGTTGCACCAGATTCTTATCTTGTCTCCCTGCATTTGGTCTTCTTTTCTGACAATCTATTCCTTATACAGCTGCCAAAGCAGTTCTCCTAAAATGCAAGTCTGGTCACATCTCCCTTCTGCCTAAATCCTTGCACTGGCTGCCTGTTGTTCAAGAAAGATTCTCCAGAGTGTTTTGGTGAATACTAGTTCTGTGAGGTGATTAGCCAAAGAAGGGTGTATAGTCAAATAACCCGGAAATTCTACAGTCCCTTCTTAGAGATTTCCAATGGAGAGAAGCATTTTAAAGGCTCTGAGAAGTCCTGCAACAACTTGCTGAAGGTTGATTAACCCAATACTTTCCAAATATTTTTAACCATGGGCACATTTTCTCTCTTTTTTTCTTCCATAAAATCTATCAACATTGATTGAAAATGCTTTAAGAAATACTGACCTATGGGGTGGGGGATGGAAATCCATCTTGCTTGGCCTGAACCAGAAGGCTCTTTTTGGTCTAGCCCCTCCTGGTCTGCCTCTGCTGCTCATCTCCCACTGATCCTTATTTTGGGTTTTATGCCCTAGCAAAACAAGGCAGACCACTGTTCTCACAGATATCACTATGTTTTGGAAATCTATTCTTTTTAACTAAAATATTTTCTCTGCATCTTCCCTAACCCCTATCTGTAAAATATTACTTATTATTCAAAGTCCTGCTCAGATGTCAGCTCCATAGGAGGTTGTCTCTTTACTTTAGAGCAAGGGTCAACCAACTTTTTCTGTAAAATTCCAGACATAGATAATCTGTAAATGAATGGGCATGGCTGTGTTCCAATAAAACTTTATTTACAAACATAGAAAGCAGGCTGGATTTGGCCATGAGGTGTAGATTGCTGACCCCTGCTTTAGAGCTCACTTTATATAGCTCCTGCTGAAGCAGAAGTTAAGTCTCTAGATGTGAAAAATCCAAGGCCTCAAGGTGACAGCAGTATATACATGTATTTAGTTAGAACAGACACAAGGGCAGAGATAAGGGCCAATCTAATAAATGAAGCATTAGACACTGCTTAGAGTTGTTATTTTAGACTCTTGTCATCACAATTAACTGTAAGAACTTTCCATGAAAGATAACATAAAATTAGAGTCACTTCTATAATGTTAGTTTAGGAATCAGCCCTTGAATAATATTACCAAAGGCAAAAATGTCTATTAAAACCTGGCTGAGACCCTGTTATAAGGAACAATTTATACCTAAAGTGCTAAGCACTCATGTGTTGCTTAAAAAGAACCTCTGCTCCCCTGAACTGATGCTGTCTGGGAAAGAAAGTGAACTAGTACACTAGCAAAAGAGAAGTGTAATGGGCCAGGTGAAACTTATTATGCTGCACTGCAAGACTGGCCTTGGGGGACTTCAGGTGTTTGGGAGACCAGAAAGGGGGTGCATCAGAAGGTTGGAAGGGAGATGGAGACCTGCCCTGGAAAGGGAGTGACCAGAGAGGCACGACCAGGGGCTGTTCCTGGGGAAAATGATAGGCAGGAATCTTTGGTTATGTAGATGCAGGAGATGAAATTCATGGGGCCTCTGAGATTAAAAACTGACAGAAAAAAATACACCATGGTAAGGTTCAGACAGAGGGGAGTGAGAGTAATTTCTCTGGACGACTGGAACCCTTATATGGCTCCCACTCCAAAAATGCCCCCTCCTGTCTTAAAGTCACAGCACTCGGTATCCAGCTTGGTAACCATGAAAATTGTGAATGGCTGGCTAGCCATTAAATGTTCAGGCTCCCTGTCCATGAAACAGAATTATTATAGGGACCTCATTTCCCATCCCCCCTTGCTTGTAGGTGGAGGCGTGAGACTGAGTTCAGGCCAATGGAATGTGGGTGGAAATGATTTACATCACTTCTGGGCCTGGCCCATAAAATCTCCCACTGGGTCCTCTGCTCTTTCTCTGCCCCATCTGTTGACTAGATTTGGGCAATTTCAGATACCATGTGTTGAAGGCAGCAGAGCTTCTATCAGTTTATGTCTCTGATAGACTCTATGGAACAGAAAATATCTCCTCCCCATTCAAACACACAGAACTACCGGTATAAACTTCTACTATGTGAAGCCATTGAGATTTCAGAGTTTATCTACTATGAGAAGGAGCATTTACTTGACAAGTACAAGCAGAAAATGAGCATTGCTTTAATAAGTAAAAGGGTTCCACATTATAAAGCAATTTTAGAAAAGAATATGGGATCCACTGAACCAGAAAACATAGGGAAGACGCTACGGTTTGCAAATAAGCCATTATTTTCAATCTCAAATAAATGCTACTTCCTTTAACAAATCATGATTTTGGAAATAAATTTGTATGTGTGTCACCATCTATATTGTCAAATTAATCAACTAAAAAAATCCCACTTCTTTTAGGAGCTTTAGGAAACAAACAAAAACACCCAAAGGAGTAAAAGTAAAAAAAACTAAAAACCAAACAAACATGAGCATTGCTTAAAAGCAAACCAAAAAATGAAGTTCAGCCTTTTCCAGGGGAAAAATATCAGAAACGAGCCAACTCAACAAAATGGGAACATAATTAGCCAGATCAATTCTTACCTCAGGAGGCCATTATCTGCAGGTTGATATAGAAAACTACTCAGTTTGTTTATCCATCCTCCTCAAATCATGATGGAAGCCATTTCAAAAGTTATTTACAATTTCTTTATTTTTAATTTTTATTTCTACGTTTTCTTCATAAAGGGATAATTGAAATAGTATGATTTTTTCCTTCAGTTTTAATGAGATGTAATTGACCTATAACACTGTATTAGTCCAGGGTGTACAACATAATTATTTATGTGTATATTATGAAATGATTACCACAATAAGTTTAGTTAATATCCATCACCTCACACGGTTACAATTTTCTTCTTATAATGAGAACTTTTAAGATCTACTTTCTTAGCAACTTTCAAATATTTAATAGTGTATTGTTAACTGTAGTCACCATGCTGTACATTATATCCCCATGTCTTATTTATCTTCTAAGTAGAAGTTTTTACCTTTTGACCACTTTCACCTATTGCCCCTGCCTCTTGGTTTTCCTAGATGAGATTATGTTTGTATCTTTATAATCAAAAAACCAAAGCACGTAATTGTTGGTAGGTGTTCTAGGTGACATAAAGTCCAGTTTGATCATTACAGATAATCTGTTCAATTATAAATAATCAACTATGATCTATTAGGCTACACTGGAGAAACACAACTTTGAAATGTCAGTTAAAGAAAAGGCTTCCTAAGATATCCATTATTATGATGACAGTAAAAATTATTATTTTTTTCGAGGATTGAAGCAGTATAGCATCGTGGTTAAGAATATAAGCACTTCTGGCCTGCCGCCATGTCCTGCCCACCGTCTGCCGCACACAGTGGGTGTTGTTCCAGGACCTTGCTTCAGACAGGGTGAGGGGACACTGACCTTGGAGCCAGATTTCCTAGGTTTGTACCCCAGCCCCAACATTTACACGCTCTATGGCTTTGGGCAACTCAGGTAGCATGAATCTCATCAGCACAGAGAGAAAACTTCACTGAAAACTCATTGCAGAGCGGTTGGGGAAGCCGGATTCCATGACAGCAGCAGCAGGGTTCGTGGCGAGAATCACGGCTTGCAGGCCACCCTGGGCAGTCTCGTCTTCCTGCAGCTTGTAGACCCTTGGGCTTAGGAGCTGTTTCAAGCACACAACCTTGAGAGAGTAAGGTGTTCTTGAGACCATCTGTACCGAATCCGTGACTGAACCCAGTGAAGACCTCTGTATAAACGTTTAAGATTCTAGCAGCACATGCAGAGACCTACTCTTTTAGCCACCAGCTGCTGGAGACAGCCTCGTAGACAAATTGCTACCAAGTCAGCCTGTTCTAGCTGAACAGCTATTGTAGACCCTCATAATCTGACTTCATATTGGAGACTGCCACATTCACTGCCGTGCCGCGGACAGGGTCTTGGTGCTCTGGCTGGGTATCAGGCCTGAGCCTCTGAGGTGGGAGAGCCGAGATCAGGACATTGGACCACCAGAGACCTCCTGGCCCCATGTAATATCAATCAGTGAGAGTTCTCCCAGAGATCTCTGTCTCAACGCCAAGACCCAGCTCCACTCAACAACCAGCAAGCTCCAGTGCTGGACACCCCATGCCAAACAACTAGCAAGACAGGAACACAACCCCACCCACTAGCAGAGAGGCTGCCTAAAATCATACTAAGTTCACAGACACCCCCCAAAACACACTATCAGATGCAGTCCTGCCCACCAGAAAGAAGATCCAGCCTCATCCTCCAGAAAATGGGCACCAGTCCCCTCCACCAGGAAGCCTACACAACCCACTGAACCAGCCTCACCCACTGGGGACAGACACCAAAAACAACGGGAACTACGAACCTACAGCTTGCGAAAAGTGACCCCAAACACTGTAAGTTAAGCAAAATGAGAAGACAGAAAAATACGTAGCAGATGAAGGAACAAGGTAAAAACCCACCAGACGAAGCTAATGAAGAGGAAATAGGGGGTCTACCTGAAAAAGAATTCACAGTAATGATAGTAAAGTTGATCCAAAATCTTGGAAATAGAATGGGGAAAATACAAGAAACGTTTAACAAGGACCTAGAAGAACTAAAGAGCAAACAAACAATGATAAACAACACAATCAATGAAATTAAAAATTCTCTAGAAGGAATCAATAGCAGAATAACTGAGGCAGAAGAACAGATAAGTGACCTGGAAGATAAAATACTGGAAATAACTACTGCAGAGCAGAATAAAGAAAAAAGAATGAAAAGAATTAAGGACAGTCTCAGAGACCTCTGGGACAACATTAAATGCAACAACATTCAAATTATAGGGGTCCCAGAAGAAGAAGAGAAAAAGAAAGGGACTGAGAAAATATTTGAAGAGATTATAGTTGAAAACGTCCCTAATATGGGAAAGGAAATAGTCAATCAAATCCAAGAAGCGCAGAGAGTCCCATACAGGATAAATCCAAGGAGAAACACGCCAAGACACATTAATCAAACTATCAAAAATTAAATACAAAGAAAAAGTATTAAAAGCAGCAAGGGAAAAGCAACAAATAACATGCAAGGGAATCCCCATAAGGGTAACAGTGATCTTTCAGCAGAAACTCTGCAAGCCAGAAGGGAGTGGCAAGACAGATTTAAAGTGATGAAAGGGAAAAACCTACAACCAAGATTATTCTACCCAGCAAGGATCTCATTCAGATTCAACAGAGAAATTAAAACCTTTACAGACAAGCAAAAGTTAAGAGAATTCAGCACCACCAAACCAGCTTTACAACAAATGCTAAAGGAGCTTCTCTAGGCAGGAAACACAAGAGAAGGAAAAGACCTACAATGACAAACCCCAAACAATTAAGAAAATGGTAATAGGAACATACATATCAATAATTACCTTAAATGTAAATGGATTAAATGCTCCAACCAAAAGACATAGACTGGCTGAATGGATACAAAAACAAGACCTGTATATATGCTGTCTAAAAGAGACCCACTTCAGACCTAGAGACACATACAGACTGAAAGTGAGGGAATGGAAAAAGATATTCCCTGCAAATGGAAATCAAAAGAATGCTGGAGTAGCAATTCTCATATCAGACGAAATAGACTTTAAAATAAAGACTATTACAAGAGACAAAGAAGGACACTACATAATGATCAAGGGATCAATCCAAGAAGAAGATATAACACTTATAAATATTTATGCACCCAACATAGGAGCACCTCAATACATAAGGCAAATGCTATCAGCCATAAAAGGGGAAATAGACAGTAACACAATCATAGTAGGGGACTTGAACACCCCACTTTCACCAATGGACAGATCAACCAAAATGAAAATAAATAACGAAACACAAGCTTTAAATGATACATTAAACAAGATGGACTTAATTGATATTTATAGGACATTCCATCCAAAAACAACAGAATACACTTTCTTCTCCAGTGCTCGTGGGACATTCTCCAGGATAGATCATATCTTGGGTCACAAATCAAGCCTTGGGAAATTTAAGAAAATTGAAATTGTATCAAGTATCTTTTCCGACCACAATGCCATGAGCCTAGATATCAATTACAGGAAAAAAACTGTAAAAATTACAAACACATGGAGGCTAAACAATACGCTACTAAATAACTAAGAGATCACTGAAGAAATCAAAGAGGAAATCAAAAAATACCTAGAAACAAATGACAATGAAAACACGACGGCCCAAAACTTATGGGATGCAGCAAAAGCAGTTCTAAGAGGGAAGTTTATAGCAAAACAATGCTACCTCAAGAAACAAGAAAAATCTCAAGTAAACAACCTAACCTTACACCTAAAGCAATTAGACAAAGAAGAACAAAAAAACTCCAAAGTTAGCAGAAGGAAAGAAATAATAAAATCAGATCAGAAATAAATGAAAAAGAAAAAAGAAAACGATAGCAAAGATCAATAAAACTAAAAGCTGGTTCTTTGACAAGATAAACAAAATTGATAAACCATTAGCCAGACTCATCAAGAAAAAAAGGGAGAAGCCTCGAATCAACAGAATTAGAAATGAAAAAGGAGAAGTAACAACTGACACTGCAGAAATACAAAGGATCATGAGACATTCCCACAAGCAACTACATGCCAATAAAATGGGCAACCTGGAAGAAATGGACAAATTCTTAGAAAAGCACAACCTTCCGAGACTGAACCAGGAAGAAATAGAAAATATAAACAGACCAATCACAAGCACTGAAATTGAAACTGTGATTGAAAATCTTCCAACAAACAAAAGCCCAGGACCAGATGGTTTCACAGGTGATTTCTATCAAACATTTAGAGAAGAGCTAACACCTATCCTTCTCAAACATTGCCAGAATATATCAGAGGGAGGAACAGTCCCAAACTCATTCTACGAGGCCACCATCACCCTGATACGAAAACCGGACAAAGATGTTACAAAAAATGAAAACTACAGGCCAATATCTCTGATGAACATAGATGGAAAAATCCTCAACAAAATACTAGCATATAATCCAACAGCACATTACAAGGATCATACACCATGATCAAGTGGGGTTTATTGCAGGAATACAAGGATTCTTCAAAATATGCAAACCAATCAATGTGATACACCATATTATTAAGCTGAAGGATAAAAACCATATGATCATCTCAATAGATGCAGAAAAAGCTTTCTACAAAATTCAACACCGATTTATGATAAAAACTCTCCAGAAAGTAGGCATAGAGGGAAATTACCTCAACATAATAAAGGCCATATATGACAAACCCACAGCCAACATCATTCTTAATGGTGAAAAACTGAAACCATTTCCACTAAGATCAGGAACGAGACAAGGTTGCCCACTCTCACCACTATTATTCAACATAGTTTTGGAAGTTTTAGCCAAATCAATCAGAGAAGAAAAAGAAAGAAGAGGAATCCAAATCAGAAAAGAAGAAGTAAAGCTGTCACTGTTTGCAGATGACATGATACTATACATAGCGAATCCTAAAGATGCTACCAGAAAACTACTGGAGCTAATCAATGAATTTGGTAAAGTAGCAGGATACAAAATTGATGCACAGAAATCTCTTGCATTCCTATACACTAATGATGAAAAATCTGAAAGAGAAATTAATGAAACACTCCCATTTACCATTGCAACAAAAAGAATAAAACACCCAGGAATAAACCTACCTAAGGAGACAAAAGACCTGTATGCAGAAAACTATAAGACCCTGATGAAAGAAATTAAAGATGATACCAACAGATGGAGAGATATACCATGCTCTTGGATTGGAAGAATCAACATTGTGAAAATGACTATACTACCCAAAGCAATCTACAGATTCAGTGCAATCCCTATCAAACTACCAATGGCATTTTTCACAGAACTAGAACAAAAAATTTCACAGTTTGTATGGAAACACAAAAGACCCCGAATAGCCAAAGCAATCTTGAGAAGGAAAAATGGAGATGGAGTAATCAGGCTCCCTGACTTCAGACTATACTACAAAGCTACAGTAATCAAGACAGTATGGTACTGGCACAAAAACAGAAATATAGATCAATGGAACAGGATAGAAAGCCCAGAGATAAACCCACGCACATATGATCACTTTGTCTTTGATAAAGGAGGCAAGAATATACAATGGAGAAAAGATAGCCTTTTCAATAAGTTGTACTGGGAAAACTGGACAGCTACATGTAAAAGAATGAAATTAGAACACTCCCTAACACCATGCACAAAAATAAACTCAAAATGGATTAAAGACCTAAATGTAAGGCCAGACACTGTAAAACTCTTAGAGGAAAACATAGGCAGAACACTCTATGACATAAATCACAGCAAGATCCTTTTTGACCCACCTCCTAGAGTAATGGAAATAAAAACAAAAATAAACAAATGGGACCTAATGAAACTTAAAAGCTTTTGCACAGCAAAGGATACCATCAACCAGACAAAAAGACAACCCGCAGAATGGGAGAAAATATTTGTAAATGAAGCAACCTACAAAGGATTAATCTCCAAATTATACAAGCAGTTCATGCACCTCAATATCGGGAAAACAACCAATCCAATCCAAAAATGGGCAGAAGACCTAAATAGACATTTCTCCAAAGAAGACATACAGATGACCAAGAAGCACATGAAAAGCTGCTCAACATCACTAATCATTAGAGAAATGTAAATCAAAACTACAATGAGGTATCACCTCACACCAGTCAGAATGGCCATCGTCAAAAAATCTGCAAACAATAAATGCTGGAGAGGGTGTGGAGAAAAGAGAACCCTCTTGCACTGTTGGTGGGAATGTAAATTGATACAGCCACTATGGAGAACAGTATGAAGGCTCCTTAAGAAACTAAAAATAGAGCTACCATACAACCTGCCACTCCCACTGGGCATATACCCTGAGAAAACCATAATTCAAAAAGAGTCATGTACCCCAATGTTTAGTGCAGCTCTATTTACAATAGCCAAGACATGGAAGCAACCTAAGTGTCCATTGACAGATGAATGGATAAAGAAGATGTGGCACATATATACAACGGAATATTACTGAGCCATAAAAAGAAACGGAATTGAGTTATTTGTAGTGAGGTGGATGGACCTAGGGTCTGTCATACAGGGTGAAGTATGTCAGAAAGACACAAACAAATACCACATGCTAACACATATATATGGAATCTAAAAAAAGAAAAAAAAAGGTTCTGAAGAACCTAGGGGCAGGACAGGAATAAAGACGCAGTCATAGAGAATGGACTTGAGGACACGGGGAGGGGCAAGGGTAAGCTGAGACAAAGTGAGAGAGTGGCATGGATATATATACACTACCAAATGTCAAATAGTTAGCTAGCGGGAAGCAGCCACATAGCATAGTGAGATCAACTCAGTGCTTTGTGACCCTAGAGGGGTGGGATAGGGACAGTGGGGGGGAGACGTAAGAGGGAGGGGATATGGGGATATATGTATACGTATAGCTCATTCACTTTGTTATACAGCAGCAACAAACACAACAATGTATAGCAATTATACTCCAATAAAGATGTTTAAAAAAAAGAATATAAGCACTTCTGTTCAAGACATTATTACAAGAGAGACAAAGCAAAACAGAATAAGAGATGATAATTGCAATAGATATTTCTGACAAAGGATCATATTTAGAGCATATAAAGACTTCGAAAAATTAATGATCATAAAATGAATAACCTAATAGAAAAATGGGCAGAAGACTTGAACAGGTGCTCAACGATTTGCTCAACATTGTTAGTTATCAGAAAAACCACAAATTAAAACCATAATAAGATATCATTACACATCTAGCAGAATGGCCAAAAATTAAAAGCCAGACAATACCAAGTGTTGGTGATGATGTGGAATAACTGGAACACTCATACACTGCTGGTGAAAGTGTAAATTGGTACAAACACTTTGAAAATTGAAGATTTCATTTAAAATGAGCATCCACGTCCTATAACCCAGCAATTGCATTTCATGATGTATATAATATGCACATCATAAAAGTGTACATATGTGCCCAAAATAACATGAATGAGAATGTTAACAGCAGCATTGTTTTTAATAGCCCCCAACTGGAAACTGCTCAAATTTCCCTCAAGAGTAGGATGGATAGATAAATTGTGATATAGTCAAATGTTAGAATACTATACAGCAATAAAAGTAACTATACTCTCCACAATAACAAGGATCATTTTAACAAACAAATTATATTATTCCATTCATATAAAGTTCATAGCAGGGCAGGAATAGAAACGCAGACATAGAGAATGGACGTGTGGACACTGGGTTGGGGGGGGAGGCGAGGGTGAGATGAATTGGGAGATTAGGTTTGACATAAATACACTACCATGTGTAAAATAGATAGCTAGTGGGAACCTGCTGTATAGCACAGGGAGCTCAGCTTGGTGCTCTGTGATGACCTAGATGGGTGGGAAGGGGGAGGGGGAGGTCCAAGAGGGAGGGGATATATGTATACATATAGCTGATTCACTTCATTGTACAGCAGAAACTAACACAACATTGTAAAGCTATTATACTCCAACAAAAAAAGTTAAAAAAAATAAAATACAGAAAAAAAAAGAAGCAAAATGAATCATTAGGAGTCGGGATAGTAGTTACCTCTGGGAAGAAAACACTAAGTGGGAGGGGCACAAAGAAGGACTTCTGGAGTGCTGGTCATGCTTCATTTCTTGATCTGGGTGGTGTTGCCCAAGTGGGTTTACTTATGAAAATTCACTGAGATGCACATGATTTGTGTACTTTTCTCCATGACAAACTTTAATACAAAGCTTAACTAGAAAAGGAGGAAAGTGTGTGGACTCTGATGTCAAATTCCAGGTTTCATATTACAGCTTTACTCCTCACTAGTCAAGATCCTTGGGAAAGTTGTCTAACCTTTCTTTGTCTCAGGTTACACATCTGTGAAAGGAAGATTATACAATTACCTTCCTCACACACTGTTAGGAGGATAAATCTGACAATGCATACCAAGCTCATAGAACAGTACTAGGCACGTGTTTAGCATTCAATAAATGTCAGCTGTTGTCATTCTTATCATTAACTCTCTGGAAGACCAACTGATAAATATTATCTTAAAATGTCACTGGATCCAAGGTAAGAATAATTAGAATAACACAGAAAATCATCTGATATTTTTATTTGGCTTCATTATTTTTTGACTCCTTGACCTTCAAACTAGGGAGTTTCTCAGAAAAACCAACAAGGACAACTCCCAAAGCAAAAAGAAAATTCATTTGAAAACCATGATGTAGGCCCAACTAATATAAATATTATTGCTGTGAAGGACATCTGTAAGTAGGTAAAGTGCTGGAGAAGGAAAAAAAAAGATCAGGTTACAATTATATAAGGCATGAATTCTTATTTTAAAAAGGTTAGTAACACAATGCTCACACCTCAAGATGAAAGGAATTAGTCAATTTATCCTTGTGTGCAACGGGGCATGGTTTTCTACAGTGTAGATTTTTTTATTCATTAATAACATTAAAAAAAATTACCCCTCTGGCTACTAGGTTTTCTACTTCAGTATGTGATCCAATATTTAAAATGGTTTCTACTCTACTTTCATGTTAACACTTTATCTCACTTATATACAAATTCATGCTATGTTTGCTTTTATTTCTGAAATTAGGTCAGAAAATTCAAATCCCAAATACTTAGGTTAGGAAATTCAAACCAGAACTTGGACCTTTATCAATATTGTACTCAATTTAGTACTTTTAAACTAACGGATCCAACTGCAGAGCTCTTGAAATACTGATGTCCTTATTCAAGATTAGGAAGTTTAGTGTTATGTTTCTACACTTCCATGAAAGTCTTAGAATAGAAAGAGCTTTCAGCTTCATGCAGGTCAATCTTCTATCATCTGCACTGTGTTACAGCTGTGTTGGCTTCAAGAGAGCTTATTTTTATGTGTTTCCTTTTCAGTCAGTTCTTACTTTCTAAGCTGAAAACTTCAAGAAAATGGGACCATGTCTATCTTGTTAATGATTATATTACCAGTGTTCCAGACAGTGCCTGGAACATAAGTGTTGAAAGAATGTAAGAATGTATCAGTGAAAGAATGTAAGAATGGGAACCACTGGATATAAATTCTCAAACAGCACATGACTCAGAAATAATCAATTAAAAATATAAAAGCATAATAATTAGGATTTTGAGTTATTAAGATTGATTTGTATGGTCTGGGCTTTAATTGTAGGAAAAACAAATAAATTACTCCAAACGGTTCACAGATGTGGGATTTTCTTCATGCTCTAATCTCTTTAATGTGACCCAAATGAGAGACTTGATGTGAAACGAGCCACCAAAGGCAGATGACCTTGGCTCGCTATGGAGAAGAGCTGAGAGAGCAGCTTTTGCCTCCTATCCCAAGTATGCTGGGGTCAGTGTGGACAGATAAAGGAAGGATGGCTTTCTGAGGAATGATTCCTCAAGGTGGGCTCTGGCAGCATGGGGCAGAAGGTGGGGACCTTCTTTGCGAGGCTCCTTTGGAACTATCACTTACAATAGAAGGAAAAGGTAGTCATGCCCGTCAGAAGGATTTTCTGAACAAGGGCTGTAATGAAAGGTGTTTTTTTTTCTCCCCATAAATTAGGATGTCTTGACCATCCTGACCATCCCAATTCTGGGCTATTTTGTTTAACCAGGTTTAACCATTTTTCTTGCAAAAATGATTTTGGAATTAGGTCATGGCATAGGTTCTTCTGATGTCCTAGGTATTCCCAACTTTTCTAATAACATGACAAATTTGCTTATGACCATTCAACCCCTCCATTTTCTTTCCCATTTCCTTCTCCATTTGGGAGAGAGAATGAAGCACTTTTCAAAAATAAGAAAAAAAACTAGTCAAAAGGGTCAGTGTTTTGAATCTTTTTTTTTTTTCTGGTTTGGCCGGTATCTTAGTTCCCTGACTCCAACCTGTGCTCTCAGCAGTGGAAGCATGGTGTCCTAACCACTGGACCGCCAGGGAATGCCCCTGTTGAATATTTTTTTATAGGACATAAGAACAAGAAAGCTTGTGTAACTAACAATTAATTTAATTAATTTTTAAGTCCAGTAATACAGAGGTATGGAAAGAATTGTTAATCTTCTCTCGTATTACCTCTCATTCCACCGCCTGTGAGATAGACATAGTTAACAGTTTAGAATGTATATATCCTTCTATATATTTTTCCATGCTCATAGAAAAAATATTTATTACATATATAGTTTTCCCATTTCTTAAAAAAAGGAGAGGACCCTATTGACATTTCTCTGCAACTTTTTTCCCACTTAATATAACATGGAAAGCCTTCCAGGTTCACATATAAAATTGTAGCAGTGTTTTAAGAGCCAAATAATGCTACTATGGTAACTAGTAATGAATATACCATGTAATAATAATACTAGTAATAATACTAGTATGGATATACCATGATTTATTCAACCATTCCCCTATTAATGGATATTCAGGTTGATTCCAGATTTTGGCCACTGTCGATGATGTTGTAATAACCCTATATGTGTACTCCAGCATACACACACCCGGCCTCAGGCAGGAGGGCTTTCCCTTTTTCAGGATCGATTCCCAATGTGACATTGCTGGATCAAAAGTTAAGTGCATTTTGCATTTCACAGATGGTATTAGATTACTTTACAAAAAGATTGTAACAATTCACATACTCGTCAGCAATTAATAACAGTGTTACTGATCATTCAAGGTTAAAAAATAGTCTCATTATTCTTTATTTTTTTAACTGTGAAATACACCATACCTGCAAGAGAAAATTTATAATACATATGTGCTGTTAAAAGAATTATTTTAAACACCTGTGTAACCACTCTGCCACTTATTACTAATATTTTATTTGACAAATAAATGATGCAACAAATAGTTTATTACCAACATTTTAACATCCCAAATGTGCTTTAGCACCATGCCCCATCCTCCCTGGTGGAGATAACACTACTCTGATTTGTTTTCTATTCATTGTATTTCTTCATATTTTACCATATGTGTATATCCATACATAGTATATTGTTTAGTTTTGCATGATTTTGAATTTAATACACACGGAGGAAGTTTGTACGCCTTCTATGACTTGCTTATTCTGCTCAGCATTATGTTTGTGCTATTCATTCCTGCTGATGTGTGTAACTAGTTCACTGATTTTTGCTGTTTTATTCCGTTGGATGAATATGCCACACTTTATTTATCCTTTCTCAAATCAGTGGATGTTTTGGCTGTTTATACATTTTTTGCCATTATAAACATAGGCACTGAGAACAATCTTGCCAATGTTTCCTGCTATGTATTTGCAAGAATATTTCTACAGTAATTGTTCTCAAACTTTTTGGTCAGGAACCCTCCACACTTGTAAAAATTATTGAAAACCTCAAGTTGACAGGTATTTATGTCAGTTATATTTATAGCTATTTACTGTATTTGAAATTAAAGCAGACATTTAAAAATATTATTAATTCATTTAAAATAACAATAATAAACACATTACATATGAACATAAATATTTTTATTTACGAAAATCTGTATTTTCCAAAATAAAAATACTTAGCAAGAAGAGTGGCATGGTTATACAGTTTTATAAAACTTTTTAATGTCTGGCTTAATTAAATACAGCTAGTTTCTCTTCTCTGCTTTTGCATCAGTCTTTTGCTATACATTGTTTTTATTGAAGTGTATGAAGAAAATCTAATCTCACACAGATATGAAGTTGGAAAAGAGAGCACTATTTGAATAGCCTTTTCAGATAATTGTAGATAATCTTGTTGGGATGGTATAACAAAACTTGACAAGCAGTGGCTTCTTAAAAGCTAGTTGTTTTATAGAATTTGAAATTGTATAAATGAACATTTTATACTCTTTTACATTAAAACTCACTGTCTGTCTTGTACTTTGAATGAGTATTTTACCCATGCAAGATTTTATAACATCATACATTGGTCAAAATATTGGTTAACTGTGGGTTCTTCTAACATGAAATTCTTCTCAATGATGACACATTTTACTATACAAAATTGTAAAAATCACATTTATTAATATTACTACCAATCTTATCAGCAGCGCTGCAATGAGGGTGAGGGAAATGAGGCACCTCTGGGGTGCAGAATTAAGGAGGAACTCACTGTAAGGGTTGTGCAAGTGCCACCCCTGTACTTGTTTGACTCTGAAAGTGAGTACCTCCTTGAGAGTGAGGTGCCTTGCTGCGAGTGTCTCTTTAAATTTTGTGCCCTAGGCACCTACCTCACTTGCTTCACGCTAGTCATGGTCCTACTCATCAGAAAAGGTCTTTAAACTGTTAAGGCCACAGTGGTTGACACATTTCCAAAATTCTAAAATTTCTTGAAGGCTTGAATTTTACCATTGGTGACAAATACTTTCAGGTGTTTACCTTACACGGACAAGTTCACTTTGTTCGTTTTTTGAGAAGATGTCTGCTAAATCCCTGAGTCTGAATAACATAGCTTGTCTGTGAGTCACACTTTCAAGTGAAATTGGTATTCTGTGAAAAAAAAAAAAAGGGTAGTTCAGCTTGCAATAGAAATAATCCCATAAGTGCTTTTCCTTGAGATAGTCATCCTGCTTTGGTATTCTGAGGAAGTGCTTTTTGCTTACTTTCTGTTTTGTCACACAGCCTATTAGAAAGACATGTACTCAAAGGTCAAGTTTAATAACTCATAATTTTTTACTTTGCATCAAGGGCATTCTTTAATAAAACTGCCTTTGTATTTTTATTTTATTTTATTTTTATTGAGATAACATTGGTTTATACAATTATATGTTTCAAGTGTTGATTATATTTCTACTTCTGTATACCCTATAGTGTGCTCACCACCAAAAATTTTGTTTCCATCCATCACCATACAGTTGATCCCCTTATACTCATTTAAGTGTACAGTTCAGTGACATTAGGTACATTCACACTGCTGTACAACCATCACTGCCATCCCTCTTCAGAACTCTTTTCCTCCTGCAAAACTGAAATTCTCTACCCAGTAAGCAATAGCTCCCTATTCCCTCCTCCTACCATAGACCTTGGCAACCACCATTCTACTTTCTAAGTCAATGAATTTGACTACTTTAGGTACCTCGTACAACTGGACACATACAGTACTTTTCCTTTTGTGACTGATTTACTTTACTTAGCATAACATCCTCAAAGTTCATGCATGTTGTAGGATGTGTGAGAATCTCCTTCCTTTTTAAGGTGGAATAATATTCCATTGTATGGATATACCACCTCTTGTTCATGTATTCGTCCATCAACGGACACTTGTGTTGGTTCCACCTTTTGGCGACTGTGAATAATGTTGCCATGAACGTGGGTGTGCAGCATTCAATTTGAGACTTTGCCTTCAGTTCTTTTGGACATATACCAAGAAGTGGAATTTCTGGATCATATAGTAATTCAATTTTTAATTTTTTGAGGAACTGCTATACTGTTTTCTATAGCACCTGCACCATTTTACATTCCCACCAACAGTGAACAAGTGTTTAAATTTCTCCACATCCTTGCCAACACTTTTTATTTCTTGCTTTTTTTTTTTGATAGTAGCTATGCTAGTGATTGTGAGGTGGTTTCTTGTTTGGGTTTTGATTTGCATTTTCCTAATGATTAGTGATGTTGAGCCTATTTTCAGAGTCATTGGCCATTTGTGTATTTTCTTTGGAGCAATGTCTATTCAGGTCCTTTGCCCATCAGGCTGTTTTTTTTTTTTTCTTATTTCCCTTTTTAAAGCCAATGATTTATTATGAATAAGTTTAATTTTATTTTAGATATTATTTATTATTTAGATGTTATTTTTAAATAAGTTTTACATGAAATTTAAACATTTTAAAACGTTTCAAAAACAATTTTCTATGCTTTGTAAAACAAGACAGCAAAGTATATTTATTGTTGTGTGTGCATCGGTGCTGGGAACATTTTGAAATTTCAGAATAATGATTTATTGGATTATAAAGGATAACCGAAGATAGTAAGAGCACGGTAGAAGTTCAGGGATTAAGTTGAGTTAATCTCTGAAAATGCACACTTTTATATCCTAAACCTTCTAGATTAGAACATTTAGAAAACACAAGAATACACAAGCATACATTCTATTAGTTATAAGAGCAACCGTGTCCTCACACGTGATGAAGTCCCTTGAAAACACCACAGTACATTCATGAGATAAGGACAGTGATAAAGACAGTAGTATTATAAAAACAGTTTTGAATTTACAAACCCCCCGAAAGTGTCTCACGGACCTTCAGGGTTACCTGGAACACACCTTGAGAAACACTTTTGTAGGTTATCTCCCTAGAAATGGAGTTTATATTTTGTATGCATGCGCCTCTTCAGCTTCACTAGATGATGCCATTTTTTTCCCAACTCCTGCATCATATAAAATATTCTTCTAAATTTTCTTCTCATGCCTTATAGTTTTTTTACATTTACATCTGTAATTCATTTGGATTTTTTTGTTGTTGTATATATACAATGAAGTAGAAGTTTAAATTTGTTTTCCTCTAGCTGGATATCCAATTATATAAGTATTATTTGTTAGAGTGTCAGTCTTTTCCCATGGCATCAAAGTGCCATCTTTATTCCGTCTAAGCTGAGATTCCTAGAAACATGTAATTTCAATATTCCTCAGTACAAATATTCACTTCAGTACCTGGAAGAGAGCAAATCAGATCATTTTGGGAAAGCAAATGATACCAAGTTGATACTTGTTTATGAGTTAAGTGCCAATTCACCAAAGGCTAGAGTGAGATTACCAGAGGCTTAATATGTACTTTTGGGACTTCCTTGGTGGTCTGGTGATACCTTCCAATGCAAGGGACGTGGGTTCGATCCCTAGTTGGGGAACTAAGATCCCACATGCCATGGGCCAACTAAGCCCGAGTGCCACAACTACAGAGTCCACGCACCCTGGAGGCCGAGCACCACAACTAGAGAGAGAAAACCCTATGCCACAACTAGAGAGAAGCCCATGTACCTCAATGAAAAATCCTCAACAAAGATCCCATGTGCTGCAGCTAAGACCCGATGCAGCCAAAAGAAAATAAGGAAAATAAATAAATTAAATAAATAAATATTTTTAAAAATGTACTTTTATTTTAAAAGGAAAAAGAGAAAGAAAGAAAAATCTGTCTCCCACTAGTGTTACAAACGATGATTTTCATGTTAAATTTGACTTACAACTTTTTAGAAAGGAAGGAAAAAATTATAGTGAAAACATGGAATGATATAAATTCTCAGCAAGGTAGAATTTTTAATCTATTTGCTACTTTAAAAGGGAAAAGTTCTAGTAATTGGTTTTATGAAAATTATATATATTTACATATATACATACATATAATTTTACATATACATCTGTAAAATTTTCCCCCTACTGGAACAATGATCTAGGTTCAAATCCTGGGTCTGTTATTTACAGGTCGTGTGACTATATAAATTACTTAGCTTTCTTGAAACTCAAATTCTAATAGTTAATTGTGATGAAAGCCAATTATAATGGCTTCAATAAAACCTCCCTGTGCTAAATCTTGTCATCACAAATGTTAGGTGAGGTCCTTAATCATGCCATTCTTTAGAAATTCTCAGTATCCGGCCTTTTGATCCAGCAATGAGTTAACTATGCTACCCCCTGCATCAATGTGCAGAGGCAAGTGAATGCTGACAGCTCTACCCACCAAATCCAAGGACGGGAAGTTAGTCTCCAAATGCTTTCCCAAATTGTTCGGCTACTACTAGAGAAGCAATTGTCTCACCAGTGGAGTGATCACTCTTGGAAGCAACACACGCTTAAAAGATCCTGTATGAAGGAGCAACCCTTTCAAGGAAATCCCTAGGGATGGATTATTTTCCCAACAAGTAGAGACCAAGTGGCGGCTTTTCAATGATTGGGAGACATTTGGCAGAACAAAAACTTGGAAGTTGTGGTTTGCAAGGGTGTGTGCAAATCTCAGCATAATAGGTCCTAGCCTAGGTATCTGGAGGTTAGCGTGACTGCAAGGATAATTGTTTTGTGGGTGAAAATACAAAGATATATATCTTAGCAACACATAGGAGCTCTGGAGGGAAAATCAGGCTAAACCCTGAAATGGCACAACCCTGAATGTTGATGTCATTTCTAAAGAACACTTTAGTACTCTCTCTAAAAATACAAGTGCTTACAGGAAAGTTACATGAATACAACTCTCTCTCATTTGCTCCTGGCATGTTATTGAACTAATGCCCCCGTTTAGGAGCCTAAGTATCTTTGAATGTCTGACGAAAATAGAGATTTCCAAGTATTAGGAGGGAGAAGTTAGCTCTGTGGTAATAACTGCTGTTTCGAACTTAATTATGTCCACGTTTTATTCATTGTTAAGTTTCATTACAAACTGTGCAGTGGTAAATTGGAGAACAAAATTCAACAGCAGACTGCTTTAGGGCTGTGTTTTACTGTGGTCCAACAAAAAATGATATTTACATGTTATATTATGCCAGTGTCATACATTGTCTCACAGGGATCACTTTTCATGGATATCCTTTTCATTTTTGGTGTTACTTACAAAATTGGGAGTGGGGGATCATTTGTCTATGGAAAGTTGACTTTGTTTACATAGCCTCCTCAATTTTAGGTAGAGTAAATGTATATTCCTGCCAATCATAACATTCTCTTCCCATCATTTAAATGCTTTGCAATTTTCTATAAGCAGCTTCATATGTACCCTTACTTTGTGATTTAGCAAATTTTGCACATAGCAGTTAGAACTGGCAGGCCATTTTATATAATAAAGTGTTACTTAGTACTTACAAAAATATCAGAGGGTAGGAGAGAAGAGTGTTTAACCTCTGAAAAAATGGGGTTGGCAAAATATTTGAGAATTTTATTGTTAATATGTTTGGCTTGTCCAATATTTGTAATAGAGGTTCCATTTAAGCTCCTATTTTTCCTACAATTTAAGGAAAGCACAAAGAACTCCAGGCATTCTTACCTCTGCTGGAATTTTATTGAGGGGGTCAGGGAAGTCAGGGAAGGGTCACTGCCTCCAGTCCTGTACTGTTCAGAAGATGGTACACAGAGATTATTTAATATGTTTTCTCTCTTCCTCCATATCAGCTTCTACTGACCACCTGTGTTTTTAACATGGAAGATTTGTTGTCTGGCCCTAGAAAAGAAGACAGTCTTAGGTGTGGACAGTCATTCTTCTATGTGTTTATTAATCGCAGAATAGGGAAGAATGGTGCTGGGCTTTGGAAGTCCTTTATTGAGTTTGACAGCCAATGTTACATCAGAAAACAGGCAGAAGAATCATGAGGTTATATGTTGTAACTAACCTCAAGAAGGGCCTCCTATCTCTTGTTCTAAGTTTATTTATTTATTTTTTGGTAAAAAGCTCCTTCCAATATATATATATATATATATATATATATATATATATATATATATATAAATCTGAATTCTCCAAAGTCTTGAAAAATAATGTGTCTCTACTAAATTATTTTTTAAAGATTCTGCAAAGGGAAGGAATTACATCTCACACTACTGAGTAAAGTAAACCTTTATAAAAATTCTTGTTACATTGGTCTCTCCTGAAAGTCTTAGTAGTAGCTTGTTAGTACTTTTCTGTATCTTTCTCTCAAAACTCTAGTTAATGCATAGTCTGTTTCTTTTTCTCTCTCTTTGCAGATTTTTCCTTCTTGGGGCAGTATGATGTCCCTTCCTATGTATGTTAATCTACTCCCTGCTTCTAGTGCCTTCAATTCTGCAGTTCTACTTATTACTACAATTGTTAAAACAGAGACTCAAGTCCTATAGCACGTCACGCACAGAGAATGCTTTCTTCTTGGCAGTAGGGTGGAGCGAATGCTTCTATTTTAATTTAATTTCATCCTTGTCACATGTATTGCTGGGAAACACACAGTAGATGCCTCCTGGAGGATGGCCTCATATACTACAGACAGCTCGTAGATCAAGAATCGTCCAGCACTAGGAAAGCTAATACCTAAAGTTTGCCTGCCATGATCAAAAGTTTTATAAAAGTATAGCAAGTTAACAGAAACCCCTGATGTTATTTGGAAATACTTAAATCTATACCAGATTTTCAGATGTAGAATGAAAGTATTACAATTAGGGGAAAACCAGAGAAAATGTAGAGTTTAGGTAAAAATGAGGCAATAATTGGAGTTTTGCACTTGGTTTCATTGACTGCCAACAAGCCAAATGGTGCACAATGAAATCCGTAAAACATGTTGCCAAATCTCTGGTCAGTTAAAACTGCTGTGCTTCATTCTTCTCTGGTAAAAATGTCTTCATTTTGGCCATGTGATATTATTTGTCTCATCTGGTTTCTTGGAGACTGAAGGCCCCTTGTTAACTGTACTAATAAATAGAAGAGTCACAAAGACATTGGGGGAAACCACACAGCAACACCACCTGCTGAGGTCACCGTGGGAGTGATGACCAGTGACTGGAGGCCCCACTGACAGTACAAGAATAAAGGAATGGGAAGCTGCTTTAGGATAAAATCTAACTTGCAGGCTGGCTAGGATTCTGAGAAGAGGCAGTTTGATGCAGTAGAGGGTGCTTTGGAATCATTTGTGACCATTTGACCTCAGGTAATTTGCCTGACGTGGTCGCAAGTGATTCCAAATTACTGGTTTTCTGAGCTAGTTTTCTCCTCTTTAAACATTCTAATGCAAAACTCCTCTGTCTGTGACCTTGCAATTTAGCACATTTTATCAATTCTAAGATGCCTTTTGTTCCCCCTACATTTTAACATTTCTGAAATGGGGTGTGCTTTATAATCAATAGTGACTTACAATAACTGTTGTCTCAGTGTACTTACTTCCCATTGCCTGTGCCCATGTAGACATAAAACATGCCAGCATCAAAACTGCGAAATGTGCTTGGGGGTCTTGGAAGAAAATCACAAGTGTAGAATATAGTGGATCATTTTTTTTAACGCTTCAAGACTAAATGATGATAGGGAGGGAGTGGGGAGGTGATGAATCAGATGTATGGAGCTTTATCTCCAAAGCTAAAGTCAAAGACTCAAGAACTCAAGACCAATTGTTTAATTCTTTGATATATACTTTTAAGAAATGCAGCATCACCAGTGCCTTCGATGAACAGAGGAAAGTACTGTATTGGAAAACATGGACAACAACAATCCTGAGTGGGAAAGTAATTCAGAAGACAGCCTCTGAATGTGCAGCAGGGTTAGGAAAACTTCAACCAACTTATTTTGCCCACCTTTTCTATGTATGTAGAAGAGGTGATATGTAATTTTTAGAAAGTGCTCTGATGTGGACTTCCCTGGTGGCACAGTGGATAAGACTCCACACTCCCAATGCAGGGGGCCGGGGTTCGATCCCTGGTCAGGGAACTAGATCCCACATGCATACCACAAAAAAGAGTTCACATGCTGCAACTAAGGAGCCCGCGAGCCGCAACTAAGGAGCCCACCTGCTGCAAAGCAGACCTGGTGCAACCAAATAAATAAATATTATTATTTTATTGGAATAAAATTGCTTTACAATGCTGTGTTAGTTTCTGCTGTTCAATGAAGTGAATCAGCTATATGTCTACCTATATCCCCTCCCTCTTGGACCTTCCTCCCACCCCCCCCCACCCCCCATCCCACGCATCTAGGTCATCACAGAGCACAAAGCTGAGCTCCCTGTGCTATTCGGCAGGTTTCCACTAGCTATCTATTTTACACATGGTAGTGTATTTATGTCAAACCTAATCTCCCTATTCGTCCCACCCTGCCCTTCCCCCGAGTGTCCACATGTCCCTTCTCTATGTCTACATCTCTATTCCTACCCTACAAATAGGTTCCTCTGTACCAATTTTCTGGATTCCACATGTATGCCTTAATATATGATATTTCTTTTTCTCTTTCTGGTTTACTTCACTCGGTATGACAGAATCTAGGTCCATCCGCATCTCTACAAATAACTCAATTTTGTTCCTTTTTATGGCTGAGTAATATTCCATTGTATATAGGTACCACATCTTCTTTATCCATTTATCTATCGTTGGACATTTAGGTTGTTTCCATGTCCTGGCTATTGTAAATAGTGCTGCAGTGAACACTGGGGTACATGTGTTCTATTGAATTATGGTTTCCTGAGGGTATATGCCCAGTAGTGGGATTGCTGGGTCATATGGTAGTTCTAATTTTAGTTTTTTAAGGAACCTCCATACTGTTCTCCATAGTAGCTGTATCAATTTACATTCCCACCGACGGTGCAAGAGGGTTCCCTTTTCTCCACACCCTCTCCAGCATTTATTGTTTGTAGATTTTTTGATGATGGCCATTCTTTTTTTGTTTTTTTTTTAACATCTTTATGGAGTGTAATTGCTTTACAATGGTATGTTAGTTTCTGCTTTATAACAAAGTGAATCAGCTATACATATACATATATCCCCACATCTCCTTCCTCTTGTGTCTCCCTCCCACCCCCCACCCCACCCTTCTAGGTGGTCACAAAGCACCGAGCTGATCTCCCTGTGCTCTGTGGCTGCTTCCCACTAGCTACCTATTTTACATTTGGTAGTGTATATATGTCCATGCCACTCTCTCACTTCATCCCAGCTTACCCTTACCCCTCCCCATGTCCTCAAGTCCATTTGATGATGGCCATTCTGACCTGCGTGAGGTGATACCTCATTGTAGTTTTGATTTGCATTTCTCTAACAATTAGTGATGTTGAGCATCTTTTCATGTGCCTCTTGGCTATCTGTATGTCATCTTTGGTGAAATGTCTATTTAGGTCTTCTGCCCATTTTTGGATTGGGTTGTTTGTTTTTTTGATATTGAGCTCCGTGAGCTGCTTGTATATTTTGGAGATTAATCCTTTGTCTGTTGCTTCATTTGCAAATATTTTCTCCCACTCTGAGTGTTGTCTTTTCGTCTTGTTTATGGTTTCCTTTGCTGTGCAAAAGCTTTTAAGTTTAATTAGGTCCCATTTGTTTATTTTTGTTTCTGTTTTCATTACTCTAGGAGGTGGGTAAAAAAGATCTTGCTGTGGTTTTTGTCAAAGAGTGTTTTTCCTATGTTTTCCTCTAAGAGTTTTATAGTGTCCAGTCTTACATTTAGGTCTTTAATCCACGTGGATTTTATTTTTGTGCATGGTGTTAGGTAGTGATCTAAATTCATTCTTTTACATGTAGCTGTCCAGTTTTCCCAGCACCACTTATTGAATAGGCTGTCTTTTCTCCATTGTATGTTCTTGCCTCCTTTATCAAAGACAAGGTAACCATATGTGCATGGGTTTATCTCTGGGCTTTCTTTCCTGTACCATTGATCTATATTTCTTTTTTAAAATTAATTAATTAATTAGTTTTTTTTGTTTTTGTTTTTTTGGCTGTGTTGGGTCTTTGTTGCTGTGTGTGGGCTTTCTCTAGTTGTGGTGAGCGGGGGCTACTCTTCATTGCAGTGTTTGGGCTTTTCATTGTCATGGCTTCTCTTGTTGTGGAACACGGGCTCTAGGTGCACGGGCTTCAGTAATTGTGGCATGCAGGCTCAGTAGTGTGGCTTATGGGCTCGAGAGTGCAGGCTCAGTAGTTGTGGTGCACGGGCTTAGTTGCTCCGTGGCATGTGGGATCTTCCTGGGCCAGGGCTTGAACCAATGTCCCTTGCATTGACAGGCAGATTTTTAACCACTGCGCCACCAGGGAAGCCCATGATCTACATCTCTGTTTTTGTGCCAGTACCTTACTGTCTTGATTACTGTAGCTTTGTAGTATAGTTTGAAGTTGGGGAACCTGATTCCTCCAGCTCCATTTTTCTTTCTCAAGATTGCTTTTGTTATTCGGGGTCTTTTGTGTTTCCATACAAATTGTACAATTTTTTGTTCTAATTCTGTGAACAATGCCACTGGTAGTTTGTTAGGGATTGCATTGAATCTGTAGGTTGCTTTGGGTATTATAGTCATTTTCACAATATTGATTCTTCCAATCCAAGAACATGGTATATTTCTCCACTTGTTTATGCCATCTTTGATTTCTTTCATCAGTGTTTTATAGTTTTCTGAGTACAAGTCTTTTGCCTCCTTAGGTAGATTTATTCCTAGATATTTTATTCTTTTTGTTGCGATGGTAAATGGGATTGTTTCCTTAATTTCTCTTTCTGATTTTTCATTGTTAGTGTATAGGAATACCAGAGATTTCTGTGCATTAATTTTGTATCCTGCACCCTTACCAAATTTATTGATTAGTTCTAGTAGTTTTCTGGTGGCATCTTTAGGATTTTCTATGTATAGTGTCATGTCATCTGCAAACGGTGACAGTTTTACTTCTTTTTTTCCAATTTGTATACCTCTTATTTCTTTCTCTTCTCTTATTGCCATTACTAGGACTTCCAAAACTATGTGAATAAGAGTGGAGAGAGTGGACTTCCTTGTCTTGTTCCTGGTCGTAATAGAAATGCTTTCAGTTTTTCACCATTGAGTATGATGCTTCCTGTGGGTTTGTCATATATGGCCTTTATTATGAGGTAATAGGTAGGTTCCCTCTATGCCCATTTTCTGGAAAGTTTTTATCATAAATTGGAGTTGAATTTTGTCAAAAGCTTTTTCTGCATCTATTGAGATGATCATATGGTTTTTATTCCTTAATTTGTTAATATGGTGTATCATATTGATTGATTTGCGTATATTGGTGAATCCTTGCATCCCTGGGATAAATCCCACTTGACCATGGTGTATGATCCTTTTAATGTGCTGTTGGATTCTGTTTGCTAGTATTTTATTCAGGATTTTTGCATCTATGTTCATCAGTGATATTGGTCTGTAATTTTCTTTTTTTGTGATATCTTAGTCTGGTTTGGGTATCAGGGTGACGGTGGCTTCGTAGAACGAATTTGGGAGTGTTCCTCCCTTTGCAATTATTTGGAAGAATTTGAGAAGGATCAGTGTTAGTTTTTCTCGAAATGTTTGATAGAATTCACCTGTGAAGCCATCTGGTCCTGGACTTTTGATTGTTGGAAGATTTTTAATTACAGTTTCAATTTCATTCCTTGTGATAGGTCTGTTTATATTTTCTAATTCTTCCTGGTTCAGTCTTGGAAAATTGTACCTTTCCAAGAATTTGTCTATTTCTTTCTGGTTGTCCATTTTATTGGCATATAGTTGTTTGTAGTAGTCTCTTATAATCCTTTGTATTTCTGCAGTGTCAGTTGTGATTTCTGCTTTTTCTTTCTAATTTTATTGATTTACGTCCTCTCCCTTTTTTTCTTGATGAGTTTGACTAAAGGTTTATCAATTTTGTTTATCTTCTCAAAGAACCAATTTTTAGTTTTATTGATCTTTGTTATTGTTTTCTTCATTTCTATTTCATTTATTTCTGCTCTGATTAATGATTTCTTTCCTTCTACTGACTTTGTGTTTTCTTTGTTCTTCTTTCTCTAGTTGCTTTAGGTGTAAGGTTAGAATGTTTATTTGAGATTTTTCTTGTTTCTTGAGGTGAGCTTGAATTGCTATGAACTTCCCTCTTAGAACTGCTTTGCTGCGTCCCATAGGTTTTGGGTCGTTGTGTTTTCATTGTTATTTGTTTCTATGTATTTTTGTTTTCTTCTTTGATTTGTTCAGTGATCTCTTGGTTATTTTGTAGCGCACTGTTTAGCCTCCATGTATTTGCTTTTTTTACAGTGTTTTTCCTGTAATTGATTTCCATTCTCATAACATTGTTGTCAAAAAGGTGCTTGATACAATTTCAATTTTCTTAAATTTTCTGAGGCTTGATTTTTGACCCAAGATGTGATCTATCCTGGAGCATGTTCCGTGTGTACTTGAGAAGAAAGTGTATTCTGCCACTTTCTGGTGGAATGTCCTATAAATATCAATTAAACCTATCTGGTCTATTGTATCATTTAAAGCTTGTGTTTCCTTATTTATTTTATGTTTGGATGATCTGTCCATTGGTGTAAGTGGGGTGTTAAAGTCCCCTACTATTATTGTGTTACTGTCGATTTCCCCTTTTATGGTTGTTAGCATTTGCCTTATGTATTGAGGTGCTCCTATGTTGGGTGCATAAACATTTATAATTGCTATCTCTTCTTCTTGGATTGATCCTTTGATCATTATGTATTGTCCCTCCTTATTTCTTGTAACAGTCTTTATTTTAAAGTCTATTTTACCGGATACTAGTATTGCTACTCCAGCTTTCTTTTGACTCCCATTTGCAGGGAATATCTTTTTCCATCCCTTCACTTTCAGTCTGTATGTGTCCCCAGGTCTGAATTGGGTCTCTTGTAGACAGCATATATATGGGTCTTGTTTTTGTATCCATTCAGCCAGTCAGAGTGTTTTGGTTGGAGCATTTAATCCCTTTACATTCAAGGTGATTATCGATATGTATGTTCCTATTACCATTTTCTTAATTGTTTTGGGTTTGTTTTTGTGGGTCTTTTTCTTCTCTTGTGTTTCCTACCTAGAGAAGTTCCTTTTTCACTTGTTGTAAAGCTAGTTTGGTGGTGCTGAATTCTCTTAACTTTTGCTTGTCTGTAAAGTTTTTGATTTCTCTGTCATATCTGAATGAGATCCTTGCTGGGTAGAGCAATCTTGGTTGTAGGTTTTTCTCTTTCATCTCTTTACGTATATCCTGCCACTCCCTTCTGGCCTGCAGAGTTTCTGGTGAAAAATCAGCTGATAAACTTACGGGGATTCCTTTGGATGTTATTTTTTTGCTTTTCCCTTGCTGCTTTTAATAGTTTTTCTTTTGAATTTAATTTTTGTTAGTTTGATTAATATGTGTCTTGGTGTGTTTCTCCTAGGATTTATCCTGTATGGGACTCTCTGTGCTTCCTGGACTTGGGTGGGTGACTATTTCCTTTCCCATATTAGGGAAGTTTTCGACTATAATATTTTCAAATATTTTCTCAGACCCTTTATTTTTCTATTCTTCTTCTGCGGCCCCTATAATTCAAATGTTGGTGTGTTTAGTGTTGTCCCAGAGGGCTCTGAGATTGTCTTCAGTTCTTTTCATTCTTTTCTCTTTATTCTGCTATTGGCAGTTTTTTCCACCATTCTGTCCCCAGCTCATTTATTTGTTCTTCTGACTCAGTTATTCTGTTACTGATTCCTTCGAGTGTATTTTTCATTTCAGTTACTGTGTTGTTCATCGGTTTGTTTGTTCTTTCGTCCTTCTAGATGTTTGTTAAACATTTCTTGTATTTTCTCAATCTGTGCCTCCATTCTATTTCCAAGATTCTGGATCATCTTTACTATTATTACTCTGAATTCTTTTTCAGGTAGGTTGCCTATTTCCTCTTCATTTATTTGATCTTGTAGGCTTTTACCTTGCTCCTTCATCTGTGACATCTTTTTTTGTCACCTGATTTTCTTTTTGTTTTTGATGGGTGGGATTGTGTTTCTGTCTTACTGGTTGTTTGGGCTGTGGCTTCCAGCACTGGAGTTTGTAGGCTGTTGGGTAGAGATGGGTCTTGGTGCCGAGATGAGGACCTCCAGGAGACCTCACTCCGATGAATATTCCCTGGGGTCTGAGGTTCTCTGTTAGTCCAGTGGTTCAGACTCGGAGCTCCCACTGCAGGAGCTCTGGCCCGACCCCTTGCTTGAGGACCAAGATCCCACAAGCCATGTGGGGTGGCAAAAAACAAAAAAAAAGAAAAAAGAAAAAAAGAGCAGAACAATAACGAAAAGTAAAAAATAAAATAAGATTAGAAAACTAACAGATATGTTAGAAAGAATAAAAAAATAAAAATATAGATGAAACAACCACCAGAAGGTAAAACAGAACCACAATAGTAAAAAGGAGGAGGAAAAAAAAAAAAATCCGGAAAAGGCCTTGGCTGTGGAGGGCGGGGTTTAGGCAGAGGGCAGGGCCTATGCTTAGGACCCACAGGGCTGGAAAAGGCCTTGGGGGGGTTGGGGGGTGGGGCTGAGGCTCAGTGCAGCAGGAGGGGACCAGGAGTGCGTCAGGCCTTGGAGGGTGGAGGACCAGGTCCAGGACCCCAGCAGGCTCACTGTGCCCAAGTGGGCAGAGGAAATGCTAGGCACGTTCCCCTCTGATCCTCTGACCCTGGAGGGGCCCTCCCTGTAGGCCTCTCTTCTTCTCCCCCCACCCATGGTCCTAGGACCCACGTGGCCGGAGGGGGCCCTAGAAGACGGGGGACTAGACCCAAAAGCCCAGAAGGCTTCCTCAGCCTGAGTGGGCAGGGGAAACGCCAGCTGCGCCTGCCCTGATCCTCCAATCCCAGAGGGCCCCTCCCTGTCCACCTCTCCTCTTCTCCCCCCATTCCCTCCTATGCCCCTATGACCAACGCGGCCCAGAGGGGGTCTCAGAGGGTGGAGGACCCAGCCCAGGAGCCCCGCAAGCCTCCTGGGGCCCAATTGGGCAAGTGAAATGTTAGGTGAACTCCCCCAGATCCTCTGATCCACCGAGGGTCCCTCCAGGCATGGGATCCCCTCCCTGCTCCCAGCCACCCCTCAGGGGCACTGGTCCTGTCTGACCTCCACTTCTCCTTCCCCCTCTCCCCGCATGCCCTACCCAGTCACTCGAGGGTTCCTCCCATCTCCTTGGGCGTCAAGGTCCCCCACCAGCATCCGGCAGGCACCCTAGTTGTGGGAAGATGCAAACTGTGCGTCCTCCTCCACTGCCATCTTGACTCCGCCCCCAACACATAAATATTATTGTTTTAAAAAGTGTTCTGAGACTGAAAGGCCTTTTCAGTAAGTATAAAATGAACATTTTAAGTGCCAAGAAATCACCGTGTTTCTTTCTAATTGAAAATCCTTTTTGCTTTCTTGTTCTTAAAATATTTGTTTCTTAACAGCAAGTTGTCTTAGGTTCAACAAGTTTCAGTGTATCAATACAAGTCTATCTGCTACAGCAAAAGCTTGTTAATGCTGCCCAACACCAAGAGTTGTTACTGGACACTTGGAGAATGACTCTTTTGGTTTTATAACCAAAAAAAAAAAAAAGACTGAAAAATACACTTATGTAAGCTGTTCATACTGTTCATAATTAGAAGAGCTTTTTAGCTTGTTCATAGGGTTCATGTAAACCCCGATATGCAACCCTTTTCAGGGTTAATTAATGTGTGTTAAATGGTAAACAATTTATGAAAAGATCCAAGTCTAGTCTGATACAAAATAATTTATATAATTATAGTTATCATTATTAATAGTAAAAGGTATATAGTCCATGTACGCAAGCAAAATAAAGTGACTATGGGGGAAATAAACCACCTATATACTTTTATGAATCAATAAGTTTAGTCACAGTATGTTAAAGTGACTTGCCCGAATCAGACAGTTTGCTATGTTAGAACCAGGACCTGAATTAGGTTTTCCTGATTCAATTTATTATCATGTGTCTTCACTAGTCGATTGCCTACTACATGCAGGCATTGGGTCCATGGGTGACACAAAAATATGTAAAGTGTAGTCACATCATATATACATTTACTTTATCCCAATTCAACCAATGCTCTGGGGAATGTGAGTGAGAGCAAGAGACAATGATTTAAGAGAGCGGCTAGCTTTGCCTGCCTTCCCACTCAATAAGCACATGTCCAGAGTGAGAGTGAGGTGGGAGCTGTGAATGGTTCTTTTCCTCAGTAGTCTCAGCTCTTAAGTGCTTCTCATGGTGTGAGCATATCACCTCAGTCAGGGTGACCATTGTTTTTAAAGGTCTGCATGTTTCATACAACATCACCTTTAAATGCAAGTCAACTACTCCACTGAGTGTTTAACATGAAGACTACAATCTGTTCTAACACAAGAAAAATAACCAGCTATGTTGGATTTACCAGGAGATATAAATTCAATGCACTTATGTTTGCTTGCTAGTATGTTTGCAAAACTAGTTTATACTGTACTTCCTAGGCCAAAATATTTAAGAAATTTTCAAGGGTAACTTTGTGTTCTTAAAATCTTGGAGCTTGTGGCGCATGAAGAAGAATACAGTAATGGGTTTGTGGGTGGGGGAATTGACAAGATGGATCAGAGCGGGGAAAGACTGAAACAGGGAACCTAGTTAGGAGACTCTCACAATACTTGCAGCAAATGTTAACACGAGCCTCAACCAGTACAGTGGCAGCGAGGACAGAGAAAAAGGGACCGGTGCAGCAGGTATGGAGGAGCCAGAAAGAACAAGTAGGCAATGACTAGTTGTGACGTATTCTAGAGAACGAAGAGTTAAAACTTACTCTGAGTTTTCTAATCCGGTAGATGAGGGCGATGATTAGGATAAAAATGACAACTGAAACAGGGAACTTACAGCATAAATCATTTTATCAGTTCGAGGGAAGGCTGAGCAGGCCCAAGTGAAGTCAGTTGTGCATATATTGAGTTGGAAGTTTTTGAGAGACAGCCGGGTGGAGATTTCCAGTATGCAGAAAATAAGAGACTTGTGTTGGGGAGCATTTAGTGCTCCGTATTTTGATCTAGAGAAGAAGATACAACTTCAATTACCTGCCTTCACTAGACTGAGAAGTATAAAATGAGGGAGTCTTGCGTTTTAATATCCCAGATTACACTGGCTCCAACCCCACTGATCGATTGCCCAACCATAGCTCCACCCTATCTCATTCTTTGTTCCCCAGAAAGCAGAGCCTGATGCAAAAGCTTGTGCTGCGCCACTTCTTTGTTAGGGACTTTAACCCCAGTTTACTGGAATGAGGGAAAAAGGGGGTGAGGCAGCAAAGGAGAGAAGCTGGCGTAAGAGTGTATTCATGAGATTGCCACCCCTTGGTATCAAGGATGATTGATTACTCAACCTTCCAAGATTCCATAGAAATTACTAGTTCTTGGGAGAACCAGGGGGGAGGAAGAGGGATTAATTTACTCTCTGGCTCCATTTCACATAGGTCAAAGTTTGCACTATAGAGTAATAACTCTCTCAGGCTTTCATGTGGCTCTTGCATGGGCACTGCAGTGATCCCACTGCCTTGAAAGCCACAAACTCTTATAAGGAAGCTCCCAGACAAGGGACAACATGTGGGAGGTATGGGATGAGGTGAGGACTTTTGTGTTTTACCCCATAGACTCATGGCTGGTCACCATAGCAGTGTCATGGTGGGAACAAATTTCTAAAGGCTCTGAAGATAGAGAAGACCAAGAGGACCTCTGAGGGGTAAATCTCTAACCTAAGTATGCCCTAATAAATTCTGAAAGTCCCCAAAAGGATGCCTGGTATGTGCCCATAGTCCAGTCTGCCCACGTCATCGACCACGCTCACTCCGGCTGTGCTCCTCGAACGGATGCTGCTGCCCTGAGGTGCTCAAGAACACGGCGCTGCCTCTGCTGGCAGTGATCTTCAGGCAACAGTGGTGTCTGAGGCAAGTCTGTGGTTCGGTGATGCTGCCAAAGCCTCGACTTCTGGGGTGTTAGAATTATTCTGGGTAAGTGTGCAGGCTGGGAATGAGGGAGGGGCAAGATCTAATCTGCAACCTGTTGCCACATTTTGTCACCAGCTCCTGAAAAACTTTGCCCTTACTTGTCCCATAAAGTCACACAGGAAATCTGCTGCTTCAACTTCTCCCTTCCGTTTCTCATCTTCAAATCATCCCTCTCCTAACTCCACACACCAAAATGTTGCTCTCATCAACTCATCTCTACGAAAAGCAAACAAACAAAACCCACCTTTCAACAAATAAAAAACCTATTCCCCACCCCCACCCCAACAAAACAAAGGCAAGAAGAAACTGTCAGCTCAGAGAAACTGTCTTAAGTAAACACAGGACTTTATGTGGGAATCCCGTACACTGAGTACCAGTGCTCAGGTAAGGAAACTTTTCAATTTCTCCCAGGTCCGCGGATGGCTACTTACTTTTCATTTAGGTGACCAGAGGGGCCTATTCCAGTGACACCCTTCCCCCAAAGACTAGTCTTAGGCTCCAAATTAATTGAAGTCCCTACCTTAGACATAAAACTGCACTGAGGATAATCCTTGAAGTTAAGTACTACATGACTTAATAGATGAGTGTCTTAGCTTGGTTTTCCCCCAAAACAACCTGAGGCAGGAAATTCGTCTGGAAATTTGATCCCAGGGAAGAGGAGTTAGAAGGGAGTAAAAACAGGGAAGGAGGGAAAGCCAGTCAAGAACCCACTCTCAAAATGTTTACTAGTAAGGGTGACTGGTGTTTCTGTCCTGGGACCTTGTGAGCAGCTGTTTGAAATGAGGTTCAGAACCACTCACCCAAAGGCGGAAAGGGAGAAGGAAGTGCCTCTTGTCCCCCACTGGTCAAGGATGGCCTCAGAAGAATAGATTTAGCTGCATGTTTGTATAGCAAGTTTCCTGCAGGTGGCCCATGTCGAGAAGCAAGAGGCGCCTCTTAGGAACCCAGAGTGAGGTGCTGTGGGTTGCACCTGTGAGAAGCTGGTCGAAGCCTGTGAGGACTGGTCACCACAGCACTGGTTGTAGGGGAAAGTGGGGTTGAGAGGATATGAGTGGTACACAAGCAAATCTGACCCAATGAGATTTCCCTCAGGCAGCAAGAAAAAAAGAAGCAGCCCAAGAACACACATACACTTAGGAGTCTGGAGGAAAGACAGATGGGGCTGAGAAGAGACCAATGAAAAGGCACTGAAGAGGTAGGAAGAAATAGTAATAATAATAAAAGCTGCAGCTATGACAACAACCATAGCAGTAGTAAAGATAGTAATAGCAGCAAGTACTCTGTAAATGTAGGCTAGATGGGAGGCGCTCTTCTAAGCTCTTCACATAAATTAATTCATTTCATACAGCCCTATGAGTTGGGCACTGTTATTTTCCCCATTTTATACATGGGGACACCAAGTTACTAAGAAGTTAGGATCAGCACTCATAATTGGTGGAGACAGGATTTGGCTCCAGAGCCTGTCCTCTTAACCACTTCATCACGCTGCCCCAAGGAATATAAAGCATCCATGAGAGAAGGGAATAGGAGAATTCAACAAAGAAGGGAGTGGGCAAAGGTCAGTGTTACTTATTAGGGAGAGGAGAATGAAGATGAAGAAAAGGCCATCTGATTTGTGACCAAGAGGTAATTGGTCACTTTTGGAAAAGAAGTTTGAGCTGAGTGGTGAGGGTGGAGTGGAGCCCCAGGTCCATTTGTGGAGACATTTACTAGTAAAGGGAACAGTGTATTATTTTAGTGTGATACCCCCTTGTCCCAGTTTCCTAATAGAAGAGAGGGATCTTGTATCTAGGGAAGGAGAAGGCAGTTATCAGGACTCTAAATATTTCTAAGTTTGAGTTGGCACAGTTCTGTCAGGTACAGAAAATGTCCCTCAGGTAGTGTCCCTCAGGCTCAATGTCATCAAATGAAAGGTTAAGAAGCAACACAGGACCCATCAGAGACTGAGGAAGCCTTTGGAGAGAAGAATAACTAGCAGATTTTCATTCTCATTCTTTACCATTTCTGATTTCCCACAAAATGGCAGAAAGTGACACACTCTGTTGCCAACCTTCTCTTTTCCTTCTCCTGCCTCATTATCTGAGGCCAGTCATTATACTACATTTTCTGTGCCTTTGGATAGAAAAACCAGCTCTTCAAACCATAACATTGGCAGCAGTTTTCCTCCTACAGTTTGTAAAAATTAAATCACAAATCAAAAGAATATGAGCCAAACATGCCACAGCCATTTGGATTTACATGAAAGGGAAGCCATCAACACCTCCCTATCTTGGCTGATGAATGTATCTGATATTGCAGACTTCTTTCTTGGTTCTTTCATGACCGCAAGACCAAAACTAATCAGCCCAATTAGACAAACTTCCAGATTATAGCTCTGAAGTCAACTCAACAAGTAACATATCCAACAATATAATTTGCCAAGTTTAATTCAGAGGTTGAGGGAGGGTGGCGGGTGGAGGAGAGACGGTTCCTGATTTATCACAGCAGCTAAAGCCATACTCCAGTCTGAACACAAAACAAAGAAATAAAGCTAGATTCAGAGCACTCTAGCTACTGATCATCGTGTTTTCCCAATATTATAAAAAAAGGAAAGAAAGAAAAGAAAAAGAAAAACCTAAGTTAAGAACATTATCTTGTAAAAGCCCTCAAAATAGTTGCAAAATCTGTAAAACACCTTCAAAGGATTTAGTTAAATGTTAAAAAAATCAAACCCAAAGGGAACTAGAAAAATATATACATAAATATGTACCTGATTATGATGGTAAGATGGTCTTTCTTAGAATGGAAAAGAAAAAAAAATAAGGAAAAAGATTAAGAAATTTTACCACATGAATACTTAATTTTTCTGTACTAAACAAAGAGTACCATAAACAAAATCAAGGTCTGAGACAAATAGAAAAATATATTTGCAACATATATAGTACTCAGATGATTTACATCCTTAGCTTTACTTTTAAAAGATACAGTGGGATGTAATTCACATTCCATACAGGTCACCCAGTTTAAGTGTACAATTAATGGTATTTTGTATATTCACAGGATTGCTCAATCATCACTACAATTAATTTTAGAGTATTTTTATCACCTCAAAAAAGACCCTCTGTACCTATTAAAAATCATTCCCATTTCCTCCATCCCCTCAGCCCTAGGGGGTTTCCACTTTCTGTATCTACATATTTGCCACTGAGGACATTTCATATAAATGGAATTATGCAAAAAGTGGTCCTTTGTGACTGGCTTCTTTTGCTTAGCATGATTTTTACAAGGTTTAACCATGTTGTACCATCTACTAGTACTTGGCTTCTTTTTTTTTTTTTCTTCAATTGGGATATAATTCCCACACCATAAAATTTACCTCTTAAAGTATACAATTCAGTGGTTGTTTTATATATTCACAAAGTCATGCAACCATCACTACTATCTAATTCCAGACATTTTTGTCACCTCAAAAAGAATCACCATACCCATTAGCAGTCACTCCTCATTTCCTCCTCTCTTTAGTCTCTGGTAACCACAAACTTGTTTACTCTATGAATTTGTGTATTCTGGATGTTTCATGTCAATGGAGTCATACAACATGTGGCCCTTTGCATCTCGCTTCTTTCACTAAAAATACTGTTTTCAAGGTTCATCCATGTTGCAGCATGAATTGGTACTTCATTCCTTTTTATGGTTGAATAATATTCCATTATATGGATAAGCCACATTTTATTTATTCATTCACCAGCTGATGGACATTTTGGTTTTTTCCACTACTTAGCTATTAAAAATAACACTGATATAGGCATTCATGTACAAGTTTTGTGGGGTTTTTTTTGTGGATATGTTTTCATTTCTCTTGAGTATATACCTAAGAGAAGAATTTCTGGGTCATATAGTAAGTCTATCTTTAACCTTTTGAGAAACTGTCAGCCTGTTTTTTAAAGCAGCTGTATCATTTGACATTCCCATCAGCAAGGGCTCCAGTTTCTCTATATCCTCATGAGCACTTGTTATGATCTTTTGGTTTATAACTACCTTAGTGGATATAACTATCTCATTGTGGTTTGGATTTGCATTTCCCTAATAGCTAATGATGTTGAGAGTCTTCATGTGCTTATTGGCCATTTGTATATTTTCTTTGAAGAAATGTCTGTTCAAATCCTTTGTCCATTTCTTAATTGGGTTATTTGTGTTTTTATTACTAACTTGTAAGAATTCTTTATGTATTCTGGATATAAGTCCCTTATCTGATAGATAATTTGTAAATATTTTCTCCCTTCTGAGGGTTGTCTTTCATTTTCTTTGAAGTACAAAAGTTTTTAGTTTGATGAAGTCCAATTTATCTATTTCTTATTTTGCTGTTTCTTTTTTTTGGTGTTATATCTGAGAAATCTCGCCTAATCCAAGGTCATAAAGATTTATCCACATGTTTTCTTCTAAGAGCTTTATAGTTTTTAGATCTTCTAGTTGTCTTTGATCCCTTTTGAGTTAATTTTTGTATGTTATAGATTCTCTTGCATTCTTTTGCATGTAGATCTCCAGTTGTCTCAGCATTATTTGTTGAAGTGACTATTTCTTCCCCACTGAATTGTCTTGGCACTCTTGTCAAAAGTCAACTGACCACAAATATAAGGATTTATTTCTGGACTCTGATTCTATTCCTTTGATATATTTGTCTATCCTCGTGCCAGTACCACATGGTCTTAATTACTGTAGCTTTGTAATAACTTTGAAATCAGGAATTTTAAGTCCTCCAACTTTGTTCTTCTTTTCTCAATATTGTTTTGGCTTTTCTGGGTCCGTTGTGTTTCCATATGAATTTTAAGATCAGCTTGTCAATTTCTGAAGCTGTGATTTTGATAGGCACTGTATTGAATTCGTAGATCAATTTTGGGAGTATTACCATCGAAACAACATTAACTCTTTCATTCCATGAACATGGGATGTCTTTCACTTACCTAGGTATTCTTTAATTTCTTTCAACAATTTTTTTGTCACTTTCAGAGTACAAGTCTTGTGCATCTTTTGTTAAATTTATTTCTAAATATTAAATTTTAATGCTATTTATAAAGGAATTCTTAATTATTAACTTCATTTTTGTTTTTTGTTGTTATTGTATAAAAATACAATTAATTTTTGGATAATGATCTTGTACATACACCTTGCTGAACTTGCTTGAACTTTTTCAAACAGCTTTTGAGTAGATGCCTTAGGATTTCTGTATACAAAATTGTGTCATCTACAAACAGAAACAGTTTTACTTCTCATATCCTTAACTTTCAACAAGTTCTTACAAATCAATAAGAAAAAGACAAACAACCACCCCAACAAAAACTGGCAGTGAATGTGAATAGGTAGTTCACAAAGAACTGCACATGGCCAATAAAATACGCTTAACCTCACTAGGAATTAAAGGAATGCAAATTTAATTAATATGATACTACATTTTGCCTATCAAAATGACAAGGCTTTTAAAAAAGGAATAATAGCCATTTTTGACCAGAATCCTACACTAAAGGGAGTGTACTACTCTCCTGTAGGGTAATTTGGGAATGTGTATTAATCATTTTAAAGAGGTTTACAGTATTTATCTAGTAATTCTTATTCCCAAAATTTATTCTAAAGAACTAATCAGAGATGTGCAGAATGATCTATGTACAAAGAGGCTCATAAAGCATTATTTGTAATATAGAAAAATGGAAAAATCTCAGAAGCTTGACAATAGCAAACTGATAAATTCACATCCATACAATGGAATACTATACTATCATAGAAAATTAATTGCTAGAGATATGCAAGGTCATAGGAACAGGCTCATGATATATTATTAAGTGAAATAAACATGCATAATATAATTCCAATTTTGTTCAAAATTACTATGTGTATGTGTGTAATATGTGTAAATATATACACACATATATATACACACACACACAGTGGTTTATTGCTAAATGAGGAAATGTGAATTCATGTGATTTATTTTCTCCTTTACACTACTTTGTATTCTCCAATTTTTTAATTTACATACATTTATTACTTTTACGATAACAAAAAGCCATAAAATCTTTAGAAAAACTTACTGAGTCTGATGTTCTGGTCCATAGACCCTCTAAAGCTAGGATGACTGAAGTGGTGTTAGAAACCAGATTCTTGCAAGTGAGAAGAAGAGGCAGATGGGCCAGGCCTTGGAGGGCCTTGACACTAATACTTACTTTTAGCCTGTGGTTTGATCAGCTTTGTGCTCTAGTCTGGAATTTGTTACCAACTTATTATATGGTCCTTGGATGATTTACCTTCTTTGATCTTTAGTTGTCTCATTTGTAAAATTAGAATATTGGTTTAGGTAACCATTAAAATTATCCCTAGGTCTAAAGGTACTAATCTACTGTCTACCTTATACTAATAGGCGGCTTGCTACCTCATCCAGAGATTACTGGGTCTCAGGAGCATGAGACACTACTGAGTGATAATAGGACAGATCCAGAGCATAGCTACCCACCTTAAGTGACCTTTTCTAACACTTTCCAGGCTCCTGGAGAGCATGGTCTCAGTTCAAAGTCATGAACACTGAGGGAATCAGGAGATCCTGGTTCACTTCATCTTGGATGAGGTTTTAAATTCAGACATCATATTCAGTTATACAATTTATGAGGACTCCCTTGTGCATTACTATATTTATCTTTAAAACTTGGCCATTGTGTGGGACTCAATAACTACTTGTTAAATAAATGAATGAACCAAAGTACAAATGACAGTGTTAACTAGATTTACTGTGGTGATCATTTCACGATGTATATATGTATTGAATCGTTATGTTGTACACTTGAAACTAACATAGGGTTATATGTCAGTCATACCTCAAAAAAAAAAAATAAAGAAAAAGAGTACAAATTGACAATACATGTGAAAATACTGCGGCAGTTGTAAAAGTCAGCACAACATATAGCTATTATAGCTCACTCCAATATGGAGGGCCACTCACAAATTGTTATTTTTGCTAAAATAATAGGCAAACTGATAGTTTCCCAGAACAGATACTGATGGCTGTAAAACAGTCATGAGTTATGATTTCAAGGTGGTTCAGGAACCCACCTTGAAACCATTTTCTAATTTTAAAATTAAAAGAGATATAAAATTTAAATTGAAAACTCACATGCTACATATCACCTAGGCCTGAACTAGGTCCAACTGATAGTTCTGAAAAAGATAGAAACAAAGGTCATGGGGAAAGAAGGGACATGGGAAGCAGTAGGAAACCCAATTTGTGGAACTTTATTGTTGACTTTTTGTGGGGGAGACTGTCAGCTTTCCTAAATTTCTCACTGAATCTTAGGATCATATTTATCCAGGCCATTGTCTGAAAACTTAAGATTCCTTATATTAGACTATATTAGATTCTTTTGGTTATTATGGAGAGACAACTCATAATAAACAAATAAAGGAAATTTTTTAAACTGAGAAATTCAGTGGCAGTGGCGGTTTCAGGCATAGCTGGATCCAGAGGCTAAAAAAAATGTCGTTAGGAATCAGTCTCTCCTTATTTTGCTTTCCCCTGTTTCGGCTTTATTTTCAGGTGGGCTCTTTTCATGTGGTGACTCCTAGTAGCTTAGAAACTGCATAAGAGAAAAGAAATTTTTTTCTTCCCCTAATAATTTCAGCAGAAGTCCCAGGATTTAATATGACTGGACCAACTTGGGTCATGTACTCAACCTGGAACCATTAGTGTGGCCAGATGGATGGAATGCCTTAAATAGGCCCACTTGAATTATCTGCTAATTTCTGCAACCAAGGGACAGTCCTACCTCAAATTTATGGACAAAGAATGGGGGAAGGATGGTCACCCAAAAGAAAATCAAAGTGCTTTTACCAGAAAAGAAAATGAATGCTTTGCAGACAAAAAACAACAACTGTCTATAACTCCCCCAGGCCAGCTTCAATACATAGTCTCCCTACTTGTGTTTGTACATTTCTAGCATCTGGGGCAGTTGGCTCCATTGAGCTCAGCTGGGCTCATTAGAGTTCTTCCTAACATCATCATATCTACCTCCTGCTATAGCCGGTCTTTGCCACTCTCAGCAATTTCTTTCATCCCTACGAATTTAAAAAGATGAATCAGGTGAATCCTAATTCATAATTTGCCACCTCTTCCTGGAAATTGATATATGGACATTGGGTTTGGTTGCTTTACATCTATCCTCAGGATCTAATAACCACTCCTAATGAATTCAACCGATATTCTCTAGTCCCCAAAACAGGGACTTCTGTTTTGAAATGGCCTGAGGCCCTGACCCTGCCCATAATCAGAGGGAAGTGAGAGTGGGAGTCCATGGAAGGATGTAGTGTGGGAATGGGTTTTGCATCGTGGGAAGGCAGGAAATCAGCAGTCTAAGAGAGGGGCAGTGCAGGAGCATGGTTGTCCTGCCAGCCCCTGGAGGAAATGTCATCAACACCTCCACTTGGTGGAAGGGAGTTACAGGAGAAGGAAGCCAGTAGCCTATATGGCTCTCTCACCTGCTAGTTCATTCTTCCTCCGAGTATCTCAGCCCAAGGGTGATCTCATCACGGACCTCAAACTAATTAAAAAAGCTGTTTCTTAATATCCTTATGTGCAAAAGCACACATTTCCATAAACTTCTGGTTATATTTATTAAATAATGACTACTTATTGGCAAATCCTAATTAAAGATTACTTAAAATATAGTAAGAGAATGAGCTACTAAGAGAAAAAAGAACTGTGTGTGTGTGTGTGTGTGTGTGTGTGTGTTTTGGTTTATTTGAGTTTGTTTTTCTAGTGAAGACAAACCTAAGGAGAATAAAAAAGCATCTGCTTCCCAGACCCTCTGCCCCAGGAAAAACAGACCTCCAATATGATTCTAAAGTATCTAGCATTCTATACACTATCTCAGTCCCACAAGTAAATTAATTTTGCACTTCAGGACCATTAAAGGGATTGATGCTGGCTCCTGAGAGTCAGAAAAGGCGGCATTGACTGGACTAAAGGGAGAAGGCAGAGGCTGACAAAGGACAACCTTGGGGGCTTGTGAGTCCAGCAGAAGCTCAGGTTGGATTTATTCCCTGGTGAAGTGGCTGCACGGTGCGCCAGGTGAGGCTAAACAACAGCCTTGGCTGCCTGGAAAGTGCATGAGATTTGGGGAACTAGGTTTGGCCTGAAAGATTGGAGACAGCTGACTTTGTTCAAAATGGATTAGGCTGCCCACCATAAAACTTGGTGATGACGTTGATGAACCGAAGACCTGAGTGCCATTCCTCAAATGTTCTGGACAGCATTAGTCCAGAGACTCTGACTGGACCCTAGGAATGGGGTGAGAGTTTCCCTCCTGTAATGATACTGTGCCTCTCAATAATCTGGCAAATAGCAACTTAGAGCTAGAATTTAAAAGTAATATACCTTTTACTGCATCTGAGTGTCATGGATTGGATTCATAGCTATTTGGCAGTCATAAACCAAAATTAGCAAATTATTAGTGCTTGCTGAAGGCTAGTTCAGCATTTTCCTAATAAGTCTGGCAAAGGTATAGTAATCTGGCTTCTACTCTGTGAGGTATTAGGAATTCCTACCAGTTTCAGAAAGGGATACAGAGTTATCTGTGTATCATCAGTGTTGATTGAAACGTTCCATGGTTTCAACTGCCAATCTTTTAGCTTTTTCATTATTTCATTAATTTTTAATTTTACTATTAGTTTTGCTTCATTCTCATTATTTCAGTTTGCTGTGATTCGTTCAGTTAACCCGATGATATGTGTGATGATGTGTGTTTGCATCAACAGAATTTTACCCTAAAATTTGCAAATGTATAAATACATTTTTGACATCGGTTGATCACTCAGATATCAAACATCCATTCCTTGTTGCTAAACAGATGTTTATATAATAATTTCCCCTCTTCCCCCAATCAGCTTGAGTAGTAGTATTTGATTGCGACTGTCAATTTTTTTTTTTTTCTGCTAAAATTTGGAATGGGTGGAGACTAAGCGTCCTCTACTTACTAAATGAGATTTGATCAGTAAGTTTGGGGACTGCTACTCAGAGATCATAAGTACCCTGCAGTCTCTGAGGCTCCTGGTTTCTTCTCCACTTTCTCTTGCCCTTGCCTCTTATCCCCAGAAGTTATAGGAACAAGAGATGAAATTCTAGTTCACGGAATTCTAGTTCATGAAATTCTAGTTCATCAGTTTCAGTGTTGGAACCATATATTTTGCATTTGTTATAAAAGCTATGAAGAAGTACTAGATTATATAAACTAAAATAAATTTTGATGTGTCAGCAGCAAAGACACTGTGAACGAAATTACTTGTGATGATAATTTATAAGACTTACTTTCTACCTTGCAAGTCAGCTATTTCCTAGCACTGATGCTAAGTTTGGAGGGTAATGTTTTAAAATTAGGAAAAAAATTATTTTTACTACTTAAAAATTCAGAAAATAATGTAACAAGTATTTACCTACCACCCACAATGAGTAAATGTTAACATTTTATAATATTCCCTTCATTATTTTTTTAAACTAAAATATTACTGATACAGCTGAAGCCTTTCTTTTTATAGTTCTGTTTTCCTCTTTCCCTAGAGACAAGCATGCTCATGATTTTCACATGTATCTAACTTCTAGTACATGTTTCTGTACTATTATTGCCTAAGTATGTCCCCCTAAAGTAAAGCGTTGTTGTATGTTTTTAAATTTACTTAAATAACACTATAGTGTACATATCATTCTGTAACTTTGTTTTTCATTCAGTATTATGTTTTTGGAATTTATTTATACATGTAGGTCTAGTTTATTTATTTCATGTAGTTCATTCATTATATTATATATATACTTGTATATATAATATACATAGCACTTTTTATTTTTCCACTCTCCTACTGATAGACCAATCAAAAGATACAGTATTCTGTAAGTTATCAGCATAGCTATCATCTCCTGCAAGAAGTTTTCTCCATCTCTCCCTTCTTCCTACCATTAGGTTGTGTTAAATGCCCTTCCTCTTACTCTGTTGGCCACCCATATCATAGATTCCCTCATATACTGTTGAAAATGCGCCCCCCGCCCCGTCTTAGATTATAGACTCCTTCAAATCAGGGACCTGTAATCTGTTCAAAGTGCTCATGGCGCAGCCCCCAGGCCAGCAGTGTGCATGGCACATGATTGGCACTTTTGGATAAACGGATGAATAAATGATTCTGTGCCATGGAATAATCTATGTCAATGATTTGCTGATGAAGCTTAAAATGAAGGTCCCAAACTAAGCCTTCATGAAGCTACTGTATTCTACCTGCCAGACCTAGTTGTTCTCTCCAGTCGAATAGTGGCAGTCTTTTACCATCTGAGGTTACAGCAAATTAAGTTAATGGATATAATATTTTCAATTTTAAGTTTGTTAAACCTTTGCCACCTGGTACCACTTGTTCATGTTAAAATCTAATGTTAAGTGGTATCTGCTTTTATTCTAAATTATACTCTTATTTTAAAATAAATAAATCACAATTTTCTGATATTTCATAAAAAGCTCCTATACTACCAGGTGCCCTGCCACTTGAATAAGTATGAGAACCACTGTGTTTTTCTACATAAAAACATAGGCACTCAAGTCACCCACTACTTTCATAAATAATGTTTTTTTTGACTACTAATGTATGTACAATCCGTATGCTGACTTGGGTCGCCTTGCCCCATAAGACTAGAAGATTGGCTTGAAGCCTTGTTTAAGCACTTTGGAAAGTCCAGTGCCCCAAGTTAGCATACAGATTGCACATACAAGTTAGCATACGTCCAAGGCGACCCAAGTTAGCATACAGATTGCACATACAAAGTAGTCAGTTTCCAAAAGTTAAAAACTAGTCTTACAAGTTACAAAGGGGCATTCCCTTTCCAGTAGCAAAATCTTGTAAAATTTGAAATAATTATTATTGTACATTCTGACTCCCTCAGCCCAGCCAACCTGGTAGTGGCAAGAGTTCCTTCAGAGGCTTAGTGGGAAGGAGGCAGCTACAGGCACAGCCCACCAGTCATCCCCCTGTTGCCATGGAGACCAGCAAAATCAAGACTTTCCTATGGACTACCACCCTGTCCCTCATTCCTCCCCAGATGCTTGGAAGACCCACACTTTATTTATTTAATTTTTTAACATCTTTATTGGAGTATAATTGCTTTACAATGGTGTGTTAGTTTCTGCTGTATAACAAAGTGAATCAACTATACGTATACATATATCCCCATATCCCCTCCCTCTTGCGGGAAGACCCAAACTTTAAAACTTCCTCTGCAAACAGGGATAGAAGAAAGGAGCTATTCTTTCCCTACCACAAATTTATACATAGATTTAACACTGAGGAGATGGACTTGTACCCCCTGGTCTGGAGGAGTTCTATGCTGTTTTGGGGACCAGACAATTGGCAGTGAGACAAGGGAGGGAGGCAAAAGGTGGGGTAAAAAGACCTGAGACTCCAGGCCTATGATCTCTGTTTATCCACCCCCCTCCCCTTCCCCATCAGAGAAATTTACGTAGTCCTCCCAGTTTTATTCCTTTGGATTCTTTCTCAGGTCCAGACCAGTTTTCTAGTTTTTTTCCTTAACTGTTCCACTACCATTTTCCCCAACAATAAAAACTATTATTAACACAATTTCTTTGGGTTGCCTAATTTTACTGAGTATGGATATGCCTATGCTTGATTCAGCCAAACTTACACAAAAATTTTCCCTAAGTCATCCCTGAGTGAATGGGGACCCAAGAACGGTGGCTCCTCTATGCTTGTCACCATTCTAAGTGCTGTAAGTCTATTCACTCATTTCATCCTGATGACATCCCTGTGAGGGAGGCACTGTCATCACCCCACTTTTACTAACAGAAAAACCAGAGCAGAAGAACACAAAACAATGTGTCCAAAGTCACGCTGTTGGTAGTGGCAGAGCAACTGAACCCTGGCAATTTACTATGTGCTTTTAACCACCATGGTATCCTGCACCTGTGGAGAATATTCAGCCAATATCTATACACATGGTGTTTAAGCAAAGAAAGTAAATTTTATGTTGGCCCCAAATCAACATCTTCTGACCTGTGCTTTGGTACCAGTGGTTTTAACTATACTAACTTGTTTTTTTTTTTTTTGTCTGATCTTTCGATCGATGCCTAGAGAGTAAAAGAGAATAAAGATCATAAATAGGTCAATATGTGATTGGCTTGTTTTGATTACTCTGAAATGCTCTGCTTTCTAAGATGACATCTTGGTGTCAACAATTTCCTGGCACAATTTGAGGGCATTTACTTACCCCAGTAATTTGAAAGGGAGGTGGGGAGAGAGAGCGAGAGCAAGAGAGACAGGGAGGGAAGTACACAGAGAGATTAAGTGGAGTGAAAGTTGCAGGAGGAAAAAAATGATCAAGCCTCTAGAAGTGTGGAGTAGATAAAGAATTTATATGCCTTTTGACATAATTATTTAAAAATTTAGCAACAGTAAAAGAAAAGATCTCAAGAAAAGATTAAAAAGTGGGTGTTAAGCAGATTAGAGGAGGTTGCCAATGATGACCACCACTTTATCAATGTTCCTTGGAGTCCCCTATGCTTTGCTTGACCATTTAACTAATGTCTTCTAATTTCTTTTCCAAATAACCACACTGAACACATTAACACTGATATCAGTCAAGCTCAGCTGATTCAAACACTGTTTATTATAGAGCAGGATGTTTTGTTAAGGTAACCAATAAGAAGGAGATTTTTAAAAACTGTTTTAGTTACCTGCAAGAATAAGTGATTTTAGGTTTCAGGTATTAGAGTTATTCAACATACACATTATCTTCTTAAATGGAGTTTTATCTTGGGGAACTTTTAAAATAAAATCTGTAGAGCTGGAATTATCCAATGGCAAGAGAATCCATTAAAGCAAAGAAAGGGAAAAGCAAATCATGTTCTCTCAATATCTAGCTCAGTTAGGTTGCCAGTTATTGATTTAGTCTGGGATACAGTTACATTAAATCTTCCTCATTATACAAGTCCTGTATATCTTTTTAGCTTCTCTATCTATGCTTTAATCTCTGAGTTCAAAATGAAGCATAACATGCACAAACAATTTTAATATGTTCTTGTGTCACTGGGAACACGTTTGTTCAGAAACTCTCTCCCAGCATTATGATTTGGTTTGGTTTGGCCAGCAGTCTTTCTAATAATTAAAACATCCTACCGTTTACCCCACATGGCCACCTAACCTGAAAGCCATTCAACATCAAAATGCTTTTGCTAGCGATTTCTTCTTTGGAATACTATATTACTTTTCTGAAATTCTGACTGTGAATTATGCATAATAACCTAGATCACAGTGATTACTTCAAGTTTGCCAAGGCCTTGCATTGGAAATGCAGAATTTGGGGCCCTACCTAAGACAGAGCTCCTGAGTTGGAATCTGCCTTTTAACAATCTCTAAGCTACTGGTAGATACATTAAAGTTTGAGAAGTTGTGCTCTAGGAAATGGCTGTAGAGGGTGACATCAGTCATGTAGAGGCAATGCCACTGGACAGAGAATAGCCTTTCTTCAACTTGCTCATGTAAATATAAAAGCATTTTTCTTAGGCAATGTATGTAGAAGTACCAAAAAATTGTATTCTTGAGCTGCAATTGCATTTATTTCTGGGCAGAATAACATGAATAAAGGTATTAAAGAGAATGAAATGATAAGGTATTGGGTTAATTTGACTAGAGGAAGTTCGGCCTAACCAGGTTTGGGGATAACATCCAGTCCTGTCTTTAGCACCTGCAGCCACTGGCTTTGGTCTTCATCTGTCACTTTTACTCATCATTTTTTAAACTACCATTGACAACTTGAAGATCACCAGACATGATTAGCTGTTAATTGTTTTGGCAAGATGCTTTATGTTACCACCTTAATTGTTAGTAGCATTGGTCTGGGAACATTATTTATTTCTTCTTTAAACAATTCTTTGTCGTTTTGTACTCTTTCTTTGTCTAGATCATTGTAATATAGAATAAGGTAAGAGAAAGAATACGTGAATACTTCTGTTTTGTAAAAACAAGTATATACTTCATGTGGGCATTGACTTGAAAATATTCCAGAAAAATAGTTTAAGTTGCTAGATTTATAATCACTAATATTCATAATCCTGTCCACTGGGATATAAGAATAATAATTACAGGGCCTGTATTTTCCAGACCCCAAATTAGAACATCCATGACCAAGAGCAAAATATGTAAAATGAGAATTATCCTGGGAAACTTGGTCAGTAGGTTAGTTATTGTTCATTAATAGAATGGTGATTTTAGAAAAATTTACAAACAGGCTCATAGTGGAATTAAATGTGACTCATTATTTTGGATAACATCCCTAATCTTTTAGAGGACTCAATATGCACAGTTATGGCTTATATTTTTAAGACTGTTAGTTGAAATGCAATGTACTTAGAGAAAGGTACATATTATCCTAAATATATCACTTGATACATTTTTACAGAAGGAACATACTCAAGAAACAGAATAGAACCAGCACCACAAAGCCCCTCTCGTGCCCTCTTGTACTTCCTTTCAATTACTATCCTGCCTTTTAACAGCATAATTTAGTTTTAACTGTATTTGTACTTCTGTATAAATAGAATTATACAGTGTATCCTCTTTTTTCTTTCAACATTGTTTTTGAGATACACCCAAATTACTGTGTGTAGTTTTAGTTCATTCATTCTAATTGCTGTATAGAATTGCACTGTGAGGATATAAAACACATTTTATCCATTCTACTGTTGATGGCCATGTAGGCAGTTTCAGTTTTTACCTATTACAATTAGTGCTGTTCTGAACATTCTAGTATGTATCTTTGGGTGAACATAGATAGGTATTTGTGTATCTACTTGAGAGTGGAATTGCTGGATATACATTGTTGTGCTTTAGAAGATTCTGCCAACTAAAATTGTTGTACCCATTTATACTCCAGTATATGAGACCAAGTTTTTCCACATCCTCTCCAGCAGTTGTTGTCATCTAACTTATAAAAATTTTAGCCACTCTGTGTGTAGAGTAATATCACATTTAGATTTTGCTTTGTATTTTGATATGCCTTACATTTTAGCCAAGCTTCAAGGAGAACCTTTTGTTGAGTCTTTGTTATAAGTGGTCACAGCTCTCCTACAGTTATCCAAGTGCCATAGTTAAGTAGGGTAAAACTAGGCATGATGTGAGAGATCCAAAATGTTTATTTGCTGAAAAATATCTCCTCCATGAGGTTTTACTTGAAATTTCCATTTTTGACATTTACCCTTTCAGGGTCTTGGGCAGCTGCGGACCTCTTGCCTGGGCTAGAGAATTATGCAGCCTGTAGAAATTACTTAAGTAATAATTGAATATTTAATTTGATTAGCTCATCACCATTATTTATCACCTAATGATGGGAAGGTCCTTGAAAATCAGAATACGTGACTCGATGGGAGTGTATTAGAGAATGGAACAGGGCAAGTGGGTGAATGAATGAGGCAGGGAAGCGAAGAGGTATCAAGTACAAAACATTGCATGAATATGTAGGGCCCATCAGGAGGCCCGGGGGAGCCAGGGAGCCACCCACCAAGGGGAACAAGGAGTGACCCAGGAGTGATTATTGCTCTAGAAGTCTAGATTATGAACAAATTAAGAGTTTTACCCACAGCTGGCCCTGACTGCAATAGACAGGTGCAGATTCTTTTGTGTAAAGAGAAAATAGACTTAGTCCTAAACAGCAAATGTTCATCAACTTTAAATTACACCTCAAATGCTGCTGGTGTCTGGACCATTGATGGATGAGCTAGGTCTTTCCAGGTATAATGCTGAGTAATGCAAATTAGATTCTCCTGAGTTATGCCTAGTGCAGCTGGAGGGCACAAAATATTTGCCAGGGACATATCTCCATGCCAAATTCTTGCCATTGTTGTTAATAGTATTGTACCCTGTACATGTGCAAGCACTCTTAGTTTTATTAATGACAAAACTATGTTTTTGCCCTTTCTTTCACCTTTTCGTTTTTGGATCAGTAATAACTTTGGTTTCATCCTGACTCTTCACAAAGCAAATGCTAATCTGAAAGGCATTCAGTCCGTTCTCCCACCATGCAAGCAGTGAGCGGGATCCACTGAGATAAATCTCAGCTGTGCTTCTGCATGTAGATTTGCATGCTATGGGGGATAGACAATGTGAAGAAGGGAGGGAAATGCCTGGGGACATCATGGGCAGGAATCGCATTTCTATGTTTTTTTAGGGTTTGTGGCTGGCCATCCATTCAGCCCTCGTCCTCTGATCCAGTAACAAACACCCTGTCACTTTTTTTCTGGGAGTTGTGAGGAGAAGTGATCACTCAAGAGCCATGCTAATCACTGGTTATGAGTGAGAATATAGTGGAAAAATGATGGTCCTTCTCCCTTATACACTAAGAACAGAGAAAGAAAGTGAAGATGGCTCTAGATTGAGCTGCTCTCATACTATGACAATGTTCGTTTGCAAGTTATGTAAGTAAAGGTAGTATTAAAATATACAGTAGATTTTGATAGCTCTGGTAGACTTTTTTAAGCCCCCTTACCACGGTGCCTCAAAAGCTCCTTTGAAACACATCATTTCAATCCAATTAGAGTCTTTGAATGAAATATGGGATTACTGTCAAAGTGCATATTAAAACATGATACTATTACAAAGATGTAACCAATTTGCTCCTTCAAATCATGTCCTACATACTTTATTTAGGCTTCTGTTCCAATATGAGAAGGATCTTGCCTTGCCAAAAAAATTCTCAGCAGTGTATCAAATACAACTCATAGGAAAGAATGGTCTAATAGGAAACTCAGGTGAAACCAGTAGTACCAAGACTCACCTAGGCATGTTAACCACTAGAGGGCAATATTGGCCATACACTTAGGGGTTCTAACTCTCCTGTGGAGAGCAGTGTAGCTATAGAACTGATCGCCATAGAGACAAATTTTTGTTGAACACCCCACGTGTGCTAGAGTGCTGGGTTCTGTGGTGTTCCTGGGCATGAATAAGACCTTATTTTTCATCTTGAGGAGGATAGATTCAAAAATAAGAGCTTATAATCATGTATTGATTATGATTGAACTAGAAACTGTATTTTATTTATTTATTTACTTTTAAATTTATTTTTATTGAAGTATAGTTGATTTACAGTATTATATTCATTTCAGGTGATATAAACTGTATTTAAAATTTTTTTAGATATCAATTGATAGATGAGGTTGTAAGTGAGGAAAAATAATTTTCCCTCTGCCCTTCTAGGTTCTTGGTTGAGACTCTCCCTGTAATAGAAGATTAACAGGAGAAGAACAAAGAGAAGGTTAATAACATGTATACCTCCAATATACATGGGAGATACCCAGGAAAAGTGAGTAACTCCACCAAATGACCCAAACCACCACCTTAAATACCATCTCCAGCTGAAGAGAAAAGAAAGATGTTGGGTCAGGGTTGGGGGGTGGGGGGGTGGGGGAGGGGGGGAGCCGGGTATGGGAGGTTATCAGGCAAAGCACAGTAAACAAGGGTCTGGTTGTGAAGCAGATTTAAATCTCTGCCTTCTCTGTTGATAAGAGTTTCTAGAGATTTAGTCATCCCCCTCTTCGTGGTACAAGGAGGGAAACGCCCTTACAAATGGAGATTTCCCTTATCTACGTGTCTTACAAAGGGGTAACTTCCATTCAGTTTTCAGAGCTTCTCCTGTGTCTGATGTTACTTAAAAATAATCAGCCTAAAATAATTCTTACGCCAAAGAGGCATATTCTGCTCCCCTTTAATGTACAAATTTGATGTAGACAACATTAAAAGAGGTACAAATACTGCCACTTAAAAACTATGCAAAGCATAAATGAAATTAATTTGGAAGTCTGTTTGGCATAAATGAGCATTGGAGGACAGACTAAGCTATCTTCATTTTGTCTTGACTATAGAATACTCTAACTTAATAAAGATGACTTGCTAAATTGTTAATAGGTCAATAATTTTTCTTCTGTTATAGGTAGACTACATGTTTTCCCTTAGTAGGTCTCATAATTTTTGCTAAATTTACTGGTGAAAAGATGAGAATACTGTCTTATTGAATTATTTGTCATTTGTCTCTAGGATTAAAAATTATTTTTAATTCAAATGAAATAATTAGCTTAACTAGTTATTTCATAAAATAATTGAGTGCTGAAGTCATTCAGCATAAATCCAGACTTTATTACTTTATTGACTTTGCCCATTAGCATAAAAAGGTATCTCAGGAATATTAGTTAATATTTATTAAGCACCTCCTAGATAGAGCAGTCCTATCAAGTGGAAGTTCTTAATTTTTAACAAATATCAGACACAATCTTTGTATATTAATGTGATGTCAAGAAATCTATTTTAGATTGAGACAACATTTGGTTTACATGTTTCTTAAACGTCAAAGATAAAAAAAATGTAGCACCATTAAAACTGATAGCTTTTCAGTCAATGTTGATTAAATTAAACTGAGTTTGAGAGTAGGAAATGAAGAAACTAGACCAGAGCAAATAAAAAAAGTCTCAATTAATGACATTACAGCTGTGACATGTGGACAAAAGCCATATTAAGCAGATGCTATCATCAATTCATATGTTGTCACATTTGCAATGTGGCAACTGGCTCCAGAGACAGAAGATCTTCTGGAAGTGGTGCATCCTGGGACACTGTTTTTTGTTTACTCCACAAATGATCATCAGTCGTAATGATGCAGCAATATTGGTACTTGCATGAGGAACTGTCAAAGCAGAAATCAAGGCAGACCAAAGCATTAGCACATGCTATTCCTTTTTAAAAAATCAAAAATACTACTTAAAGTCCTTTCCTTGAATTTCCTAGCTTTTCCCAAAAGAAAACAAACTCTCCCTCCCCCCCACCCAACAAATCTACAAGCATTTAAAATATATCAGCAACTTATTTATGACACACATACCTTAAGTAGCTCAAGAGACCAGAATTCCATCAAGTGAAGAGATAGGCATGCATTACATTGCTCCTTTATTTAATTACAAAATACAAAAGCCCATTAGCAGAACGGCCTGTTAGCCTGAAGAGAGGATGCTGGCCTGCCATGTGGTGGACTTGCAACTTTCTCTCCTGCTCTGGCTTGCCAAGCTGGCGGGGGCTCGAGAGCAGGCATTGTGCATATGGTCAGTCTCGAGAATGATGCTGAACTATGACCACTTCGTTGTTTCACATTAGGGAAACATACGTATGAAATTCCTGCAAAATACGGCTATAAAAGGCATTTTGTAAATTTTTATTTATGTGAGTTTGAATTAAATATCTTTAGGGAAAAAGTACGAAATTATAATATAAACTTATAATCTAGCTTGGTTCTGCTACCAGCTGTGTGAGGCAGGGGCGGGAGTGTGAGTGGAAAGGGAGAAATCATTTTAAATCACTTGAAATGCCTGGTTTCCCCATTTGTAATGTTGATAACTGGCCTGACCTAACTGTAGGAAGTTTGCATGGATCATATGATATTATGTATGTGAACAACACCGTGTAAATTGGAAAGCAAATGTCCTTATTCTGGCATCCATGACTGGTTTGGGGGCCTTCTCTGAAATTACATTCAGAACTGAGTGTGAATGTCCTTATAGACATTTTCCTGGAGCTTATATCTACTTCTCTTAAGTTTTTGACCCCAAAATAGATTTAAAAGAAAGCTACTGCTGTAAAATAGGAAATATATATGTGATCTTATTTTCATTATTATTCCATTAAATGATTCATTTTGATTATTTTTAATCTGTTATTTCAGAGTTGTATGGTGATTTTAATTTCACCAATGATAATTTCTACCCCAGCTTATACATATGCATCCCTTTCATATGCAAGGAGTAGATAAATCAATGCTTTTGATGTAAGATTATCATGCTTCTCAGGTTGAGAAATTTTTTAATGTAATTTTAAAAGTCAATAATACCAAACATCCACTGGAAGAAGGAAGAGATGCTTGGGAAGACAGAGCAATGCCTAAGACAATGGGCTAGTCCTTCTCCAAAGAGAACCTTTCACAAGAAGAGAGAGAGAAGTCTCCATTGGCTGGATTTCTATCAAGCTTTCTTTTTTTTTTTTTTTTAAACTTTGGGTTTATTTATTTATTTATTTATTTATTTATTTATTTATTTATTTATTTATTTTTGCTGTGTTGGGTCTTCGTTTCTGTGCGAGGGCTTTCTCTAGTTGCGGCAAGTGGGGGCCACTCTTCATCGCGGTGCGCGGGCCTCTCGCTGTCGCGGCCTCTCTTGTTGCGGAGCACAGGCTCCAGACGCGCAGGCTCAGTAACTGTGGCTCACGGGCCTAGTTGCTCCGCGGCATGTGGGATCTTCCCAGACCAGGGCTCGAACCCGTGTCCCCTGCATTGGCAGGCAGACTCTCAACCACTGCGCCACCAGGGAAGACCAAGCTTTCTTTTATTCCCCAGTTCAATCCAGTTTTATTTAAAACAAAAAACTATTATTGTTTTTAAATTATAAAATATTACCTGTTTTTAGCAATTTTTTAGATAATACAAACTTGTAAGGAGTGAAAAATCCTTTTTCATTACCCAACTCTTAACTCCCTAATGGTAACTACTATTAAATGCAAAGGAATTGATAACATTTTAAAATAATAACCTAGAGTCACTTTGGATATTATTTGTTCAGCTAGTATTTATGGAGTGCCGACTCTGTGTCTGACTCTGCTAGACTCAGGGATAGAAAAAGGGAACAAGATGGGTTCAATTCCTGTCATCATGGAGTTGACAATTAAGTAGGAGGCATGGAAAAACAAACCTGTGTGCTAAGCATGGCATCAGACAATGGGAAAATGCAGGGGCACCATCGGAGGAGGGGAAGTAGGTCTAAGCTGAGATTTAGAGCAGGAGTGAGCTGGCCAGTTGGTGAGGGGGCAGAGTGGTCATGTTTTATTATGGTACATGTATAAAAAAGTCACTTACTCATATAATCAATTTTAGCAAATCTTGTTTTGGAGTCTTTCTATAAATGTCTTATCTGCTCCATTAAATCATTGGCTGAACTGATGGTTGTTTTATAAAATTATCTCTACCTACACAGCATCCAAATGCTACTCATCTTCAGTGCCACCAACCATGTTACCACCTCACCTACCAAAGCTCCAAGCCACATCCATCATGTAAAACAGAATTGAGTCAGATATTGTCATAAAATTATTCTCTGTTTCATCTGTACAAGTTTTAAACGTATTAGAAGCAAGAAACATGTATTCTTTTGTATCTTCCAGCGCTGTATTATTGAATATTTTTTACTACAAACCACAGAAAAAAAATACATTTTACTTTGGGATCCAATATGTACGTATATAATGCACTCTGATGTTTTCTATTTTATTCTATTCTATTTCATTTTCTTTAAAAAGACATGCTAGTTGTGACCCACCAAATGGATTTTTATGACCCTAAATTGATTTCCTTATGGGTCTCAACACACAATTTGAAAAATACTTCTCTAGCATTTATAGTACAATGTTAGGCACAAATTTAGAGTTCAATTAAAAAATAAACCCTCTTCCTAATTGATCCGTTTAATCAGAATCTTACTTTCAGCCACACAGGAGGGAAAGCCTTTGAACTCACAACTTACATTACCTGGTATATATGGAAGATAGCAAAATTAAATGGGCCAGAGCCATTCTTCCTAGAATTGTGATTTTAGTTGGTCTAAGTTGTAACTCTTCTTATCCCTAGCATGAAGTAGAGGCAAGAAGCACAATGGAGAAGTTCTATGGTCCTGAGTCAAATCTTCACAGCATCATTTCTTTTGTGTTGCTTGAAGTGTTTTGATGGAGAACAAAGTCAAATATAGATGATTTGGGCATTATCTGTCATTCTGAATTCTACACATTTATTCCATTTTATTTTGTGAGTTTACATAACAATATCTGGAGCTTGGGGAACACACAGAGGAAGTGATTACTTCTGCAGGGGTTGGAGATGGGTGCAAAAGCAGCAGAACAAGATAGATGGGTGATTTGGGAAGGTTTACCAGATTAAATAAGTAAAGAACCTTGAGGATTTATTCTAACATTGTTGGTGAGGAAAGAGAGGCAGGGAGGGCACTATAGAGAGACCAGCATTAGCAAAGTCCCAATATTGGAGTAACGGCAGGAGGATTAGATGCTGTGACAGATATAACAGGAGCCAAAAAAGAGAACAATCAAAGATAATGTCTTACACAATTAGCTAACTAGTGATGACAAAAAAAAAAAAAAAAAAAAGGGAACTCAGAATGAGGAGGGCTCAGAGCTTTGGGGAGGGAACTATTGCATTTGACTTTAGACATACCAATGTCAGGTTTCATTTAAAGTAAACCATTTTGGGTAAAATGACAAAATCAATGGAAAATTGAATACAGTGAAAATTATATAAAATTGTACTACTGTAAGTTCCTTTATATACTATCTCATGGAATTACTTATGAAACTAACTCAAGTTGGCTGAAATAAGACTACTAACAGGTATTAAAAACAGGCTCCAGGAATGTAAATATCAGCAATGATAAATGACGATGTATTGGATATAGGGAGTTGTCTAAAGGTGTGGTTGATGCAAAGGCTAGTCTTGTTTAACAACATTATTAATGAGCTAGAAGAGGAATTAGCAGATGATACATTAAAAAGATTAGAAAAATAACATAAATGGATGAGGATAAATTTCAATTATATTAGGAAGATGACTCCATTCATGGGTAATTTATAAAAAACACAAATATTCAATGGCTGGGGGAAACATCTGGAAAGTTACAAGGACAAAAGAGGTATGGAGTATAAATAGGTATTACATTGAACTTAATTTATAGTAAGAAATAACAAAACTGAGATTAATATATTACAAAGAGGTAATTTTTCCAAAACGGTGTAGTAATAGTTTTTTTCCACAAGCCCTTGGAAGTCTGACAGTCTGTGTAATGCTGAACAGTAGTAACAATTGGTTATGGATATGGAGCAACAGGTGACAAAAAAAGAAAAGAAAAAACCTCGTCAGCCAGGCTGATTAGTAATTTTCATGGCTTTTAAAACTCAGATAGGGACTTCCCTGGTGGTGCAGTGGTTAAGAACCCACCTGCCAATTCAGGGGCACATGTTTGAGCCCTGGTCCTGGAAGATCCCACATGCTGCAGAGCAACTAAGCCCGTGTGCCACAACTACTGAGCCCGTGCACCACTACTACCGAGGCTGTGCGCCATAACTACCGAAGCCTGTGTGCTTAGAGCCCATGCTCCGCAACAAGAGAAGCCACCGCAATGAGAAGCCCACACAAGGCAATGAAGAGTAGCCCCCACTCGCCGCAACTAGAGAAAGCCCGAGTGCAACAACAAAGACCCAACAGAGCCAAAACAAAAACAAAAACAAAAATGAAACAAAACTCATGTAAAATGCATGATTTTATATCAAGTGTGCAGCTCAGAAGTGACAAATTAAATAAAATTGAAATTTGAGATCTATAGCTCTTATTTTCTTCTCGCATTTTAGATAGCTGTATGCATCCAGTGAAATGTTGCTAAAGCTGTGGGCTGTTATGGAAGTAAATTTTTCCCCCTCAACATATACAAGAAGAATTCTTTAAGGAAATCTTTCATTTAAAATTAGTCTTGGGGTATAAACTAAATGGATAACATCGTTTTCATCTTTGCTGTATTTTTCTTTTTATGAATATCTTTTTCTGATTACAATGTAACATTTATTGCAAAAAATGATTTTAAAAAAGCACAAATAAGTAATTTAAATTACTCATAATGATATCATCAATTATGGCTACCCAGAGTTAACCTTTTAGTCTGTATTCTTCCAATCTGTTTTCTATGCCCATAGAAACAAAATAAACACATTGCAAATATTGCTTTGTAAGCTTTTTCATTAAATAATATATGATGAAAAGTTCCCATGTTTTTAAATTGTCTCTGATAACATGACTTTAATGGCTACATATAATTCCATCACATGAATGCGCCATATTTTATTTAGTAGTGTTTTGTTTTGCATATAAGTTGCTTATAATTTTTAACTGTTATAAATAACAGCGATGAACATCCTTGCACATAAACCTTTGTTCATATGATTTATTAGAATCTAAAGGATATAATATAATTCCTAGGAGTGGAACTGCTGGATCAGAGAGTATTAGTGCTTTTTCATAGCATGAAAATATATTAACATATTCCTTCCATAAAAGTTTCACTGGGGCATGAAGTGCCTATTTAACCTCCTCCCTTCTCTGGATGGCTACACAGTGAGGAGATGTTTACACACAACATAATAATAATATTGTCTTATATGTGTTTAGTGTTCACATTTTTCCAAACTATTTCCTAATTTGGCTCTAACAAAAACTCACACAAAGTATATCGTACATCATAGCTGATCCCCAAAGGCTAGTTAATGTTTTCTCAGGGAAGAACAATGTTTAACTGAAAGAAATTTCTGTATTTGACATATCTAAAAACAATCTGTGTATCTGAGCTAGGGCCATGTAGTCAAAGGGATGCAAACTTTAGATAGGAATGAGGCCTGGGAATATCATGTCTTGGCAGAGAAATCAAGGGTCTGGTCTAGGAAGAGATGGATCAGTCAGACCATCAGCACATACCTGGCAAAGGTCCTGGTGATGCAGGGATACATAACCCAGTGATTAAGCAGAAATCAGAACATACTTGGAGGGAAAACACAATGACCTGGAATTTCTATAAACCTAATTTGACTCATCTATGAATAGGTATCATGATAGCAGTAATAATATAAGCCCCAAATATTCCTTTGCGGATTAAATGAGATAATGTTTTTGAGAGTACTTTGTACATTTTAAATCACTATAGAAAGGTTAGTTATTATCAGGCTGAAAGGAAATGCAATGAGGTGACGATCAGGTAAACAATCTGGGATGTCACATATGACAGTTTCTACATTTTAATTTTTTAATTCTTTAATTTTTTATATAACATCTGTAAATTTTATTGTTTTCTGATTTAAGTACTACGTGTCTACTATTAGCACAAAGAAGAAAATTAAAATGACCTTTTTTTTCACCACCCAGTGATAACCCTGTTAAATGCTTGGCTCAAATTCCTCTTCTGTTATTTACTAGCAATGTGACCTTGGGTAAATTATCTCATGCATAAAAGGGAAATAATAGTAATAATAATAATAATAATAATGGTTCACATTTATCATATACTTATCATTGCCAGTCCTGCAATCACTGCTTCATACGGATTAATTCATCTCATACTTCCACTAATCTTATGAAGTAGACCTTATAATTATCCCCATTTTACAGATTAGGAAGCTAGGCTTAGACAGGTTTAGTAACTTGCCCAAAGTTACACAACTAGTAGGATCATTAGTAAATAAAGTGGGAACGTACTTATTTGACATTAACAATAACGTGCAACCAAGATGCATGAATAGGACACAAGTATGGAAATACACGATAACCATTTGGTGATCATAGCTAAGAAAAATTTTGGGAAGTACACAGGGATTAAACTTAAGAAAACATGGTCTGTAAATAATGCCATAGCCTTTTCTGATGCTCCAAAGTGTGATTAGCAAATTCGTAGTATGTGTCAGGGAGTCCCCCTCTTACACACATGTTAAAAATCACTAAGTGAAAGCAAACCACTTTTCCAGGGATTTACAGTCCCAGAACCTTCCTCAACACAGTGAGCCAGGGAGCCACTTCTCAAATGATCAGAATCAAAGCATGCTATAAAACTTATTTGCCTTTCTGATGAAAATACTATACACTGTAACATTACAACTTATTAGGACAAGGGTTGACAAACATTTTCTGTAAGGGGCAAGATCATGGGTCTTAAGAGAGTTGTAAGCAGGTCTCTCTACTTTTTCACATGTTATGAATTGACTCTTCCATCAAGCTGATCTATTCTGCTATGTTTCTTAGAGATATGATCTCATGTTTTCTGTCTTGTAGATCAGGGGTCTCCAATCCCTGGGCCGCGGACCGGTGTCAGTCTGCGGCCTGTTAGGTACCGGGCCACACAGCAGGAGGTGAGCTGCAGGCAAGCAAGCGAAGCTTCATCTACTGCTCCCCATCGCTTGCATTACCGCCTGAACCAGACCCTCCCCCCTCCCGTGGAAAAATTGTCTTCCATGAAACTAGTCCCTGGTGCCAAAAAGGTTGGGGACCGCTGTTGTAGATGGTGTCCTTCCTTTCTTTCTACAGCTGATATTAATCAAGGAGGGTTTCCTGTTTTTGTATTCCTGCAATGACTTCTATGTGATTCTGGGAGTGAGGGGGGGATTGAGTGCAGTTTAACACCCATGCTCAATCGACCATATTTCTCTGGAATCTGAAGAGTGTTTTGTTTTGTTTTGTTTTGTTTTTATAAATTTATTTATTTTATTTATTTATTTTGGGCTGCATTGGGTCTTCGTTGCTGCGCACGGGCTTTCTCTAGTTGTGGCGAGTGGGGGCTACTCTTCGTTGTGTTGCGTGGGCTTCTCATTGCGGTGGCTTCTCGTTGTGGAGCACGGGCTCTAGGTGTATGGGCTTCAGTATTTGTGGCACGTGGGCTCAGTAGTTGTGGTTCGTGGGCCCTAGAGTGCAGGCTCAGTAATTGTGGCGCACTGGCTTAGTTGCTCCACGGCATGTGGGATCTTCCCGGACCAGGGCTTGAACCCGTGTCCCCTGCATTGGCAGGCGGATTCTTAACCACTGTGCCACCAGGGAAGCCCTGAAGAGTGTTTTTAATTTTGAGGCTGGTACACTGCTAGCAGAGCCTGCCTGGATATTCCATAGACCTTCTTCTTCAGAGTCTTTTTCCAGCACCTCCTTAAAAGAAACCACCTGATTCCCAGTGGGTGGTTAAATTAGATCCAGGCTACTGTGGAAAAAGCACAGGACTAGGAGTTGAGACATGATGTTTAGGCCCAAGTTTGTCACCAATAATTTGTATGACCTTAGGCAAGTCACAATTTCTCTAGGCCAGTTTCCTCATCTGTATATTATGGTGTTTGGTCTAGACTGGTGGTTTTCAAACCAAGATCCTTTGGAATATGGACGCTTTACCTATGTGACTAAAGTTTTTGGACGTTGAAATGGGGTAATTGTCTGGCTTTTTCCAATTCTCAAAAAAAAATTACTGAATAGACATTTTTTCTCAATTTAAAAGTCTTTACCTCTAATTTTTTTCTTAAATCTTTTTTCCCTTTTATGGCTGCTTGGACTAGCAGATGAAAAACACATATGAACAAGAAGTGAATGATCCTCATTTGAAATATTTGGAAACAATGAATTATTTCAGATTTGAAGACGTGTGCTCATGCTAGTGATTGTACGCAGTACGTATATAGTCATACTGTCTTTTTTTTTAGGATTAAAAATTTTTTTTGAAGCCGAGTTAGTTTACAGTGTCATGTTAGTTTCAGGTGTACAGCACAGTGATTCAGTTATATATATATGTGTGTGTGTATTTATATTCTTTTTCAGATTCTTTCTCTTATAGGTTATTACAAAATATTGAGTGTAGTTCTCTGTGCTATACAGTAGGTCCTAGTTGGTTATCTATTTTATATATAGTAGTATGTATATGTTAATCCCAAACTCCTAATTTATCCCTCCCCCCATTTCCCCTGGTAACCATAAGTTTGTTTTCTATGTCTGTGAGTCTCTTTCTGTCTTTAGGCAAAACTGTTTTCAGTTCACATGGTTTTAAAAATCTATCAATATTTATGCTATTCCAAAAGGAATACGACGACTTACAGGTGCTTTCCACCTGAGCAAGTTTGAGAACCACTGTTCATATAAGTTTGTGGTTCAGACTTCATATTGCATGCATACAGTATATTTTTCTTCCAGCAAAATTGTTCTCAGTTCATATGAAATTAAATATATCAGCATTTCATAATACATTGAAAAGAATACCATAGATTTTCAGGTGCTTTCCATCTGGGCAAGTCTGAGGATGATGAAATATTCTATAAGTTTTCTCTTAGCTCCTTTTGAAATTCTTCATTTTTTAAAGTATCTCCTTAAATTGTTCCGTCTGCTCATCCCTCTCTTGCCATTTTTTTAAACCCAATATCGTTTTTTTTTTATCCTGCCATCATCTGCTCTGTACGCAGCCAACCCAGGAGGGTTGTTTTGCTCTGAGTACCTATGGGGAGGGCTGACTATTTTCCAGTACCTCAGTACGGCTAGACTATCCTGCCATTTAGCTCTGGGGTCAGTCCTGGGAATTTGATTGAAGATCTTAAACAATGTCTCAGTCTAGCTTTTAGGCATAAGTGTTGAAAGTCAATCGGTAATAGGATGTGTGTGTGTGTGTGTGTGTGTGTGTGTGTGTGTGTGTGTGTGTGTGTGTGTTTTAAATGAAAGATAAGGCTAGATAAAGGCTAGATGTCCTGGAGGCCTTTTCTAGGCTTATCTCTGCTCTATGACCTTTGACAGCAGTTAGATCCTACTTTACTGTAGTTTTTTTCTACCTTGTCAATTTAGCAAGATTGGAACTATTTTTCCCAGAATCTCTTTGTCTGCATGGTACCGGGTTAGGGATGCTGCCAAGAGAATTTTGCACAAAATTTGGAAGGCACAAGTGAAGGAGAAGTCACTCTGTTCTAAGGGTTGGTGTAGGGCACCAGGAACACTGCAGCTTGTGCACATTGTTGCTGATCTGCTAACTCCAATCTGTCCTCCCAGGTTCTAGTTTTCTCCCTTTCTTGAATCACATCCAGTATCTCCTTCCGCCTGCTGACCCTACTGCCCCAAGTGACTTCAGGCAGATGCAGAAGCAACATCCTTCTAAAGATTCCCAGCTCCTACAGTTGTGTAAGGTCTAATCCTTACAATAAATTTCTCATTCTATAGCACTCATGGTGATTCTACTTCCTTGATGGAACTCTACGTGATACACTTTCCAATGGCACAGTTTGCCTTTTGAACTTTGCTTTACCATACAGAAGTGTAGAATGAAGGAAGAAACACATCCATGCCTTTTCTCTCCCCAGAGCAGGTGAGCAGGTGTATGCAGTTGATCTTGCTTCTCTCAAGAGCACTGCTGTCTGACAATGACTCAGAGCACCCCACTTGGAAGGAGATATGGAGTGGAGGAAATGGATACAAAGATGAAAAGAAAACATCCACTAAAAAGGTAATCTCTGCTCTGGCTTCAAGTTTATGGCTCACATCTGCTCATTTTCAGAATGCTGCTTCAGTTTGGTCTTATGATTTCTGTGGTGCCTTCAATCTCAGGAACTAAAGATATGTTCTAGATAAGTCAATGGCTGTTGGGACAACTCACTCCATCCTAAATGAAACTCTACTTCTTACTTGTGCTATAAAGAAGGAGCTGAAATTTTGATGCAAGACTCACAGGGATTGGGGGGTGGGGTGGGGTGGGTCATTACTGTTTTTCCAAGCAAACAATCACAGAAAAACAGGAGCCTCTCCTTAAATCCACCACCACTCTGAAAATAGGTAGAGCCTGTGATTCTTTACCCAGGAATGGGAGACCGAATGTCAGAAGTGTCTTTACTTTCAAGGAAGCCTACAGCCTGGACTTGCATTTTTTTTTTTCACATCCTTATTGGAGTATAATTGCTTTACAATGTTGTATTAGTTTCTGCTGTATAACAAAGTGAATCAGCTATATGTATACATATATCCCCATATCCCCTCCCTCTTGCATCTCCCTCCCACCCTCCCTATCCGACCCCTCTAGGTGGTCACAAAGCACCGAGCTGATCTCCCTGTGCAATGTGGCTGCTTCCCACTAGCTAGCTATTTTACATTCAGTAGTGTATATATGTCAATGAACTTACATTTTTAAAATTTTAGGGTTAGTGCTCATGTGTTACTCTGACACCTCTAGCAGTCAGAGCCAGAACTCAGTCTTCCTTGTGCTAGGCTAGTACTTTATAAACTTCACTCATTTACTTACCTACCTTCATAATTTCATACACCTGTGCTTTTTTCACTTAATTTCTACTTAAACTTAAGTATATTTACCATATTTCATTGAGTCTAATGTAGTTACCATTATAAGATACACCCTTATTTTTTGTACGACCAAGAAAAAAATTTTTTGAACTAAATTGCACAATGCCTTCTTATCTTATAAGTTTTATTTTCCATTTATTGAAAGTGCTCATTTAGATTTCCCCTTGGCCCTGGATGAGTTTCCTAACTATTTCCTACCCAACTTAAAAAAAGAGTTTGTTCTGTGTCCATAGCTCATGAATATTAACACTGGGTCATGGCCCAAATAAATCCACTTTTCCTTGCAGTAGGCTTGTCCAGTGTAAGATTTCTGAGTTTTCAATCCAGGGACTCCCAGCCTTGGATTTGGGATAGAGAAGAACAGGACAAAGAGACTGGATGGGCTGGGCTGGAGAGAAGAGTTAGGAAGGGGTTGCTGAGTAGATATTTTAGAGCTGCTTCGCTCTGCTCCATGGGACAAGAGTGCAGCTTGAGGTGGCAAAATCCAAAAGATTGTGAGACACATCCTGATTCCAGAGATATCAAAATATGAAAGAAAGTGCATATAGCTTGCCAGAAATATAAACAGAAAGTAATACAATGAAATATATGATGTTAATCTCTAACAAGATATATAACTGTGGAGCGCTCTCCACCTGAGGCATGCTCTAAAAAGGGAAATTTGTCAGTGTTAGGTGTTAAATCGTATTAGGACCAAACAAAGGCTTTCTCCTTTATTGAATCAGAAAGATTGGAAGAGTTGAAAAGTGAATAACCTTTCAACTTGAGACTCAGTGTTAATTAGTGCTGGGTCTGGGAACCATCTAAAACCATGTTAGTAGATACCACCAGTAGTTTGCAGCTTACACTTTGGAAAACACAATGTAAATACTGTCCTTTATCTTTTCTGTTATTATCTGCTGCAAGAGCACTAACAAGTGGACCAGGAAAGATTAAAAAAAAAAAAGGTGCTAGTCACGTCCAAGCAAGGATGAGTAGATAACAGGGATAAGTCACAGGTAGAAAACTGAGTCCTTACATAACCTCAGAATTGACAGAACAATCTGCTGATCTAACTATTGAAGCACTGTTGTTTTATTTTTTTATGGCTTCATAACAAATTACCACAAACTTAGCAGTTTAAAATAACATCTATCTATTAGCTCTGTCTGTGGGTCAGAAGTCCTACCTACAGTGCTCAGAAGAGTTTTCACAAGGTGACAAACTCGCTGAGCTCTTATCTGGAGTATCAGGGGAAAAATTTGCTTTCAATCTCATTCAGGTTGTTGGCCGAATTCAGTTCCTTGTGATTGTAGGACTGAAGTCTTCAACGTTTTCTTGTTGACTGTCAGCTGGGAGGTCATACCAAGTTCCTCTTTGCTTTGGTCCTTGCCCTATGGCTCTCCATCTTAAAAGCATGTCAGATCCTTAGCTTTGACTTTGATTTTCCCTTCTGCTACTAGTCAGAGAAAACTTGGCTTTAAAGGGCTCATGTGATTAGATCAGGATTTTACATCTGCAAAATCCCTTCACAGTACTATCTACATTAACATTTGATTGAATAACCAGGGACAGAAATCTCCGTAGGCCGTCTTTAGAATTCTGCCTACCACAGTCATCCTTCGAGATCAAGCTTGACTGTATAGAAATAAAAAGGAGACCCTTGAGATGTTTCCATAATGATTCTGGACAGAATTAAAGATGGACCATAAACTAAAGTGTCTCCTTGTAGTTAATACTATAGCTAGTCTCCAAAATAAATCACCAGTCAAAAAAATACAGAGCAGTTAACCTATTTATTTTTATGTGACCACAGATTACTTCACAGTAATCCATTAGTGAATTTCACTTAGAAATAACAATTTGACAAAAGTATAAAATGTCTAAACCTCCACTTTTCTGTTTTCAGAGATGCTCCTAAACACTAATAGAGATTTTTTTTTCTTTGCTGTTAAATCTTAAACTGGGGACAATTTTCATAATTAAATTAATTCTCTCACCCTTAAAAAAGAATTTTTGGGCTGAAAATACTGATATTTAAATATCTGAACTTCACATACACACATGCACTTTTAGCTATGTCTGCTTAAAAGCTGGAATCAACAGTTGACTCTCACTTTATTACTCAGAACTCAATCACTGTAGGAATACAGAGAAGTTCAAAGATACAACATGATTTTGAAGCCAAAATACACTAACTTCATCCTACTGAAAGGAGACACTTGTGTCCCACTGAGATGATGGAGTTCAGGCTGCAACAAAAGTTCAGGCAGGCCCGCTGTAGCACCTCCCTGCTCTGCAGTATGCAGCTTCTATCTGGTGCTCCCCAGAGCTGGGAATTAACCACAAACACCGCCTTGGGGAACAGTGTTAGCAGCTGAGAAACTGCAGAAACAAGCTGCTTCTCAGTGACTTCCCGATATTATCAGAATGCAAGAAAATAATTAAAATCCTAATTAAGTAGTTTCTCATCTGGCCCATTTGAAGACGCTCCAAAATGGTCAGATTTAAGGCATGGTAAACAACTGAAGTGTTAAGTGCGCTTGTTAGTTGAAACCTTTGTCAGAGGTCCGGTCTACATGAAGAATGTGAAATGGAGAATTGAGGCAATATCTGCATAATTCAAAGCCAAAGCAACTTTGCTTGTGTTATCTCTATTTTTCAAGTGAAAAACCTATCTTTCTTTTACTTAATTTTTTGCGTAAATACTTATTCATCATTTTTTAGCATAATATTGTATCCAGACTAATTTTCCTATTCATAAATGATATGGAGAATATGGGAGATGGGCTGAAAAAAATCCTAAGAGGGGCTTCCCTGGTGGCACAGTGGTTGAGAATCTGCCTGCCAATGCAGGGGACACGGGTTCGAGCCCTGGTCTGGGAGGATCCCACATGCCGCGGAGCAACTAGGCCCGTGAGCCACAATTACTGAGCCTGCGCGTCTGGAGAGGCCGCGATAATGAGAAGCCCCGCGCACCGCGATGAAGAGTGGCCCCCACTTGCCACAACTAGAGAAAGCCCTCGCACAGAAACGAAGACCCAACACAGCCATAAATAAATAAAATAGTGTTTAAATAAATAAAAATAAAAATAAAAAGCCAGCTTGTATATCACCTGCTCTTTAAAAAAAAAAAAAAAAATCCTAAGAATACAATGAAGTTTTAAATACTAATTAATTTCTCAAAATTTTTCTAATTTTGGCATTTTTACTCATAAAATTATAAAGTTATACATATTATACTACCTGTATTAATTTTATGCTCAAAGGCTTAAATACAAAATATATGATATCTACCTTTACAAGTGAAATTTAATCATGGCTCTGTATTTTGGAGCCTGATTTTCTTCTGACTACCTTCTCTCAGTTTTACTTTATTTCCTCTTTTGTATGGACCCAGTAAGAAACAAACATTACTGTGTTTTCCAGAGATGTAGTTTCCTAGGAAACATTTGTTAGAATTATATTATAAAAAGGCATCTAACAAGATTAAGCATACTAATCGACAACATTTGACCTATGTGTGTGTGTGGGGGTGTACTCTGTAGATTTCTCAGCAGTAATTTATGTTATTATTTTGAAATTGCTATTTAGAGGTGAATACACATACACATATTTAAAGTTTTAAGTATGAGTAATATCATAATCAGTGTTATATCCAAGCAAAGTTTCTTTTAAAAAGGAACATTTATCTCCCGTGATTCCTACCATTTTCAGATTCTCCCTGACCTTGTTGGTTTTGCCAAACCTTGCCTCTGGGACTCATCACTTTGTTGCTTCCTCTTCTCTGACTATTCCTCCCTTTCTTTTTAAAAAAATATATTGAATAAATTTGACTTGTAACATTGTGTAAGTTTAAACAATCTGATTAAAAAATGGGCAGAAGAACTAAATAGACATTTTTCCAAAGGGGACATCAAAATGGTCAACAGGCACATGAGAAGATGCTCAACATCAGAAACCATCAGCGAAATGCATATCCAAACCACAATGAGATATCACCTCATACCTGTTAGAATGGCTGTCATCAAGACAAGAGACAACAGGTGATGGTGAGGGTGTGGTAAAAATGGAACACTTATACATTGTTGGTGGGAGTGTAAATTGGTCCAATCACTATGGAAAAACAATATGGAGTTTCCTCAAAAAATTAAAAATATATCTACCACATGATCCAGCAATTCCACTTCTGTGTATGTACCCAAAATAAATGAAAACAGGATTTCTACCATGTATTTGCACTCCCATGGTTATTGCAGCATTATTTACAATAGCCAAGATATGGAGACAACAACCCAAATGCCCATCAATGGATGAATGGATAAAAAAGATGTGGTGCATTTACACAATGAAATATTATTCAGTCTTGAGAAAGGAGGATATCTTCCTCCCACTTTTTCTCTCTTTTCCAAATCTTTTCTTTGGAGAAGAGATTCGTGCTTCAAAGTATGAACTTTGGAACTGGACTGCCTGGTTTGAATCCCTGCTGTGCCACTTACAAACCATATGATATTGGGCAAATCACTTAATCTCTCATGCCTGTTTCTTCAAGCTGGAAAATGGGGAAAATGTAGCACTAATCTTGGGTTATTGTGAAGAGCAAATGAGTTAAGCATATAGTATGCACTTTGTAATTGTTAGCTAATATTATTTCCATTGTATTAATTATTTCTGGAACACCATTCTATAGTAAACAAAACCTCCTACTTCCTTAGCCTTGTCATATATTTTACCTCTTGGTCTCAACTGAAACTTAGATCCTCTTTGAGGACAACTCAAGCAATTCAAGTGAAGGTGGCTCTACCTTCCAGGTTTAGCTTATCCCAGTTCTAGGAGGAGGGATCAACATCCCAGACACTTCCAACGCAGTACTCCAGCACTATAAGCAAAAACTTCTCCTTGTTTGAAGCTTCTTTCTCCCTCCCTTCTAATTATGCTTCCAATACATCTCAATAAAAACTTTGACACCCAGGTTATAGTTTTCCTCTCTTCCCCATGTCTTCATACGTGTAATTTCAGTGTCCATGAAGAAGATTCACCCAATGCTCTAGCTTCCCAGTAATTGATCTCTTTATTCTGATGACTTTCACTTTCTCCAGGCTTCAGCCCCACCCTAGACTTTGTCATCACTCAGATCAGCTCTATTTCAGAAATAGTATACCTGCATATCATAGTCTTTGACCATAATGATGTTCATTGGAAAATGCCAAAGGAGCAACTACTCTATCTAGACTGTAAATTAAATTCTTGACAATAGGCCTGTGTCTTTTGCTTGCTCATTTGCCTTCCCCACAAATCACGTAATAGGAGTTTAAGATCTCGTTTGATTGATTTATAGGTAAATATCTTTCCCAAGCATACTGGAGTAAACTGGTCACTATTCTTTTCTTTCTCTTAGTGTAATTGTAAATAGTTTCATCTTATACGCAGTTAGTTTAGTAGCAGAGACTATTATTCCACATGTACATAGGTGTAGGCAACGCTTTCTGAAGAACTGACCTATATTTCATGGAAATATTCTGATCTCCTTTGTTCCCTCTAGCTAAGAGTTTCCAGATCAGCTAGATTACTTTCAGATAATTCTGATGGCTAGTCACGATTCTCTGATCAATGTGCTGGAAGGAAAGGGAGCAAAAAAGATGATACTCTTAGAGGCCATTGTAACAGAATAGTCTAGATTAAAGATAAGAAATCTATATATTGTTAAGTTATTACATAGATGCCATTTTTGTTTTCAGAAATTGAATTCTAGAACCTCCTCCTATCTATATTTTTTGTTTCTTATAGTACATTTTTGTATTATAAAAGCAATACAACGTTATTATAAAATTATTTGAAAAAAAAGAAAAGCAATAAAGAGAAAATAAATACCGCCTATTAATTCCACATTCTATTATAACGATATAAATGCCTTTCATACTTTTTGCTAGGTACATACTATGTGTGTAATACATGCTGATGTACACTTTCTCTTTTCAAGGAATTATCAATACTGTACATAATATTTTGTAAACTTTTTCCTACTTAATAAAATATATATTTCATATTTGTCCATGTTAGTAAGTATCCCACTACAACATTGTTTTTAATGAGTGTGTTGCGTTTCACTGAATAGACGTAATATACTTTATTTAACCAAAATACTATTGTTGAACATTTAGAGTGTTTCGACAATGCTGTATTGAAGTCTTTGCATAGTTCTTTAACTATTTCCTTGGGTTACATTCTTAAAAGTTAATTCCTAGGTAAAACTACTTTACGTAGGAATATTTTAAAATAGTTTTTAAAAACATTACAAAAAGAATACATGCTAGTTGTAAAAAAAATCCAATTCAGTAAAATACATTCAAATGTATATTTGTCTACTTATATTCCCCATCTTAAGTGTTGCTAGAGTGAAATTTTAAAGATGTTTAATATTTTTCTTAGACTAATTCCTGAATATCACGTTGCTGGATCTCAGGATGTGCATTTTGAAAACTATAACAGACACAAATGAACTTACTTACAAAATAGAAACAGACTCACAGGCATAGGAAACAAACTTATGGTTACTAAAAGGGAAAGGGAGTTGGGGAGGGATAAATTAGTTTGGGATTAACAGATACAAGCTACTATACATAAAATATAGATAAGCAACAAGGTCCTACTGTATAGCCCAGGGAACTATAGTTAATATCCTGTAATAAACCATAATGGAAAAAAATATGAAAAATAATATGTATATATATGTATAACTGAATCACTTTGCTGTACACCGGAAACTAACACAACATTGTAAATCAACTATACTTCAATTAAAAAAAATCACAAAACTCTGACGTACACTGCCAAATTGCCCATACAGAAGATGTATGCTTCTTCCAGCCTGGTATGAGACTATTGTTTTCCCGTGATCTAGTCCAATATCAGATATTATCATTTAAAAAAGATCTTTGCCAATTTGGTAAGTGAAAAATTGTAACTTCTAAAAAAATTTGTACTTTTGATTCATGGTAATGTTAAATGCCTTAAAATTATTGCATTTTGGGGAAATTATCTGTTCATACGCTTGGTTACTTTTTCCATTGAGTCATGCTTCAGAGAGACTGGCGAGCTCTTCACCAAACCCACTTTATTTTTCTCCTAAACACACATCCAGACTACATTTCTTAGCCTCCCTTGAAGTTATATAAGAATACCAAACCGAGTTCTAGCCCAGACTATAATAAACCTCTGAAGGTCACAAGTCTGGTACAAGTCTCACCAGGCTAAAGTCAAAAGTGTCAGTAGGGCTTGTATTGCCCTCTGCAGACTCTAGAGGAGAGAGAATCTGGTTCTTTGCTCTTTCAGGTTGTTGGTAGAATTCATTTCCTTGTGGTGATAGGATTGCATTCCTCTTTTAGTTTGCTGGCTCTTAGGTGAGGGATGTTCCTAAATTCTAGAGACCACCAACCTTCTTTGACCTGTGGCCTTGCCTTGTCCACCTTTGAAATCAGCAATAGGAGTCCCTCTCATGCTACAGATTCTCCGGCTGCATCTCTCTGACTCATGCTTCTGCCTTCTTCTTCCACTTAATGGGCCAATGTGATTGCAATAGGGACACCTGGGTGATACAGGATAATCTCTCTATTTTAAGGTCAGCTGATTAGCAACCTTAATTCCAACCTAGATTTCCTTTTGCCATGTACGGTAATATATTCATGGACATAATACAGGTAAGCAGAGGTGCTGGGGCCACAATCCTGCTGACCACACACTCTCTTTCTTTCTCCTTCCAAAATATAATGTGTAGGACAGATACCATGTTTATTTTTGTATCCCCTTTGTTTAGACCAGTGGTTGGCACAAATAATATAACTAAGGATTTGCTGATGAATATATGAAGAATATTTTCATCAAATAACTTGATGAAACTGTACCATTAAGCCTACATTCCAATAGTCTTGTATTTGAGTAACTGTTCCATGTGGCATTAAATATTTCTGAGAATATTTTGGCATAAACAAATAAACAAATAGCATATATTTTCCAAAACATACCATTAACATTTGGTATAATACCATTTTCCTTTTTTTAATATGTTATTTTCTACACATCTTATTCTTGATACGCCCTTTCATTTTCCTTCTACAAGCCAGTTTTCTGTGGATATGGAAAATAAAACCACTTCCAAGTGGAAACTGAGATAAATAATATTTAAGTAAAATTCTCAAAGATAAGCCCCTTGTATAAATAGGACTCTAAGGATTGCACAACTAATTCTTCATGGGTATCCCTATCACAGAACCAAACAATCTCTGCTTCCTCTTTTTTTATTGTGGTGAAATACATATAACATAAAATTTGCTATTTTACCCATTTTTAAGTGTATAATTCAGTGGTGTTAATTACATTCACACTGTTGTGCAGCCATCACCACTGTTTCTAAAACCTTTTTATCACGCTACTCTCAAAGAATTTCTTTTTGAAAACCTTTTAAGTTAACTGATTTCAATCTTTAAGAACTTATGAAGTTTAAACATTCCTATTTTCAAGAAAACTCACTGCCATTTTGTTAATTCAAAATAACTTTATCAACAGTAATGTAAACATTGAGATTATAAAATATATCTTTTTTTTACAAATTTTTCAGATTCCTCTATAACCCAGGTGATATTTTTATTAATTTTTTTAAATAGAACAATAATATTCTCCCAGCAAATATGTATAAAACAACTTTTTTTTTCCTAAATAAACAAAATAGGAAACAATATTTATAAGACTTTAAAATTTATTTCTAAAACTAGTGGCTGACTACTTTTTTTTTTCTCACATCTTTATTGGAGTATAAATGCTTTACAACGTTGTGTTAGTTTCTGCTGTACAACAAAGTGAATCAGCTATATGTATACATATATCCCCATATCTCCTCCCTTTTGAGCCTCCCTCCCACCCTCCCTATCCCATCCCTCTAGGTCTTCACAAAGCACTGAGCTGATTTCCCTATGCTATGCAGCATCTTCCCACTAGCCATCCAATTAACATTTGATAGTGTATATATGTAAGTGCTACTCTCTCACTTCATCCCAGCTTCCCCTTCACCCACGTCGCTCAAGTCTGTTCTGTACTTCTGCGTTTTTATTCCTGCCCTGCCACTAGGTTCATCAGTACTGCTTTTTAAAATTCCATATATATGCGTTAGCATACGGTATTTGTTTTACTCTTTCTGACTTAACTTCACTCTGTAAGACAGATTGTAGGTCCGTCCACCTCAATACAAAAAACTCAATTTCGTTCCTTTTTATGGCTGAGTAATATTCCATTGTATATATGTGCCACATCTTCTTTATCCATTCATCTGTCGATGGACTAAAATTTAGGTTGCTTCCATGTCCTGGCTATTGTAAATAGTGCTGCAATAAACATTGTGGTACATGTCTCTTTATGAAATATGGTTTTCTCAGGGTATATGCCCAGTAGTGGGATTGCTGGGTCATATGGTGGATCTATTTTTAGTTTTTTAAGGAACTTGCATACTGTTCTCCATAGTGGCTATATCAATTTACATTCCCACCAACAGTGCAGGAGGGTTCCTTTTTCTCCACACCCTCTCCAGCATTTATTGTTTGTAGATTTATGATGATGGCCATTCTGACCGGTGTGAGGTGATACCTCATTGTGGTTTTGATTTGCATTTCTCTAATGATTAGTAATGATGACCATCTTTTCATGTATTTGTTGGCCATCTGTTTGTCTTCTTTGGAGAAATGTCTACTTAGGTCTTCTGCCCATTTTTGGATTGGGTTGTTTGTTTTTTTGATGTTGAACTGCATGAGCTGCTTGTATATTTTGGAGATTAATCCTTTGTCAGTTGCTTCATTTGCAAATATTTTCTTCCATTCTAAGGGTTGTCTTTTCATCTTGTTTATGGTTTCCTTTGCTGTGCAAAAGCTTCTAAGTTTCATTAGGTCCCATTTGTTTTTTTTGTTTTCATTTCCATTACTCTAGGAGGGGGGTCAAAAAGGATCTTGCTGTGATTTATGTCGTAGAGTGTTCTGCCTATGTTTTCCTCTAAGAGTTTTATAGTGTCTAGCCTTACTTTTAGTTCTTTAATCCATTTTGAGTTTACTTTTGTGTATGGTGTTAGGGAGTGTTCTAATTTCATTCTTTTACATGTATCTATCCATTTTTCCCAGCACCACTTACTGAAGAGGCTGTGTTTTCTCCACTGTATATTCTTGCCACCTTTATCAAAGATAAGGTGACCAGATGTGCGTGGGTTTATCTCTGGGCTTGCTATCCTGTTCCATTGATCTATATTTCTGTTTTTGTGCCAGTACCATACTGTCTTGATTACTGTAGCTTTGTAGTATAGTCTGAAATCAGGGAGCCTGATTCCTCCAGCTCCATTTTTCTTTCTCAAGATTGCTTCGGCTATTTGGGGTCTTCTGTGTTTCAATACAAATTGTGAAATTTTTTGTTCTAGTTCTGTGAAAAATGCCATTTGTAGTTTGATAGAGATTGCATTGAACCTATAGATTGCTTTGGGTAGTATAGTCATTTTCACAATGTTGATCCTCCCAATCCAAGAACATGGTATATCTCTCCATCTGTTTGTGTCATCTTTAATTTCTTTCATCAGTGTCTTATAGTTTCTGCATACAGGTCTTTTGACTCCTTAGGTAGGTTTATTCCTAGGTATTTTATTCTTTTTGTTGCAATGGTAAATGGGAGTGTTCCCTTAATTTCTGTTTCAGATTTTTCATCATTAGTGTATAGGAATGCAAGAGATTTCTGTGCATTAATTTTGTATCCTGCAACCTTACCAAATTCATGGATGAGTTCTAGTAGTTTTCTGGTGGCATCTTTAGTATTTTCTATGTATAGTGTCATGTCATAAGCAAACAGTGACAGTTTTACTTCTTCTTTTCTGATTTGTATTCCTTTTATTTCTTTTTCTTCTCTGATTGCTGTGGCTAACACTTCCAAAACTATGTTGAATAACAGCGGTGAGAGTGGACATCCTTGTCTTGTTCCTGATCTTAGAAGAAATGCTTTCAATTTTTCACCATTGAGAAGGATGTTTGCTGTGTGTTTGTCATATATGGCTTTTATTATGTTGAGGTAAGTTCCCTCTATGCCCAATTTCTGGAAGTTTATTTCATAAATGTGTGTTGAATTTTGTCAAAAGCTTTTTCTGCATCTATTGAGATGATCATATGGTTTTTATTCTTAAATTTGTTAACATGGTGTATCACATTGATTGTTTTGCATATATTGAAGAATCCTTGCATCCCTGGGATAAATCCCACTTGATCCTGGTGTATGATCCTTTTAATATGTTGTTGGATTCTGTTTGCTAGTATTTTGTTGAGGATTTTTGCGTCTATGTTCATCACTGATATTGGTCTATAATTTTCTTTTTTTTGTAGTATCTTTGTCTGGTTTTGGTATCAGTGTGATGGTGACCTTGTAGAACAAGTTTGGGAGTGTTCCTCCTGTTCCTCCCTCTGCAATTTTTTGGAAGAGTTTGAGAAGGATAGGTGTTAACTCTTCTCTAAATGTTTAATAGAATTTGACTGTGAAGCCATCTGGTCCTGGACTTTTGATTGTTGGAAGATTTTTAATTACAGTTTCAATGTCATCACCTGTGATTGGTCTGTTTATATTTTCTAATTCTTCCTGGTTCAGTCTTAGAAGGTTGTACTTTTCCAAGAATTTGTCCATTTCTTCCACGTTGTCCATTTTATTGGCATATTGGTGCTTGTAGTAGTCTCTTATGATCTTTTGTATTTCTGCTGTGTCAGTTGTAATCTCTCCTTTTTTCATTTCTAATTTCTTTGATTTGAGTCCTCTCCCTTTTTTTCTTGATGAGTCTGGCTAAAGGTTTATCAATTTTGTTAATCTCAAAGAACTAGCTTTTATTTTTATTGATCTCTGCTACGGTTTTCTTTGTTTGTATTTCATTTATTTCTACTCTGATCTTTATGATTTCTTTCCTTCTATTAACTTTGGGTTTTCTTTGTTCTTTTTCTAGTTGCTTTAGGTGTAAGGTTAGAATGTTTATTTGAGATTTTTCTTGTTTCTTGAGGTGAGCTTGAATTGCTATGAACTTCCCTCTTAGAACTGCTTTTCCTTTGTCCCCTAGGTTTTGGATAATCGTGTTTTCGTTGTCATTTGTCTCTAGGTATTTTCTGATTTCCTCTTTGATTTCTTCAGTGATCTCTTGGTTATTTCGCAGCACACTGTTTAGCCTCCATGTATTTGTGTTTTTTACTGTTTTTTTTCCTGAAATTGATTTCTAATCTCATAGCGTTGTGGTCGGAAAAGATGCTTGATACGATTTCAATATTGTTAAAATTTCTAAGGCTTGATTTGTGACCCAAGATGTGATCTATTCTGGAGAACGTTCCGTGTGCACTTGAGAAGAAAGTGTATTCTTCCACTTTTGGGTGGAATGTCTTAAAATATCAGTTAAGTCAATCTGGTCTATTGTGTGATTTAAAGCTTGTGTTTCCTTATTTATTTTCTGCCTGGATGATCTGTCCATTGGTGTAAGTGAGGTGTTAAAGGCCCCCACTATTATTGTTTTAATGTTGACTTCTCCTTTTATGTCTGTTAGCATTAGCCTTATGTATTGTGGTGCTCATATGTTGGGTGCATAAATATTTATACTTGTTATGTTTTCTTCTTGGATTGATTCCCTTGTTCATTATGTAGTGTCCTTCCTTATCTCTTGTAACTGTCTTTATTTTAAAGTCTATTTTATCTGATATGAGTATTGCTACTCCAGCTTTCTTGTGATTTCCATTTGTATGGAATGTCTTTTTCCATCCCCTCACTTTCAGTCTGTATGTATCCCTAGGTCTGAAGTGGGTTCTTGTAGACAGCATATATAAGTATCTTGTTTTTGTATCCCTTTAGCCAGTCTGTGTTTTTTGGTTGGAGCGTTTAATCCATTTACGTTCAAGGTGATTATCGATATGTATGTTCCTATTACCATTTTCTTAATTGATTTGGGTTTGTTTTTGTGGGTCTTTTTCTTCTCTTGTGTTTCCTGCTTAGAGAAGTTCCTTTTTCATTTGTTGTAAAGCTGGTTTGATGGTGCTGAATTCTCGTACCTTTTGCTTGTCTGAAAAGCTTTTGATTTCTCCATTGAATCTGAATGAGATCCATGCTGGATAGAGTAATCTTGGTTGTAGGTTTTTCCCGTTCATCAATTTAAATATGTCCTGCCATTCCCTTCTGGTTTCCAGAGTTTCTGCTGAAAGGTCAGCTGTTAACCTTATGGGGATTCCCTTGTATGTTATATGTTGCTTTTCCCTTGCTGCTTTTAACATTTTTTCTTTGTATTTAATTTTTGATAGTTTGATTAATATGTGTCTCAGTGTGTTTCTCTTTGGGTTTATCCTGCCTGGGACTCTCTGAGCTTCCTGGACTTGACTGACTATTTCCTGTCCCATGTTAAGGAAGTTTTCGACTATAATCTCTTCAAATATTTTCTGAGACCCCCTTTTTTTTTTCCTCTTCTTCTTCTCGGACCCCTATGATTCAAATGTTGGTGCATTTAATGTTGTCCCAATGGTGTCTGAGACTGTCCTCAATTCTTTTCATTCTTTTTTCTTTATTCTGCTCCCTGGCAGTTATTTCCACCATTTTATCTTCCAGCTCACTTATCCGTTCTTCTGCCTCAGTTATTCTACTATTGATTCCTTCTAGAGTATTTTTAATTTCAATTATTGTGTTGTTCATCACTGTTTGTTTGCTCTTAGTTCTTCTAGAACCTTGTTAAATGTTTCTTGTATTTTCTCCATTCTGTTTCCAAGATTTTGGATCATCTTTACTATCATTACTCTGAATTCTTTTTCAGATAGGTTGCCTATTTCATCTTCATTTATTTGGTCTTTAGGTTTTTACCTTGCTCCTTCATCTGTAACATATTTTTTGTTGTTTCATTTTTTTTTTCTTATGGGTGGGGCTGTATTCCTGTCTTACTGGTTGTTTGGCCTGAGATGTCCAGCACTGGCGTTTGCAGGCAATTGGGTAGAGCTGGGTCTTGGTGCCGAGATGCGGACCTCCAGGAGGCCTTACTCCAATTAATATTTCCTGGGATCTGAGGTTTTCTGTTAGTCCAGCGGTTTGGACTCTGAGCTGCCCCCACAGGAGCTTGGGCCCGACCTCCAGCCTGGGAACCAAGATCCCATAAGCTGTGTGGCGTGGCAAAAATGAGAAAAAGGAGCAGTACAATAACAAAGAATAAAAAACAAAATAATATTAGGAAGATAAAAAATATATTAGAAAATATAAAAATATAATTGACACAACTGCAACAAGGTAAAGCAAAACCACAACAGAAAAAAGAAAAAAAAAAAGCCTTGGCTATGGAGGGTGGAGTTAGGTAAGGGGTGGAACTTAGGCAGGGGTGGGGTTTAGGGTGGGGTGGGACCTAGGTGTGGGGGGGTGACGTTCAAGCATGGGGTGGGGCCTTTGCTTAGGACCTGCGGGCAGAAGGGGAGAGGCAGCGTGCATCCAAAGGGAGGCCTCTGGAGTGTGGAGTTCCGCAGTTTAGAGGTAAGGCCCTGGGTGAGGGTGTGTGGGTGGGGTTTAGGCCCAGTGTGGTTGGAGGGGGGTTTCAGAGGGGGTCTCTGAATGTAGAGATAGGGCCCTGGGAGGGGTGTAGGGGCAGGGCTTGGGCTCTGCTTGTTAGGAGGAAGGCTCCAAGGACAGAGGATTAGGCCCAGGAGCCCAACAGGCTCCCCAGTGCCTAAGTAGACAGGGAAAATGCTGGCCACATTCCCTTCCATTCCTCTGCGCCACCCCCCACCCCCTCGCGACCGGATCTCCCCCAGGGTTTCCCATGTCCCCGCTGGACCCCTAACCGTGCGTGGGTCTGGCTGGGTGTAGGAACTCCTCCCCTCCCCCCAGCTGCCCCTCAGGGGTGCCGGTCCTGGAGGTCTGCCCTTTACTTTTGCTCCCCCTTCCCACTCTCCCACTCCCTCAGGACCTGCGCGGCTGGAGGGGGCCTTGGTGGGTAGAGGATCAGGCCTGATATCTCAGCAGGCTCCCACGGGCTCAAGTGGGCAGGGGAAACCTGGCCATGCTCCCTTTTGACCCTCTGCCCTCCCAATGGTCCCCCAATTTCCCCCTTCGGGCGTGGGATCCTTTCCCCTCCCCCAGCTGCCCCTCAGAGGCGCCAGTCCCATTCCGCCTCCACTTCTCCTTCCCCCTCATCCCCCCCATGCCCCATGTCCTACCTGGTCACTGGGGGTTCCTCCCGTCCCCTTAGGTGTCCGTGGTCCCCCACCGGTGCCTGGTAGGTGTCTTAGTTGTGTGGAGACGCGAACTCTAGTCCTTCTAGTCCACCATCTTGACTCCACCCTTGAGTACTTTTTTAAAAAAATCATTTGGTTGGTAGATTTAGAACACATCTGCCTGGCTATCACCTACAATGAAAGTACAAGTAATGTTAACTTCAGTATAACCTCATTTGTTAAAAAAAAATTTCAATAAATGTATATTCTACTTAGGTGAAATTTAGTGGGGTTAAATTTTAAAATTGCTATAAGAATCCCATTTTAAGCTGGTCTTTCCCATAAGAAGGCCCCATAGACCTTCTCCAAAAAGATCACGTGAAATGATAAGAAATACTAATTATACATTATTACCATAATACAATATTACACTTACTAGTGTAAAACTAACTGGTGGTAGAATGATTGTGTTACTTACAAACAATTGACACTAGAAAATTATTTCCTACCTAGTAATTTTAGAATTACATAATGTGATCTCCTTTTATTCATTCTTTCCCAGAGAAATTTAACTGTAAATACTTTTCTACACATATGCATGCATGTACACACACACAGTCTGATGAATCTGATTGGCAAAGGCATTAATTGCAGCTGGCGGGGTTGTGGTGCCTCTTTGTGTTTTTGTCCTTTTAGAGTTATGTGTTATTGTTTTTATATTGCTACTTCTTGAAAGCAGATTGAACTTAGATAGCTTTCCCTTTAAGAAAAGATTTTTCCAACTAATTTAACAAAAACAATTTTTCCATTTTTCTAGAATAGATTTGAGACCTGAAAGTTTTTTTTTTTTTAACATCTTTATTGGAGTATAATTGCTTTACAATGGTGTGTTAGTTTCTGCTTTATAACAAAGTGAATCAGTTATACATATACATATGTTCCCATATCTCTTCCCTCTTGCGTCTCCCTCCCTCCCACCCTCCCTATCCCACCCCTCTAGGTGGTCACAAAGCACCGAGCTGATCTCCCTGTGCTACGCGGCTGCTTCCCACTAGCTATCGATTTCACATTTGGTAGTGTACACATGTCCATGCCACTCTCTCACTTCATCCCAGCTTACCCTTCACCCTCCCTGTGTTCTCAAGTCCATTCTCTATGTCTACGTCTTTATTCCTGTCCTGCCCCTAGGTTCTTCAGAACCATTTTTCTCTTTTTTTAGATTCCATATATATGTGTTAGCATACGGTATTTGTTTTTCTCTTTCTGACTTACTTCACTCTGTATGACAGACTCTAGGTCCATCCACCTCACTACAAATAACTCAGTTTCGTTTCTTTTTATGGCTGAGTAATAGTCCATTGTATATAAGTGCCACATCTTCTTTATCCATTCATCTGTCAATCGACACTTAGGTTGCTTCCATGTCCTGGCTATTGTAAATAGAGCTGCAATGAACATTTTGGTACATGACTCTTTTTGAATTATGGTTTTCTCAGGGTATATGCCCAGTAGTGGGATTGCTGGGTCGTATGGTAGTTCTATTTTTAGTTTTTTAAGGAAACTCCATACGTTCTCCATAGTGGCTGTATCAATTTACATTCCCACCAACAGTGCAATAGGGTTCCCTTTTCTCCACACCCTCTCCAACATTTATTGTTTGTAGATTTTTTGATGATGGCCATTCTGACCGGTGTGAGATGATATCTCATTGTAGTTTTGATTTGCATTTCTCTAATGATTAATGATGTTGAGCATTCTTTCATGTGTTTGTTGGCAATCTGTATATCTTCTTTGGAGAAATGTCTATTCAGAGACCTGAAAGTTTTTAAATGATATTATTACATCTGTTGAAAAGTTCTATTTACAACGTTATCAGTAAAAATTTTCATTTTTCAATTTCATTTTTATGATTTTTGAACATTTTTAATTAAATTATCCAGGTTTACTTAATTTATTTTTTAAGGTAATCTTTGAAAGGCATTATTGTGATTATTAAAATCCAATTCAAATTAGAGACAATACAAAAAAGTTTTAAGCATTATTTTTACAACAATTCTGGTTAGTTTGAACATTTAAAATATGAATTATGACACATTTTGTAAGGGATTCTATACATTATACATTTCAATATGTTAAATTTAAGGGGAGTATAAGTCCCATATAGTAGTATTACTAATATTTCTAAATTATAAAATCACTATTTTGGGTTTAATAATTTGCCAAATTTACTAAAGTTAACAAAAATCTGAAGGGATTCAAGAAGAGAAAATGAGTTTTTCTTCATAAACAGATTTTGACCCAATATTCTAAGTGGGTTATAAGTTTATTTTAGTGAATTAAGTTCTACTATCTGTTACTCTGGGGTAATAGTTGCTTTCAATTTGTTTTATTAAAGTACGCTTTAGTTTTAGTTTACTTTCTGATGGCTCTTGCAACAAGATATGAGTTGATTCATTTGAATGAATCTAATTAAGAGGCTATGATTGAGAAATGAAAGTGAGGGAGTCTTTTTTGTAAGATGTAGACTTTCTTAAATGTCAGAAATTGCTGTGATGTGCAAGGAACACAACATGGAACCTAGCAGAAGAAAAAAAAGTAATTTTATCTGCAAGGTAAATGTTCCAATTTATTTGTCTGACTAAAGATATGGCTGGCAGCTTCCCGTGACAGTTGCCCATCACAAGGTACCATTCAAGGATCCACAGTTATTTGGAATTGGTAAGTTTGATAAAGGTCTGGTTTTTTTTTCCATCAAACATGTGCCTACTGAAGCTTGGTTTCTCAATTTTATTTTCATCATCAATTTAAGGATATTTTCCTATGAAAATATTTTAGTCTAAAGATGTAAAAACTTGGACAACTAAAAATGAGTATGCTTTAAAGCAAAGGTAAAATCTTCTTTCTGATAAATATTACTGAAAATATCTTAAAAAAACCACAAAGAGACCGGGAATGGAAATTATTAGAGACTGTACAGTTGGGGTGGGTGAGAGAATTAGAAGAGTCAGTTGCAGGATAATATGAAACTGACACTCCATCAACAGTAGAGAATCAGGGTAGGGTGTTGTAATCTCCCACATACTTCCCACTGCCGTTTTGTTGCACTGCTGTTAACATTTGTGCAGGTTTTCTAATTCTTCCTTAATCTTTACCTGTAAATGAAAAAAATGTTTGTTGCTCTTAAAATATTATGGAATTGTAAACATGTTGTCTAATTCTGCCTCCATCCCACTCTATGTTTGGGGAGATAATATCAAAGCCCTTAGGAAGAATCACAGAAATCTGTTTTCTTTTAAAATTCAACACTCTTGACAGGGATTAGATTTAAAATGGTTTTCAAGGAGACCTCAACATTGTGGAAAGTGGATTAGTAATAAATCACATTCACTTGCTAGTTCGGGTTACATGGTGTTAACAATATGAATATTTAGTTGTTATTGATAACAAGGTATATGTATACCTAGAAAAAAATCTTTGGGTATATTGAACAATACAAAAAAAATGAAGAAAATTTTGCTTGTTTTGTAAAACAATGGACAAACTTCATTTCATAATATATGAGGAGATGGAATCTTGTGGAATTAAAGAAGAAAACTCATCTTATACCCAAACTAACTAATGTTTGAAACATAAAGAGGCTCACTCTCTCCTCATATGCTCCTCAGTCTGAGGATGGGATATAAATGGGGAGTTTGGTGGTGTGAGATGATGGATGAGGGTCTCCTCTGGATGCCAGAGGATCTGTGACCAGCACAAAAACTGCTTGGTCTGGGTTAATTAATTGCAGGAACAGTTTATTCAGATGCAGGGCAAGCACCTTGGCTAAAATCTCAGCATCTGTGTTGATTAAAGATCTGAGGTTGAAGGAAGCACATAGTTGGGGGTCTTAGATATGTTTGTGAGCCATATGGGCTTCTTTTAATGAGGGAGGGCTCTGTGATCCAAGTCTCAAAGCTATGATGTTCTAGTCAGCATTAATGGAGTATCTCTTGTCCAGCACCAAGGTACTTCGCAGTCCTATTAGGACAATCATTTTTCCTGGTTATTTGTTTCAATAATCTATTCAGAATCTCACCACTGTATTTCATTTCTTACGGGCCTAGTGATAAGAGAACAGGGTGCAAAATCTTGCTGGCCTTGTTTAAGTTCAGGGTAGATCCTGAACAAAAATCTGTTTGTTTTTTTTTAACATCTTTATTGGAGTATAATTGCTTTACATTGTTGTGTTAGTTTCTGCTGTATAACAAAGTGAATCAGCTATATGTATACATATATCCCCATATCCCCTCCCTCTTGGGTGTCCCTCCCACCCTCCGTATCCCACCCCTGTAGGTGGTCACAAATCACTGAGCTGGTCTGCCTGTGCAATGCGGCTGCTTCCCATTAGCTATCTGTTTTACATTTGGTAGTACATAAAGTCCATGCCACTCTCTCACTTCATCCCATCTTACCCTTCCCCCTCCCCATGTCCTCAAGTCCATTCTCTACGTCTGGATCTTTATTCCTGTCCTGCCCCTAGGTTCTTCAGAACCTTTTTTTTTTTTTTTTTTCGATTCCGTATATATGTGTTAGCCTACGGTATTTGTTTTTCTCTTTCTGACTTACTTTACTCTCTATAACAAACTCTAGGTCCATCCACCTCACTACAAATAACTCAATTTCATTTCTTTTTATGGCTGAGTAATATTCCATTGTATATATTTGCCACATCTTCTTTATCCATTCATCTGTCAATGGACACTTAGGTTGTTTCCATGTCCTGGCTATTGTAAATAGAGCTGCAATGAACATTGTGGTACATGACCCCTTTTGAATTATGGTTTCCTCAGGGTATATGCCCAGTAGTGGGATTGCTGGGTCATATGGTAGATCTATTTTTAGTTTTTTAAGGAACCTCCATACTGTTCTCCATAGTGGCTGTATCAATTTACATTCCCACCAACAGGGCAAGAGGGTTCCCTTTTATCCATACCCTCTCCAGCATCCATGTGGATGTGTATACTTGTGGTTCATTCATTTTTAATGCTATAGAGTAATCTGTTGAATGAATATAGCATAATTTACCAATCCACTCTACTGATGCAGGACTCTGGATGGTTTCAATTTTTGCTATTGGGAAAAGAGCTAATATAAACATGTCTTCTTGCACAAGTGAGCAAGAATTTTTCTAGATACAGACCTAGGAGTGGAATTTCTGGATCATGAGGTATGTATGTACCAGATTGAAAATTTCTGGGTGTTGTCTAATGGTTTTCTAAAGTGATTTTTACCCGTTTTCACATTCACTACCGTTGTATGAGAGGTCCTGAGGCTCCAAGTCTCCGCCAACACTATATGGTCATAATATATGTTCAAATATGTGTATTTGCACAATATATACAAATATATATGTAATCAAGTTGTGATATCCTATATCATTATAATTTTAATTGGTATTTCACTAGTTACTCATGAGATACAGCACATTTTTGTATGTTTATTTGCCATTTCTCATCTTCTGTGAAATGTCTTTGCCATGTTTCTATTGGACTATTGATAATTAAAAAGTTTTTTTATTCATTCTTTATATAGTCTGTATACTAATCCGTTATGGGTTAGGCAGATATCTTCCAGTTTGCGGTTGTCTTTTCACTGCCTTTGTTTTGCCTATTGATGAATAGAGTGCTGAATATTTTTGAATTTTTATTTTGAAGTAATTGTAGGTTTACATGTAGTTGTAAGAGATAATACAGAGAGATTCCATATACCCTTTCTGCAGTTTTCCCCAATGATAACACCTTGTTCAGCTGTAGTACAGTATTACAACCAGGGAACTGACATTGATACAATCTACTGATCTTATTCAGGTGTCACCAGTTTTACATAAACGTGCGTGTGTGTGTTCAATTCTGTTCAAATTTTATCACCTGTTGTATCTTGGTATAACAACCACCACCTTCAAGATACAGAACTGTTCCATCAACAGAAGGCTCTCTCATATTATTACTCCTTAATGCTCACATTCATCCCCTTTCCCCCACCATCCCTAACTGCTGGTAACCTCTTATCTGGCCTCCATTTTATCATTGCAAGAATGTTATATAAATGGAATCATAAAGTATATAACTTTTTGAGATTGGCTTTTTTCACTTAGCAGAATTCCTTTTAGATCCATCCAAGTTGCATGTATCAATAGCTTGTTCCTTCTTATTGCTGAGTACTATTCCATGTTATGTAAGATAGATGTATCGCATTTTATTTAACCATTTACTCATCTGGGTGTTTCCAGTTTTTGGCTATTGTAAAGAAAGTTTTGTGAGACTAAAAAATTGTTGTTTTTTAAAAAAATAATTAATAGACTTCATTTTTAAAGAGGTTTTAGGTTGACAGAAAAAGAGCAGAAAGTACAGTGAATTCGCATATATACCCCCTTTCCCCCAGTTTCCCATCTTATTAACATTTTACAGTAGTTTTGTGCATTTGTTACAATTGGTGAGCCAATACTGATACACTACTATTAACTAAAGTCCATATTTAAACATTACGTTTCACTCTTGGTGTTGTACATTCTATGGGTGTGGAAAAATGTATAATGGCATGTAGACACCATTAGAGTTTCATACAGGATAGTTTCCCAGCCCTAAAAATCCTCTGTGCTCTGCCTATTCATCCCTCCCTCCCCCAACCCCTGGCAACCACTCATCTTTTTACTGTCCTCATAGTTTTGCCTTTTCCAAAATATCATATATTTGGAATCATATAGTACGTAGCCTTTCCAGATTGACTTTTTTAAGTTAATATGCATTTAAGGTTCTCCATATCTGTTCATGGTTTGATAGGTCATTTGTTTTTAGCACTGAATAATATTGCATAGTCTAGATGTACCACAGTTTACTTACCCATTTATGTACTGAAAGACATCTTGGTTGCTTCCAGATTTGGGCAATTATGAATTAAAATACTATAAACATACACATACAGGTTGTTGTGTGGACGTAAGTTTTCAGCTCATTTGAGTTAGTAACAAGTTGCACAGTTGCTGGATGATAGAATAAGAGTATATTTAGTTTTGTAAGAAAATGTCAATCTGTCTTCCGCAGTGGCTGTACCATTTTGCATTCTCATCAGCAGTGAATGAGAGTTCTTGTGCTCCACCAAATGACAATATTTGGTGTTGCTAGCTTTTTTATTTTGGTCATTCTAATATGTGTATTGTAGCATCTCATTGTTTTAATTTGCATTCTTTAATGACATGTGATGTTGATCATCTTTTCATACGTTTACTTGCCACCTGTATATCTTCTTTGGTGGGTGACTTTTGAGGTCTTCTGCCCATTTTTTTACTGGGTAGTTAGTTTTCTTATTGTTGAATTTTAAGGGTTCTTTGTATATTCTGGATAACAATCCTTTATCATGTGTCTTTTGCAAATATTTTTCTCCCAATCTGTGGCTTGTCTTATGCTCTTGACAGTGTCTTTTGCAGAGCAGAAGTTTTTAGTTTTAATGAAGTCCTGCTTATCAATTGTTTCCTTCAAATATGTTGCCTTTGGTGTTGTATCTAAAAAGTCATTGCCATACCCAAGGTCATCTAAGTTTTCTGATATGTATCTAAGAGTTTTATAGTTTTGTGTTTTACATCTAGGTGTAGATCCATTTTGAGTGAATTTTTGTGAAGGGCATGAGGTCTGTTTCTAGATTCTTTTTTGCACGTGGATGTAGAGTTTTTCCAGCACAATTGTTATAAAGACTATCTTTTCTCCATTGTATTGCCTTTGCTCCTTTGTCAAAGGACAGTTGATTATATTTATGTGAGTCTATTTCTGGGCTCTCTATTCTGTTCCATTCATGTGTCTATTCTTTCACCAATACCACACTATGTTGGTTACTGTGGCTTTATAGTAAGCCTTGAAGTTAAGTAGTGTCAGTCCTCTGATTCTGTTCTTTTTCTTCAATATTGGGTTGGCTCTTTTAGGTCTTTTGTTTCTCCATATAAATGTTGATCTCCACAAAATAAGTTGCTGGATTTTGATTGGGATTCATTATGCTTTTAATTTGCATTGCAGACTAACAATGTTGAGCATCTTTTTATGTGTTTATTGGTATTGGCATTTATCTTTGATAAAATGAGTTCAAATATTTTTCCTATTTTTTAAATTGAGTTACTTGTTTTCTTATTGTTGAGTTTAGAGAATTCCTTATCTTTTCTGTCTTGAAGTCCTTTGTTTGGTATGTGATTTGCAAATTTTTTCACCCAGCCTGTAGCTTGTCTTTTTATTCATTATATTTCTCAGACCAAAAGTTTTTAATAATGATGAAGTTTAATTTATCAAATATTTCTTAAATGATAGTACTTGTATCATATCTAAAAACTATTTTCCTATTTCCTATTTTCCTAACCCAAGGTCACAATTATTTTCTTCTAAAAGATTTATAGTTTTGTATTTTACATTTAAGTCTATGATACATTTTGAGTTAATTTATGTATAAGGTGTGAGGTATCAGTTAAAGTTCTTTTTTGACATATGCATGTTCAGTTGTTCAAAAAAGAAGCAACATTTATTGAAAAGACTATTCTATTTCTATTGAGTTGACTTTTCACCTTTCTCAAAAATCGATTGATCACATTTATTTAGATCTATTTCTGGACATCTTTTCTGTACCTCTAATCAATGGTCTATCCTTTCATTGTTACAATATAGTCTGGTCACTCTAGCTTTATATCAAGACTTAAGGTTGTGTCATGTCAGTCTTCCAACTTTGTTCTTATTTTTTGTAATTTTGATTATTCTCGTTCCTCAGCCTTTTGCATAAATTTCAGAATCAGCTTGTCTATACCTACAAATTCCTGCTGGGATTTCGATTGGGATTGTGTTAAACATAGATAAGATTTGGAATTATTGACAAATTAAGTATATCACATGTTTAAATCATGAGCATGGTATCTTTATCAGTTCATTTAGGTCTTTGATTTCTTTAATCAGCATTTTATAGTTCTTAACATGCAGGTCCTTCACATCTTTCTTGATTCTTAAGTATTTAATATTTTGAGCTATTTAAAATGGTACGCTTTTAAGATTTGGTTTCCAATTGTCTGTTTCTACTATATGGACACATAACTGCTTTTTGTAAGTTGACTTGTATGCTTTTTGTATGTCTGACCTTGTTTGTATACCGTAACCTTTCTAACTCAGTTTTTTGTAGAATCTTTGGGGTTTTCTATATAGACAAACAACTTATTATCTTTATCATTTCTTTCCTTCTTCTTGCTTAGGTTTTAATTTGCTCTTCTTTTTCTTATTTTCTAAGATGGAAACCTAGATTATTTATTTGATATCTTTATTCATAATATATGCATATAATGGTATAAATTTCTTCTAAGTACTGCTTTAGTGCATCCCACAAACTTTGATATGTTGTGTTTTTATTTTTTACTCCCTTTAATATATTTTCTAATATTTTTGAGACTTCCTCTTTGATCAATGGATTGTTTAGAAATTTGTTGTGTAATTTACAAATATTTGGAGAATTTTCTAAATATCTTTCTGTAACTGGTTTCTAGTTCATTTCCACTATGGTCAGAGAACATACTTTCTATGTTTTTAATTTCTTTAAATTTGTTAAAGACAAATTTAAATTTAATGGCACAAAATATGGTCTACTTTTATAATGTTTCATGTACACTTGAAAAGAATGTTTATTTGTCTGTTATTTAGTTAAGTGGTCTAAAAATTCCAATTAAGTTAATTTGGTTGATGGTGGTTTTGAGGTATTGTATCTCCTTACTGAATTCTGTCTAAATTATTCCATGGATTATTAAGAGAGGAGTGTTGAAATCTCCAACTTTAGTAGTGGACTTTTCTATTTGTAGTTTCAGTTCCATAATTTTTTGCTTTATGTATTTTGAACATCTTTTGTTAGGTGCATACATCTACTTAGGCTAGCGATGTATTCTTGGTGGATTTTTATCATTATGTAATGTCCCTTTTTATCCCTGGTAATTTTCTTCTTCAGAATTGTATTTTTTCTGGAGTGACATCAGCAAGTTGGTAGAATAGGAGTTCTCTATTATCATCCCAACACAGAACACCAATTTTGAAAGTTATACAGGGATGCGAGTACCTTTGTGAGAGTCTGGGAGTCGAGTGGAGAAGTTCCAGCACACTCTTGGGGCAAAAAAAAAAAAAAAATCCAACATTAGACACACTGATGAGGGTAAGAGAAACAGTTTCATTTTGCCCACATCACTCTTCCCCCAAGGCAGCAAGACTTATTGCCAGTAGAAACCCCATAGCCCATGATTTCTCCCACAGGGGAAAGTGAGAGTATGTGAGTAAGAGCCAGGCTTCCCAAGCTGTGTAGGACACTGCTCAAGAGGCCCAATTCTTTCTTGCTCCATCCATATTGCTGAGGAAATCTCCAAGATTGAGGGACTGGGAGAAGCTGGAAGAGGCTGGGAGCAAAGTAGCCAAGGCTCAGAACTCATCAAAGGGACACTACTAATGACTTTTCAGTTCTTCCTACTAACCAAGTCACAGACTCAATTAGGAGGCTCACCCACTAGCCACTGGATATATACCTCACCTGTGGGCCTCCACAACTGGCCCACAAGTACCTACACCACTCTGTGTGCCTCACCCATACCCCCATCTCACATCCCTCCCCCATCCTAGTGCAGACTCCTATGGATGGCAAGAGTGAGCCTTTTCAGGTAGCTAGTAAGGAGGTGTAGAAAGTCAGCCTGAGTTTGGGATTGGGAGCAAGCTCACAAACTTGAGCATTTCAGGGTATTGCCTGAGAGAAAACAAACAGGAACCTCAAAGCACTTAGCCTGACTTTGTGGGATTGAGAAAAGGCATACAATTTTAAGAACTCCTCACTAAGAGGGAGGACTTCCCTCGTGGTCCAGTGGTTAAGACTCTGTGCTCCCCCTGCAGAGGGCACAGGTTTGATCCCTGGTTGGGGAAGTTCCACATGTTGCACAGTGCGGCCAAAAAGAAAAACAAATGCACTCACTAAGAGGGAACAAGAAGTGTGAATCAGGCACATCCATTGAAAAGGGCTGAGAAAGCCTCAGAATCCTTAAGCAGACTGACAGGTGTAGGTATATGTCTCCCAAAGCCAGTCAGCAAGACTGGAAAAGTGATTACTGCTTCAAATGCAAAGACATCAATGCAAAACTTCAAGTAACACATAAAATCAAGGAAACATGACTCCACAAAAGGAACACAATAGCTTTCCAGTAAATGACCACAAAGAAATGGAGATCTACAAATTTCCTGACAAATGACTTAAAATAATTATTTTAAGGATGCTCAGGGAGCTACAAGAGAACATAAATAGATTACTCTATGAAATCAGGAAAACAATACATGAACAAAACAAGAGGTTCAGCTGAGACCTATAAATCATAAAAAGAAAAAACAAATTCTGAAGATGAAGAATACAAATAATGAAGTGAAAAATGCAATAGAGTTCTTCAACAGCAGATGTGGTCAGCAGTAGAAAGAGTCTGCGAGCTTGAAGACAAATCATTTGCAGTTATCCAGTCAGCATACTCTGACACCACAGTAATACATAGTATCAAAGAGACTACTGTGAACAATTATATGCCAACAAATTGAATAACTTAGAAGATATGGATAAATTCCTAGAAATACACAATCTGCCAAGACTGAATCATGAAGAAGTAGAAAATCTGAATAGATCTATAACTGGTAAGGAGATTGAATCAGTAATCAAAAACCTCCCAAGAAAGAAAAGCACAGATGCACATGGTTTCACTGGTGAATTCTACAAAACATTTAAAAAAGAATGAATGCTAATCTTTCTCATACTATTCCAAACAACTGAAGAGGAGGGAACACTTCCAAATGCATTTTACAGGGCCAGCATTACCCTGATACCCAAATCAGACAAGGACACTACAAGAAAAGAAAGCTATAGACCAACATCTCTGATGAATATAGATGCAACAATCCTCAACAAAATACTAGCAAACTGGCTTCAACAATACATTAAAAGGATTATACACCATGACGTGGGATTTATCTTGAGGATGTAAAGATAAGTCAACATACACATTAATAAATGTGATATACCACATTAACAGAATGACAGATAAAAATCATATTATTATCTCAATAGATTCAGAAAAAGCACTGGACAACATTCAACATGCTTTCAGGATAAAAACTCTCAACAAACTAAGCATAGAATGTATGTATGTCAACATAATAAAGACCATACATGAGAAGCCCACAGCTAACATCATGCATAATGGTGAAAAGTTGAAAAAAATTCTTCTAAGATTAGGAACAACACAAGAATGACCACTCTTGCCACTTCTATTCAACACAATATTGGAAGTCCTAGCCAGAGCAATTAGGCAAGAAAAAGAAATAAAAGGCATCTAAATAGGAAATGAAGAAGTAAAATTGTCTGTTTGCAGATGACATAATCTTATATATAGAAAATTCTAAATACTCCACTAAAAAAACCTGTTAAAACTGGTAAGTTAGTTCAGTAAAATTGCAAAATACAAAGTCAACCCAAAAATCAGTTGCATTTCTATACACTAACAATGAACTATTTGAAGGAGGAATTAAGAAAACAGCCCCATTTATAATAGTATCCAAAACAATAAAATACTTAGAAATACATTTAACCAAGGAGATGAAAGACCTGTACATTGAAAAGTTGAGACATTAATGATAGAAATTGAAGAAGACATAAATAAAAGGGAAGATATAGCATGTTCTTGGATTGGAAGAATTATATTGTTAAAATGTCTGCATTACCCAAAGTAATCTACAGATTCAAAGCAATCACTATAAAAATTCAATAGAATTATAAAAACAATTCTAAAATGTATATGGAACCACAAACTATCCTGAATAGCCAAACCCATCTTAAGCAAGAAGAACAGAGCTGGAGGTGTCACATTTCCTGATCTCAAACTATATTACAAAGCTATAGTAATCAAAATGGTATGTACTTTTTTCAAAGAAGGCTGTGTATTTAGTCTTTTAGCTGGCTATATTGCCTGCACACATAAATATACATATTTACACACACATTCACATACATCTGGATTTGTTTCTAAATAAAAAGTGAGAATGGCTAATAGGCAACTAGCTATCTCTGCTTTAATGTACTTTTGGTGTTTACCTATACTATGAGGACATATGTAACCATTCGTTCTCTTTAATAAATTTAATAAATTAAATAATTTATTTGATCATTTTATGTAACATTTAAAGTATCTTGTTAATGTTATTCTTCTTGTTCAAGTTATTCAACATACTTTGAATATAAAAACACATCATTCCTAGGAAAGTGTAGAGGAACAATTTTGTCTTTGTTTAACAAAATAAGCTTATTTTGTCATGGGGGTTTAAGGTTTCAAATTTCTTAGCAGTCATTTGTTTTCAACAACAACAATTTCTCTTTTAAGAATGCATTCTTCTTCAAAAAAAAAAAGGAATTGCAGCATCAGCCATCTTAAGTGCTTCCCCATGAAGTTTAAATCAGTTTCTCAACTTCTAGGGACAAACTCTTATCCCAGGAGAATACAGGGTGTGAGTACCTACAACCTGGAAGAGCAGCCTGTTATGTGACACCACTGTGGGAAGTAATCAGGTCACATGTGGCATTTTATTAGTGGAATTCCTCCTTCTCTGATGAAAACAAACTATCTTAATATATATATATTTTTTAATTTTTATTTATTTATTTATTTATTTATGGCTGTGTTGGGTCTTCATTTCTGTGCGAGGGCTTTCTCTAGTTGTGGCAAGCAGGGTCCACTCTTCATCGCGGTGCGCGGGCCTCTCACTGTCGCGGCCTCTCCCGTTGCGGAGCACAGGCTCCAGACGCGCAGGCTCAGTAATTGTGGCTCACGGGCCCAGCCGCTCCGTGGCATGTGGGATCTTCCCAGACCAGGGCTCGAACCCGCGTCCCCTGCATTGGCAGGCAGACTCTCAACCACTGCGCCACCAGGGAAGCCCGAACTATCTTTATATATTTTTTAAAACCCAAAGAATATAAATACTCCTTTAATGCAATATGCTGCTATCAAAATACATGTTTACTACATTTGAATATAGAATGTATATTATTGTCAAACGGAATTCAATGTGGTGAAATAAAAAGCACTAAATCGGGGCTTCCCTAGTGGTGCAGTGGTTAAGAATCCACCTGCCAATGCAGGGGACCCAGGTTCGATCCCTGGTCTGGGAAGATCCCACAGTTGCTCCTGCCCATGGAGCAACTAAGCCCGGGCGCCACAACTACTGAGCCTGCGCTCTAGAACCCATGAGCCACAACTACTGAGCTCATGCACCACAACCACTGAAGCCTGTGTGCCTAGAGCCTGTGCTCTGCAACAAGAGAAGCCACTGCAATAAGCCTGCTCACGGCAACAAAGAGTAGCCCCGCTCGCTGCAACTAGAGAAAGCCCGTGAGCAGTGACAAAGGCCCTACGCAGCCAAAAAATAAAATTAATTAATTTTAAAAAAAGCAATATGTATTGCTTATGTATTAACATTTATAATATTTATTCCTTTTATTTAGTTATATCCCTCTAGGTTGGAGCACCCAGAACAGAAAATTATATTCAGAGGAAAAGCACTTAGCTGGATAATAGAACATAGCATTATAAAAGTTTTTCCAACACCATTCTCCTTATTTTCATCTTAGCCCCCATTTCTGTTGTCATCCTGCATTGAGCTATACCAGAAAATGGATTTAATTTCCCCCCAAATTTGGCAATTAATCTAATTTAAAGTCAATTAATGTTTGAAACTATTTATCTATTGTTCATTGTTCTGTTTGTACATTTTAATTTAACATGATATTTAAATGTGATTTCCTAGTTTTGAAAAATATATGTCATACTTTTTCTCGGACATTAACACATATCAAAAAGTTACCTCCTAAGATAAATTCATTTATCTTAAACATAAATATAGTTATTAAAAGTAAAGAAAAATATTTGGCTAATAACACATATTTACACATTATCTAAACCTGCTCCAAACAAAGTTATAAATATGAACTAAGCACATGGATTTAGAGGGAGGAAAATTCACTGTAAGATGGCATGAAATAAATTCAAAACTCATTTCCCATACTCACAGATTATTACCCGAATCAGCATGTATAAACAAATCCTTGTTTCCATTTCGAACTATGCCATTTTAAATATTTCTTCATTCATAGAGAGAAAATTTACAAAATTAAGATATAGCATTTAAATCTGAATGGAGTATGCTGCTCTAAAGGTGTGGAATGATTATTTATAGGTGAGTATGATGCTTACAGTTTCATAATGTGGAACAACAGATAAACAGAAAGATAAGTGGTTGACAGAGGACCACCTAATATTGGCCTCAGCCTACTAATATTATTTTCAGTTAGTAAAACTTAGACAGAAGCAGAAATGTTTAATTTAGGGCATAGGAACAAATCAAATGGCACAAAACAAATGTCGTGTAAAACAATTATTGAATGCTGTAAGCAAGCAAACAGGTTTATGGGTTTCAGAATTGACTCTGACTTAATGCAAACTCAGGAGGATATACAAAAGGTAAGTCAAGGAGAAAATGATCAGTGCACATGATCATAAAAGAAAGGCCAGGTTTTAAATAATTGCCACATCATGAAGTAATTTCAATCATATTACAAACATTTAATTAATATTTTCCCTAGTATAACAATAAGCCTATAATGACTACCTGTTGCACACTATTTGTTACTCTGTTTAGACTAGCCAATAATTACAGGAGGCAAAATTTTACCCAACATGTTAAAGTTGTCCAGCTGCCCTGCTTCTGGAAAGTACCAAAGCCAAGAATGTCTACACAACCCTTGTAATATCATATAGTTTTCTGTAATTTTTCACATGTACAGCAGAGGGCACTAATATAATTACAGTAGTTGGACCTGATGGGAGTAGTTATCTGTGATTCTGGGATTCACCGGAAGTAGTAAACTAGAAAGTCTTTCTCATCTTCATCAGTGAATAGTTTCCTACTATCTAAATAGGGAAATTCTTTGCATGAAATTTACTTAAATTTTATAGCTAAAGGGCCATAATAATAGAAAGTTAATGTTGATTATTCCCTAAGAAATCAACAACACAGTGAGTGATCTTTGAACATCGTAAACCAGCTTCCTCAGAAGACCAATAACACTCCATCAACCTCTCTCCCGCTTCTTCTTGCTCTCACATAGCTACACTCACCTAACTGCATCTTCTCCCAAAACACCGTCCCAGAAATCTAAAAGTGAAAAAACTTGTGGCTATGTTAGCAGCTTTTTATGATACAGTTGAAGCATTGTCTGATCATAATGATCTCCACAAGGTGATGGAAACTTACAGACAAGTGGAAAGACCAACAATTAGCTGTTGTGAAAGAGTGAGAAAGTTAACTGAAATCATACTCAAATATGTTGTTTCACCACAGAGAGGGAGAACAGATGGTCACACAATTTTGTGTTCTTCATTTTCTGGGTAAAGTTAGTAGAATAATTGCTATTCTTAGCAAAGTATGAAGTATGTAAAGAAAACAGTCACTTGTTTTACAAATTTAACTGTGATAGATGTATGGGCTTTGCTTTCCGGCAGACTGCCATATAACTCTTTCACCCAACAAATACCCTGGTGCAAGCCACCATCATCTCTTGCTTGAATTGGTTTTCCTGCTTCTATTCCCCTTTTCCTAACCCCACAATCCATTCTCCCCGCAACAGAGTGGTCATTTTTTTTTTTAATTAAAAAAAAATTTTTTTAACATCTTCATTGTGGTATACAATAATACAATGTTGTGTTAGTTTCTGCTGTATAACAAAGTGAATCAGCTATATGTATACATATATCCCAATATCCCCTCCCTCTTGTGTCTCCCTCCCACCCTCCCTATCCCACCCTTCTAGGTGGTCACAAAGCACGGAGCTGATCCCCCTGGGCGATGCAGCTGCTTCCCACTAGCTATCTATTTTACATTTGGTAGTGTATATATGTCAATGGCACTCTCTCATTTCGTCCCAGCTTACCCTTCCCCCTCCCCGTGTCCTTAAGTCCATTCTCCATGTCTGCGTGTTTATTCCTGTCCTGCCCCTAGGTTCTTCAGAACCATTTTTTTTTTTTAGATTCCATATACATGTGTTAGCATATGGTACTTGTTTTTCTCTTTCTGACTTACTTCACTCTGTATGACAGACTCTAGGTCCATCCACCTCACTACAAATAACTCAATTTCATTTCTTTTTATGGCTGAGCAATATTCCATGCTATATATGTGCCACATCTTCTTTATCCATTCGTCTGTCGATGGACACTTAGGTTGCTTCCATGTCCTGGCTATTGTAAATAGTGCTGCAATGAACATTGTGGTACATGATTCTTTTTTTTTTTCTTTTAATTTTTATTTATTTATTTATTTATTTAATTTTTTATAAATAAATTTATTTATTTATTTTTGGTTGCATTGGGTCTTCATTGCTGCGCAGGCTTTCTCTAGCTGCGGCGAGTGGAGGCTACTCTTCCTTGTGGTGCGCGGGCTTCTCATTGCGGTGGCTTCTCCCGCTGCAGAGCTTGGGCTCCAGGCGCGTGGGCTGCAGTAGCCGTGGCACGTGGACTCAGCAGCCGTGGCTCGCGGGCTCCAGAGCGCCGGCCCAGCAGTTGCTGCGCATGGGCTCCGCGGCATGTGGGATCTTCCCAGACCACGGCCCGAACCCGTGTCCCCTGCATTGGCAGGCAGATTCCTAACCACTGCACCACCAGGGAAGTCCCTATTTATTTATTTATCTATGGCTCCGTTGGGTCTTCGTTTCTGTGCGAGGGCTTTCTCTATTTGCGGCAAGCGGGGGCCACTCCTCATCGCGGTGCGCGGGCCCCTCACTATCGCGGCCTCTCTTGTTGCATAGCACAGGCTCCAGACGCGCAGGCTCAGTAATTGTGGCTCACGGACCCAGTTGCTCTGCAGCATGTGGGATCTTCTCAGACCAGGGCTCGAACCCGTGTCCCCTGCATTGGCAGGCAGACTCTCAACCACTGCGCCACCAGGGAAGCCCCTGTGGTACATGACTCTTTTTGAAATATGCTTTTCTCTGGGTATATGCCCAGTAGTAGGATTGCGGGGTTATATGGTAGTTCTATTTTTAGTATTTTAAGGAACCTCCATACGTTCTCCATAGTGGCTGTATCAATTTACATTCCCACCAGCAGTGCAAGAGGGTTCCCTTTTCTCCACACCCTCTCCAGCATTTATTGTTTGTAGATTTTTTGATCATGGCCATTCTGAGCAGTGTGAGGTGATACCTCATTATAGTTTTGATTTGCATTTCTCTAATGATTAATGATGTTGAGCATTCTTTCATGTGTCTGTTGGCAATCTGTATATCTTCTTTGGAGAAAAGTCAATTTAGGTCTTCTGCCCATTTTTGGATTGGGTTGTTTGTTTTTTTGATATTGAGCTGCATGATCTGCTTGTGTATCTGGGAGATTAATCCTTTGTCAGTTGCTTCGTTTGCAAATATTTTCTCCCATTCTGAGGGTTGTCTTTTCGTCTTGTTGATGGTTTCCTTTGCTGTGCAAAAGCTTTTGAGTTTCATTAAGTCCCATTTGTTTATTTTTGTTTTTATTTCCATTTCTCTAGGAGTGGGTCAAAAAGGATCTTGCTGTGATTTATGTCATAGAGTGTTCTGCCTATGTTTTCCTCTAAGAGTTTTACAGTGTCTGGCCTTACATTTAGGTCTTTAATCCATTTTGAGTTTATTTTTGTGTATGGTGTTAGGGAGTGTTCTAAGTTCATCCTTTCACGTGTAGCTGTCCAGTTTTCCCAGCACCACTTATTGAAGAAGCTGTCTTTTCTCCATTGTATATTCTTGCCTCTTTTATCAAAGATAAGGTGACCATATATGTGTGGGTTTATCTCTGGGCTTTCTATCCTGTTCCATTGATCTGTATTTCTGTTTTTGTGCCAGTACCATACTGTCTTGGTCTGATATGAGAATTGTTACTCCAGCTTTCTTTTGATTTCCGTTTGCACGGAATATCTTTTTCCATACCCTCACTTTCAGTCTGTTTGTATCCCTAGGTCTGAAGTGGGTCTCTTGTAGACAGCATATATACACATCTTGTTTTTGTATGTGTTCAGCCAGTGTATGTCTTTTGGTTGGAGCATTTAATCCATTCACAATTAAGGTAATTATCGAAATGTATGTTCCTATTACCATTTTCTTAATTGTTTTGGGTTTGTCATTGTAGGTCTTTTCCTTCTCTTGTGTTTCCTGCCTAGAGAAGTTCCTTTAGCATTTGTTGTAAAGCTGGTTTGGTAGAGCTGTATTCTCTTAGCTTTTGCTTGTCTATAAAGGTTTTAATTTCTCTGTTGAATCTGAATGAGATCCTTGCTGGGTAGAGTAATCTTGGTTGTAAGTTTTTCCCTTTCATCACTTTAAATATGTCCTGCCGCTCCCTTCTGGCTTGCAGAGTTTCTGCTGAAAGATCAGCTGTTAACCTTATGGGGATTCCCTTGTATGTTATTTGTTGCTTTTCCCTTGCTGCTTTTAATATTTTTTCTTTGCATTCAGTTTTTGATAGTTTAATCAATATGTGTCTTGGCAAGTTTCTCCTTGGATTTATCCTGTATGGGACTCTCTGCACCTCCTGGATTTGACTGACTATTTCCTTTCCCATATTAGGGAAGTTTTCAACTATAATCTCTTCAAATATTTTCTCAGTCCCTTTGTTTTTCTCTTCTTCTTCTGGGATCCCTATAATTCGAATGTTGGTGCATTTAATGTTGTCCCAGAGGTCTCTGAGACTGTCCTCAATTCTTTTCATTCTTTTTTCTTTATTCTGCTCTGTGGTAGTTATTTCTACTATTTTATCTTCCAGGTCACTTATCCATCCTTCTGCCTCAGTTATTCTGCTACTGATCCCTTCTAGAGAATTTTTAATTTCACTTATTGTGTTGTTCATCATTGTTTGTTTGCTCTTTAGTTCTTCTAGGTCCTTGTTAAACATTTCTTGTATTTTCTCCATTCTATTTCCAAGATTTTGGATCATCTTTACTATCATTTTTCTGAATTCTTTTTTAGGTACAGTGCCTATTTCCTCTTCATTTGTTTCATCTGGTGGGTTTTTACTTTTATCCTTTATCTGCGGAGTATTTCTCTGTCTTCTCATTTTGCTTAACTTACTGTGTTTGGAGTTAATTTTTCGCAGGCTGTAAGTTCGTAGTTCCCATTGTTTTTGGTGTCTGTCTCCAGTGGATAAGGTTGGTTCAGTGGGTTGTGTAGGCTTCCTGGTGGAGGGGACTGGTGCCCATTTTCTGGTGGATGAGGCTTGATCTTGTCTTTCTGGTGGGCAGGACCGTGTCCGGTGGTGTGTTTTGGGGTGTCTGTGAACTTAATATGATTTTAGTCAGCCTCTCTGCTAATGTGTGGGGTTGTGTTCCTGTCTTGCTAGTTGTTTGGCATGGGGTGTCCAGCACTGGAGCTTGCTGGTCGTTGCGAGGAGGTGGGTCTTAGCGTTGAGATGGAGATCTCTGGGAGAGCTCTCGCCCATTGATATTACGTGGGGCTGGGAGGTCTCTGGTGGACCAGTGTCCTGAACTCAGCTCTCCCATCTCAGAGGCTCAGGCCTGACACCCGGCTGGAGCACCAAGACCCTGTCAGCCATGTGGATTTAGTCTGGAGAAAAGTCATTTCTAAGTCATCAAGTCTAACCAGCAGTTCTCAGTGGAGGGCTCAAAAAAAATATTTTTTTTTGATGTGGACCATTTTTAAAGTCTTTATTGAATTTGTTACAATATTGCTTCTGCTTTATGTTTTGGTTTTTTGACCCTGAGGATGTGGGATCTTAGCTCCCCGACCGGTGACCAAACCAACTCCCTCTGCACTGGAAGGCAAAGTTTTAACCACTGGATTGCCAGGCAAGTCCCCAGAGTGGTCTTTTATTAATGTAGTGAATTCACATCTGTCCTCTACTTTAAAATCCTTGAGGAGTTTCCTATTAGTCTTAGATCAAAATCCAAATTCCTTTCTTCATCTTACACCACATTTCCTTTCACTCTAACTCCTGTCATAGTTGCCTCCTCTCTGATTTTAGAACACACCAAGCAACTTTGCTCCTCAGGGCTTTGCATTTGCCATTCACACTCCAAACTTTCTAAATGGTTGTTTTCTTCTCATCTTTCAGGTTTCAGCTTAAATTATACCTCTCAGAGAGGGCTTTCCTAGTCAACCTAAAAAATTAGTCCCTACCCAGATACTCTCTGTCTCATCACACTTTCTTTCCTTTCTAATACTTATCACACTCTCTATCTTGTTGTTGTTGCTTTTAACGTTGTTTACGTTTTTGTCATTGCCTTTCCCCATTTTGAGTTCCACAAATGTAGGGATTGGTTTACCTTTTCCCTTCTGTATCTCCCATGCTAAGCCTGTAGCACATAATAGGTAGTACTCTATACATAATTTGACTCACTAATTAGATCATTGTGAGATATCTTTTGCATTCGAGAAGCAATGCCTGGGATGATTTAAAAAAATTTATTTAACAGCTTAACTTATGTTCTTTTTTTCAAACCAGATTGATTCTCAATCAGCTGCATATTAGACTCACTTGGGGAGCTTTAAAAAAAATAACAACACCTGGGCCCCACACCACAGCCATTAAATCAGAATCTCTGGGGATGGGCCCAGGTATTATTATTTGAAAAAATCCTTTAGTTGATTCTAACCTAAAGCCAGCATGGGAAAAGCACAGGTTAACTATTGTTCCCTTTTCTTTAAACTCCAGATCAGCTCATTTGTTACTCCATTAATTTCTTTTAGTATGATTCCTTTTCAAATGATTTCTTTAAGAAATGTTTCTGGGGAGACCAGGGTCCCTTTGTGGCTCTTACCAAATGCTTTATAAAAACCACTTCAAACTTGGAGTTTACTTATGGATCACAAAACTTGTTCCCTAGCCATGTAGATACTTTAATCCACTTGGGAATGGGCTTCTTTGGGATAACAGACATTTCCTGGGAAATAGTTTATATGGATGTGTCAACCTGTGAAGCACAGCAGTATTTGGATTTCACTCATAAGCTTTTGCTTTTTATTCCTACTTTCACTTTCCCTGTTGCCCGATAACCTCCCAGATGTGTGCTTGGTGTGCTTCCCACTCAATCGAAGGAACTATCATTTGCTTAAACGTTCCTTATTGGAAATGCTTTCCCTGACCACTCTGCCTAAAATGGGGCTCAACCACTGCCTTCACTCACTCTTCCCTTTCCTTGCTTTATTTCTGTTTACATAACCTTTCACTAATTAACAAATATATTTACTTGTTTATGATGTATTTTCTCCTACTAGAATATAAAGTCCATAAAAGCCAGGATCGTGACTATTCACTGCTATATCCCTAGCAGTGTTCAGTAAGTATTTGTTGAAAAAATGAAGGAATGAATGAACAGTGTCTGGCAAGGGTCTCCCAAATTTAATTTCATTTTCTCTCTTTCTTCATTTTATTATCCCATGGAATTTTGCTATATCAGGAAGCATGATTTTGGGGAAAAAATGTTGGCAGCACAGGGACCATTTTATTAATTTAACAGTCTCATTTTTCCCCCGTAGTAGTTAGCATGCATGTGATCTATTTATATCTTATTTTAATCTTGATAAAAGTTACCCATAAAAATATTTCCTGTTCATAGCAAAGCAATGTCCCACTAATGTGAGATATAATTAACAACCATAAGGAATGTCTGGTAATTGCTGAAGACAAGACTTTCTTTGGCTTATAGGGAGCTAGTTGAGAGACATTTCTCAAGTGCTTCCTTTGTAAGGGTGTTGTGATAGGTATCATGAGAGGTACAGAAAAAAGAGAGTTATCTTCTGCCTTCTAAATGTTTTAAATGTGAGAATAATAAAATTATGGATGCAAAATATAAAATAGATGCAAAATGAACACTGAAAAATAATATCTTGGGGGATTCCCCCCCCCCTCATTAGATAAAGTGGCCTAAAACTTCTGGAAACCAAGTTTTAATGCAGAATGTGAAGTCAGTAAAGAAAGTACATGCATTCACTTTGGTGCTTGTCTGTTCACAAGCCCTGTACTTTTTCTTTTTTTTTCCCTTAAGATTTATTTATTTATTTATTTAGTTTTTGGCTGCGTTGGGTCTTCCTTGCGATGTGTGGGCTTCTCACTGTGATGGCTTCTCTTGTGGCGGAGCATGGGCTCTAGGCGCACAGGCTTCAGTAGTTGCAGCACGTGGGCTCAGTAGTTGTGGCTCTTGGGCTCTAGAGTGCAGGCTCAGTAGCTGCGGCGCCCAGGCTTAGTTGTTCCATGGCATGTGGGATCTTCCCAGACCAGGGACCGAACCTGGGTCCCCTGCATTGGTAGGCGGATTCTTAACCACTGTGCCACCAGGGATGTCCCAGCCCTGTACTCTTTATCTAACTCTTGCCTAGATTCTGTTCCCTCTTCTTTATAACATGTGATTTCCCTTTTCCTCCTTTATGGACTTGCAAGTTAGAGTAACATCCAACCAGCTGCCATGTGAACAACACAAGGGTTGTTACTTTAACTCATTTATTGGGTATAACAGGATGCTATCTACATGCTGTCCCAGGTGTTGCTTATTAGACTACATTGGCCTCTTGGGCTGGATACCTTCTGTTTTCCTCTCCACCTTGTCTCTTGATGTTTTTTTCACCCTGCTCTGTGTCCTGGTGGGCTGCCATGTAAAAAACTGGTTGAGTTCAGCCAGTGGGGAGCATGGGAGGAGATTGGCCTGGGGGAAGAGAGTGAAGTTTGAGTATTTGTTCCCCTGGCTTCCTGTCTCTTGGGTCTGTGTCTTTCACCAGGCAGCTCTCTGTACACAGCCCTTTCTGTCTCCTTGTTCCAGTAGCTGCTCATTCCCCTCACCCTTTCAAGTTTAGGGTGATAAAATCTCCCACCCTTTGATTAGCATTGAGGTACTACACTATCCCTTGTGCTTTCTCTGGATCCTACCCTTACCTTTGTAATTAGTCTGTATTTTAACTGGTCCTCAAATTACTCTATGTGAGTTGCCATCAACTTCCTACTGGGACTCTGATCAGCTTGCCCAGCAGGAAGAGAATCAGAGCCTGGAAATTCCAACCCTCTATTCACATGACTGGTTGGCTCCCCATGGCAGCCAGCCCCCATCCTTAGGTTCTTTCCAAAAGTCAACTCATTAACATAAAAAGACACATTTAGGAAATTACAAGGGTTTTACGTGCTCTGTGCCAGAAACGGGGATGGGGACAAAGACCAAATATGTATTTCTTATTATAAATCACAGTATCACAAAAGGCAAAATGCCACTGTGTGTGTGTGTGAGTGTATGCACGTATGCCTATATGCTATGATAGTGTATGAACACTGTTATAGGGAATAGATAAGCATCATCAAGACAGAGATGTTAAACCAGATCACTAGCAATGGAAGAAGAAGGCCTTCATGTTTGGGGTGAAGCCAGAGAAGAAAAATAGGTGGAAGAGCTGGAGTACTTTTGCAATATTGCCTTGAGGGTAAAGAAAATCCACATAAAATACCAAAGACCATGGTTCTATCATCGCCTCTCTTAGGTAAGAGGAAACTGAAATACAGATGAGAAAGCTGAAAAAAATAGTGTTGTCTCATTCTAGCCATGTGTTAAAACAAAGAGCCTAAACTGTGAAACCTTGTGTATTGAATCAGTGGAACTCCTCAGGGAATTTGGGATTGTATTCCAAACTTCACCTAGCTAAATTAGCTGATAACAGTTACTCAGAACAATAGCACACGGCTTATTTTTTTCTCTAGAACAACACCCACACTTAGAGTTAGGACTTAATGGAGATAATTTTAGAAAAGCCTATTAGTAAGGAAAGAAAAGACAGTTATTTAAACAGTTTTGGACTGTTATGTAATCATTGAAGAGGAAAATGGAAGATGAAGTTCTGTTGTTGTAGCTCTGTAAGGTCATCCTTTTTGAACTGCGGGAAAATCACATGGGACAACTGGAACTGATGATGCCATCCTTAGATACCTATGATCTTGACCTAGAACACTCTCAGGACTGATCAATAGTTGCCAGGCATCTCTCGAACAAAATTGTATTACAGTCTTCCTTCAGTATCCTTGAGGGATTGGTTCCAGGACCCCCCTGGATACCAAAATCCACTGGTGCTCAAATCCTTTGTATTAAATAAAGTTGTACTTGCATATAACCTATGCACATACTCCCGTATACTTTAAACCATTTCTAGATTATTTGTAATGCCTAATACAATGTAGATGCTATGTAAATAGTTGCTGGCATGTGGCAAATTCAAGTTTTTCTCTTTGGAACTTTCTCGAATTTTTTTTCTGAATAGTTTTGATCCATGTTTGGTTGAATCTGCAGTGTGGAACCCATGGATACAAAGGCCAACAGTAATTACAAGTACAAAACAATTTTCTTGTTTTACTCTAACTCCTGGATAGCAATTTGTCCACAGTAGACTGACATGATTTGTCTACTGCTGATTCAAGTGCCACAATGGCACATTCTAGCTTGTGGGATTATCTTTTAATGTTGAAGGAGTGGCAACAGGCTATTCTTGATTTAGATCCCTAGGATATGGCAAGAACCTTAAAATTGAGATAAATGTCAAAATGATATGAAAGAAATCTATGATATTTAATGTCTTACCAATACCTAATAGTGGCTTTAGATTTAACAATTAAATCCATTGCCCAAATAAAGGGTATACCAAATTGGTAAAGGAGAAATAAACATGTCTTAAAATTTGGCATTCTTTCTGAAAAATAAGAAACATAAAGGCTGAGAAAGTGCTAACACATTTTTCTCTTTTTAAATAGAAGATAGATTTAAATTTTTAAAATTAAAGTGAGAGATGAAATTTAAATGCCATATTAATTTGCACATTTCCCTCATTTTCCCCAATATTTCAACTATACAATGGTGATATAGATAGAATCCTATGTTTCTGTAGTTTAATATACTTCATCCTCAGCAGACTTTATTATGTATTTCTGAAGAACAGAAATCATCACTTTTAAATGTTTGAACAGAAAATTGCACAGGAGAAACACTGGATTGTTTTGGACATTTTTATTCAGGTATTATTTAAGATCTTTAACTTATCTTTCTGAGTTACAAGTGTTAATATACAGTGTTTCACACATTTCTGTCATTTTAGCAAATAACTAATGAAAGAAAGAACTTCCTATGTATGTTTCTGAAAATGTGCAAGTTTCAATTCTTGAAAATTGTCTGCAGGTAAAGAACTGTTAACAACTCAATAACAAAAAGACAAACAACCCATTTAATAAGTGGACAAAGGACTTGAATTGACATTTCTCCAAAGAAATAAACAAATATCTAACAAGCACATGAAAAGATGATCAATGTCATTAGTCCTTAGGAAATGCAAATCAAAACCACAATGAGACACTATTTCCCACTCACTAGTATAACCAATATAAAAAAGGAAAATGACAAGTGTTTGTGAGGATGCAGAGAAATTGAAATTCTCATACATTGCTGGTGGGAATGTAAATGGGGCAGCCACTGTGGAAAACAGGTGGTTCTTCAGTAAGTTAAACATAGAATTACCAAATGACCCAACACTTTCACTCCTACGTATATACACAAAATATTTGAAAATAGGTGTTCAAATAGTAACCTGTATGCGAATGTTCATAGTAGCTCTATTCACAACAGGCAAGATGTGGAAACAACTGAAATGCCATGAATGGATGAATGGATAAACAAATTGTGGTATATCCTTAAAATGGAATATTATTCAGCTATGAAAAAGAACAAAGTACTGATACATGCTAAAAATTGAATGAAGCTTGAAAACATGCTAAGTGAAAGGAGCCAGACATAAAAGGCCACATGCTGAATGGCTTCATTTAGATGAAATATGCAGAATGGGCAAAACTGTAGAAACAAAGCAGATTGGTAGTTATAGCAGAAATGGAAAGTAACTGTTCAATGAGTAAGGGTTTTTGGTTTGGGGTGCTGAAAATGTTCTGGAACTAGATAGTGGTGATTGTTGCCTAACATTTTGAATGTCCTTAACAACTCTGGATTGTTCTATTTGCAGCCACTTAAGTGGCTATAATGGTAAATTTTGTGTTATGTGTATTTTAGTGCCAAAAAAAATTTTTTTAAAAATTGTCTACCTACTGAGCTCTGACCGCCACAGCAACAGTCAGCTCTACCCACCACCAGAGCCTCCCATCAAGCCTCTTAGATAGCCTCAACCACCAGAGGGCAGACAGCAGAAGCAAGAAAAACTACAATCCTGCAGCCTGTGGACCAAAAACCACAGTTACAGAAAGATAGAGAAGATGAAAAGGCAGAGGGCTATGTACCAGATGAAGGAACAAGAAAAAACCCCAGAAAAACAACTAAATGAAGTGGAGATAGGCAACCTTCCAGAAAAAGAACTCAGAATAATGATAGTGAAGATGATCCAGGACCTCGGAATAAGAATGGAGGCAAAGATTGAGACGATGCAAGAAATGATAAACAAAGACCTAGAAGAATTAAAGAACAAACAAACAGAGATGACCAATACAATAACTGAAATGAAAACTACACTAGAAGGAATCAATAGCAGAATAACTGAGGCAGAAGAACGGATAAGTGACCTGGAAGACAGAATGGTGGAATTCACTGCTGCGGAACAGACTAAAGAAAAAAGAATGAAAAGAAATGAAGACAGCTTAAGAGACCTCTGGGACAACATTAAACGCAACAACATTCGCATTATAGGGGTCCCAGAAGGTGAAGAGAGAGAGAAAGGACCAGAGAAAATATTTGAAGAGATTATAGTCGAAAACTTCCCTAACATGGGAAAGGAAATAGCCACCCAAGTCCAGGAAGCGCAGAGAGTCCCATACAGGATAAACCCAAGGAGAAACACGCCGAGACACATAGTAATCAAAGTGGCAAAAATTAAAGACAAAGAAAAATTATTGAAAGCAGCAAGGGAAAAACGACAAATAACATACAAGGGAACTCCCATAAGGTTAACAGCTGATTTCTCAGCAGAAACTCTGCAAGCCAGAAGGAAGTGGCATGATATACTTAAAGTGATGAAAGGGAAGAACCTACAACCAAGATTACTCTACCCGGCAAGGATCTCATTTAGATTTGATGGAGAAATCAAAAGCTTTACAGACAAGCAAAAGCTAAGAGAATTCAGCACCACCAAACCAGCTCTACAACAAATGCTAAAGGAACTTCTCTAAGTGGGAAACACAAGAGAAGAAAAGGACCTACAAAAACAAACCCAAAACAATTAAGAAAATGGTCATAGGAACATACATATCGATAATTACCTTAAACGTGAATGGATTAAATGCCCCAACCAAAAGACATAGACTGGCTGAATGGATACAAAAACAAGACCCATATATATGCTGTCTACAAGAGACCCACTTTAGACCTAGGGACACATACAGACTGAAAGTGAGGGGATGGAAAAAGATATTCCATGCAAATGGAAATCAAAAGAAAGCTGGAGTAGCTATACTCATATCAGATAAAATAGACTTTAAAATAAAGAATGTTACAAGAGACAAGGAAGGACACTACATAATGATCAAGGGATCAATCCAAGAAGAAGATATAACAATTATAAATATATATGCACCCAACATAGGAGCACCTCAATACATAAGGCAACTGCTAACAGCTATAAAAGAGGAAATTGACAGTAACACAATCATAGTGGGGGACTTTAACACCTCACTTACACCAACGGACAGATCATCCAAAATGAAAATAAATAAGGAAACAGAAGCTTTAAATGACACAATAGACCAGATAGATTTAATTGATATATATAGGACATTCCATCCAAAAACAGCAGATTACACGTTCTTCTCAAGTGCGCACGGAACATTCTCCAGGATAGATCACATCTTGGGTCACAAATCAAGCCTCAGTAAATTTAAGAAAATTGAAATCATATCACGCATCTTTTCGGACCACAACGCTATGAGATTAGAAATGAATTACAGGGAAAAAAACGTAAAAAAGACAAACACATGGAGGCTAAACAATACGTTACTAAATAACCAAGAGATCACTGAAGAAATCAAAGAGGAAATAAAAAAATACCTAGAGGCAAATGACAATGAAAACACGACGACCCAAAACCTATGGGATGCAGCGAAAGCAGTTCTAAGAGGGAAGTTTATAGCTATACAAGCCTACCTAAAGAAACAAGAAAAATCTCAAGTAAACAATCTAACCTTACACCTAAAGAAACTAGAGAAAGAAGAACAAACAAAACCCTAAGTTAGCAGAAGGAAAGAAATCATAAAGATCAGAGCAGAAATAAATGAAATAGAAACAATAGCAAAGATCAATAAAACTAAAAGTTGGTTCTTTGAGAAGATAAACAAAATTGATAAGCCATTAGCCAGACTCATCAAGAAAAAGAGGGAGAGGACTCAAATCAATAAAATCAGAAATGAAAAAGGAGAAGTTACAACAGACACCGCAGAAATACAAAGCATCCTAAGAGACTACTACATCAACTTTATGCCAATAAAATGGACAACCTGGAAGAAATGGACAAATTTTTAGAAAGGTGTAACCTTCCAAGACTGAACCAGGAAGAAACAGAAAATATGAACAGACCAATCACAAGTAATGAAATTGAAACTGTGATTAAAAATCTTCCAACAAACAAAAGTCCAGGACCAGATGGCTTCACAGGTGAATTCTATCAAACATTTAGAGAAGAGCTAACACCTATCCTTCTCAAACTCTTCCATAAAATTGCAGAGGAAGGAACACTCCCAAACTCATTCTATGAGGCCACCATCACCCTGATACCAAAACCAGACAAAGACACTACAAAAAAAGAAAATTACAGACCAATATCACTGATGAATATAGATGCAAAAATCCTCAAGAAAATACTAGCAAACAGAATCCAACAACACATTAAAAGGATCATACACCACGATCAAGTGGGATTTATCTCAGGGATGCAAGGATTTGTCAATATACGCAAATCAATCAATGTGATACACCATATTAACAAATTGAAGAATAAAAACCATATGATCATCTCAATAGATGCAGAAAAAGCTTTCGACAAAATTCAACACCCATTTATGATAAAAACTCTCCAGAAAGTGGGCATAGAGGGAACCTACCTCAACATAATAAAGGCCATATATGACAAACCCACAGCAAACATCATTCTCAATGGTGAAAAACTGAAAGCATTTCCTCTAAGATCAGGAACGAGACAAGGATGTCCACTCTCACCACTATTATTCAACATAGTTCTGGAAGTCCTAGCCACGGCAATCAGAGAAGAAAAAGAAATAAAAGGAATACAAATTGGAAAAGAAGAAGTAAAACTGTCACTGTTTGCGGATGACATGATACTATACATAGAGAATCCTAAAACTGCCACCAGAAAACTGCTAGAGCTAATTAATGAATATGGTAAAGTTGCAGGATACAAAATTAATGCATAGAAATCTATTGCATTCCTATACTCTAATGATGAAAAATCTGACAGAGAAATTATGGAAACACTCCCATTTACCATTGCAACAAAAAGAATAAAATACCTAGGCATAAACCTACCTAGGGAGACAAAAGACCTGTATGCAGAAAACTATAAGACACTGATGAAAGAAATTAAAGATGATACTAACAGATGGAGAGATACACCATGCTCTTGGATTGGAAGAATCAACATTGTGAAAATGAGTATACTACCCAAAGCAATCTACAGATTCAATGCAATCCCTATCAAATTACCAATGGCATTTTTTACGGAGCTAGAACAAATCATCTTAAAGTTTGTGTGGAGACACAAAAGACCCCGAATAGCCAAAGCAGTCTTGAGGCAAAAAAATGGAGCTGGAGGAATCAGACTCCCTGACTTCAGACTCTACTACAAAGCTACAGTAATCAAGACAATATGGTACTGGCACAAAAACAGAAACATAGATCAATGGAACAAGATAGAAAGCCCAGAGATTAACCCACGCACCTATGGTCAACTAATCTATGACAAAGGAGGCAAAGATATACAATGGAGAAAAGACAGTCTCTTCAATAAGTGGTGCTGGGAAAACTGGATAGCTACATGTAAAAGAATGAAATTAGAATACTCCCTAACACCATACACAAAAATAAACTCAAAATGGATTAGAGACCTAAATATAAGACTGGACACTATATAACTCTTAGAGGAAAACATAGGAAGAACACTCTTTGACATAAATCACAGCAAGATCTTTTTTGATCCACCTCCTAGAGTAATGGAAATAAAAACAAAAATAAACAAATGGGACCTAATGAAACTTCAAAGCTTTTGCACAGCAAAGGAAACCATAAACCAGACGAAAAGACAACCCTCAGAATGGGAGAAAATATTTGCAAACGAATCAACGGACAAAGGATTAATCTCCAAAATATATAAACAGCTCATTCAGCTCAATATAAAAGAAACAAACACCCCAATCCAAAAATGGGCAGAAGACCTAAATAGACATTTCTCCAAAGAAGACATACAGACGGCCACGAAGCACATGAAAAGATGCTCAACATCACTAATTATTAGAGAAATGCAAATCAAAACTACAATGAGGTATCACCTCACTCCTGTTAGAATGGGCATCATCAGAAAATCAACAAACAACAAATGCTGGAGAGGGTGTGGAGAAAAGGGAACCCTTTTGCACTGTTGGTGGGAATGTAAATTGATACAGCCACTATGGAGAACAATATGGAGGTTCCTTAAAAAACTAAAAATAGAACTACCATATGACCCAGCAATCCCACTACTGGGCATATACCCAGAGAAAACCGTAATTCAAAAAGATGCATGCACCCGAATGTTCATTGCAGCACTATTTACAATAGCCAGGTCATGGAAGCAACCTAAATGCCCATCAACAGACGAATGGATAAAGAAGATGTGGTACATATATACAATGGAATATTACTCAGCCATAAAAAGGAACGAAATTGAGTCATTTGTTGAGAAGTGGATGGATCTAGAGACTGTCATACAGAGTGAAGTAAGTCAGAAAGAGAAAAACAAATATCGTATATTAATGCATGTATGTGGAACCTAGAAAAATGGTACAGATGAGCCAGTTTGCAGGGCAGAAATTGAGACACAGATGTAGAGAATGGACATATGGACACCAAGGGGGGAAAACTGCGGTGGGGTGGGGATGGTGGTGTGCTGAAGTGGGCGATTGGGATTGACATGTATACACTGATGTGTATAAAATTGATGCCTAATAAGAACCTGCAGTATAAAACAACAAACAAACAAAACAACTAATACTAAACTTTCATTGGGTTATTTGTATGGAAATATGTTAATATAAATGTTTCAGACATTACATGAAAAAAAAAATTGTCTACCTAGTCATAGGTTCAGATATTATCCTTCTTTTCAATCAAATATGTATATTTATCCATTGTACATAACAGAAGAGACTCCACTACTTTTCAAAAGAATTTTTCTATTTATTTTTCATTTTAGATGAAATGATGCCCTTCTGAGTGAGTACCAAATAGCCATTGAAAATGTACATTCGCATTGATTTCATGCCAAACATGTGAATCATGTGATTAGAATTCCCATAGTCTTAAACCCAATAAAGTCTCATGTGCTATCAGACCTAATACTTTATTTCAAGTGACAGGTATGGAGTAAGGGTAGGGATCAAAGGCACAGGTTTTATAGTTAAGTGGATCCGTATTCTAGCTTTTCTAATACCAGATGTGGGACTTCAGACAAGGTAGAGTAATTTCTCAAATCTCAGTTTTCTCACTAGTAAAATGGGGATAATAACTATTTTACCCTCATGTTGTGAGAATTGAATGAGTACATATATGAAATGGTACAGATGATCCGGTTTGCAGGGCAGAAGTTGAGACACAGATGTAGAGAACAGACATATGGACACCAAGGGGGGAAAACTGCGGTGGGGTGGGGATGGTGTTGTGCTGAATTGGGCGATTGGGATTGACATGTGTACACTGATGTGTATAAAATTGATGACTAATAAGAACCTGCAGTATAAAAAAACAAACAAAACAACTAATACTAAACTTTCATTGGGTTATTTGTATGGAAGTATGTTAATATAAATGTTTCAGACATTACATGAAATTTCTAAAAATCTTATATGTTCTGGTATAATGTTATAAGTCATAATTCTAGTTATTGCTTTAACATGTATATCTCAGAAATAACTAAATTTACTTGGTAATTGCATTATTATGAACTTTCATCAAATCTTTAACCGTGGTCATTTTTAAGTCTTTTGTCATGTACAGACAGTTCTGGGTGTACTCTGATGCTTTTGCAAATATGTTCCTATAGAAGGGTTTCATCTTCAAGGAATTCATGGAAAAGACTCTGACAAGTACAGGTTTCTGGTAACTGACTGTACTGCTGAACTGAATGAATAAGCATTTTCAGAACTCTAATGAAAAACTGATGAACTCATAAAAGTGCTAACAAAAGATCAAGATGAAAAAAAAATTAATTACATGGGACTGAGTGAACTGATGAGGATGATTATAATTTTTGTGACTTTGAATTAAAAAAAAGAAAAATCAAAAAAAAAAGTAGTTATCACTGGACTCAGCATATAGTAAATGTTCAATATGGTAGCTACTTTTAAGACAGGCTTATATGTACTTTTTCTAGTGTAATCATAAATTTTGTTAAATATTCACCTTCAGTGGGAAGAAAGTGCAATCATCCTGCCTCAGCAGAATTCTGACTGGGAGAATGTCTTTTTTTTTTTTTTAAACATCTTTATTGGAGTATAACTGCTTTACAGTGTTGTGTTAGTTTCTGCTGTATAACAAAGTGAATCATCTATATGTATACATGTATCCCCATATCCCCTAGGGAGGGTGTCTTTTGATGTGCTGACTAGATTCCGGCACAAAGCGGTAATTTTGATTAAATGAAGAGGTCATCAGTTAAAGCGGTCACCTCCCTATTTCCACAGTCCTCCTTACCCCACCTCAGCTCTCCAAGTACTCTGGAACCTTTTCCGCAGAGGACAGCGGTCTAGCTTTCGGTAGAACTCGAGTGCTAGCTCAATGCGCATCTCCTTACTAAACTCATCACGAGTAGGACGTGTTTCAATGACAGAAAAAGAGGTTATTCAAAGTTTATAAAGAAAGAAAGCAGGAAGGAAGGAAGGAAAAAAGAAAAAAAGAGGATGAACAATGGAGTTGGTCTTGTTTCTTTAACCACGCTCCAAATTACTGGCTTCAAATTAGTCCAAGGATCCAAACTTTGGGAATGCGGGTCACACTCACTCTGATACGCAGCCAACTGCGTAAAGAAGCTGACATAAAAGTCAAAGGAAGTCATGACTCTTGCAAAAGACAAAGGGTGCACAAAAGATCATAATTCAAATGGGAAACCTGCCCATTAGTCCCAGCTCAGCCCAAGGCTTTCCACATCTCCTCGACATCAGTCAGCTGGTTGTCAGCTGTACGTCAAGCAGTTTTGCTAAAGGGTTTGAAGAAAACACTTAAGTGTAAAACTTATTCCCTGATCCTCAAGGAGTTTACAACAGCGCTGGAGGGATTAGCCCTGTAACTAACACTACAGGGCGGTCAATGAAACGTGACAAACGAGTTGGCAGCGGCCTTGAAGGTAGAGGAATTCACAGTTAGGGATCATTTGGGGGTAGGGGCTTGTCAAGGAAGGCTTTAAGAAGTGGAATGTAAGCTAGGGGCAAAGCGGCGGGTAGGGTTTTAGGCGTGCGGGAAGCCGTGACGTTGCAGGTTAAAGACTGACTAGGGCACGCGGGGGTGGTGCGCGGGGCGGAGCCGCCTGACTCCTCGGGCCACGGCGCGTGCGCCGCTAACGCTCGCGCCAGGCGCGCGGCCCGTGGGAAGCCAGCCAGGACCCGCGAGCGCGAGACCCCGCGCGCCAAGGCGGGAAAAGTCGGACGCATGCGCAGCTCGGAGCTTCGGGCTCGCTAGGATGGGGAAGGGGAGGAGGAGTTTCCTAGAGGGAACTTGACCTGTTAGCAGCCGCGGCCATGGCGGCGCGCTTGCCGCCCTCACAGCTCCCTCCGCCCCCCGCGCGACAGTTGGGGCCCTGGTCCCCACGTGTTGGGCTGGGAGCTGTGGCACACGAAGTGCTAAGCGAGACCTCGGGTCTTGCGGGCGCAGCGCGGGAGGGCGTCGTGGACAAAAGCGATTTACCCCGGCGGGGCGAAGAAGGGTCAGAGGGCCAGCGAGGGCCAGGGGGGACAGCTGCGGCTCAGGTTCCCCTCCTCAGCGCGCCCATGGGGTCCATGCGACTAGAGGGCATCTCGGTAGAGGAGGCGATGGTGACGCGGACGCAGCTGCTGGAGGAAGAGCTGAGCAGCGTAAAGGAGGAGCTGGCCCTGTGTCAGGTATCGAGGTGGCCGCCGGCCTTTCCCCTCCACAGCCGGGCCGGGGCCAGTGGGGAAGTGCGCCCGTCTCCTTCTGCCTTCGGCTGCGTAGCTGCGCGGGCTTTGGACCCACCCACCTTCGCCCGGCGGCGCCCGGTGCCGGCTCCCACACCCAGCCTGGCCCGCAGCTCGGGGCTGAGGGTGGCGGCCTCGCCCAGCTCGCCGACCTCGGGCTCCCGCCCTTCTCCAGACAGTGGTCGGGCAGGGTCGGCCTCGGCGCCCTGGGTTTGGTTGACCTCACTTGGATCCCACCAGAACTCGCAGCCGCACCCCCACCGCCCCCAAGCCCAAGGTCTGTGTCGTGACTGTAGTGGTACTTGGTGCAGCAGGAGTGCAATCCCTGAGTTGAAATGTGGAACAGGAAAGTGGAAACACTTTTATTGAAATAAAACCCATGGATGAAGGAGCCTGTTTTTAATTGTCAAACCCACACTTGCCCTTGTTCTTGAGTAAAACTTAAGTTGTTAAAACAGACCAATAATTTTTACGGAGTCTCAGGCTGGGAACTTTCATTCACAGTAGATGATGCTTAATATTTATTAACCAACTATGTTAATTCCATACTTCTGGAGTGAGAAATCTCATTTTCATCGTGCCTGTGAAAAGCATTTACTAAATCAATTGCCTTAACATTACTTTCCTGTTATTTGTAGAATTTGTATATACCAAAGATGGCTTGACTACTCATGTTCAGAAAGATTTGATTTTCCTTTATAGTTTTGCATCCTTACCACCATCTCTTCTCTGATTTTACCAAAACCTTTGACAGGGTTGGGTGACTAAATGTTGGGAATTCACTCAACAGTAGATCTTTGAGTCACTCTGTCTTCAAGACAGAACCAATTAAGAACTGCTAAACAACAAGGTAACTTTATAAACAATATCATAAGTTTAGATTAATAAAAATTCATGAATTTCATTCTCATAGTTCTATTGGATTCTTTTGCAGGATTTTGCTGATTGAGTCAAGGATGTAAAAACACAGCAGTCTTGTTCAAATTGAATATGTCTTTGCTTGAACAAGTTGGGGAGGTATTATGTGACTGCCTCCTTTTGACTTTCCATTCTCTATTCTTCACTGGTTAAGGAGCAAAGGGATAAATAAAAGACACCAAGGAATTAAAGCGTTTTGTCATCTCACTCTTCACCTTTGGGTAGTTTAAAGATGTGAATCCATGATAAAGGGCTTTGTTACTTTGGCAAGTCCTAATCTAAGATGCTATTTACCCATATCTTCTACACCCTTTCTCCCCTACCCCTTACTCTGTATTTACCATAGTTATGCCCTGAGCTGGATAAGGAACTAAGATGTTTACTTTTGTGACTGACTTGATTAAGAAATCAGTCTGTTGGAAACAGCCCAATGACCCTCTTCCCCCAATCCATTAACTATTATATTCTTTCAAAATGTGACTACGGAAGGTGTAAGAATTGAGATGGTCATAGGTAGCCTAGAACAATGGTTCTTGAGATTTTATAGTACTGACACTGTTACATGATCATAGGCATTCCAGTAATGTGAGATGAGGTTGGCACTATCCCATACCATAAAACTTCAGTCAAATCATACTCCTGCTGTTGGGGAAATTTGGGAGACATAATAATTGAATTGTTTTATAAAAAGCATTTAAGTAATTAAACATTCACTTTTACATTTTAAAAATTAGTTCTTCCACTTATTTATTAAGCTAGAAATCACAGTACCCAAGAATACATAGTATTAACCCCTATGTTTTCCACAGCTCTCAAAAATTGTACCCAAGATAAGAAATTCATTTCACATGTCAACCTAGTAAGTAGACACACATACACATGCATATAATTTCAGAAAGAATATTTACACTGTGTGTCCTGAGCTCTGATGTTTTCTTTTAAAATCTATTATTTAAGAAAGTGCTGCTAATATCTACTAAATTAATTTCACAGCCCAGTAATGGGTCAAATGTACAGTTTGGGAAAAAGAACCCCACTAATTAATTAGTCTCTGGTCATAAGTTGCAGCTTCATTTAAGTTAGTTGGTTTTTTCCACGTTTAACTTACAGGAATTCAATTATATGTGCTTGGTGAAGAAAAAGAAAGTGATTCCATGTACCATTCCAGTCCATTGGAATGACTCAGAATAAGCATGTAATAGAAAACAATCTCTGTTCCAACTGTTTCTCTTAATATGAGTATCTCATCCTACTCTATGTGATTGTGGTATTTAAACTTTTTTTGTATGGCCCCAGATTAGCAAGCAACATACACATGCTTAGATGAAGAAAAAGTGGTTGATTTCAATGTGGGAAGAAAAGTTGTCTGTATTGGACTTACTGAGGATAGGTTAGCTTCCAAATCTAGCTTTTTCTAAGGAACTTTCAAAGGTACTCCAAAGATCAATTTTAAGTTCATGACAGTCATACTTTATTCACTGATTTAGAACCTAACTTCACCATACTCTTAATTTTGATTTTGTATTTCAAGATTGTGGTCTATTTGTGACCAAGAATGGGGTTGTGGGTATGTGTATGTGCATATTTTTCACCCCTTGTAGAATATCAGATGAGAAAAAGTTATGTATGTGTAATGTATATATCTATAGACACACACACAGGTGTACATGCACACACAAATTTATGTATATCTCAAACCATATTTCTCTTTTTAGTCACAGCCAAAAATATTTACTAAACCTATATACCAATTTCAGGTAAAGATATATTATGGCATTTAAATGAAATATATGTGCATTACTCCAACTTTCATGATGAAATTAACTTTCATGATGCATATGATGTTGGAATTAAGAGTATATGACTAGAGAAATCAACCAGTTACATTTTTTAGTGGACATTTAGGTGTGTTGAAACCTTGTCCAGTCATTCACAAAGAAAAAAAAAAATTGAGGGACTTCCCTGGCGGTCCAGTGGTTAAGACTCCGCGCTTCCACTGCAGGGGGCGCAGGTTTGATCCCTGGTGGGAGAACTAAGATCCTGCATGCGGTGCAGCACAGTCAAAAAAAGAAAAACAAAATTGAGAACATGTTGTATAATTAGAATTCTCACTGTTGTTAGGAGCTGTATTCTAATAGATGAATCTTTTTGTACAGTTATTTTTCATAATGATAATTTAGTGAGTGGCTAGTTTGTGCCATACTTTGTAATTAAACTCTTTCCATTGTTTTCTTTGAGTTCTGGTAGGAAATTATTTGTTTAAATATAGAAAATAGTTTTCATATGTTTGTTGAATTCATTCCTGCAGTAGAAGTCAATTGAGGGCCTATTATGTTGGCAGATACTAAACTAGGTGGTGGGAGAGTAGGTACCCAGTGAAAAAGACAATTTTGAGTGTCTCTGTCTGTGAAGTTGATATGTATTTCCATGTTGATAAGTGAAAGTCAAAGCCAATCCACCGCCAAGATAACTCAGACCCAAATCTTTGGGCATTTAGTCAACTCTCATTGGCTGAATGAGTTTAATAAACTTTGTGAGAAGGAGTAGGATTTTTTAATTTATATTTTAAATTATTTGATTCTGTGTGGAAGTTCTGTAGTAAGAATAAGGTATTTTATAATGAGTAATATTTAAGGATTTTTACTTTTAATTTTTTGGAAAGAACATTTTAAGTGCCCAAAGGAAAGGAAAATATAAAGATAATATGGTTGGTAGTAGTTAGTTTCCTTGTTTTAATAATGTGTGGAATAGTTTGGAAACTAGTTTTGTGTTTTTTGGGGGCTTTGTTTCTTTCTGTATATGAAGGAGCGCCTCTTTAATAATTAGAGGTATAATCCACATTGAAGATAATGTAGCATTTAAATAACTAAAAAACTTACAAAAACTAATACATATTGTACAACAGTCCCACAATCCATTTGTAGCATTTTATTGCTCACAAAAGAACTTACTTCTTTTTCTCAAGTCAAGTATCACTTACACATTTGAGTATTTTTAGGTGACAAAATCTGAATACCATTGCTGATCATAAATTAATAACAAAAGAAATTAATAACTGAAGTTTAATAGAGAAATTTGGAAATTAGAAAGTTCTCCCCCTAATGACTTCTGGGAATAAATTGTAGTTATAAATTAACAATAGACTGTTTCTGGAGGAGTCTTTTCTTCTGGTTGCTTTTTTTTCTGACCTCTATGATAAAAACAATTTAAGGAGAGTTTGTTGTTACTTTCTCTTTGGTGGGGATTAAAAAGGAGATGTGAAATAACCATTAACCATAACAATAGCAAAAAGAAAGAAAAGAAAAAAATGTATAAATTAATATGTAAATATTGTTTTCATCAGATATTTATTGATTTCTTACTTTGTCCCTCTAACTGTATTAGAGCTAAATCCTTTATTAGTAAGTCATACTTACTTAAGCTGGAGTAACTCAGTTATTTTATAAATGTTGAAAACCTACTCCTTTTTAAGTTTTTACTTTTGTTAACCTTTCTTGCTTAGTATTTTAGGTAGAGGAGTTGAGGTGAAAAATACATGCGACTCTTTACTATTTTTTTTTTTAAACATCTTTATTGGAGTATAATTGCTTTATAATGGTGTGTTAGTTTCTGCTGTATAACAAAGTGAATCAGCTATACATATACATATATCCCCATATCTCCTCCCTCTTGCGTCTCCCTCCCACCCTCCCTATCCTGCCCTTCTAGGTGGACACAAAGCACCGAGCTGATCTCCCTGTGCTATGCGGCTCCTTCTCACTAGCTATATATTTTACATTTGGTAGTGTATATATGTCCATGCCACTGTCTCACTTCGTCCCAGCTTACCCTTCCCCCTCCCCATGTCCTCAAGTCCATTCTCTACGTCTGCATCTTTATTCCTGTCTTGCCCCTAGGTTCTTCAGAACCTTTTTTTTTTATTTTTTAGATTCCTTATATGTATGTTAGCATACGGTATTTGTTTTTCTCTTTCTGACTTACTTCACTCTGTATGGCAGTCTCTAGGTCCATCCACCTCACTACAAATAACTCAATTTTGTTTCTTTTTATGGCTAATATTCCATTGTGTGTATGTGCCACATCTTCTTTATCCATTCATCTGTCGATGGACACTTAGGTTGCTTCCATGTCCTGGCTGTTGTAAATAGTGCTGCAATGAACATTGTGGTACATGACTCTTTTTGAATTACGGTTTTCTCTGGGTATATGCCCAGTAGTGGGATTGCTGGGTCATATGGTAGTTCTATTTTTAGTTTTTTAAGGAACCTCCATACTGTTCTCCATAGTGGCTGTATCAATTTACATTCCCACCAACAGTGCAAGAGGGTTCCCTTTTCTCCACACCCTCTCCAGCATTTATTGTTTGTAGATTTTTTGATGATGGCCATTCTGACTGGTGTGAGGTGATACCTCACTGTAGTTTTGACTTGCATTCCTCTAATGATTAGTGATGTTCAGCATCCTTTCATGTGTCTGTAGGCCATCTGTATATCTTCTTTGGAGAAATGTCTATTTAGGTCTTCTGCCCATTTTTGGATTGGGTTGTTTGTTTTTTTGATATTGAGCTGCATGACCTGCCTGTATATTTTGGAGATTAATCCTTTTGTCAGTTGCTTCATTTGCAAATATTTTCTCCCATTCTGAGGGTTGTCTTTTCGTATTGTTTACGGTTTCCTTTGCTGTGCAAAAGCTTTTAAGTTTCATAGGTCCCATTTGTTTATTTTTATTTCCATTTCTCTAGGAGGTGGGTCAAAAAGGATCTTGCTGTGATTTATGTCATAGAGTGTTCTGCCTATGTTTTTCTCTAAGAGTTTTATAGTGTCTGACCTTACATTTAGGTCTTTAATCCATTTTGAGTTTATTTTTGTGTATGGTGTTAGGAAGTATTCTAATTTCATTCTTTTGCATGTATCTATCCATTTTTCCCAGCACCACTTATTAAAGAGGCTGTCTATTCTCCATTGTATATTCTTGCCTCCTTTATCAAAAATAAGGTGACCGTGTGTGTCGGTCTATCTCTGGACTTTCTATCCTGTTCCATTGATCTATATTTCTGTTTTTGTGCTGGTACCATACTGTCTTGATTACTGAAGCTTTGTAGTATAGTCTGAAGTCAGGGAGCCTGATTCCTCCAGCTCCATTTTTCTTTCTCAAGATTGCTTTGGCTATTTGGGGTCTTTTGTGTTTCCATACAAATTGTGAAATTTTTTGTTCTAGTTCTGTGGAAAATGCCATTTGTAGTTTGATAGAGATTGCATTGAATCTGTAGATTGCTTTGGGTAGTATAGTCATTTTCACAATGTTGATTCTTCCAATCTAAGAACGTGGTATATCTCTCCATCTGTTTGTATCATCTTTAATTTCTTTCATCAGTGTCTTATAGTTTTCTGCATACAGGTCTTTTGTCTCCTTAGGTAGGTTTATTCCTAGGTATTTCATTCTTTTTGTTGCATTGGTAAGTGGGAGTGTTTCCTTAATTTCTCTTTCAGATTTTTCATCATCAGTGTATAGGAATACAAGAGATTTCTATGCATTTTTTTTGTATCCTGCTACTTTACCAAATTCACTGATTAGCTCTAGTAGTTTTCTGGTAGCATCTTTAGGATTCGCTATGTATAGTATCATGTCCTCTGCAAACAGTGACAGTTTTACTTCTTCTTTTCCAATTTGGATTCCTTTTATTTCTTTTTCTTCTCTGATTGCTGGGGCTAAAACTTCCAAAACTATGTTGAATAATAGTGGTGAGAGTGGGCAACCTTGTCTTGTTCCTGATCTTAGTGGCAATGATTTCAGTTTTTCACCATTGAGAACAATGTTGGCTGTAGGTTTGTCAAATATGGCCTTTATTATATTGAGGTAAGTTCCCTCTGTGCCTACTTTCTGGAGGGTTTTTATCATAAATGGGTGTTGAATTTTGTTGAAAGCTTTTTCTGCATCTATTGAGATAATAGTATGGTTTTTTTCCTTCAATTTGTTAATATGGTTTATCACATTGATTGATTTGCATATGTTAAAGAATCCTTGCATTCCTGGGATAAACCCCACTTGATCATGGTGTATGATCCTTTTAATGTGCTGTTGGATTCTGTTTGCTAGTAGTTTGTTGAGGATTTTTGCATCCCTGTTCATCAGTGATATTGGTCTGTAGTTTTCTTTTTTTGTTACTATTTTGTTTTGAAGCAAGCTATAAGATAAATTTACAGATAACATTGGTTTCAGGGATTTCGTAGTTTCATCAACATACCTTTTAAAAAGAGCACATAATGTTACATAGTTTAACTTTTCCTTCACCAGAGGTTTATGACATGTAATTTCTATATATATTGACATTTCTTGTCCTTAACTGAAATCATTTTAATACCTAAATGCGGAATTCTTGCTTCTAAAAGGTAAAGTATGATATATAAGAATAGTTAGGTAAGGTAGTACTTTCCAGAACTCAGGCTGTCAGAAGTCTTTAAAAAAAAGTCAAACAAAATCAAAGATTTGAGCATTAAAAAATAAAAATTTAAGAAGTAAGTATGGGTAAATATATTTCCAATCTTGTAGTAGAGCAGGCCTTTTTCTAACTTGTAGAAGAAAACCATAAGCCATAATGAAAAAGATATGTTTGAATATAGAAAAGTAATAACTACCTTTTCCCCAGAAATCTCCATCATAAATAAAGTCAAATAAGCAACAACATACTGGGAAAAAATAATTGTAACACATTTGGTAGACTTAAGTCCAATTTTAAGATTTCCAATGATATTTCTTATATTTAATTGGCAGAACTCGGTCACAGAGCCCATAGGCAAGAGAGGCCAGTGTTTTAGTTGGCAGCAAAGATCAAATATGGTTTCTGTTACTAAGAGGAAGGGGAGAATGGATGATGCCACACAAGTAAAACCAGAGAAATAAACTACCAAACAAATATAGTATTATAAAATGAAATGTGATTTGAAAAAAAAAATAAAAAGGGTAAGGGGGGTTACCAGAGATTTGTGGGTTTTGGTGGCTATAAATATAGTAGTTAGGGAAGGCTTCTCTTCTCTTGAAGAGGTAACATTTAAACAAAGACCTGAGTGATGTGAGGTAATAATGTACATGAAAATCTGGTAGATTGTATATTTAAAAGGACCTGGTGCAAGTAGAGCCAGAAGGTCCATGTGAACAAGAGGGTGAGTGATAGATGAGGCTGGAGGGCCAGATGGTGTAGGGTCATGTGGCCTTGGTAGAGTTTGGATTGTTTTCCTAATCTGATGGAAATCCACTGGGCGATTTTGAGCTGTAAGGAGCCCAGGGGACCATTGTAGAGAGCTAGGCAAGAGGTAGAGTTGACTTGTACTAGGATGGTGGATAGTACTTGTTCCACTTGCACTGGGTAGAAGTGTTCAGAATTGGGATATATTTTGTAGGTAAGCCTAATAGGATTTACTAATGGTTTGGATATGAAATGTGAAGAAAGAGAGCAACCAAGATTGACTCCTAGATCTTAAGTTTTTAAACAGTAAGTAGGTGGGGGTATCATTTTCTGAGATGCAGAGAGGGCAGGTTTGTGAGAGGGTTGGAAGTCAAAAACTTTATTTTGGATAAATTTGAGATGCCTATTAAGAATTGACAATATAGAGGACCTTGAAAAATGATTTTAGCGTTACGGTGGGGAGGGAAATCTGACTGGAGGAGGTTACAGAGTGAATGGGGAGTGAGGAAGAAGAGATAATGATTGTAGGCAACAGTTTCAAGGAATTTTGCTGAAAAGTGCAGCTGAAAATGGAGCAATAGCTAGAGGACAGTCTCATTTTAGAACAAATTTACCTTGATATTCAGCCCTTCAACATTTGCACCCTCAAATGTGAGTAGTAGAAATAGTAAAATAAATGTGGGTTACCAGTGTAAGAACTTTTTAAAATAAAGCTTTCCTGTTATACTTTTCAAGAATCTGTTTTATAGTTATAGAACTAGGGATCAAGTAATTATGTTTTTCATTTTTTAATTTAATGCAGTATCTTGCCTTCTCTGCTGTAGCTACAAAGCAATGCATTTAAAATGTCTTTTATTTCTTTAAGGCTGATAAAGAATTCGTATGGTCTTTGTGGAAACGTCTCCAGGTGACAAACCCGGATCTCACACAAGCATTCAGTTTGGTTGTGGAAAGGTGAGTTACCAAGTTATTTTTCATCAGTATTTAGTTTGTTGAATTTGTTTTTCTTCATTATTAAAATTAACACTTGGCGTTAATCCCCTGAAGAGATTCATTTGATTTCCAAAGGAATGTCGAGCATGATATTATAATTACTGGATTTATTTCAAGGTGTGTCAGTGTGCTAAGTACAGCTAGGCCTTATCTTCTGCTCATATTCTGACATATTTGGGAAGTTTGCAGGTAAGAGAGACACTTTGTGTGTATGTGTTTGTGTGTGTGTGTAGGTTTTAAGCTCTTACTACTCAACTTTAAAAATTGGAGAAGTTCCTGTTGTTTGGCTTCAGAGACTGACCCTGTAGGCAGCTTCCTAGACATGATCCTTCCTAGACATGGCTCAGTTTTCCCCTAAGGTAAATGCAGTATGTACTTGAGAGCCTGGGTTGACCTTGCCAGAGTAGAGTAAGTGTTCTGGAATAGGTTGAGAGATTTCCGTTATTACCCTGTAGGGGATGCCCAGTCATTTAACTATAGATTATTGGGCCTCTCCTTGGTCATTAGAAACAGTGGAGTGATGCTGGGTACTTCTTATCAAACATTTGGTATACAGTAGTCTCATGACACTTAGATAGCAATTAAAACACTTGCTTTCCTATTAAATGGATTTCATTATATTTCCTAAATGAGGAGCTAAGCATATGGTTGCCTTTTCTTTTTTTTAATTGGAATTATGATTATATAATCTGAATATCAGCTTTGATAACTTGAAGTATATTCACCTTTGGAGTTGCTAGACCTGGGATCATTCTAATATTGTCTGGAATTTGACTTTGAAAAATCTATGATACATACCCATGGCTAATTTTACCATCCTTGGTTATCGTGAACTCTTAAAACAGTATAATTAGTTTCTTCTCATGGTCTTGTATGTCTAATTCATCAATCAGATTTTCCCTTTTGATGATCAGAATTAAGTCTTTTGTTGAAGTACCCTTATTAGTTCCTCAGTCATTCTCGAGATTAAATGTGATCACTCTCAGTTTTCCTGTTTTTTAGCAGAATAGGACTTCAGAAGATATATTCTTGGGATTTCTTTTGTCATTTCTGTGATTCTTTCATTATCCTCCTCTCCTTTTAGTTGTATACATTTTTCAACTTTCTAATTTGTTTATTTTTTACAACTTTCTAAAGCGATTCTTAATTTTCCCTTTACTCTTGGTTGAGACAGATCCAAATAATAAATTGTTAGTTCATCTTTCTCATTCTTTAAGATTTTTATTTTTCACATTTTATAATATACATAATATATGGTCACATAAAAGTATATCAACAATTTATAAATAAATATACACATATGTTTTGGGGTGGGTACTCAAAAGCCTTTTGCTCATAAGATATGTAATGGAAAATTTTGGAGATTACTGCTTTACAGCTATAATCTTGAAAATTTTAATGTGCACACGGTATACTTGGAAAATTTCTTTTTCAAAATTTTTTAATTTTTAAAATTTTTATTGGACTATAGGGGATGGGTTGGGAAATATCTCTGTAAGTTATGCCCTACTAGGGAAATGTCCATTCTAATTTTCCTGGGATAGCTTTTGGAGCTTTTTCTTTTTCTTGGAGCTGCTGCTTTTGCTGGCAGCAGCCTCTTCAGGTTCACTGCTGAGTGGCTTCTCCTTGGAAGAGAATTTCCTCTTTTCCTTGGGGACTGGAAAATTTCTTAAAATGCAGGTCTCTGGAACTTTCCCCTGATCTACTGAATCTTTAGGGATGAGGCCCAGGAGTCTTTAAAATAAGCTTTCCAGGTAATTCTGGTGTCCATAGATCTGATGTCCAGGTAATTCTGATGTCCACAATGAGATACCTTGGAATTTGAATTGACTTTTGAAATTGGAAACTTGTAATATGCATTTATAATTTTATAATTATGTAAATATTATTTCCTTGAGAACCATGTAGTGTGTTTGGACCTGTTGATAAGGGAAATGGTATGACAAAAAAAGAATATTCCAAATATCAAAGTCAAATAGAATATCTTTCTTTATAGTCCATTAGTTACCCAAATTATGCTACATTTAAGTTATTTTATAATTGTGCCTTGGTCTTCCTGGACAACATTTTTTCCCCCTGGAATTTCTAATTGCCTTTCTTTTCTGCTATTTCTTACCATAAAGAATGTCAATGTTCAGACATTTGAATAATGGGCTGAAGACATTCTTCCTTGGGCCCTTTGGTTTATGGTATGAATTTTGGCCAATTGCTTTCTAAACCTACTCATAGCTGCCATCCTAGGATTTCTTCTTATTGTACTCCTGAACTAGTTCCACAGTTTCTAAGATCCTATGTCTTCCTTTTTCTTTTGTTGGATTATATTTTCAAAATTTTTTTCTCAGAAGGGATGCATAAGTGGTCCACTTTCTGACTCCTTATGTGCCTAAAATGTCTTTCTTTTGTCCTTATGTTTGGTTGATACTTTAGCTGAACATAAAATTTTAAGTACATTTAATTTCCCTCAGATTTTTTAAAGTATAGCTTTGTTATCTTCTTTTAGCATACGGTGGTGTTATCAAGTGTATGTGTGATCCCTGTGCAAGTGAGATTCTTATTTCTTTCTAGGTAGCTTGCTTGAAGTTTTTAGGATTTTCTCTACATAGATATGATATTTTTAAATTTCAACATCATCTTTTAATTTGAGTCTTTTACAAATTGAAACTTCTCAGCCTTTGTGGGTTCTTTCAATATCAAGACTTGAGATTTTATTTCAACTGAAGAAAAATATGATTCTCATATTTTCCCCCTTGTCTGTTCTTTCCTTCTGTACTCTATTAGAGATTGGACCTTCTGGACTTGGCCTTCTTTTCTGTCATATTTTCCACCTTTTAATTTTGTCTCCTGAATGGTCTTCTTACATTTTCTTCCATTAGTACATGGATTTTTTTCCATTTACCCTATTTAGTTATTTTATTTTTTTTTTAGTTTTAGAAATCAAAATTTTCCTTCTAAGAAATTTCTTATTCGATTTTTCCTTTTTCATAGCAGTCTTCTTTAAAAGGATAACTTTTTAATCTTTCTGATGATAATTTTTAAGTTCTTCTCTGTTTCTTACATTATCTTTTTTTCCTGTTAGGTAACTTTTGTTTGTTCCTACACTTTTACTTTAATGCTGATAGTTTTCTTCAAGTGTATGATGATTCTTTACTGACTGTTCATGTTTTTGTATGAAGGTCTATATTGCTTAATGTAGAAATGTTGCTTTTAATGAGTTTACTTTGCATTTTTATATATCTGTTACCAAGAGGCTTCTCATCTGAATGAAAGGATTGACTATGGGCATTGTGTAAGAGAAGGGAGGGGACTATCAACAAGCTTTCCTGAGGGATGTATGGCAAATGGGCTTCACTGTACAGAATGAGAAGTAGACTCTTAAGTCAGTCCCTTCTCTGATTGTATTGTTTGTCCCAACAACCATAGTAGGGACCTTTTTCAGGAACATGGTTCTTTTGAAAGTAGCCTTGGGCCATTTGTTATAGGCAAATACTGCAGGTAGCTGTTCTGAACATGGATGAATGGGAAGCCCAGATTTTTGATTAATGGTTCCTTAGTCATCTTTTGATTCCTGTGGACTTTTGCTTTCCATACTTACTAATTGGGTACTTAGAGCCTCTCTGAGCCTCTTCCAGAAAAAAATAGCTTCCTCTTCCATTATAGACACTATTTGGATTTTGATTTTTCTCCTCTGGGTTTGCCTCTGTGAGTCCATCCTTCTGTCTTTCAGATATTTGTCCATTTTGGACCCCTTTTCTTATTTCCAGGCTAATAGACTCAAGGCAGTGTGATTTGGGCATGTCAATGACATGTTGTCAGTTCATTATTTTCAAGAGGAATATTATTATTATTCAAAAGAAAATAATATTTTTAGAGTTACAATATATTGTATTATTTTGATATGCCATATTATTTAATCAGTATCTTATTGTTGTACATTAAGGTTCCTTTTTTTATGAGAATTGTATGATGATGCTGTGATAAATGACCTTGTGGATAAAGCTTTGCCAGAATCACTGGATTTAACCAGTGGTGCTACTGACATAGTAGATGGAGGCTGGGATTGCTAAACATCCTGAAGTAAATAGGATAATCCTGCTCAATTAAATAACCCTTAGAGACTTTGAGGGTTCAGTTCCAGACCACTGTAGTAAAGTGAATATTGCAGTAAAGCAAGTCACACAAATTTTTTGTTTTCAAGTGCATATGAAAGTTATGTTTATACTGTAGTCTATTAAGTGTGCAACAGCATTATGTCTAAAAAACAATGTACGTAATTTAAAAATATTGCTAAAAATGCTGTCATCTGAGTCTTCAGAGAGTTATACCCTTTTTGCAATAGTAACATCAAAGATCACTCACTGATCACAGATCATCGTAACAAATATAATAATAATGAAAAAGTTTGAAATATTGTGAGAAATACCAAAATGTGACACAAAGACATGAAGTAACTGTTGTTGGAAAAATGGCGCTGGATGACTGGCTTGATGCAGGGTTTCCACAAACCTTCAATTTGTAAAATGCAGTATCTGTGAAGCGCAATAAAGCAAAGTGCAATAAAATGAGGTATGCCTGTACTGCTTCAAGTGCCCTTGGTACCCATTTGGAAAAATGCTGGTCTTATCAATAATTCTTTATTTTTTTGCCTTTTTGGTACTCTAGTATAATGTCCTTGTAAGTTTTTTGGTGGGGTGTCTGTTTACATATTTTTGTGTGCATGTGTTTTTATTATGGAAAATTTTAATTTGATGCAAGGGTAGAGAGAATGCACTAATGAACTCCCATGTTTACTCATCACCCAGCTTGGACAATTATCAGCACATGACCAATCTTGTTTCATCTATAAACTTCTACTTCCTTTCTGCTCCTCTGCTCCCTCTACCACAGTGGATTATTTTGAAGGAAATTCCGGACATCCTGTTATGTTACCCACAATTCCATTGGTGTTTACAGTCAGTTCTTGTTATTCACAGGAGTTATGTTTTATAAAGTCATGTGAACACTGAATTAGCAAACATGGAAATATTGCTCCTAGGGGAGATAAAGCATTAAGTTCCTATGAGCCTCTGGTCACAACATTTTGTTAACTGATCAACATATAACCTTGCTTTCCATGTGTTTCTATTTAAAGACATCTTATTTAATATATATTGTTGATTTATTACTATTGAGCTTATGACCGATGGTACTGTAACTCATGCCTGAACACAGTTTGTCTAACACAATTTTTTCTCCATATGCAAGTCACAGCCTTCTTGAACTTAGGAACACTAGACAGCACTTCAGCACTATGCTTAGTGGTCATTTGAAACAGTGAAATCATCAACAGAAGGGCAGAAATGTGAAAAATGTGGTACTAAATAGACCATGAGAAGAATACTTGTTTATAGTATGAGAGCTGAAATAAGAAGACAGAGCATCCCCTTGTTTGACCTCAGCTGGGAACATGTGGTTCAGGTGACTTAAATTTTTCACCACTTTCTGCATGTCTGCAAATGACTGAAAAAGTGCAATGGTATTGATTTTAGGCTTAAAATAAGTTTTAGTGAGTAGGAAAGTTCACAAATTCTGAATCTATGAATAAGGATTGACTCTATCTCTAAAAGATAAGGCCTTTTTAAAACATAACCATGATATCTTTATCATACTTATAATTCTACAATTATTCCCTAATGTAATAAAATATCCAGTTTTCAGATTTCTCCAATTCTCTCATAACTTTTTTTGAAAGATGGTTTGTTTCTATGATGACTCAAACATTGTCTACCTACTGAGTATACAGGTTCCTTTTCCTCCTCTCCGTCTTTCTCTCTTTATTTGCAACTTATTTTTGGAATAAGTTGGATTATTTATCCTGTAGAGTTTCCCACATTCTGGACTTTTTTGATTATAATCTTTTTTACTCTAATTATCATAAATTTTTAATGAGACCTAGAGGTTTATTCAGTTTCAGGTTTGATGTTTTGGCAAAGAAATCTTCGGTGTAATATGATTCTTACCACATCACATTAGGAGACACATAATGTATTATCTAAATCTCTTTTTTTTGTGTTGTTAAGGTTGATCACTGGATTATATCTCTAATTTAGAATACCCTATACTCTTCTTCTTTTTCTTCTTTTAATGGATAAGTTTGCATAATATTGCCATCTTAACAATGTTAAATCTTCTATATTATGAGCATGGGATGTTTTTCCAGTTACTATTTATTTGTCCTAAAATTTCTTTCAGTACTGTTTTATAGCTTTCAGAGTATGTTTTGCACCTTTTTGGATGAATTTATTAATATTTTATTCTTTCTGATTTTATTATAAATGGAATTGTTTTCTTAAGTTTATTTTCAGATTGTTTAGTGTAAGTGTATAGATTACAATTGATTGTTCTATATTGATCTCTTATCCTGCAACTGTGCAGAACTCATTTTTCAGTTCTAATTTTTTGGGTAGATTCCTTAGGATTTTCTACTTACAAGATCATGTCATCTGCAAATAGAGATAGTTTTGTTTCTTCTTTTCCAAACTTGATGCCTTTTATTTCTTTCTCTTGGCTACTTGCCCTGGTTAGAATTTCAATACACTGTTGAGTAGAAGTGGCCAGAGCAGACATCTTTGTCTTATTCCTGATCATAGGGAGAAAAGCACCCACTCCTTCACCATTAAGTATAAAGTTATCTGTCAGTTTTTCATAGATGTCCTTTAGCAAGTTCAGGAAGTTCCCTTCTATTCCTAGTTTGTTAAGTGTTTTTATTATGAAAGGTTGTTGAATTTTGTCAAGTATATCTTCTGTATCTATTGAGATGATCATGTGATTTTTGTTTTCTATTTTAGTGATATGATTTATTATAATAATTGATTTTCAGATGTTAAACCAACCTTACCTTCCTGGAATAAATTCCACCTGATCATGATACATAATTCTTTTAATATGTTGTTGGATTTGGTTTGCTAGTATTTTGTTGAGGACTTTTGCATCTATATTCATAAGAGGTATTAGTCTGTAGTTTCCTTTTCTTATAATGTTTTTGTGTGTTTTTTGTATCAATGTAATACTGTCTTTATAAATGGGTTGGGAAGTATTCTCTTCTCTTCTATTTTTTGGAAGTTTTTTTGAAGAACTGGTATTAATTCTTCTTTGAATGGTTGGTAGAATTCAGTGTTGAACCCCTCCAGGCCTGGACTTTTGTTTGTGGGTAATTTTTTTTATTACAAATTGAATTTCTTTACCTATTACAGGTCAACTTGGGATTTTATTTTTTCTTGAGTCACTTTTGGTATTTGTGTTTTTCAAGAAATTCACCCATTTCTTCTAAGTATCTACTTTGCTGGTGTACAGTTTTTCATAGTATTCCTTTATAATTCTTTTTTGTTTTTATTAGTTAGTAGTAGTATCCCCTTTTTTATTTCTGATTCTGGTAATTTGAGGCTTTTCTTTTTTTTAATATTGTCAGTATAGCTAAAGGTTTGTCAGTTTTGTTGATCTTTTCAAACAACCAGCTTTTGGTTTCATTCATTTTCTGTATTGTTTTTCTATTCTCTATTTCATTAATTTCTTCTCTAATCTTTATTCCTTCCTTCTATTTGCTTTAGGTTTAGTTTGCTCTTATATTTTTCAGTGTCTTATGGTAGAACATTAAACCTAATGTTGACTTAGGACCTTTCTTTTAGCTTAATATAGGTATTTATAGCTATAAATTTCTCTCTAAGCACTGTTTTAGCTGCCTCCCATGCATTTTGATGTTTTTTCCCTTCATTTTTACTCGTCGTACAGTATTTTCTGATTTGTCTTATGATTTCCTCTTGACCCATTGTTTTTTTTAATAATGTGTTGTTTAATTTCCACACATTTGTGAGTTTTTCCATTTGATTTCCAGTTTTATTCCATCGTGGTCAGAGAACATACTTTGCATTATTTCTAACCTTTTACATTTATTGAGTATTTAAAAAATAGTCTAGCATATGGTTTATCCTGAAAATGTTCCATGTGTACTTGAAAATGATATATATTTAACTGTCATTTTTTAGAAGAGTATTCTAATGATGTCAGTTAGGTCTAGTTTGTAGTATTGCTCAGGTCTTCTATTTTCTTGTTGATCTTCTGTCTAGTTGTCTATCCATTATTGAAAGTGAGTGTAGTGGGATTCTCCAGAGAGCACAGAACGAAAAGGATGTATGTGAATGTATATATAGAAAGAGACTTATTATGAAGAATTGGCTTATATGATTTTGGAGACTGACAAGTCCACATCTGCAGTGTGGGCTGATAGGTTCGAGACTGGGAGAGTCGATGGTGCAGATAAAAGCAATCTGCTGGAGATTTCTTGTTCAGGGAGGCTGGTCTTTTTGTTCTGTTCAAGCCTTCAACTGATTGGATGAAGCCCATTTACATATTGGAGGGCATTATGTTTACTCAGAGTCCACCAATTTAAACATTAATCTCATCCAAAAATACCCTCCAAGTTGACACGTAAAATTAACCATCACAGTAGGATATTGAAGTCTCCAACAATTATAATTGAATTGTCCATTTCTTCTTTCATATCTGTCATTTTTGCTTCATGTATTTTGGTCCTCTGTTATTAGGTATGTGTATGTTTATAACTGTTATATCTTCCTGATGGATTGACTCTGTCAGGGACTTGTTATAAAATGTGCCCTTTTTTCTTCAGTGACTTTTTTGTTTAAAGTCACTTTTGTCTGATATTAGTATATTTACTCCAGCTTTCTTGTGGTTGTTATTTGCATATTGTTTTTCTCATCCTTAACTTTAAATCTATTTATGTCTTTGAATCTTTCTTTTGCATTACGTAAATATTTTCTAATGTAGGATTTTATTTCTTTAATGATTTTTTCACTATATTTTTTGAGGTTTTTTTTTTTTTAGTTAATGCTCTAGGGTTTGCTATATGTATCTTAACAAAATCATCTTCAGATTTAGCCAAGCTTAATTCCAGTGATATACAGAAACATTACTGAAATACAGCTATATTCCCTTCAATCCCTTTTTGTGGTATTGTTATACATATTATCTATTAATATTACAAACACAACAATGCATTGTTATAATTATTGCTTTATTATTCAGTAGTCATTTACTTAGCACAGTAAAACTTTGCTACAGCTGACCTCATTTATGCTGTTATTGGCAATTATATTACACATGATACATTTTTTATATGCTTTGAGCCTATCGATACATTATGTACATATTATTTTAAGCAATTGCTTTTCAAATCAGTTAAGAGAAAAAACTTACTTTTAAACTTTTGTTATGTTTATATAATTACCTTCACCAGTAAATGTTTTCACATGTGGATTCAAATTATGGTCATCCCTCAATATCCACAGGAGATTGGATCCTGGAACCCCACAGATACCAAAATCCTAGGATGCTCAAGTCCCTCATATAAGGTGCTGTAGTATTTGCATATAACCCATGCATATCCTCTGTAAACTTGAAATCATCAGCATCTCTAGATTACTTATAATAACTAATACAATGTAAATGCTATGTAAATAGTTGCCAGCAGATGGCAAATTTGAGTTTTGTTTTTTGGAACTGTCTGAAAAAATTTTTTTTCAAATATTTTTGAGTTGCAGTTGATTGATTCCATGGATGTGGAACCCATGGATATGGAGGGCTGACTGTACTGTCTTGGGTTACTTGGTTCTTTTACAATTTCTTTCTCTTTTTGATTTTCTCTATTTGATGTAATATTCTTATGATACCTTTCTTTACTTTTTAAACCATGGTTTCCTTAAGTTTTGTGAATATATTTATAATGGCTATTTTGAAGTCTTTTTTCTTTTTCCCAAGTGTGGTCACTCTCCCAGATAGTTTCTGCTGCCTGCTTTTTTTCCCTGGTGTCTGGGTCATATTTTTCTGTTTCTTTGTATGACTTATACTTTTTTGATGGGAAGGGGTTATTTGAGACATTGTATTGTATCAAATTTGGTTACTGTTCTGCACCCTTCTCCTCCAAACTTGTTTATGTGATTGGTGACCAACTGGATTATTTTAGTAAAGTCTCTTTCCCCTCCCACAATGTTAAGTCACGGATGTTGCGCCTAAGGAAGGTGCAGCTTTGGGTATGCTCACAGTCACCCTAGGATGACAGTGATTTTGGCTCTCCTCCTCTCTTTTCTTGACCACAACCAGTTGTTAAACTTCACAAATTTGTGGCTGATTTCTCAGTTGTTTTCAACAATGCCCTAGAGCATAAAATGCTCTACAAACCAATTTAATCAAATTGTGGCTCCTTTGATATTTCTGAGTCAGTGTTTGATATTAATTTCCACCCTTGAAGGACTTCTTTCATCTGTCTTATTCCTCATTTCTCTCCTGCAAATCAGCAGGCCTACAATTTAGCCTGTATCTTAACTCTCCTTCCAATTGACTTTCACCATAACCTGACTCTTCTTCAGAGTGCCTTTAGGCTTGAACTTCTGTACACTGTGATGCAAATGAAGTCATTTCCCTTTGGGAAGAGATTAGGACCTGTGTGCTTTATGTCCTGCCTCTCTACCCTGTATTCCCAACCAGGCAAAATCTGAGCCAAGCCTCTGGAGCTGGAGGTGGGACCATATCATGCTTCTCTGGGTGATACCTCCGTTCTACGTGCTGATTGCAGTAGTCTTAGATTCTCTTGGCTTGCTTCTCCTGGTGTGGAACCACTGTGTTATAAGCTGGGGCAAGGGAGTTTGGGTCTCCAGTATTCTCAGTGCTCTGCACCTGAGGTAGAACTTTTATTACACAAACAGAGGCTGGGCAGAAGAATGGGTCCTCACGGCTCAACTGCACTTGCCTAGGACTTGGTCTCAGCCATAGTTACCTCTGGGATGGGGAGGGTTGGGGAGGGGAGGATGAGAAATGGTGATATCTTGCTCTTCCTAGGAAAAAAGGTCTCTGACTGGGAACCTGGGGGAGATGGAGTCTTGTTGTCTTGGCTACAGCAATCTGGAGTCGATTCTTCACCTTGATGAGCTGGGAGGGTAGAGGGAGGGAATGATCTTGGTTCAGATACCATAAGAGGCTTTAAATTTTTTTTTTTAAAATAGCAGTCACCAGTTTCACTAGGTGATAGATTAGTGAGTGCCTCACACTGTCATGTGAGAAGTCTATCTCCCAGTGTTTGTTCTTTTGAGCTGCTAAATTCTGGGGTAATTTGTTATCTAGCAATAAACAATTTATACACTGGATCAAAAGACCCATACAATTGTACATGTTAAATACTGCCAAATTGTTGTGCCAGTTTGTACTTCCACTAGCAATGTAAGAAGGTGTCTATTTTCTCCACATCCTGGCCATCGCATTGTTTTCAAATTTTTGTATCCTTGTTTATCTGAAAGGTAAAAAATGATATTCTGAAATAGGTTTTACTTGCAGTTTTGTTATTATGTGTGAGTGAAGACTAAGAGCCATTTTATATATTTTTCTGTGGACTTCTTATTTTATATATCTTTCTATGTCCCTTGCCTGAGCATTTCTAATTCATGTCCTATGGTGCTATTCAAATTCAGTATATTATCTCTAGAACTTATTGGCTTCTCCTTTGAGTTTTTTTACTACCTAACTTTTTCACTACCACAAACATGCCATTTTCTTCCTTTTCTTTAAATTTCACATCTTATGGGTAATCTTTGATATCTTTTGGTCTCTTTTGAACAGAAAATCAATTCCCAAGTTCAGTCACTTTCTCTTTTTCAGTGTCACTCAAATACAGTAATTCCTCTGTGTCCTTAACTTCCAAACCCTCCATCTAGGCTCTTAATAACTCAGCTCTGAACATCTTATTGACTTCTTTCTCAAACATCAGTTCTGTTTTACATCTTCACTTTGAGACAAAGCAAGAGATAAGGCACCAAAAAATTTATAAAATTCTAGGACCTTTCAAATGGATACCTAGAGGAAACATTACCTTTTGGCATGGATGCCAAGGGGACACCAAATGTTACAAGGAAATAGGACTGTGAGATTTAGAAATGCATGGCCATCATTAAAACAGCTATCTCTACTACATTTACTCATTCAACAAATATCAATTGAGTGTTGTGTGAGTGTCAGACACTATTCTAAGTTAGAGAAAGCTCCGTGTTTGGCTGTTAAGGAGTACTGTCTAGTCAGAAAGATATTTGTAGAAAGAGACAATTTGTTATAGGGTTTGCTAAGTAATATGATAAGTGTATTCATATTTATGTAATTATTTCTTTCCTTGATCTGGAAAAAGATGTAATAAGAATTATCACTAATTCTCTTTAGGTAGAAGTTTATGTTGCTGAAAATAAAACTTTGATTTTCTTAATAGAATGATATAATACAAATAGAAAACATTTGTGTATATTATATTTTCCTTATGAATTTATTTGTAGAAAATATTACTTTCTATGATTTATAGATACTTGAGTTTACCTGTTATTTTATGAGTTTATTATGAACTGCTGCTGCTAAAAGCACATTTTGGATGTATCACTTCTTATTTATTAGCCCTGCAAATCTGATTTCCTTGCTATTATGTATAAACTCTCACTTAACAGTATCATTAGTGGCATAAGAGTACAACCACTGTATTTTAATTTTGAATGCATAAGGAAACATTACAACTTGAATAGGTAGGAATGATAAACATTGAAGAATCAGTAATCTGGAGTTTCAAAGAATATCAATACATTAGGAACTTGAATTGTTCAACTTTTCTTTGGATAACTAAAAATGTATTATAGTGATTTTTGTGACTCAGCCAAGTTTGTGCTTCAGACAGAAACTTCATCCTGACTTTTAAAATTAATAATACATTACTTTGTCTATAAAGAACACTATTTTAAGTTTGAAGTAGAACAATAGAAACTGCTATTATTTTTCTTACTAACATTATGTAAATAATTTTTTGGACTTATCCAATAATATACAGTCCTGCATTTTGTGTAGCTCTCCCTTAAGGTACTGCGCTTGTGATCCACCTAGAATGACAAAGAATCCAGGAAGTGGCTTTCTCTGTTTTGTTGCTACTAATCCATTCAGAGTTGGGCTATAGTTTTCTTAATCTTCTTACAGTCCTCTTAATCTTTCTCTCTCTCTCTCTACATTTGCTACTGGTTCTAATCTCTTTGTCTTGCATACTTTCTGTTCTTTCTTTTCTGTTATTTGATATATATTTAAATGTCTTAGGGCAATGATCTAACCAAGTATGGTCTGTAGACTTGTGTCAGTAGCAAACACTAAGGAACATGTATCAGAATGTAAATCAAACTTATACCTTCTTCTATGAGAAAGTCTTGTTATTTATACTGCCTTATTTCATAGCAGACCAGTAGTAACCAATTCACAGCCCTGCATTTTGAGTAGTACTGCCTTACATTTCTGCACTGTGATATGTACCACCTTCACTAGAGATACTCTAAGCTCTGTGAGTAGAACAGAATAAATTATGAAGAGAACCAGAATAGTAGTCTTCAAGGAATCACCAACAATTCTTGAGGCCATAATTAAACATACAGTTGAGGGAAATGCATCATAAAAGTGCTGTTAAATTTAAAGTTTTGTGGGGGACCTTCAAGATGGCGGAAGAGGAAGACGTGGAGATCACCTTCCTCCCCACAGATACATCAAAAATACATCTACATGTGGAACAACTCCTACAGAACACATACTGAATGCTGGCAGAAGACCTCAGACTTCCCAAAAGGCAAGAAAATACCCATGTACCTAGGGCAAAAGAAAAAAGAAAAAAAAGAGACAAAAGAATAGGGACGGGACCTGAACCTCTGGGAACTCTGGGAGGAAAAGTTTCCACACACTAGGAAGCCCCCTTCACTGGCGGAGACGGGGTGGGTGGGTGGGAGGGAAGCTTCGGAGCCACAGAGGAAAGCACAGCAACAGGGATGTAGAGGACAAAGTGGAGAGATTCCCGCACAGGGGATCAGTGCCGACCAGCACTCACCAGCCCGAGAGGCTTGTCTGCTCATCTGCTGGGTAGGGTGGGGACTGGAAGCTGAGGCTCGGGCTTCGGAAGTCAGATCCCAGGGAGAGGACAGGTTGGCTGCGTGAACACAGCCTGAAGGGGACTAGTGCACCACAGCTAGCTGGGAGGGAGTCTGGGAAAAAGTCTGGACCTGCATAAGAGGCAGGAGACCATTGTTTCGGGGTGTGCGAGGAGAGGGAATTCCTTCTCTGTCTGCCCACAGAAGACAGAGAACCACCTAAGCGAGCTCCAGAGGTGAGCGCAAGCCTCGGCTATCAGCTTGGACCCCAGAGACAGGCATGAAATGCTAATGCTGCTGCTGCAGCCACCAGGAATCCTGTGTGCAAGCACAGGTCACTATCCATACCCACCACCCCAGGAGCCTGTGTAGCCTGCCACTGCCAGAGTCCCATGATCCAGGGACAACTTCCTTAGGAGAACACACGGTGCGCCTCAGCTTGGTGCAATGTCATGCCGGCCTCTGCTGCCACAGGCTCGCCTAGCATTCCAATTATAACTACAATTCCCCTCCTTCCCCCTGGCCTGAATGAGCAAGAGCCCCCTAATCAGACGCTGCTTTAACCCCCTTCTGTCTGGGCGGGAACCAGATGCCTGAGGGCAACCTACACTCATAGGTGGGGCCAAAACCAAAGCTGAACCCCAGGAGCTGAGCGAACAAAGAAGAGAAAGGGAAATTTCTCCATGCAGCCTCAGGAGGAGCAGATTAAATCCCCAAAATCAACTTGATGTACCCTGTATCTGTGGAATACCTGAAGAGACAGTGAATCATCCCAAAATTGAGGAGGTGGATTTTGGAAGCAACTGTAGACTTGAGGTTTGCTGTCTGCAACTGATTTGTTTCTGATTTTTATGTTTATCTCAGTTTAGTTTTTAGCGCTTTTTATCATTGGTGGATTTGTTTATTGGTTTGGTTGCTCTCTTCTTTTTTTTTAATTATTATTTTTTAAAAACTTTAATTTTAATAATTTTTTATTTCTTTATTTCTTATTTTATTATTTTTCTTTCTTTTTTCTCCCTTTTCTTCTGAGCCACGTGGCTGACAGGGGCTTGGTGCTCCGGCCTGGTGTCAGGCCTGAGCCTCTGAGGTGGGAGAGCTGAGATCAGGACATTGGACCACTAGAGACCTTCCAGCCCCAGCTAATATCAATCGGTGAGAGCTCTCCCAGAGATCTCCGTCTCAACACTAAGACCCAGCTCCACCCAGCAGCCAGCAAACTCCAGTGCTGGATGCCCCATGCCAAACAACTAGCAAGACAGGAACAAAACCTCACCCATTAGCAGAGAGGCTGCCTAAAATCATACTAAGTTCACAGACACCCCAAAACACACCACCGAATGCGGTCCTGCCCACCAGAGAGAGACAAGATCCAGCCCCACCCACCAGAACACAGGCACCAGTCCCCTTCACCAGGAAGCCTACACAAGCCACTGAAACAACCTTACCCACTGGGGGCAGACACCAAAAACAACGGGAACTATGAACCTGGAGCCTGCAAAAAGGAGACCCCAAACACAGTAAGTTAAACTAAATGAGAAGACAGAGAAATATGCAGCAGATGAAAGAACTAGGGAAAAACCCACCAGATGAAACAAATGAAGAGGAAATAGGCAGTCTACCTGAAAAAGAATTCACAGTAATGATAGTAAAGATGATCCAAAATCTTGGAAATAGAATGGAGAAAATACAAGAAACGTTTAACAAGGACCTAGACGAACTAAAGAGCAAACAAACTATGATGAACAACACAATAAGTGTAATTAACTATTCTCTAGAAGGAATCAATAGCAGAATAACTGAGGCAAAGAATGGAGAAGTGACCTGGAAGATAAAATAGTGGAAATAACGACCACAGAACAGAATACAGAGAAAAGAATGAAAAGAATTGAGGACAGTCTCAGAGACCTCTGGGACAATATGAAGTGCACCAACATTTGAATTATAGGGGTCTCAGAAGAAGAGAAAAACAAAGGGACTGAGAAAATATTTGAAGAGATTATAGTTGAAAACTTCCCTCATATGGGAAAGGAAATAGTCAATCAAGTCCAGGAAGCACAGAGAGTCCCATACAGGATAAATCCAAGGAGAAACACACCAAGACACATATTAATCAAACTATCAAAAATTAATACAAAGAAAAAATATTAAAAGCAACAAGGGAAAAGCAACAAATAACATACAAGGGAATCCCCATAAGGTTAACAGCTGATCTTTCAGTAGAAACTCTGCAATTCAGAAGGGAGTGGCAGGACATATTTAAAGTGATGAACGGGAAAAACCTACAACCAAGATTACTGTACGCAGCAAGGATCTCATTCAGATTCGACGGAGAAATGAAAACCTTTACAGACATGCAAAAGTTAAGAGAATTCAGCACCACCAAACCAGCTTTACAAGAAATGCTAAAGGAACTTCTCTAGGCAGGAAACACAAGAGAAGGAAAAGACCTACAATAACCCAAAGCCCCAAAGCAATTAAGAAAATGGTCATAGCAACATACATATCAATAATCACCTTCAGTATAAATGGATTAAATGCTCCAACCAAAAGACATAGACTGGCTGAATGGATACAAAAACAAGACCCATATATGTGCTGTCTAAAAGAGACCCACTTCTGACCTAGGGATACATACAGACTGAAACTGAGGGGTTGGAAAAATATATTCCATACAAATGGAAATCAAAAGAAAGCTGGAGTAGCAATTCTCATATCAGAGAAAATAGATTTTAAAATAAAGACTATTACAAGAGACAAAGAAGGACACTACAGACTGATCAAGGGATCAATCCAAACAGAAGATATAACAATTGTAAATATTTATGTACCCAACATAGGAGCACCTCAATACATAAGGCAAATGCTAACAGCCATAAAAGGCGAAATTGACAGTAACACAATAACAGTAGGGGACTTTAACACCCCACTTTCACCAATGGACAGATCATCCAAAATGAAAATAAATCAGGAAACACAAGCTTTAAATGACACATTAAACAAGATGGACTTAATTGATATTTATAGGACATTCCATCTAAAACCAACAGAATACACTTTCTTCTCAAGTGCTCATGGAACATTCTCCAGGATAGATCATACTTTGGGTCACAAATCAAGCTTCGGTAAATTTAAAAAAACTGAAATCATATCAAGTATCTTTTTCCGACCACAACACTTTGAGACTAGATATCAATTACAGGAAAAAAACTAAAAAATAGACACATGGAGGCTAAACAATTCACTACTAACTAACCAAGAGATCACTGAAGAAATCAAAGAGGAAATCAAGAAATACCTAGAAATAAATGGCAATGAAAACACCATGACCCAAAACCTGTGGGATGCAGTAAAAGCAGTTTTAAGAGGGAAGTTTATAGCAATACAATGCTACCTAAAGAAACAAGAAAAATCTCAAATAAACAACCTAACCTTACACCTAAAGCAATTAGAGAAAGAAGAACAAAAAACCCCCAAAGTTTGCAGAAGGAAAGAAATTATAAAGATCAGATCAGAAATAAATGAAAAGGAAATGAAGGGAACAGTAGCAAAGATCAATAAAACTAAAAGCTGGTTCTTTGAGAAGATAAACAAAATTGATAAGCCATTAGCCAGACTCATCAAGATGAAAAGGGAGAAGACTCAAATCAACAGAATAGGGATGAAAAAGGAGAAGTAACAACTGACTCTGCAGAAATACAAAGGACCATGGGAGATTACTACAAGCAACTATATCAAAAAAATGGACAACCTGGAAGAAATGGACAAATTCTTAGAAAAGCACAACCTTCCGAGACTGAACCAGGAAGAAATAGAAAATATAAACAGACCAATCACAAGCACTGAAATTGAAACTGTGATTAAAAATCTTCCAACAAACAAAATCCCAGGACCAGATGACTTCACAGGCGAATTCTGTGAAACATTTAGAGAAGAGCTAACAACTATCCTTCTCAAACTCTTCCAAAATATAGCAAAAGGAGGAACACTCCCCAATTCAATCTACGAGGCCACCATCACCCTGATACCAAAACCAGACAATGATGCCACAAAAAAAGAAAACTACAGGCCAATATCTCTGATGAACATAGATGCAAAAATCCTCAACAAAATACTTGCAAACAGAATCCAGCAGCACATTAAAAGGATCATGCACCATGATCACGTGGGGTTTATTGCAGGAATGCAAGGATTCTTCAATATGCAAATCAATCAGTGTGATACACCATATTAACAAAATGAAGGATAAAAACCATATGATCATCTCAATAGATACAGAAAAAGCTTTTGACAAAATTCAACACCCATGTATGATAAAAACCCTCCAGAAAGTAGGCATAGAGGGAACCTACCTCAACGTAATAAAGGCCATATATGACAGACCCACAGCCAACATTGTTCTCAATGGTGAAAAACTGTAACCATTTTCTCTAAGATCAGGAACAAGACAAGGTTGCCCACTCTCACCACTGTTATTCAACATAGTTTTGGAAGTTTTAGCCACAGCAATCAGAGAAGAAAAAGAAATAAAGGGAATCCAAATTGGAAAAGAAATAAAACTGTCACTGTTTACAGATGAGATGATACTATACATAGAGCATCCTAAAGATGCTACCAGAAAACTACTAGAGCTAATCAGTGAATTTGGTAAAGTAGCAGGATACAAAAAAAATGCATAGAAATCTCTTGTATTCCTATACACTGATGATGAAAAATCTGAAAGAGAAATTAAGGAAACATTCCCATTTACCAATGTAACGAAAAAAATAAAATACCTAGGAATAAACCTACCTAAGGAGACAAAAGACCTGTATGCAGAAAGCTATAAGACACTGATGAAAGAAATTAAAGATGATACAAACAGGTGGAGAGATATACCATGTTCTTGGCCTGGAAGAATCAACATTGTGAAAATGACTATACTACTCAGAGCAATCTACAGCTTCAATGCAATCCGTATCAAACTACCAATGGCATTTTTCACAGAACTAGAACAGCAAGTTTCACAATTTGTATGGAAACACAAAAGACCCCAAATAGCCAAATCAATCTTGAGAAAGAAAAATGTAGCTGGAGGAATCAGGCTCCTGGACTTTAGACTATACTACAAAGCTACAGTAAACAAGGCAGTATGGTACTGGTACAAAAACAGAAATACAAATCAGTGGAACAACGTAGAAAGCCCAGAGATAAACCCACGCACATATGATCACCTTACCTTTGATAATGGAGGCAAGAATATACAGTGGAGAAAAGACAGCCTCTTCAATAAGTGGTGCTGCGAAAACTGGACAGCTACATTTAGAAGAATGAAAATAGAACACTTCCTAACACCATACACAAAAATAAACTCAAAGTGGATTTAAAGACCTAAATGTAAGGCCAGACAGAATAAAACTCTTAGAGGAAAACATAGGCAGAACACTCTATGACATAAATCACAGCAAGATCCTTTTTGACCCACCTCCTAGAGAAATGGAAATAAAAACAAAAATAAAAATGGGACCTATTGAAACGTAAAAGCTTTTGCACAACAAAGGAAACCATCAACAAGACAAAAAGCCAGCCCTTAGAATGGAAGAAAATATTTGCAAACGAAGCAACCTACAAAGGATTAATCTCCAAAATTTACAAGCAGCTCATACAGCTCAATATCAAAAAAACAAACAACCCAATCCGAAAATGGGCAGAAGACCTAAATAGACATTTCTGCAAAGAAGATATACAGATTGCCAACAAGCACATGAAAGGATGCTCAACATCACTAATCATTAGAGGAATGCAAATCAAAACTACAATGAGGTATCACCTCACACCGGTCAGAATGGCCATCATTAAAAAATCTACAAACAGTAAATGCTGGAGAGGGTGTGGGGAAAAGGGAACACTCTTGCACTGTTGGTGAGAATGTAAATTGATGCAGCCACTAGGGAGAACTGTATTGAGGTTCCTTAAAAAACTAAAAAAGAACTACCATGCAACCCAGTAATCCCACTACTGGGCATATACCCTGAGAAAACCATAATTCAAAAAGAGTCCTGTACCACAATGTTCACTGCAGCTCTATTTATAATAGCCAGGACATGGAAGCAACCTAAGTGTCCATCGATAGATGAATGGATAAAGAAGATGTGGCACATATATACAATGGAATATTACTCAGCCATAAAAAGAAACGAAATTGAGTTATTTGTAGTGAGGTGGATGGACCTAGAGTCTGTCATACAGAGTGAAGTAAGTCAGAAAGAGTAAAACAAATACTGTATGCTAACATATAAGGAATCTTAAAAAGGTTGTGAAGAACCTAGGGGCAGGACAGGAATAAAGACGCAGACATAGAGAATGGACTTAAGGACATGGGGAGGGGGAATGGTAAGCTGGGACAAAGTGAAAGAGTAGCATTGACATATATACACTACCATATGTAAAATATATAGCTAGTGAGAAGCAGCTGCATTGCTCAGAGAGATTAGCTCGATGCTTTGTGACCTCCTAGAGGGGTGAGATAGGGAGTGTGGGAGGCAGATGCAAGAGGGAGGGGATATGGGGATATATGTATACATATAGCTGATTAACTTTGTTATATATCAGAAACTAACACAACATTGTAAAACAATTATACTCCAATAAAGATGTTAAAAAAATATACATGATAGTTAAAAAGAAATTTTAAGTTTTGCAAATAATGTAGCTAAGAAAACTAGAAAGAGGCTTTCCAACTTTACATACTTTATTGGTAGGGAAACAATTTATGGGTGGGTTTCATAAACTTATGAGCTTTAGGTCTGTTTTTGGTGATTGAACTAATTCCTGTTGCAGTTGGATGTTTCCCTGAGTTGCTGAATTTGACTGACTTTTTACTGCACCTGAGGATGGATCAAGGGAGGTTGTTTGGTGGGAAGGACAGCCTATAGATCACAGGACATAGAGCAATGATTTTAAGTGAGTCTACTAGAAACATTTCTAATTGCGTGGGGTACAGTTGTGTTTTTCATTTTGGTTTCAGTGGATTGAATGACTTCACACTTATTATTGATTTGAAATTAGGTCAGAGAATGTTAACTAGATTCTTCGTAGATTGCTGGTTTGGGTTATATCTCGAGAATTAGTATTAATGCATTTGTTTCACTATCATGATAATTATACTCTCTTTCTCCCCATTTTCAGAAATTATTCCAGAGATAGGAGCATAATAAATTGTGTTTAAGTTTATGTTAATTGTGTTCTTGTGATTGATTAAATACCATTAAGAAGATCATATACAGAGACCTCTTCTACTCATGTGGGTCTATAGCTTCTTTTTTTGTTTTTTTAAAAGATTTTTTATTTTGATATCGACCATTTTTAAAGTCTTTATTGAATTTTTTACAATATTGCTTCTGTTTCATGTTTTGGTTTTTTGCCCACGAGGTGTGTGGGTTCTTAGCTCCCCAGCCACGGATCGAACGCACACCCCTTGCATTGGAAGGCCAAGTCTTAACCACTGGGCCGCCAGGGAAGCCCCTGTAGCTTCTTGAATACTGACTTCACAACATTTATACTTCAGTGCAATTATTTATATGTTTCAGTCTTTTGACTTTCCTATTGCAGATTGTGAGGATAGGACCGTATTATACATGTTTTTCATAGTGCTTAGCACAGTCCTTGAATTAGTGCACAAACACACTGAATGAATGAATGAGCAAGTGAGTGAATGATATTAAAATACAAGGTGGCAGAAACTAATGTCTTGAACGTAAGAATAAATAAGTGTATTTGTACGTTAAGGAGGTAATGTTAGGAAGTAGTCTAAGAAAGTCCTCAAATTTGTTTTGTTCATTGCATCCAGTGAATTAACTGCATGATTCAGTAAATATATTTTAAAAAGTAATGTTGATTTATTGAAAGGATCTTTCATTTTTTCACATAAAACATTTGTTAGGTTTAATTTAATAAACACAAGACCAAGTTTTGGATTTGACATTAGTATTTGTGATGGTCCATATTTTTACTTAGATCTTTAACCTCTAATGGACTGAAAGTATAGATTCCTAGAACATTTTTAAAGTTACTTTTTAAAAAAATAATTAATTTGAACATTGAATCACATATTATCAAAGAGAGAACATCACATCATTAGCATATGTTAAAAAGGAAATTTGAAACTGTGATAACAGGAACTTGAGTAAATATAATTCCTTGAGCATAAGTATTTATCTCTGCTTCCTCCCAAAATCTCACTAAAATGACTGTAAAGGATTTTCAAAAATATATAAGTGCCTATGGATAAAGAGAACAGGAGAAAAGATAATGGGCAAGATATGTTAGTAAATTTTTGAATGATAAAAAATAAATCTGTAAGTGCTAACTGTCTAAGCAAAATGGAGAAAACTGAAATCTACAATATCTAGAAAGTCTTAGGAATGGGTGACAACTCTGACCTCTGATGGTTGGAGTGAGGGATGGTGATGCTGGAAAATACGAAAATTGAATTAAAGTCTGTATAAAGAATATATATACACTCTCTAGTCCTCTTCTTGTCAAGGTAGGAGGCAAGAGCTTTATTCCAAAATAGAAACAAGTAGCCTCTGCACTTAAGGTCATCAACATATTAAGGTACAGGGCTTAGGTTTATGTTGAAAACTGAGCAAATAAATGAAAGCCCATTCTTCTGAACAATGAGTACTCACTGAATTGTTCAGCTCTGAGATTGCTGGAAGCTGTTCATTGTCCTATCCAGGCAGAAGCCTTAAAAATTCATGTTTGGAGAAAATGAGTAGACTTAGAGAAAGAACAGAGATATAAGAATATTTAAGGGTCTTCTAACAAAATGCAGGTCCCCTATTCAGGTACCTATAGAGAAGATGTGTTGGCAAGCTGCGCCTCCCCCAGGTCAAGAAAACTACCAACAATCTTTTTAGTGTCACATTTTTATATATAAATGGACAACAAAGGATCTTAAGACATTTGAGGAAAACCCCCAACATGAAAGACAAGAAACCAAAAGTAACAAAAATGGAACTCATAGGAGACAGAGGTAATGCTGAAGAAAACTAAGAAACCCCCCTATAATAAATATCATAATGCAGTAAGAGATTTTGCCTGTATGAAACATGACCAGGAGGCAAAGAATGAGAAAGAGCACATGGAAGTTAAATATGATTGTCAAAATAAAGAAGTAACTGGGGGCAGGGGGTTGGGTGGGGTGGAGAAACAAAAAATTGAGTAAGTCTTCTAAAAGTTAGAACAAAGAGTTAGTAAATAGGAGCAAAAAGAAAAGAACATTAGAGAATCAATCTAGGTACTCTAACAGTGATTATTAGCAATTTCTAGGAATTTCAGAAGTAGAGAACAGAGAAATGGACATTAGTAAAGAAGTCATTCAAGAAAAATTTCAGACTCAAGGGACATGAGTTTCCAGATTGAAATGCTTTTGACCATATAGGTAAAAAAAAAAAGTATAGATCAATAATATAGAAAGGTATTTTACATTTCTCTTTCAGAATTCTGGAAAGAGTTAAAATGTAAGTTAAAAAACTGAGCAAATAAAAAAGTGACACAATTTTTATTTTTTTAAAAAGGAAGAAGAGTTTTAACACTTCTCTCCATTTCATTAGTTAACCACTAAATCATCACCTCCTGGTAGGATTTCAAATGTGATGCCATATTGATTGTGAGAGGAATGTAAGCCTCAGTCCCTTGAAATTTCCTGTTCTGGAGAGTCCCTTTAAAAAAAAATTCCTCAATGTCCTATTCGTTTTCATTTCTCAGTTATTGCATCTACCTTTTATATTACAGATTTGAGACATGGTCTGTACTGATTTTACTTTGTGATCCACACACAATTCAAGGGCCTGAAAGTTCAGCATGAGTTGCTTTTTCTCTTAGTGGGCATGTGTTTAATAATGGAAGGAAAGAAGGAGAATAAGGCTATTAAAGGCCTGATAGAACCTAAAAGTAAAAATGTACAAACGGTATTCAAAGGGGCACTAAAAAGCAAGTAAGGAATTTTTTTGCTTGCCTTGAACAGTTGGCAGTAAGTGAAAAATTCTACAATGAGATGGCATATATATCTTCACAGTGACATTAATTCAGTCAACCAAATGATGAGGTCACTGATAGCAGAGTGACACATTTCTTAGTTCCAGAAGAAACAAACAGTTATATATGAAAGGAAATGTAATCATAGTACACTATATTGCTCAGCTGTGAACAATTATTATATATAGAAGTAATATAAACAATTAGTATTGATGGAACCAAAAAGTGGCACATATAAGGATATGTCAGAATACCCACCTAGAGGTGCTTGAGTAGATTCACAGAGAGGGGATGCCTGGTAAATGTGCAGGTACTGCATTGTCCTCTTCACTCTGGGGCTGTATACAGCAGTCTGGCAAGGCTGCATATGTCTTACTCTAGGAGAATGACCCTCATCACTGCATGATGAGAACAGCACCTCTCCTGTTTGATGAGAGGCTGGGAATCAGTAAAATACATATAATTATTTCTTGCTATCCAAATCTTCACTTCCTGAGTATAGATAATGAAAGCTTGAGTAGTGAGAATACTAAGTTATTGAAATCTATTGGTTACTGTATTTTAGATAGCAAGTAGCAAAAGTTCAGATAGTAAGGGATATAAGCTCTGTCACACACACAGAAAATAAAGTATGCTTAAATCTCTTCCTGTGACCATTGGATTCAAGTGAAATCTGTATTGGGAGGAGATGGGTAAGAAGTAAAAAGATTGTCTCAAATTAAAAATTCAAAAACTAGTATAAGGGAGAAGTGACATCAGCAAGATGGTGAATAGAAAGTCCCAACCTTCGTTCCCCCACAGAAACACTAACTCAATGATACACAGATCAAAATACCTTTATGAGAAGTCTAGATTCCAGTTAAGTTGCAGTACCCAAGATGAGCACAAAACCAAGAACACCGCATTGAAACAGGTAAGAAGAGCAATGTCATTTTACCTGCATCAGTCCCTCCTCCAAGCAGGCACAGCTTAGCACCAAGAGAGGTTGCCTTAGCCTACTACTTCTTCCTTGTGGTAGATAGAGGTGGGGAAAAGAGAGTGGAATCTCCATCAAATGTTGTTGGCCTTTTGATGCACTGCCTGAGGGGCTAGATTTTGTCTCACCTCACTCAGAGTGCTGATGGATTCAGTATAGTTCAGGCACTTGGGACAGCTTAGAACAAAGGAACACAGCAGGCAGCTTGCTGTTGCCTGGCACAGCTCTTCGGGATTAGGAGAAGGCACAGAAACTGAGGCTTCTCCTCCAGAAGGGAGGGAGAGGAATGGAGCATTCCTGGCCTTTCACTGTGCTACCTGTTCATCTCAGCAGGGCTGCTAATGAAACTGGCCTACCTTGGTGGGGCAGCTAAAAATAAAGGAAAAGGGATGGGTTCTTGCTGTTTGAGAGGCTGCCCGAATCTCAGCTGGGCTTATTGACGAAAATCTTTTCTTGTCAAAGCCAGTTCATAATGCCTGGGAGAGAGGTGGCTGTTTCTTCAAATGCACAGATACCAACACAGATCTACGAGGAACGTGAAGAATCAGGGAAACATTAAACAATCAAAGGAATAAAGTAAATCTCTAGTAACTTACCATAAAGAAATGGACATTTTTGAATTGCTTGACGATTTCAACGTAATCGTCTTTAGGAAGCTTACTGAGTTACAAGAGAACACAGACAACTAAAGGAAATCAAGAAAATGATACATGAGGAAAAAAATGAAAATACCAACAAAAAAATACTGTAAAAAACCACTGAACAAATTTTGGAGCTGAAGAATACAATAACAACTAAAAAATTCAGTTAAGGAGTTCAGTAGCATATCTGATCAAGCAGATGGAAAAGTCAACAAATCTAAGACAAGTCATTTGAAATTAGCCAGTCAGAGGAGCAGAAAGAAAAAAAGAATGAAAAAGAGTAAAGAGAGCCTAAGGGACTTATGAACCAACATTAGTGATTAATAAGCATTATGGGAGTCCCAGGAGCAAAAGAAAGAAAGGTGTAGAAAACTTATGTAATGAAATAATGGGCTAAAACTTCCCAAATCTGGGTAGGGAAATGGACATCCAGATTGTTGAAGCTCAAAGGATCCCTAAAAGAATGAATCTAAAAAATTCTATGCAAAATACAGTTGACCGTTCAACAACTGGGTTTGAACTGTGCAGGTCCACTTATACCTGGATTTTTTTCAATAAATATCCAGTTGGTCTTTTGTAGTTGCAGTGTTTTTCCCCATGGATTCAACCTACTACAGATCAAAATTTCCATCCATTGTTAGTTGAATCCACAGACGTGAGACCTGGCGATATGGAGGGTCTACTATACTATGCCATGTTATATAAGGGACTTGAGCATCCATGGATTTTAGTATACATGGGGGCTCCTGAAACCAATCCCCCATGGATACTGAAGTCCAACTGTATGATCAGATTCTCAGAAGTCAAAGACAAAGAGAATTTTGAAAGCAGCAAGAGAAAAGTGACTGGTCATATACACAGGAGTCCCCATAAGACTATAAGTAGATTTCTCAGCAGAAACCTTACAGGCCAAGAGGTTGTGGGGTGATATATTCAAAATTTGGAAAGAAAAAAGCCTGCCAACCAAGGACACTGTGCCTGGCAAAACTGTCCTTCACAAGTGACAGAGAGATAAAGACTTTCCCAGATAGAAGCTAAGCCAATTAATTCATCACCACTAGAACTGCCTTACAAAAAATGCTAAAGGAAATTTTTCAAGTTGAATCAAAAGGATACTGAACAGCAACACAAAGCATGTAATAGTATAAAATTCACTGCTAAGGTAAATATATGGACAAATAGAGAATAGTCTAATACCATAATGGTATTATATAAATCACTTTTAATTCTAGAGTATAAGTTAAAAGACAAAAGTCTTGAGAATAACTAACTATAACTGCAAAAATATGTTTATGGATATACAATATTAAAAAAAAAATTGTGACCTCAGTAACATAGAGTGTTTGTGAGGTGAAGTAAATGTAGTTTCTGTATGTGATTGAAGTTTAAGTTGTTATTAGCTTTTAATAGAGTGTTATAACTTAAGTTGTTTTATGTTAGCCTCCTGATCATCACAAAGCAAATACCTATAGAAGACACACAAAAGAAAAAGAGAAAGGAATCAAAGAATATCACTACAAAAAGTCAACAATTACAAAGGAAGATATCAAGAGAAGAAAAGGGGGAGAAAAGAGTTACAAGACAGAAGACAATTTTAAAAAATGGCAATAGTAAGTCCTTATGTATCAATAATTACTTTATATGTAAATGCATTTAACTCTTTAATCAAAAGACCTAGAGTGGCTGAATGAATAGAACTTATATCAAAACAAAATAGATTTTAAGCCAAAACTGTCATAAGAGACTAAAAGGTCATATAATGACAAAGGAGTCAATTTATCAGGAAGATGTAATAATTATAACAAGATGTGCCCTTTACATCAGAGCACCTAAATATATAAAGGAAACATTGACAAATCTGAAGAGAGAAATAGGTAACAATACAATAATAGTAGGAGACTTCATTACCTCACTTTCAGTAATGGATAGAGTATCTAGACAGAACATCAGTAAGAACACAGTGGACTTTAACAGCACTATTGACCAAATGGAACTAATAGAGATGTACAGAACATCTACCCAATAGCAGCAGAATATGCATTCTTCTCAAGTGCCCATGGAACATTTCCAGGATAAATCACAAGTTAGGTAACAAGACAAGTCTTAACAAATATAAGTAAATTGAAATCATATCTGGTATCTTTTCCAGTGATGGTGGAATGAAACTAGAAATCAGTAACAGAAAGAAAACTGTAAAATACACAAAGATGTGGAAATTAAACACATTCTTGAACAACCAATGGCTTAAGAAGAAATCAGGGGAAATAAAAAATCTTGAGACAAATGAAATGGGATGCAGCAAAAGCAGTACTAAGAAAGAATTTTATAGTGATAAAGATCTACATTAAAAAGAAGAAAGATCTCAAAAAACTAGTTAACTTTACACGCCATGGAACTTGGAAAAGAAGAGTAAACAGCCCAGGGCTAGCAGAAGGGAAGACATAAAGATAGAGCAGGAGTTAAAGTAGAGATCAGAAAAACAACAGGGGAAAAAACCAACAAAACTAAGAGTTGGGAAAAAATTTGTGACACTCGGAGCTGTTTTTGTGAAAAGATGAACAAAATTGACAAACCTTTAGCTAGTGTAACTAAGAAAAAAAAAGAAAAGGCTCAAATAAAATCAGAAATGAGAGAAGTGACATTACAACTGATACCACAGAAATACAAAGAATTGTAAGAGACTATTATGAACAAATTTATGCCAACAAATTGGATAACCTGGAAGAAATGTATAAATTCCTAGAAACAGACAACCTACCAAGATTGAATTCTGAAGAAATAGAAAATGTGAAAAACCTATGAGTAAAGAGATTGAATCAGTAATCAAAAACTATCAAAGAAAACGGTAGAAGCAGAAGCTTCATTGGTGATTTTACCTAACATTTAAAGAAGCATTAACACCCATACTTCTTAAATGGGTCCAAAAGAATTGAAGAGGTAGAAACATGTCTAAACTCATTGTATGAGACCAACATCACCCTGATACCAAAGCTAGAAAAGGACAATATAAGAAACGAAAACTGCGGAGCAATATCTCTGATGAAAACAGATGTAAAAATCTTCAACAAAGTAATAGCAGCCTGAATTGAACAGTACTTTATAAGGATCATATACCACAATCAAGTAGAATTTATCCCTGATGTGCAAGGATGGTTTGACTTATGCAGATTGATAAATGTGGTACACTACATAAATGCAATGAAGGATAAAAATCATATGATCATCTCAATTGATGCAGAGAAAGCATTAGACAAAATTCAATGTTTCATGATAAAATCTCTCAACAAACTAGGTATAGATGGAATTTACCTCATCATAATAAAGACCATATATGAAAATCCTACAACTAACAAATAATATTTAATAATGAAAAGTTTTTTCTTTAAGACCAGGAGCAAGGCAAGGATGCCTACTCTCTGCACTTCTGTTCAACACAGTATTGGAATTCCTAGCCAGAGGAATTAGGCAAGCAAAAGAAATAAAAGGCATCAAATTGTAAAGGAAGAAAATTGTCTCTAGAGTTGACATGATCTATATGTAGAAAACCCTAAAGGTTCCACAGAAAAACTGTTAGAATAAACAAACTTAGTAGAGTTGCAGTATATAAAATCAATATACAAAAATCAATTGCATTTCTATACACTAACAAAGAACTATCCTAAAGAAATCAACTATCCTTACAATATTGTCAAAAAGAGTAACTTAGGAATAAACTTAACAAAGGAGGTAAAAGACTTGTACACTGAAACATCAATGAAAAATTCAAAAGACACAAATAAATGGAAAGACATCTTGTGTTCATAGAGTGTTCATAGTTTAGAAAGCTAAATATTGTTAAAATGTCTGTACTACTCATAGCAATCTACAGATTTAATGCAATCCCTATCAAAATCCCAATGGCATTTTTCACAGTAATAGAACAATCCTAAAATTCATGTGGAACCAAAAAAGACTGGCTATCCAAAGCAATCTTGAGCAAGAAGAACAAAGGTGGAGGCATTATACTTCAACACAAAATGAATTAAAGATTTAAATTTAAGACCTGAAACTGTCAAACCTCTGGAAGAAAACATAAGGGAAAGCTTCATGACATTGGTCTTGGAAATGATTTCTTTGAAAAAATTTCTGAAAAAATTAGAAATAGAACTAACATGTGACCCAGCAATCCCACTTCTGGGTATATATCCAAAGGAAACAAAAGCATGATCTCAAAGAGGTATCTGCACTTGCATGTTCATTGCAGCATTATTCACAATAGCCAGGATCTGGAAACAACATAAATGTTCATTGATGGATGAATAGATAAAATGTGATTTTATGTGTGTGTGTGTATATATGTATATATGTATATATATATATTTATATACATGCAATAGAATATGGTTAAGCCTTAAAACAGAAGGAAATCCTGAAATAACAACGTGGATGAATCTGGAGGACATTATGCTGAGTAAAATAAGATAGTAACAGAAGGACAAATACTGCATGACTCCACTTACGTGAAGTATCTGGAATAATCAAACTCATAGAAACAAAGAGTAGAGCTGCTTTTTTTTTTCAGGGTCTGTTGGAGAGGCAGAAGTGGGGGAGACTTAGTCAGTGGGTATTAAGTTTCAATTATGCAAGGTGAATAAGTTCTAGAGATCTCCTGTACAATATTGTGCCTGTAGTTAACAATACTGTATTGTGCACTTACAATTTAAGAGGGTAGATTTCATGTTACATTTTATTACTACAGTAGAAAAAATTTTTATATAAAATACATGAGGAGAAGGAAACCACAAACAAGACGAAAAGACAACCCTCAGAATGGGAGAAATATTTGCAAATGAAGCAACTGACAAGGGATTAACCTCCAAAATATACAAACAGCTCATGCAGCTCAATATCAAAAAAAACAAACAACCTAATCAAAAAATGGGCAGAAAGGGACTTCCCTGGTGGTCCAGTGGTTAAGACTCCATGCTCCCAATGCAGGGGCCCGGGTTCGATCCCTGGTCGGGGAACTAGATCCCACATGCCGCAACTAAAAGAGCCTGCATGCTGCAACTAAAGATCCTGCATGCTGTAGCTAAAGATCCTGCATGCTGCAACTAATGATCCTGCATGCCACAATGAAGATCCTGTGTGCCACAACTAAGACCCGGCACAGCCAAATAAATAAATAAGAAAAAAAAATGGGCGGCAGAACTAAATGGACATTTCTCCAAAGGAGACATACAGATGGCCAACAAACACATGAAAAGATGCTCAACATCACTAATTTTTAGAGAAATGCAAGTCAAAACTACAATGAGGTATCACCTCACACTGGTCAGAATGGCCATCATCAAAAAATCTACAAACAATAAATGCTGTGCAGGGTGTGGAGAAAAGAGAACCCTCTTACACTGTTGGTGGGAATGTATATTGATACAGCCACTATGGAAAACAGTATGGAGGTTCCTTAAAAAACTAAAAGTAGAACTACCATATGACCCAGCAGTCCCACTCCTGTGCATATACCCAAAGAAAACCATAATTCAAAAAGATACACGCACCCCAATGTTCATTGCAGCACTATTTACAATAACCAGTTCATGGAATCAACCTAAATGTCCATCAACAGAGGAATGGATAAAGACGACGTGGTACATGTGTGCAATGGGCTATTACTCAACCATAAAAAGGAATGAAACTGTGCCATTTGCAGAGATGTGGATGGCCCTAGAGACTGTCATACAGAATGAAGTAGTCGGAAAGAGAAAAACAAATATCGTATAATATCACCTATATGTGGAATCTAGAAAAATGATACAGATGAACTTACTTGTAAAACAGAAATAGAGACACAGATGTAGAGAACAAACGTATGGATACGAAGGGAGGAAGGGGGTGGGTGGGATGAATTGGGAGATTGGGATTGACATATATACCCTACTATGTATAAAATAGATAACTAATGAGAATTTACTGTATAGCACAATAGGTGCACAGGAAACTCTACTCAGTGCTCTGTGGTGACCTAAATGGGAAGGAAATCCAAAAAAGAGGGGATATATGTGTACGTATAGCCAATGCACTTTGCTGTACAGCAGAAACTAATACAACATTGTAAAGCAACTATACTCCAATAAAAATTAAGTAAAAAAAAAAAGTAGACTACCACTTACTAGCTGTGTGACCTATGGCAAATTATTTAATCTCTTTGTGTCTCAGTTTTGTCACATCTGTAAAATGGTAATAATAAAAGTATTTTCCTCCTGGGGAAAAAAATAAAATAAAATACATGAGGAGAAATAAACAGTTCCTCATCTTATTAAAGGAATTTTAACAACAAAAAGAAATACTATAAAGATATATGACTTAAGGAAGACATTTATGGGTGGTAATAAGTACTGTTTTTTTGTTATGTCCTATTACCATGTTTGAGTGAAAAAGTAACATATATAACTTGGATAAAAATAGATAAAAATATGTGGCCATTCTGTTTCTGAATGTGCTGATCTATTACTTTAAAAACTATAAGCATAGCAGATTTTTAGGCCTTTTATTATTTTGAAAACTCTTAAGTTACTTGAATAAATATCCTATATTAAGCAGCATTTATTAACCACAATATTTATTTTGTTATACTTTATATACCATTTGTTATAAAGACCTATCTTTTTCCTGTTTTGGCTTCTTTATTTGAAACCTGAGAAGTTTAAAGCCTTATTGAATAAGGATTATGACTGGGGACAGGAGGTGTGGTAGGGCGGGGTAATCAATCCTGAGGTTTTGTGTTGGTTTTAGTGAGGGCAATAGTTTTACCAGAAGACCAGGTCAGTTTCAGCCACAAACTATGAGGGCAGGAAATTTTGTTTATTGCTCATAGTCTGGCAACTGGTTTTTACATTTACTTTGAATAGATTTGGAATCTTGAGTAATCCTAAAACTGAGTATAATGGCAGTCTTGTAAATATCCAGGGTCTCTTTTGATTGCTTCAGATAATTCCTGGTACATCCTTTTGAATCACTGAAATTGGCTCTGGCTCTAGATATATGACTTGAAACTAAAAATTAAACTGTTTAGAAACTCTATAATTTATGCTTTTATTAGAAGGAAGAAAGACTAGGTCATTTTTGTATTTCTGGGGGGAGCCTAAAATACCCCTTCGGACTTTAAAGAGTAAAACTTAAAATGCTTTGTCACTCCTTATAGTTCGTTATGCTGAAAGTCAGATCTTATTTTCTTTATATACAAATATAGTGCTTCCACTTCACTGTTATGTAGAAAGTTGCTAATTAGTGGACACTGAATATTAGAATTTTAACATGGTTTCTTTTTTTGATTGATTGACATCACATATTTATTGAATGTTTAGGAGAGGCCCTGCACTGTACCAGGCACTGTGAATACAATGATGAACAAGGCAAATATAACCTGTTGGTGCTTACAATCTTGTGGCCAAACCATACTTATGTCTGCAATATAAGGAATATCAAACTGTGTTAAAAAATATTTCAAATATAATTTTATCATTTCTTCAGACTTCTAATAAAGTTCGATACTGTTGTGGAAGAGACTGCTAGTGCTAACCAGCATCTGTAATCTTTTTTCTGGGCATCCAGCTAGACTATATTTCCCAGTTTCCCTTGCCTTTAGGTACGATATTGTGACTTGAGTTCTGGTGAATGGATTCTGAGTGGAAATGTATACGGGCATATCTTGTTTTATTGCACTTCACTTTATTGCACTTTGCAGATATTGCATTTTTTACAAATTGAAGGTTTGTGGCAGCCGTGTGTCCAGCAAGTCTATTGGCAATATTTTGACAACAGCATTTGCCCATATTTGTTATGGTGATATGTGATCAGTGATCTTTGATGTTACAATTGTTTTGGGATGCCGCAGACTGCGCCCATGTAAGATGGTGAATGTAATTGATAAATGTTGTGTGTGTTCTGACTCCTCCTTGCACTGGCAGTTCCTGCACCTCTCTCCCTCTCCTTGGGCCTCCGTATTCTGTGAGACACAGCAATATTGAAATTAGGCCAATTAATAACCCTACAATGGCCTCTGTTTAAGTGAAAGGAAGAGTTTCAATTCTCTCACTTTAAATCAAAAGCTAGAAATGGTAAGCTTAGTGAGGAAGACACATTGAAAGCCGAAATAGCCCTAACACTAGGCCTCTTGTGCCTGTTAGCCAACTTGTGAAAGCAGAATTCTTGAAGTCAATTAAAAGTGCTACTCCAGTGAACATATGAATGATAAGAAAGCGAAACAGCCTTATTGCTGATGTGCAGAAAGTTTTAGTGGTTTGGATAGAAGATCCAACCGACCACAACATTCCCTTAGGCCAAAATCTAATCCAGAGCAAGGTCCTAACTGTCTTCTGTTCTGTGAACGCTGAGAGAGGTGAGGAAGCTGCAGGAGAAAAGTTTGAAGCTAGCAGTGGTTGGTTCATGAGGTTTAAGTGAAGAAGCCATCTCCAGAACATACAAGTGCAAGGTGAAGCAGCAAGTGCTGATGTAGAAGCTGCAGCAAGTTACAGAAGGTCTAGCTAAGATCTTTAATGAAGCTGGCTACACTAAACAAGAGATTTTCAATGTGGATGAAATAGCCTTCTACTGGAAGAAGATGCCATCTAGGACTTTCATAGCTAGAGAGGGGAGGTCAACAGCCTGGCTTCAAAGCTTCAAAGGACATGCTGACTCTTGTTAGGGGCTAATGTAGCTGGTGACTTTAATTTGAAGCCAATACTCCTTTACCATTCCAAAAATCCTAGGGCCCTTAAGAATTATGCTAAATCTACTCTGCCTGTACTCTATGAATGGAACAACAAAGCCTGGATGATAGCACATCTGCCTATACCATGGTTTACTAAGTATTTTAAGCCCACCATTGAGACCAGGTGCTCAGACAAAAAGATGCCTTTCAAAATATTACTGCTCAGTGACATTGCACCTGGTCACCCAAGAGCTCTGATGGAGATGTACAATGTGATTGTTGTTTTCATGCCTGCTAACACAACATTCATTCTGAAGCCCATTAGGAGTACTTTTGACTTTCAAGTCTTATTATTTAAGAAATACATTTTGTAAGGCTATAGCTGCCATGGATAATGATTCCTGTAATGGATCTGGATAAATTGAAAAACTTATGGAAAGGATTCACCATACTAGATGGCATTAAGGACATTTGAGATTCATGGGAAGAAGTCTAAATATCAACATTAACAGGAGTTTGGAAGAAGTTGTTCCATCCCTCATGGATGACTTTGAGGGGTTCAAGACTTCAGTGGAGGAAATAACTGCAGATGTGGGGGAAATAGCAAGAGAACTAGAATTAGAAGTAGAGCCTGAAGATGTGGTTGAATTGCTGCAATCTCATGATAAAACTTTAACAGATGAGAAGTTGCTTTTTATGGATAAGCAAAGAAAGTGGTTTCTTGAGATCTACTCCTGGTAAAGATGAAGTGAAGATTGTTGAAATGACAACAAATAATTTAGAATATTGCATAAATTTAGGTGATAAAGCAGCAGCAGGGTTTGAGAGGATTGACTCCAATTTTGAAAGAAGTTCTAGTGTGGGTAAAATGCTGTCAAATAGCATTGCATGCTGCAGAGAAATCTTTCCTGAAAGGAAGAGTCAATCCATGTGGCAAACTTCATTGTCATCTTATGTTAAGAAATTGCCACGGCCACCCAGCCTTCAGCCACCACCACCCTGATCAGTCAGCAGCCACCAACATCGAGGCAAGACCCTCCACCAGCAAAAAGATTACAACTCGTCGAAAGCTTTTTTAGCATTTTTAGCAATAAAGTATTGTTAAATTAAGGTATGTACATTTTTTGACATAATGCACACTTAATAGACTACAGTATAGTGTAAACAGAACTTTTATATGCCCTGGGAAACCAAAAAAAAATCTGTGACTTACTTTATTGTGATGTTTGCTTTATTGTGGTGTTGGAACCAAACCTGTAATATCTCTGAGGTATGCTTGTACCACCTTTAGGCCTGGCACATAATAAGCACTTTTTAGGTCAGGCACTCTTCTACCAGCTGTCTTGTCTCATCTGCCAGTTGAGTGGAAAGGATTTTAAGGATTCAGCATACCCAAAAGATGCAGGAAGCCTGGGTCTCTGAGTGACTCAGTAGAGCAGGGCACTCTCCCTCTTGAATCCTTTTCTAAGTTGTATCAGACTGATGTGAGACAGAAGTAACTGTGTGTAGGTGTGTGTTAAGCCATTGAGATCTTAGGGTTGCTTTATTTTAAAAACTTCATTCTTTTTCTTTTGAAAATTTTGAAACAGCAGTTATTGTTTTAACATTTTCTAAAATGCATGTTGAACTACCTTTTTCTTTATTTCTTCTCTATTTTGGATTCCTGGTTGGAGATGATTAAGGATAGTTTTCATTGCTATCATTCACTATGCCAGTCAGTCAAGAAATCTATGGGTGTTTTAAGAATCCCAAGTGAAAAAAATATACTATGGGTGTTAGCTAGAGTGTTACGAAGTACTCAAATAAAATAATTGCAAATACTGGGGTTGTTTACTGACTTTAAATTATATGTTTTTCATAATTATAACAGAAATGAAAGCCTAAGGTTTTTTATGCACTGTTCTTTTAATTTAATTTAATTTTATTGAAATATAGTTGATTTACATTGTTGTGTTAGTTTCAGGTGTACAGCAAGTGATTCAGTTATATATATGTATATATATCTATTCTTTTTCATATTCTTTTTCCTTATAGGTTATTATAAAATATTGAGTATAGTTTCTGTGCTATATAGTAGGTCCTGGTTGGTTATCTATTTTATATACAGTAGTGTATGCACTGTTCTTTTTATTTTCTGGATATCATTCTAAAATTGGCTAAACTTAAAAATGAAGAATTTTATTTAGAAAAGTCTGAATGTAATAAAATGCATAGTATGTCATACATAGACCTCTAGGGATTTTAGTGCACTTATTGCTAAGTCTAGTTATAAATGTACATACTTTTCCTCAATAAAGTATTTGATGTAACAAGTCTTTACATTAAAGCCTCCAACGTTATCAATATCTTACTGGTTTTTGCTGATGTTCTGTCTTTGGTGTCATACAGTGTAGGGAATAACCTTTGAAAACATGTTGGGGAAACTTCTAGAATTTTAAAAAGACTTTAAAAAAAATATTTATTTATTTCCTCCCTCCCTCCCTCCCTTCATTTTTTGGCTGCATTGGGTCTTAGTTGCAGCTTGTGGGCTTCTCTCTAGTTGTGGCCTCTGGGTTTTCTCTCTCTAGTTTTGGTGCGTGGGCTCCAAGGCGCGTGGGCTCTGTAGTTGTGGTGTGCGGGTTCCAGAGCGCATGGGCTCTGTAGTTTGTGGCATGTGGACTCTCTCATTGAGGCGCACGAGCTCGGTAGATGTGGCGCACGGACTTAGTTGCCCTGCAGCATGTGGGTTATTAGTTCCACGACCAGGGATCGAACCCACATCCCCTGCAATGGAAGGCGCATTCTTTACCACTGGACCACCAGGGAAGTCCCTGAAAAGATTCATAGTTATGGTTTGTTGGAAGATTTCTAGAAATTTTTATGGAGAAAAAGTTAATGTGTTCAGCAGAAGTGAGGACCAGTAGTCTTTATTTCTATCGTACTCTCTTCTGGTTCACTGATTCTTTTTTTTTTTTTTTTTAAATGTATAGGAAGTTGCAAACACTCCTCTTTTTTTTTTTTAATTTTATTTATTTATGGCTGTGTTGGGTCTTCGTTTCTTTGCGAGGGCTTTCTCTCTAGTTGTGGCAAGTGGGGGCCACTCTTCATCGCGGTGCGCGGGCCTCTCACTATCGCAGCCTCTCCTGCTGCGGAGCACAGGCTCCAGACGCGCAGGCTCAGTAATTGTGGCTCACGGGCCCAGTTGCTCCGTGGCATGTGGGATCTCCCCAGACCAGGGATCGAACCCGTGTCCCCTGCATTGGCAGGCAGATTCTCAACCACTGTGCCACCAGGGAAGCCCTGGTTCACTGATTCTTACTCTGTTTTCTACAGAAACTTATTGGGCCCATCCATTGAGTTGTTTATTTTGGTTCTTGTACTTTTCACTTCTAAAATTTTTATTTGGTTCTTCCTTTTTTAAAAAAAAGTTAATTTATTTTTGGCTGCGTTGGGTCTTTGTTGCTGTGCATGGGCTTTCTCTAGTTGCGGCGAGCAGGGGCTACTCTTTGTTGTGATGCACGGGCTTCTCATTGTGATGGCTTCTCTTGTCGCGGAGCACGGGCTCTAGGCATGCGGGCTTCAATAGTCATGACACGCGGGCTCAGTAGTTGTGGCTCGCAGGCTCTAGAGCACAGGCTCAGTAGTTGGGGTGCATGGGCTTAGTTGTTCTGCAGCATGTGGGATCTTCCTGGACCAGGGATCAAACCCACGTCCCTGCATTGGCAGGCGGATTCTTAACCACTGTGCCAACAGGGAAGTCCCTCATTTGGTTCTTCTTTGTATCTTCTGTCTCTTTGCTGAGACTTTCTACTTCTTTGCTGAGGCTTCTAGTTTGTTTCTTGTGTCTTTATAACTGCTTTTTAAAGCATTTTTATGATGGCTGCTTTAAAATTGTCATATAATTCTAACATTTCTGTCATTTTGGTTTTAGCTTTTATTGATTGTTTTTATTCAGTTTTATATATTCCTGCTTCTTGGTATGATGAGTGATTTTTTATTGCAACTAGACATTCGGGTATGATGGGCTGTGCGTCTTACTTAAACCTTCTGTTTAAGCTGGCTTTCTCTGAAACCACTCCATCAGGGGAAGAAGTGGTGCTTCTCTTTTACTGCCAGGAGAAGTTAGACGTTCAGGTTCCTTTCTTGATTCCTGTTGACACTTGAGGAGTGGGGAAGGGTTCTCATTACTGCTGAATTGGCTTGGGAGTTACTGCTCTCTACTAGGCCTCCACTGATATACCCTAGCTGGGAGGAGCAGTAGGACCTCTTTACCGTTCCTCATGTGGCCTCCACTGAGACATGGGGGAAGGGGAGCCTTGTTACTGCTGGGCGGCAGTGTTACTGACGAGGGTTCTTGGCCTTCCCCAATCAATAGAATTGACTAGAGGCCAGACAAGAAATTCAGGCAAGGCTTTATTGGAACTCCTGCTGCAGCAGTGGGGAGCGAGAACAAACAACAGGTTCCCTTGCTTGCTCACTCCCTGGGCTGGGAGCCTGCTTTTGCTCCAGGCTCTTCAAAAGTGGCAGTTGGGTTTTTTTCGGTCTCTGTATCTTTTGGGTCCAGAATTTGTCCCAACTGCGCATGTACGCAGTGATTTTCAGTCCCATACAGTTTCTTTGTATTTTGCTGCTCAAGGAGAGGTGTGTCCAGGTGCAAGCATTGCAGCACTGCAGCAAAGGGCCCCAGGTCCCAGCCTGTCTCATTGGTTCTGACTGTCTACTAGCCACCTCTGACACTACCCCAGTGGGGAAGGGGATGTGGGGAGCCTCATTACAGCTTTGCAAGGATTGAAGTCTAGGTTCCTCACTTGGCCTTTGCTAGTGTGGGTGGTAGTGGGAACAAGTTTTTTTTTTCGTGTGGTGATAGGCTGGGGTAGAGTGGTTAATGTGTAAATATTTTCTTTTTTATTAGGCTATCCCCTTCCTGTTCCCTTTTGCTGGGACTTTTTTCTTACTGCACATGTTGCACCATTTATGCTGCACTAGGTTGTTGGCTTTTTTCCTCCAAGTCTGAGATATATGAGGCAAAAAGAAAAGCATCATTTTCTCATCATTGTGTTGTTTCTTAGCCAATCTTTCTTTCCAGATTCCTAGCCAGTCTGCCTACCTTCGGAGGCACCCCACCTTCGGAGTTTTCCTATGTTTGTTTTATATATAATGCCATGGTTTTTGTTTGTGCTTTGAGGGAGACAAAGAGAAAAAATACATTGTAATTCTTTTTCCCAGTAGTGGAAGATGATCATGTTTTTTAAATCTTATATTTTGACACTGGATTTGAGAGTTAATTGAATTGACGTCGTTGGAACCCAGTGTTCAGGCAGGGCTTAAACAGTTTGATAAGTGAAGATTTTACCCTAGGGGAGGGTGTTGCGTCATCATCCTTCCCCTTCCATGTCATAGTAGTCTTTACTGATTGTTCACAACTCTCTTTCCTATTGAGCTCTGAATTAAAACAGCATTCCAGTCAGCCCTCTGCTATGCTTTTGCACAGGTGAGAAAGCCTGTTTGCCACGTCTGCCCTAGAGCTTTATTCAGTTGGACATAATTATGTGAATTATAATGGGAGGGTCCCAGCTGGAATACATCCAACATCTATAAAATTGATATAGGTACTCATAAAGTCAAGTGAAATAAGTCATTGTTACTTGAGGGTCTTTGTCTTTAAATTATCTTATCTTCATCTATGTGTGGGCTATTTTATCCCAGAATTCTAGCAGTTAAGTGTATGCCTTTCAATTCCTGCCATTGGGAATTATCATTTAGGGTTTCTTTTTGTCTTAGGGGGGTTATATAATAAATTTATAATTAGTAAAACAAACCAAAAAGTTTTAAAACCATCTGTAAGTCTAAACTATATTATACTCATGAATGGCAGGCATATCATTCTGTTACCTGGAAATATCACTGAGCAATCCTCATTCTTTTAACAAATTTATAGATTTAAAGGTTACTCAGGAGAATATAAACCGAGTAGAAAGGGAGGATCACAAAAACTCATTGAGTAGGATTGTAGTGCTTTACCATCTTTGAAAACTATCTTGTAGCAATAAATATTACCTTATGAACAAATGTTTCTTCTTTTTAGAAAATTAAGAAAAGACATGTAAATGTTCAAATAAAACCTCAAGCATTAGAAAATTTAAACAATTATGGTAACTTTAAAATTTTCACATGAGACCACAACAGTAATCTTTGGCCACTCAGTAACATTGATAAAGGCTTCCCTATTCTTTTCAGTGCCTTTGGTAAAATTTCATGTTATCATCAAAAATAAATGTTTCAAAGGGAAATGAACTAGATATAATTATATATAAACAATGCTGAGATCAATAGCATTTAAAGTAGTTGGGAAGTAAACTGAACATGAAATACACTTCTGCATCTGCTTATTTTAAAATACCTGGAGGCCTTGTTTTATCCCAAAGGCATTTCTAATTTGCATAGCAAAGATAATATTATTTATATTTTCCTTTAATATTCAGATATGTTTATTTTCACCAGAGAAGAAATGTACCTAACATGTGAAAGCTAGTATCTAAATCTGTGGTTAAGAACCAGTCAGGTATAAGGTAAATAACTTCTGGTTGAAATGGAAAAATAGTGAACTTTTTGAAGTTTCACATTGGGGTCATGAGATAATCTGTTTTATGATAGCATATGAAAGACAACAAATGATCCCAAATGACCATCTCACACTTTGGATTAAACTGAGTCTCTATAGACATTAATATTATAACTAATTTGAAAAATAGTTTTTTTTGAAATATCTTTAAAGTGTATTGGTGATTTCACCAACAAAATGACTCTTGGAATCTTAAATGAACTTTATTATTTGAAAAATTATCAAGTGTATATATGTATAAATAAAATGTTTGCTATTTTGGAATTTGAAGTTTTAAATTATATAAACATGAATAATATTTATTAAAACATACACAGTATCTTTGTAATATTACTTCAACAAATTTAAAACTTTTTTATTTTAATAAAGAAGCTGTTAAATATAGTACTTATGATGACTGATGATTTCAAAGTTTCACTTTATGTGTAAGACACGTTGCTTTTCAAGAGTGAGCATTAATGGAGGGAAGAAATATTATGAAAAGATAAAATGAGATAATCTTCCAGTTGTGTATATAGATAGTTGTGAGGTAGGAAGTAGTAGCTTTTGTAATTGTGAATTGTATTGAGGGAGAAGTACAGCATTACTACTATGACCATGTACACAGTTGCCATTGGAATTATGGATTGGCTTCATTAGGATTCAACACTACCACTTCAGCAGAATTCCCACCATCATAGTTGGTACTGCAAGATTAATTTATTAAAACAACAATAATAATACATATTAATAACTATACTCATAAAATAACTGCCCTCCCCAAATAAACATGTCTTTATTCAGAACATGGTAGGCTCTAAGAGGATCTCTTAGGTGAATATTTGAAATGGTAGAGGAAAGGATCCATAATTCTTTTTCAGTCTAAGGGTACTCTAGAACAGTGAAGGGCTTCAGCCATTAAGGAGGTAGAGGAGGATGCAAAACACGTAGAAAGAGCTTTCCTATGCCTTGTAGGTTTCATCATGCTAGAGAGGCTTTTCTTTCATGTCTTTGCTTTTTTGAAGTATTTTTCTTTAGTTCTCAGAATAAGTGAAACTTTTTTATGTTTCTCAACTGAGGGTAGTTTCTCTCATCTTGAACCCTGTTTATAATTTTTTTGTAGATTTTCCATATTCTGCTATGTGTATATGCCCACTGAATAGACTATAAACTCCTTGAGAAGGGTCTCCGTCTTTGATTCACTGATAATATATAGCAAATCATTCATAATGCATAGTGTCTGTCAGTGCTTCTCTAGAGAGTTGCTCCAGATCATCTCTGGGAATTGGGTAGTTGTTATATGAAGAGAATCTCATAACAAACAAAATAGGATACATGGTGGTAGGCATTAGGAAGTAGTGAGAACATATGTTAGAATTAATTTTGGCTTCCTTAACTAAGACATTTGTTAACTCTGTTTCCAATCTGTTGTTCAAGAATATTTATTAAATATTTACCTTTTATTTGATTTTGGATTAGAAATCTTAGCTAGGCTATCTTGCCCAGTATACTTTAGTAGTGGGTGCTCACTTTCCTTTCTCAGGGTTGTAGGTGTTATCGGTTCTTTTCCTTGTTTTTCTGATTCTTAGTTTATAGCTGCCCATCATGTGGATGTATTTTGGTTTTGTTACCATTTACAAGGCGCATTAAACAGATATTACCTTATGTAATTTAGGTACTTATTGTCTAAAATACTGTAAAACATCATTTGATTATCCACATATGGGTAGTTGATTGTTTTTATGCATATTTAATATAAATATTACTATCCTTTCTACAGTATATTTGCTTTCTATATTCTCCACTCTAACCAGATTGTCTACTTAATATTTTATATGCAAACTCAAGTTTGATGAAGCAGGATTTATAAATAAGATTTTTGAATGGAGTTGCAAGTTGCTTTACATTTAGAGCCGAGTCTTTGACATCTGGATTGTTTGGTTCTTTGCGTACTACTTTTACCTTGACCAGTGACATAATTTCTGACTCCTGATGTTCTAACTGAATTTTCAGAAAAGCCTTGTCAGCAAGTGGAAAGAACTCAGATATAGAGTTAGAACCGTGTGTTTGAATTTTGACTTTGTTGCCTGTTAGCTTTGATTTTTGCTAAGTTATATAGCCTCTCCTAAATTTCCTAATTGGCAAAGGCAATATCTACTTTACCTACCGTGTGTTGTTAGTAGGAGTTAATTTGAAAATGTCAATAATTTGAAAATTATTATACACTGTAGGAGTTTAAGTGACTGCTGGTATTGCTTCTACCTAGTTCATTTGATAGCAGTCCTCGCCCATTCCTGTGCTATCTTGTTCTTAAAGAGAAGAAAATGAAAGGGTCAGAGAAGGGTAAAGCATTTTTTTTTTTATATGAAGAAGCAATATGGGTCATTATAGAAAATTTGAGAAAGGAAAAAATAGCAATCATTCATAGACCTACTACCTAGTGAAAACTTCTGTAATGTTTGACATATTTTTCCCAATATTTTTCCTATGCAAGTAGGAAATTTAGGGTTTATTTTTGTTTTGCAAAAATTGGATTGCATTTTTGTACTGTGCTATCACTATCAATAGCATTTTCTTATTTTCCCTCTGCTTTGAAAACTTTATTTTTCAGGACCTGTATAATATTCTACTTTATGAATTCATAATAATTTATTTAATCCCTTACCTATTGTTTGATATTTATAGATAGTCCATTTTTCACTGTTAGAAATATTGCTGTGATAAATATATTTGAAAAAAATCTTCTTGAAAATCTTGGATCAAAGATCTGAACTTAAGCTGTATAATATGTAGCCAGTAGCACTATATAAGAGTACCTATTTCACGGCATCCTCACCAGCTTTGTGTAGTTTATTATCATGAAATAATTTAGGTGTGTAAAAATGTATAAAGAATAATTTAACAGCACTCTTATATTCTCTACTCTGCTTAAGTATTAAAACATTATATATGTATGATTGTAATTTTTTGGTATTCTTTCCAAATGCTAATTTTACTTTCCCTCTCTATGCTTTTGTACCTAAAGACATTATACTTTTCTTAATGAAGTGTAATAGTATTTTTGTACAGTTTTATTGAGATATAATTAATAAATTTTAAAAATTGTATAAATTTAAGATGTACAACATGATGTTTTGATTCATATATACTTTGTGAAATCATAGTTACCTTTTTTACGTGTTTTGACTACTTAAGATCTAATCTCTTAACAAATGTCAAGTATACAATATAATATTAATAACTATAGTCACCATGCTATACATTCTGTCTTCAGAACTTGTTCATCCTGCATAACTGAAACATTGTACCCCTTGAACAACGTCTCCCCAGTTCTCCCATCCCTTAAAACCTGGCAACCACCATTCTACTCTCTGCTTTTGTGAGTTTGACTTTTTCAGACTCTACATATAAGTCAGATCATGAAGTATTTGTCTTCCTGTGTCTGACTAATTTTACTTAGCATAATGCCCTCTAGGTTCATTCATGTTGTCACAAATGGAAGTATTTCTTTCTATTTTAAGGCTGAATAACATTCCATTCTATACATGTGCCAAATTTTATTCATCTATTCAGCCATTGATGGACAGTTAGGTTGTTACCATATCTTGGCTATTGTGAGTAATGCTGCAGTGAACATGGGTGTGTAGATAGTTAACTCTTCATGATCCAGATTTCATTGCCTTTGGCTGTATACACGGAAGTGGGGTTGCTAAATCACATGGTAATTCTATTTTCATTGTCTGAGGAACCTCTGTACTGTTTTCCATAGTGACTGTACCAGTTTACATTCCCACCAAGGATGCAGAAAGTTTCCCTTTTTTTCCCACATTCTCACCAGCACTTGTTATCACTTGCCTTTTTTTTTTTAAAATCACTTGTCTTTTGATGATAGCTATTCTAACAGGTGTGAGGTGATAATTCATTTGATTTTGATTTGCATTTCCCTGATGGTTAGTGATTCTGAGCACCTTTTCATGTACCTATTGGTCATTTGTATATGTTCTTTAGAAAAATGTCTATTCAGGTTTTCTGCCCATTTTAAAAATCAATTTTTTTTTGCTATTGAGTTGTATGAGTTCTTTATATATTTTAGATATTAACCCCTTATGAGATACATGATTTGTAAATATTTTCTGCCATTCTGTAGGTTGCCTTTTCATTCTGTTGATTGGTTCTTTTGCTGTGCAGAAGCTTTTTAGTTTGATTTAGTCTCACTTTTTGATTCTTGCTTCGTTGCTTGGGGTTTTAGTGTAATATCCAAAAAATTGTTGTCAAGAGCATTATTAAGTTTTTCCAAGTTTTCTTCTAGGAGTTTTACAATTTCAATTTTTATGTTTAAGTCTTTAATCCACTTTAATTCTTGTGAGTGGTGGAAGATAAGGGTCCAAATTCATTCTTCTGCTTGTGGTTATGTAGTTTTCCCAAATACATTTATTAATGAGAATTTCCTTTTTCCACTGAGTATTCATGGCTCCCAGTTAAAATATTAGTTGACTATGTATGTGAGGGTTTATTTCTGGGCTCTTGATTATATTCCATTGATTTATGTGTCTGTTTTTATGCCAGTACCATACTATTTTGATTACTATAGATTTGTAGTATAGTTTGAAATTGAGAAGTGTGCTGCTTCCAGCATTTTTCTTCTTTCTCAGGATTGCATTGGCTATTCAGGGTCTTTTGTGGTTCCACAGAAATTTTAGGATTGTTTGTGTTATTTCTGTGAAAATTGCCATTAGAATTTTAATAGAGATTGCACTGAATCTATAGATGGCTTTATGTACTATGGCTATTTTAGTAATATTAATTATTCCAATCCATGAACATGGAATATCTTTCCATTCATTTGTATCTTTTTCAGTTTCTTTCATCGAAGTCTTGTAGTTTTCAATGTACAGGTCTTTTACCTCCATGTTTAAATTTATTCCTATAATTGTTTTTGATTCTATTGTGAATGGGATTTTTTTCTTTATTTCTTTTTAGATGTTTCATTGTTAGTGTATAGAAACACACTGATTTCTTTATGTTTATTTTGTGTACTGCAACTTTATTGAGTTGATTGATTAGTTCTACCAGTGTTCTGGTGGAGTGTTTATGATTTTCTATATATAAGATCATATCATTGAAAAAGAAAGACAGTTTTACTTTTTCTTTTCTAATTTGGGTAAATTTTATTTCTTTTTCTTGTGTGATTGCTCTGGCTAGGATCACCAGTACCATGACAAATAGAAGTAGTAACAGTGGGCATCTTTGTCTTATTCCTGATCTTAGCGGGAAAGCTTTCAGACTTTCACTGTTTAGTATTATGTTAGCTGTGGACTCATCATATATATCTTTTATTATGTTGAGGTACATTCTATTTATACCCAATTCATTGAGTGTTTTTTAATCATAAAAGGATGTTTTGTTTTGTGAAATTCCTTTTCTGCATCTATTGAGATGATCATATATGAATTTTATCCTTCAATTCTGTTAATGTGTTGTTTCACATTTGTTGATTTGAATATATTGAACCATCCTTGCATCCCAGGGATAAATCTCACTTTATCTTGTTGTATGATCCTTTTAATGTGCTGTTAAATGCAGTTTGCTAGAATTTTGGGGGGGATTTTTGCATCTTGTGTTTATCGGGAATATGGTCTGCAGTTTTCTTTTAGTTTTCTCGTCTGGTTTTGGTATCAGGGTAACTGTGGTGTGGAAAATGAGTTTAAATGTGTTTTTTTCTTCAATATTTTGGAAGAGTTTAAGAAGGATGGCATTTATATTTTAGGTGTTTAGTAGAATTCACCAGTGAACCATTGGACCTGGGATTTATTTTGTTGGGATGTTTTTGATTCAGTTAATCTCTTTCAAATTTTCTGTTTCTTCATGATTAAGTCTTGGTAGGTTGTCTGTTTCCTCACATTATTCCTTTTCTTCTGTGTTATCCAATTTGTTGGCAAGTAACTTTTTATAATGTCTCTTATTATCCTTGGTATTTCTGTTGTATCTTTTGTGATGTCATTCATTTGTAGTTTTATTTGAGTCTTCTCACTTCTTTCTTAATCTTGCTAAAGGTTTGTCAATTTTATCTTTTCAATAAATCAACTCAGTTTCATAGATTTTTTTTTCCTAGTCTCTATTTGTTTCATTTATTTCTGCTCTATTCTTTATTAATTCCTTTCTTCTGCTGTTTTTGGCCCGAGTTTGTTTTTTTTTGTTTAAGTTCTTTGAAGTGTGAAGTTAGGTTGTTTGAGATCTTTCTTCTTTCTTAATGTGGGCATTTCTTGCTATAGATTTTTCTCTTAGAACTGCTCTTGTTATTCCCCCAAGTTTTAGCCTCTTGAAAGCACTTTTTCATTTGTATCAAGTTATTTTATTTCTTTTTTGACTTTTTGCTGTTCAGGAGTGTGTTGTTTAATTTCCACATATCTATGAGCTTCCCAAAATTCTCCTGTTATTGATTTCTGATTTCATGCCATTGTGGTTGTCTGGAAACTCGATATGATTTCTGTCTTCTTAAATTTATTAAAGCTTGTATTATGGACCAACATATGATCTGTACAATAACACAATAATAGTAGCAGACTTTGGCACCCCACTGACATCAATGGACATATCATCCAGACAGAAGGATCAATAAGGCAACAGGATCCTAAGGGACGTAATAGATCAGTTGGACTTAATTGATAATCTACAGGACACCGTATCCAAGAAAAACTAGAATACACATTCTTTTCAACCATGCATGGAATGTTTTCAAGGATAGTCCACATACTTGGTCACAAAACAAGCCTCAACAAATTTGTAAGTATAGAAATTATGTCAAGCATATTTTCTGACCACAACTGTATGAAACCAGAAATCAACCACATAAAGAAAAATAGAAAAAGGATGAAAACATGGAGACTAAACATCATGCTATTAAAAACCCAATGGGTCAATGATAAAATCAAAGAAGAAAACAAAATACCTCGAGACAATCAAAAATGAAAACACGACCTTACAAAATCTAGGGGATGCAACAGAGCAGTTCTAAGAGGGAAGTTCATACTGATACAGGCCTTCCTCAAGGAACAAAAATCTCAAATAAACAACTTAACCTGCTACCTAAAAGAATTAGAAAAAGAAGAACAAACAAAACTCAAAGTTAGCAGAGGGAAGGAAATAATAAAGATCAAAGAGGAAATAAAATAGAGAGCAAACAAACAATAGGAAAGATCAATAAAATCAAGAGCTGGTTTTTTGAAAAGATAAACAAAATCGACAAATCTCTAGCCAGGCCTCACGAAGAAGAAAATAGAGAAGGCCTAAATAAACAAAATAAGAAGTGAAAGAGGAGAAGTAACAACAGATAGCACAGAAATACAAAAAAATCCTACAAGAATACTATGAACAGTTATATGCCAATAAACTGGACAACCTAGAAGTAATGGACATGTTTCTAGAGACATAACTGCCAAAACTGAGTAAAGAAGAAACTGATAATTCAAACAGACTGATCACTATATGTGAAATAGAATCTGTAATTAAAAAGCAAAAAAAACAAAACAAAAAAACTCCCTGCAAACAAAAGTCCACGACCAAATGGCTTCACTGGAAAATTCTACCAAACATGTAGAAAAGAACTTATACCAATCCATCTTTTTTTATTTATTTATTTATTTATTTATTTATTTATTTATTTATTTATATTTGGCTGTGTTGGGTCTTCGTTTCTGTGCGAGGGCTTTCTCCAGTTGCGGCGAGCGGGGGCCTCTCTTCATCGCGGTGCGCGGGCCTCTCACTGTCGTGGCCTCTCCCGTTGCGGAGCACAAGCTCCAGACGCGCAAGCTCAGTAGTTGTGGCTCACGGGCTTGGTTGCTCCGCGGCATGTGGGATCTTCCCAGACCAGGGCTCGAACCCGTGTCCCCTGCATTGGCAGGCAGATTCCTAACCACTGCGCCACCAGGGAAGCCCCATCTTAAACTATTCCAAAAATTGAAGAGGAGTGAATACTTCCAAATTCATTCTATGAAGCCACCATCACCCTGATACCAAAACCAGACAAAGCCACTATAAATAAAATTACCAGCCAATAACTTTGATGACTATAGATGCAAAAATCCTCAACAAAATATAAGCAAGCTGAATCCAACAGTACATAAGAAGTGTCATACACCATGATCAAGTTGGATTCATTCCAGGGTTGCAAGGATGGTTCAACATATGCAAATCAATCAATGTGATTCATTGCATTAACAAAAGGAAAGACAGAAACCACATATTCATCTCACCAGATGCAGAAAAAGCATTTGACAAAATTCTACATCTGCTCTTGGTAAAGACTGTCACCAAAATGGGTATAGAGGGAACATATCTCAACCTAATAAAGCCATTTTCGACAAATCCACAGCCAACATAGTATTAAATGGTGAAAAGATGAAAGCCTTCCTGCTAAATTCAGGAACAAGACAAGAATGCCTGCTCTCACCACTTGTATTCAACATAGTATTGCAAGTCCTAGCCACAGCAATCAGACAGGAAAAATAAAGGCATCCAATTTGGAAAGGAAGAGGTAAAATTTTCCATATTTGCAGATGACATGATACTCTATTTAGAGGACCCTAAATTCTCTACAAAAAAAGGATTAGAACTAATAAATGAATTCTGCAAAGTAGCAGGATACAAGATTAATACACAGAAATATGTTGTATTTCTTTACACTAACAATGCAATTTCAAAAAGAGAAAGTAAACAATCCTGTTAAAAAATTGCTTCAAAAAAATAAAATACATAGGAGTAATCTGATGAAGGACCTATTTGCTGAAAAGTATAATACATTGATAGAGGAAATTGAAGCTGATTCAAAGAAGTGGAAAGATATCCCGTTATCTTGTATTGGAAGAATTAATATTGTTAAAGTGCCCATAATACCCAAAACAGTCTGCAGATTTAGTGCAATCCCTGTTGAAATACCCTTGACATTTTTCACAGAACTAGAACAAATATTCCAAAAATTTATATGGAACCACAAAAGACCCAGAATTGTCAAGGCAATCATGAGGAAAAAGAACAATGCAGAGGCAACCTTTCCAGACTTCAGACAATACTACAAAGCTATAGTAATCAAAACAGCATGACATTGGCACAAAAAGAGACATATACATCAGTGGAACAGAATAGAGATCCCAGAAATAAACCACACACCTACAGTCAATTAATCTTTGACAAAGGAGGCAAGAATATACAATGGAGAAAAGACAGTCTCTTCAGCGAGTGCTGCTGGGAAAGCTAGACAGCCACATGTAAGTCAGTGTAGTTAGACTTCTCCCTTATGCCATATACAAAAATAAACTCAAAATGTTTTAAAGACTTAAATCTAAGACATGACACCATAAAAGTCCTAGAAGAGAATATAGGCAAAACATTCTTTGACATAAATCATAGCAATATTTTCTTAGATCAGTCCCAAGGCAAAAGATATAAAAGCAAAAATAAACAAATGGGACCTAATCAAACTTACAAGCTTTTGCACAGCAAAGGAAACGATCAACAAAACGAAAAGACAACCTATGGACTGGGAGTAAATACTTGCAAATGATGCAACTGACAAGCGGTTAATTTCCAAACTATATAAACAGCTCATAGAACTCAATATCAAAAACAAAACAAAACAAAACAAACAATGCAATCCAAAAATGGGCAGATGGCCTAAATAGTTATTGGTCCAAAGAAGACATACAGATGGCCAACAGACACATGAAAAGATGATCAACATTGCTAATTATTAGAGAAATGCAAATCAAAACCACAATGAGGTATCACCTCACACCAGTCAGAATGGCTGTTATCAAAAAGTCTGCAAATAATAAAAGCTGGAGAGGGTGTGGAGAAAAGCGAACCCTCCTACACTGTTGGTGGGAATTTAAATTGGTACAGCTACTATGGGAAACAGTACAGAGGTTCCTTAATGAACTGAAAATAGAGATACCATATGATCCAGCAATTCTACTCCTGGGCGTATATCTGCAAAAGACGAAAGCTCTGATTTGAAAAGGTATGTGCACCCCCAATGTTCATAGCAGCACTAGTTGCGGTAGCCAAGACATGGAAGCAACCCAAGTGCCCATCAACAGATGATTGGTTTAAGAAGTTGTGTTATAGACATACAATGAAATATATAAAAAACAGTGAAATTTTGCCATTTGCAGCACCATGGTTGGACCTAGAGGACATTATACGTAGTGAAGTCAGACAGAGAACGATAAATACTATATGATGTCAATTATATGTGGATTCTGAAAATAGTACAAATGAATCAATATACAAAACAGAAACAGACTCACAGACATAGAAAACTAACTTATGGTTACCAAAGGGGATAGGGAGGAGGGAGTGACAAATTAGGAGTATGGGTTTAAGAGATACACACTATTATACATACAATAGATAAGCAAGAAGGATTTACTGTATATTAAAGGGTATTATATTCAATATCTTGTAATAATGTATAATGGAATATAATCTGAAAAAATCTGAATCACTTTGCTGTACACCTGAAACTAACACAATATTGTAAATCATTTATACTTCAATTAAAAAAAAAAAGGTCCCATTAGTGGTTGTCAGGGGGGAAAAGATATGAAGAAAATTATCACATGTATAGGTTTCTTATTTGTGTTTCTAAGAGCAATTCTGAAGATTAATTCATTTCTAATTTGAAGGCATGTATTATGGAGCATATTTTTCATGTTGAAGTTAAAGATTATTAATTTTTAAAAATTATTTTATATTTATGTTGAATGCATTTATAGTTTCTAGAAAAACTCACATTTGTTTTTTTAATTTGGCATTCTTTTTAAATTACTTTTTTCACTGGTGAGAATTGTTAATTATCCAGATGAACACAATATTGTTTAAAAAATATTGTTTGGAAAATACTGTGGTACTCATAAATAAGACTGAGTAATTCAGCTAAAGGGTCTTAGGCATTGGTAAGGAAATACTTCAGTTTCATTTTAAATAACTTCTATTCCTATTGTTTGAAGTTTTATGATATTTTCCTATGCACTATCTAATCTCCTGTTAATCCCTTCTAATGTGTTTTTCATTTCAGATACTAAATTTTTCACCTCTAGAAGTTCTTACATTTTTTACATATTCCATTTCTGTTTGTTATAGTCATGTTTTCCTTTAAAATCTTGAGTATATTTTTAATATTTATAATAGGCATTTAAGGTCCTTGAATTTCCTGATTTCATTATATGAGTCATTGATATTTCTCTACATTATGGATCATATATTTCTTCTTTGCATGCCTGGTGATTTTTGACTGGATTCTGGATAGTGTGAATTTCATGTGTGTTTGATGAATGTTTTGTTCCTTTAAAAATATTGGACTTTTTCTTGCATGCAGTTACTTGTAGTTCAGTTTGATCTTTTTGAGACTTTGTTAGCATAGATACAGGGAAGCATTTCTTCCCGTGTAAGGTGAATTTAGTTCCACTGTTAAGACATGGCCCTTGTGGGAACTCTGTCTTATCTCCTGTAGATTACAATGTCTTTCCTCTCCAACTGATGGTAACATGAACTAGTTTTAGTCCTCTGTCACCTCTAGAAATTGTTTATTGCTTTCCAGTGATTCTCTCCCTTGCTTGGAGTACTTTCCTCTCAGTCATGGACAGATCAGTTTTCAAACAAGAGCCCTCTGCCATCCTCTCAGTGCAGCTCTATCCTCCAGTATTTTGCCTCACAAATTCTATGTACCTTGGCTTTCCTGAACTCCAGTCTATGTCTACTCCACTTAATGAGACCCTGAGCTCTGTTTGGGTTTCCCTTCCTTCACTGTAGCTTGGAAACTGCTTTTAGATAGTGACCTGCAGCGATCATAAGCTTACCTCATTAGTTTCCTTCCTTAAGGGATCACTGTCCTTTGCTATTTGTGTCCAGTGTCTGAAAATATTCTGTATGTTTTGTGCAGTTTTTAAGTTTTTTAAGGCAGCAGGGTAATTTTGGTGTCTGTATCTCTCTATGGTTGGAAGCAAAATTTAACTCAGCTTTATATGCTGAGGAATGACCCCCAAAGTTCAGACAACTTAAAATACATAATGCATTATGAACAGATAGTACAATTGAAATTATTCCAAGAAAGGTTTTTAAAAAATCTGATTAGCTTAATTTTATTCACATTGCAAGTTAAATTTTCCACTAAAGTACCAGATATAAAGAATTCAACAAATTTTATTGTTGTATTCAGAGTTTCAGATAGCCCTCTTACAATAAAGTTGATTGACTGATATAAATAATGATGTCTGTACCTGGAAATTCTTAGTGGTTAAAAATTTGTGCCAAAACAACTATATTTAACCTTGAGGGTATACGACTTACTTCTTATTACTTGAGTTGTTATAGTCTTAACACTCCTTCAGTTTTAGACTTGAAGAGGAATGTAAGAGCCTGCTGAAATGCTTAGGATAGTATAGGATGAGGTGAGATTAAAGTTGACTGAGACTGAGTAGAATTGTAATTATGGGAATTAAGAACTACTACCAGAAGTTGAGAGACGTTTTAGTAAAGATTTCTGTTACTGTAAGTGCTGTAATTAATAACTATTCACACATTGTAATCTTTAGTCATTTAAATAATAAATTTGTTTTCTTTAGATATAAACTCATAGGTTCCCAAATTGTCTCAGTTCATAGTGCCCTAATTATCTCAGTAATATTTTCATGGCACTTCAATTTAAGGAGAAGTACCTGAGAGTTCTATCAACCAAGTATGTATGTCCAAACAATTTAATAATCATCAAAAATATACATATAGATTAAAAATAATGTTTTAATTTAATTCTTTAATAGCCATTATTATTTGTTATAGGATGTGTGAGACTGTTGGGTACTAGACAAATTTCTCAAACCTCGGGTTCAGATTGGACACTACCACCCTCATTTCTTGTTTCACTATGCTTTTTGCTCTCACCTTGATTTTTATCACAGCAGTTGTCAAAAACCCAACTTCATAAGGACATGACGCCATGCAAGGAATGTAGTGCAATATGATATTGAAACTCTGAACTTACTTTAGCTAGTTAGTTGGTGCAGTGTCCAACAGATGTTAAGTACTGCTGTGTTTCCCCTGTTTAAAATATCCAAAAGAGCCCCTGTGTGTTTGCTACAGCACCCCTGGGAGCCTTGGCACACATTCTGTGTGTTAGAATTAAATCATTCTCTTCTAATTTAAAAAAAATTATTTATTTATTTATTTATTTATTTAATTTTGGCTGCATTGGGTCTTCGTTGCTGTGCATGGGATTTCTCTACTTGCAGTGAGCGGGGGCTACTCTTTGTTGCAGTGTGCAGTCTTCTCATTGTGGTGGCTTCTCTTGTTGCGGAGCATGGGCTCTAAGCGTGTGGGCTTCAGTAGTTGTGGCTCGCGGGCTCTAGAGTGCAGGCTCAGTAGTTGTGGCACACGGGCTTAGTTGCTCTGTGGCATGTGGATTCTTCCCGGACCAGGGATCAAACCCACGTCCCCTGAATTGGCAGGCAGATTGTTAACCACTGTGCTACCAGGGGAGTCCCTTGTCTAATGTTTATTTCTGTTTTGTATGGAATTCCAGCATGATTAGTGTCCTAACTAATTTTTCTATTTCAAAATATAGAATCCTTTTTGATCTTTTGTGATTAGCAAAGTTTCTTAAGAAACTGATTTAATAATGGTGAAATAAAGGAATAGTGTTTTTGGCATTTTTCCTTGGTGGAAAAGTATTTACAGCAGAGACTTCATAGAAAAATGATTGAATACATTGGTTTTGTTTACGAGAACCTGGAATACAAAGAGAAATAGTAAGTAAATAAAATATTAAAACATGAGAATAAATGGGATTAAAATGAGGTACATTATTACTGTACAAGCTAGTGTGAATAAATAGAAAAGAAAAATATGAATTTTATTACAGGGAGGTTTAAGAGAAAATAGTTAAAACTATTGATGCTGTTATTGGGTTTCATAGTGTCAATTATTGTCTTGTAATAGACAAAGGATATTCCTGGTTAATCCTTAAAGATAACTTCCCACTGAACTGAACTGTACTATGATTCAAATGATTTTTCAAAATGATGTATTTATAAGGAAGTATATTTTGAACTATGTGGAAAGTTTTATTTTTGTGTACTATTATGATAAGTATATATTTTCAGTTATGTGTGTTTGTAGTTTAATACATCATAGAACAACCATAATGATAATAGTGTATGTTTATCGAGTGGGCCACACACAGTTATTAGTGCTTTCCATGTATTGACTAAATTCCTACAATAGTCCTGTGAGATAGACTCTATTATTATTCTCATTATATAGATCAAGGAAATGAACCACAGAGAGGTTAAGTAATTTGCCGAAGCTTATAGAGGTAATGAGTGGTGGAATCAAAGTTTGAAATCAGGCAGTATGGTTCCAGAATTTCCATTTTTAACCACTCCCCAAAGAGAGAATTAGCTTTCACCTGAGTGTTAACAAAGAAAATGTTGTCGCTTAGGAAAAAAGAAAACAAGTGAATGTGATCTAAATTTATTTTAAGATCCTAGACTTTAAAGTCTTTTATAAGTAGATTAGTTCAGGGAAAAGGAGCCAACCACAATGCCTTTAAACTTTAAGAAATAGAATAAATATATTACTTAGTGGTATTTTATTTCATTTAAGATTAAATTAGGAATCTTAAATTCAGGATTAAAATTTGAATATGTTTCATGTTAAATTCAAGGAATTGGATTTTAACGAGTAACTACTAGAAGGTAGATCTGTTGCAGAGGTCATACTAACGATTTGGGGGGAGAGTATAACCATGCCTAATCATAATTTTGAACTATAATATTACTAGAAATGAAAGATACTTGGTTTATTGGGCCAGCAATATGACATTTTCCTTGTATCCTTTGCTTCTTAATGAAGACTATTGTTTCTTCCTTTTAAAATATACTTTCATCTCAGCACAAAATACCAAAGCATTCAATTTATATGTATGTTTTTATTGTCTTTAGTCTTCTTGAAATTTCTGTATTTTTTATGAGTTTTTAAGTTCTAGATTTATATAGATTGTGGTATAGTTTGTGTACCTAATGGTGCTTATAAATACTTTTTATTTAATTCAGAATTATTACCTGAATGCCTAATATGCGCTCAGCATTCTGCTTATTATGTGAGGGGAGAGAGCGTCAGGGGAAGAAAAAACAGTGTTTCTCAGGAATCTGGTTGTGGTAAAACATGTAATAATTATTTTAGAGATATCTTCCCTGACCTCCTTTATTAACTAAGCAAGCTCTCTTTCCTGCATTTATTCTATCTCAACATCTTGTTTTATTTGTCATGCTTGTTAAATTAAAAGATTACTTTTTCTGTGATTAAAGATTTGTTTTTCACCCATGAATTGTGAGTGATTCACCCATGAATAGATTCACCCATGAATCTATTAAAGATTTATATAAAATCAGAACTTCTGGAAATCTGTTTAAGGTTAAATTTTAACGTCAGGAATTTTCAAATCGACAGTCGGTAAAGATGGTCTCTCAGCTCAGGCTGTTTTAATAAAATACCATAAACTGGGTGGCTTACACAACATATATTTATTTCTCATTTTCTGAAGACTGGAAGCACAAGATCAGGGCACCAGCATGGTCAAGTTCTGGTGAGAGTCCTTTTCTGGGTTGCAGGGTGCCAACTTCTTATATCCTCATGTGGCAAGGAGAGCTCTGGTCTCTTCATTGCCCTGTGAGGGCACCAATCCCATTCATGAGGACTCTACTCTCATAACTTAATTACTTCCCAGTTCCACACCTCCAGATACCATCATATTGGGGATTATATTTCAACATATGAAGTTTGGGGGCACACAAACTTCCAGTCCCTAACAGATGGTTGAGAGCACAGACTTAGAAGTCATACAGATTAGAGTTTAAATTGCAAATATTTCCATGCCTTCCTTACTTAAATTCTTTAGGCCTCAGTTTCCACATCTGTTAAAAGGATTTTAAAAAGAGTTTGTTGAGGGATTGGAGAAGTATCTAGTTAAAATCTTGTTCTGTAGTAGGTACTCAAAATTGGCATCGATACTTAAAAAGTTCTCTCAAGTGGTCAAAACTTTGATCAGGGATGTTTAAGGAATGTCATATTTAATTTTAATCATTGAGGAGTTGTAATAGAGAGAAGGCATTTATATCAATATTGTCTTTACTGAGTTGTAGATTCATTTGTTCTAAGAGGTTTTTGAGCTGTAATTTACTCATGACCTCTATGAGATTGTGATTTATCAAGGTTTATGATGAGATTGGGGTTATCTGCATTTTAAAACAGCCTCACAGGCAATTCTGACATTCCAGAAGACACTCTAAACTAGAAGGTGAATATTTTTATCCTTATGCATAAAAAAATCTGAGTCAATATTTAACAGGTTTAAAGACTGTTAGAGAAAAATTTACACATCTTTCATTGAAACTTGTTTAATATTGAACTCATATCTGTAAAGAAATTATTTTTCATGATTCTTGGTTAAGAACACAGCTATGTAGACAGGGCCATTTGGTTTGGAACCTTGGCTCCACCACTTGCTTGTTGTATGAATTGAGGCAAAATAATTACTTTTATATGCTTTAGTTTTCTTTTTGTGAAATGAGAATAATGAGTTGTTTCGAGTTAATCAATGTATAGTAATTATAATCATCATCATCATCATCTTACGTTATAGTTTAAATACCTTTTATGTTTGTTTTTGGAGAGTCTTGAGAAAAACCATTTAGCATCTTGTAAATAATAGGCTCCCAAAAGTAACTCCTTTTTGATGTTTAATAATTCTTTAATATTAAATCTTTTAATTCTTAAAATAGTGTATATTGTACTTGAATTTGAATACTCAAATTCAAAAATATATCTAAATCTCAAATTGAAGACGTTTAGAGTTTACCAAAATTAATACTTTTTACTTTTTCATTTATATTTTCACATGAAACCTATACAGAAATTGCTTTATTTTCCTAGTTGTTTTTACATCCAAACACCTTATCTTTGTATAAATCTTGAAGACACGTTTTGCTTTCCTTTTAACATGCTATACTTATAATGTGATAGGCTTCTCAATACTTGTTTTCTTTTGCTCTTCTATTTTCAAGGATTCTTTCTCTCTCTCTTTTTCTTTCTTTCTTGAAATGAAAACTCAGTCCTGAAAAATGGTAACCATAAAAAGGAATGTAAAAAGTAAGATGATTTTTAGTATTTATTGCATGTTTATTTAGGTATGCATGTTATATCCTTGAAATACTATTGTTTAAGGATTTAACCTCACAGAGGATGAGAGATTATCTCATATTTATGTTTATAGTTAAAGTTTAGGTGCTTAATAAGCAGGCTGCTGTTATAAGGTTATATTATATACTCTCATGACTGGGAAAACCTCCCTCCTGTTCCATTCCACTCCTAAACACATGGGTTGCACAGCTGCTGTATAGTTGTACACTGTCCCATGTGTATTAAGCGAACACAGCCTGCAAAAGGGTTGCATTTTGGAGCATGGTGGTAACATGGCTGGTTGGAGACCACAGAAGTATAGCTGCCAGAGTTCTTCCATCTGGCAGCAGTGCTGCTGGGCAGCTCCACACAGGGCATAAATATATTTTTGCTGAGCACTTTTCCTATTGCAACAGCCACGAATGCCTAGGCAGCGATGTGGATGGCTGGCAAGATGGTCAAAGGGACTAACAGAAAGGTGTTTAATTGGAGCCACTCTACTGTTTAAGGTGAAAGAACATTCAATAAAGTACGAAGAAACACATTTGAACTCTTACTATACATGCAGGAGGAAGCTTGACAAATAGTCTTTTAACTTTTACGAAGACCTTTAAATTAAAGAATTGTGAAATTGTAGTAAAGCATAATTACTTGAAAAAATTAGCCTTTGTATGCATGGCAGAAGGTGACACAGAAATATAATTTTTGATTTTAAGAGAAAATAATTGTGATTGTCTTCATGTGATGAAAGTTTATGTCTGCTTTCATTAAAAATTCCCAGAACATTGAACATAAGTCAACATTCCATGGAGAAGGAGGTATTATGCAACTTGCATGTGTGCATATCTGCATATCGGAGCACAAAATATTGACATGATAATTGCAGTCAAGCCTGAGTGAACAGTGGCCTGTGGGAATTCAGCTGGTGTTGTACCAACTGGATGGCTGCTCAGGACACAGTTTGAAATGCAAGGTGCAAGTTAGCACTTTATTCAGCACAGGCAGGCATCATTTAAAAATCCTTGGGGGCAACCCTGGTGATGTGCAGATGTTAAAACAGTCTGTTCTGAAGTGCTGATATTTTTGAACACTGTAAGAGACTTCTCAATTCTGGGTAAAAAATATTTACACAATTATTAAAGACATAATACACAATCTTTTCCAATTCTTTTATGGATTTTTTAGATAATAAATGTTGAGTATATGCAGAAGTAACTGGACATGCGGTTAAAAAAAAGGAACAGGAAAATCAGGAACTAAATAGAGTCATTTAATTTCTAACTATAAAATAGAAAAGATTTTGAGTTTCAACTTTGTGTACTTAGAAATGATGTTAAATGAATAAGGATATCTGAAACAATGGTATATTATTTAGTCATGTATCAAATCTAAACTGTTATGTTCTATTATCGCTTCTTTGTTTAAAGAGTTCATTAGTACTCCATAATTTTACTAATTCAGATTCAGATGTTGTAGCCTAATTCTGTTCTTTGTTCTAGTTTGGAGCTACCTGATTGAACGGGGAAAAAAAGAATAATTTTTCATGTCTCAGGCTGACTCTTCTAGCACAGGTTTTGGCTTTCACCTGTAGTTTAAATATATATTTTATATTGAAAAACAAAATAGAGTAGTTAGACATTCTGGATTATGTAATAAAAATTAAGTTGTGATCTTAAGACAAAATAGATGTTTCAAGTATACTTGAACCTTTAAAATATTTTATATCAGAGGTTTTATGTGTATTAGGATCTGTTGACTTAGTAATGTGTTTTCATTCAGAATATTAAGATTTTTTTCTATAGCTGTTTTTACTGTGGAATAAATGTTTGAAAAATATTTGTGTTAAGTTTTCAAGTTTTTCTCTTTTTTGAGTTTTCTTACTATATTATTCATAGAAGCCATTCTAGTAATTTATTATACGTACTCAAAATAGGAAAATAGTTATAAAACAGTTTGTGGATAAAAGAATAAATAATTTGTAATGGTATAATTCTCATTTCCCTAAACTTCCATTTTTGTAAGTGTTACTGTTTTAGAATCCTAACGCATAGTAGAAATTGAGAATGCATTTAAATGGAAAGCCCTTAATAAGAATAAAATGTACATTTTAATAGATTCTGTTCTTAAATGAAAGAAAATGTTAGTATAATGTTTATTTTGTGCATTAGTGTTATCTGTTAATTAAGAATAATCAACGTCAGTGAGTTGTGCTTTTTTATTTTCTTTGTTTTCTAATTTAGACCAATATCATTGCCTCATTTATGGTTAAATGTTTCTTTTAGACTCTAATATTTCATTTTTGACATCTCATTAAAAATGGGCTCAAACCCAGAAAGTATGATCCTGTCATATTGTATAATATATGGCATGGTCTATAACACAATAAAATTTTGTTTCTTAATGATTTAGAATAATTTCTCAGATTTTTGAGTCTAGAAAAATGGCAAAAAGTTAGCATGGTAATTCATGTGGCTAAGTACAGCAATGTTAAATGCTTAAATGGGTGGTACTCTTGGGAAAAGTGATTGGAGCTTTAAACTTGTACAAATTTGACAGCCTCTCTTCACTTCATTTTTCATCCTAAAGAAGTCTGCAGATATTCTTAGCTCACATCATTATTGCACATCAGTGGTTCTAATTAGCTAAACAGGAGTTTGTCTCAGTCATTGATCATCATCAACTTCTTGACAGTGTCTTTATTTTTAGGAACCTTTTTTTAATGTCTTGTAAATACATAGACTGTACATTAATTGAATTGACCAGATAGGTTGGTGATTTTTAAACTCAAAGCAATTTTTTTCATTGTGTTATTCCAAGTAAAAAATAGCGTATTCATATTGTAACATTGTTTTCTCTTGGGAGCATTCTCCTGTTAAGAAAATATTAGATATCCCATACCACCAGGAGGAGCTGCTGAACAAATCTCTATATAGATTTTGAATTGTGATATTTTTTTCAACTTCAAAACTATAACATAGTAGTGAATTTTGGAATTTTTTGTTATAAAATATATCATTGAGGTATATTTTTGAAGTTTATATTTTATATGAAGATTCATATTTCATTTATGACCTATACTTTCAGTATTATATTATTCACCTTAATCTATTGAGAAATGTGTCAGTTATTGTTATTTCAGTGACTCTCAGACTTCAGTGTGTATCAGAATTTTTTGAGGCTTTGTGTCTTAGTCAGTTCGGGCTGCTATAACAGAATACCATAGACTGGGTGGCTTAAACAACAAACATTTATTTCTCATAGTTCTGGAGGCTAGGAAGTCCTATATCCAGTTGCCTGCCAACTCCATTCCTTGTGAGAGCTCTCTTGTAGACAGCTGCCTTCTTGAAGTATCCTCACATGATGGAGAGAGAGATCATCTTTCTCTCTAATCTCTCCGTCACTAATCCTATTCATGAGGGCCTTACCCTCATGACCTTCCAAAGGCCCTACCTCCAAATACCCTCACATTGGGGATTAAGGCTTCAACATATGGGTATGAAACTTTCAGTCCATAGCACCTTATTGTTAAGCACAGATCGCTGGGCTGCACCCTCGGAGTTTCTACCTTCAGGGTGGGAGGAAGGTGGTGCATTTCTAACAAGCTCCTAGGTGATGCTGATGCTATTTCTTTGGTGACCCACACTGAGTAGCACTGGGTTAGAATGTGAGTGAGTTTTGTACATACTTGCGTCATAGGAGATAATTGCTCTGGTACCAAGCTAATTTGGAAGCTTTAATAATGCTTTTGTTTGGGGTTTGTGGCCTATAGTCTAATTTTATCCTTATCTCATTTAAAAGGACCACCAGAATTTATTTTGACAGAAGTTGGTATTTTTTAGGCTTGTTACAAAAGAGTGGATTAGAAAGACATTATCCTTGTAAATTAAACTAATTCCTGGGAAGTTAAAAATAGATTCATAGTATATTCAGGAAGGAATTTAGAGAGGAAGTTTCTGACTGGAATTAATATCTTGGCTGTCTCAACCTGGGTCTTTGTCCTTGGCTAAACCCAATCATGCCCTGCCCTTTGGGATTTGAAGTTATTTTTCTCCTGATCCATATACAGTTGACCCTTGAGCAACCAGGGGTTAATCCCTGTATAATTTATAGTTGGCCTCCATATTCTTGGTATCTCTGCATCCACAGATTCAACCAACCATGGGCCCTATAGTACTGTAGTGATTACTATTGACAAATATCCGCATATAAGTGGATATGCAGTTCCAACTTGCCTTGTTCATGGGTCAACTGTACCTTAAATGGATGTAGTATTCTTTTTCAATAGTTATGATTTTATAATGGTAAATTAAAACTTCAAGTGATATTTTGAAATTGTACGTTAGTGACAAGTGATAAAAAAATATGTATTTTTAATATATAAAATAGTTTTATAGATCAGTAAAAATAGTAAGATATAAAATAGTAGATACATTGACAGGCAATGGCAAATTAGGGGGGAAAAGGCATTTCAATTTCTGAGAGTATGTTTAGTTTCACTGTTAATAAAAGAAACACAAATAAAAAGAAAGCCTGGGTGAAGACAGTGGATTGTGATCATGCATTAAATGTGCTGATAATGCTTGGTAAAGAGGAAATAAAATAATAAAGCAGGATAAAGTGCAAATAGTAAAAATAGTAGTCATAACATGTTTGTGAAATTTCAAACGTTGTTTATTCCAACTCTCCATCTACTGTGTGCCTACATCCAGAGGGCTGACCATGGCTAGAGAAAAACTTTGAACCATGATGACTGGTCTTATGTAAATTTACGACCATTAACCTCAGTGCTTATTAATACTGCCTGGTAGTCGTCCTGTTTTGTTTTGTTTTGTTTTTTGGTTTTCTGGCTCACTTACTATCCCAGTATCCTAGAAGATTATTTTATGCTTACTCACTTGTCAACTTCTTTTTTAATCTTTAAAAAAAATTTTTTTTGGCCACGCCACACGGCTTATGGGATTTTAGTTCCCCAACTAAGGATTGAACTCACGGCCTCAGCAGTGAGAGTGCCGAGTCCTAACCATCGGACCACCAGGGAATTCCCAACTTCTAACACTTTGTTTCTCATTCTCATTCTCAGCTCGTAGCTGTTATAAATTTGTTAAATTAATACTTGTTAAGTAGAGCACAGGGTCGTGGATGGTGAGCCATGGTTCAACAACAGACCAGAAGAGAAATTGAAATAGAAAAATTTATTACTCAAAGGTCCTGGAGGAAGTACTTGGCATGCTTCAAGGAACAACACGGGGAGATCAAGGCAGAGTGCAGACAGAGAAGGGCAGACCTGGGGCACATGCCTTTATTAAAGTTAATGGGTGGAGTACTTTCAGGTAAGCCCCACAGGGGGTCTTATCTAAGGGGCACATAAGGGAAAGGCGTTGGAAGGCAGGGGAGACTACTGATCAAGGGCTATTGGGGAAGTCATATCAGGGACTTAAATTTACTTGTGACTCTGCAAGCTGCTGTCTCTAGGGCATGCGCTTGCATGAGGGACTAAAGTCAGTTTAAGTTTGCTGTTCTTTGAGTTATGCTCTTGCCTCAGTGCTTTGCACTTGTTACAGGTCCCATGGCTTGGAAAACTCTTCCGTGAGAGCTCCATGTCTCTCACTTCCTTCCTTTAAGTCTCTACCCAAATACCACCTTTAAGGACAGTTATTTGTTAATTATTCAGTAGCAACATGCAACCTTCCTTTTACTCCCCAGTTCTCTAAAGCTAGGCATCTCTTTCTCTGTTACCCTAGTTCACTGTCCTTATTATACTTATAGCCAATTAACATATTATGTATTCACTTATATATCATTTATTTTCAATATCCATAAACTAGAATGTTAATTCCATGAAGGCAACCATTTGGTCTATTTTGTTCACTGCAGTATCCGTGGTCCCTAAGAGAGTGCCTGTCATATAATGAGTGCTCAGTAAATTCTGATGGAATGTAGATATGGATTTGGGGGGTGGTATTTATTTTGTTAGGTACTCTTTTAGTTTGAGAACTCTATTTCTGTAACATTCTCAGCAATTATCTCCTAAAAATATTGCTTTATCTTTCATCCCACTATTATCTGCTTCTAAAACTCTTTAGGCATATGTTGGAGTATCCCAATTAAAACCTACATGTCTTAACTGTGGTTTCATATTTTTCATCTCATTGTTTTTCTATGCAGTATTCTGGATAAATCCCTCATTACTATCCTCCTTTTCACTAATTCTCTTTTTGCGTCTATTTTGAGCTTAGCCCATTTAATTGTTTTTTGATTCGTTGATCATAATTTTTATTTTCAAGGTTTTTTTTTTTTTTAAATGAAGTTCTATTTTTTAAAAATTTATTTATTTTATTTTTGTCTGCGTTGGGTCTTCGTTGTTGCGGGCTTTCTCTGGTTGTGGCCAGCTGGGGCTACTCTTCATTGTGGTGCACGGGCTTCTCGTTGTGGTGGCTTCTCTTGTTGCGGAGCATGGGCTCTAGGCACGTGGGCTTCAGTAGTTGTGGCACGCAGGCTCAGTAGTTGTGGCTTGCGGGCTCTAGAGCGCAGGCTCAGTAGTTGTGGTGCACGAGCTTAGTTGCTCTGCAGCATGTGGGATGTTCCCGGACCAGGACTCGAACCTGTGTCCCCTGCATTGGCAGGCGGATTCTTAACCACTGCGCCACCAGGGAAGTCCTGTATTTTCAAGGTTTCTAATAGATTGTTTAGATCTACTTGTTTTTGTTTTATTTCTTGTTTTTGTTTATAATTTAGTCATTCTTTTATGTCTTTAAAGATACTTATTTTAAAATCTTTTTCAGAGTGTTCTAATGTTTTCATTTTGTCTAGAATGATTGCTTCACATTATTGCATTAGTGTGTGCATGTGTTGTGTTTGTGTGTAGAGCATGTTTTTCCTTAATGTGTTTTGGATTTTTTGTCTGTGGTCACATCTTGTGTGGGAGGGTTGCTGTTATGGTTCTCATCCTCTTCTTTCCCCACTACTCCTCCTTTTCTAATGCTTTTTTCTCTAGAAATTTTGTTCTTGTCACTAAATTGTCACCCTCACCGCAACCCCCCATCCTGAAATAGGTTTTATATTGGTAGTTTGGGGCTCTTAGCCAACAGTACAATAGAGGATTTACTATACTTAGTACATGAGCTGTGGGGTGCTTTGGCTCAGCCTGTGATTGGATGCTGTATCTGTAAACTTTTGCCTTTATAGACTTTCATGTAAGCCTTAATTCCAGGCAAGGATGGGCAGAAGTTTTTTCAGCCTTCTTTCAGGTGATGGGAGTTCCACCGCAGTCTCTGATTTAAAACAATGGGCCTGGCTATGCTTCTGCTTATTGAGCAGGACATGTTTATTCCCTGTAGTCTCCAGGAGCCAGCCTCCTTTCCACCTTAGCCTGCATCTGGATCTGGACAGCAGACAGCAGCTTCATCCCCATTCATAGCATTGTATTTCTGTTTAGTTTGTGATCCTCAGATGTGACTGTGTCTCCTTAATTTTTTTCCTTTGTGTTTTTCTATTAATACTATAATTTAGAGAATATAGAAGAGCCTCAAAGTGTGAACTTACTATGCTAACTTATTGGAAGTCTAATTTAAAAATTTTTGATGTATTATTATGCCGTCTGCATCTATCTCCTTTAACTAGTGGTGTGCTTTTTTTTGTTTTTTGTTTTTTTAATTGAAATATACTTGACATATAATACTATATTAGTTTCAGGTGGACTACATAGTGATTTAACATTTATATACATTATGGGATGACCATGATAAGTCTAGTAATCAACTGTCCCCATGCAAAGTTATTACACTCTTATTTACCCTATTCCTTATCCTGTATGTTGCATCCCTGTGGTTTATTTATTTCATAACTGGAGGTTTGTACCTCTAAATCCAATTCACCTATTTCCCTTCCCTCCTTCTCTGGCACTACCCATTTGTTCTCTCTATCTATGAGCCTTCTTCTGTCTTGTTCTGTTTGTGGTTTTTTTTTCTTCTGTTTTTCAGATGTTGCAGATAAGTGAATTTATACGGTATTTGTCTTTCTCTCTCTGACTTATTTCATTTAGCATAATTCCTCCTAGATCCATTCATGTTGTTGCAAATGGCAAGGTTTCATTTTATTATACCTAAGAAATATGCCATTGTGTATATATACCACATCTTTATCCATTCATCTACTGATGGGCACTTGGGAGGCTTCCATACCTTGGCTATTGTAAATAATGCTACAATGATCATTAGTACGCTTATATCTTTTTGAACTAGTGTTTTTGTTTTCTTTGGGTAAATACCCAGAAGTGAAATTGCTGGATCATTATGGCAGTTCTATTTTAAACTTTTTAAATTTTTTGAGGAACCTCCATACTACTTTTCATAGTGGCTGCACCAGTTTACATCCCCACCAACAGTGCACATCCTCACCAATACTTGCTATTTGTTGTCTTTTTGATGATTGCCATTCTGACAGGTGTGAGGTGGTACGTCATTGTGGTTTTAATTTGCATTTCCCTTATGATTAGCGATGTTGAGCATCTTTTCATGTGCCTGTTAGCCATCTATATATCTTCTTTCGAAAAATGTCTATTCAGGTCATCTGCCTATTTTTTATTTTAATTTTATTTTTTTTGGTGTTGAGTTGTATGAATTCTTGGTATATTTTGGATATTAACCCCTTATCATCAGATATACTGTTTGTAAATATCTTCTCCTATTTAGTATGCTTCCTTTTTGTTTTGTTGATTGTTTCCTTCATTGTGCAAAAGTGTTTGAGTTTGATGTAGTCCCATTTTTTTATTTTGCTTTTGTTTGCCTTGCCTGAGGAGGCAGATCCAAAAAAATACGCTGTGACTGATGTCAGAGAACATAGTGCCTAGGTTTTCTTCTAGCAGTTTTATGGTTTCAGGTCTTTTATTTAAGTCTTTAATCCATTTTGAGATTTTTTTTTATGGTGTGATAAAGTGATCCAGTTAGATTTTTTTTTTTTTTGCATGTAGCTGTCCAGTTTTTCCAATACCATTTATTGAAGAGGTTGACTTTTCCCCCATTGCATATTCTTACCTCCTTTGTTATAGATTAATTGACCATATAAGCGTGGGTTTATTTTTGGGCTCTATTCTGTTCCATTGGTCTATGTGTCTGCTTTTGTGCCAGTACCATACTGTTTTGATTACTGTAGCTTTGTATTATGGTTTGAAATCAGAGAGTGTGATACCTTCAGCTTTGTTCTTCTTTCTTTAGATTGCTGTGGCTATTCAGGGTTGTTTTGTGTTTCCATACAAATTGTAGAATTATTTGTTCTAGTTCTGTGAAAAGTACCATTGGTATTTTGATAGGTATTACATTGAATTGTAGATTGCCTTGGGTAGTATGGTCATTTTAACAACATTGATTCTTCCAATCCAAGAACATGGTATATCTTTTCATCTATTTGGGTTACCTTAAATTTCTTTCATCAGTGTCTTATAGTTTTCATAGTATGAGTCTTCTACCTCTTTGGTTAGATTTATTCCTAGGTATTTTATTCTTTTTGATGCAATTGTAAATGGGATTTTTCTTAATTTCCCTTTCTGATAGTTACTTGTTAGTGTATAGAAATACAACTGATTTCTGTATGTTGATTTTGTATCCTGTAACTTTATTGAATTCATTTATTAGTTCTAACAGTTTTTTTTTTGTAGCTTCTTTAGGATTATCTATAGTATCATGTCATCTGCAAACAGTGGCAGTTTTACTTTTTCCTTTCCAATTTGGATTTGTTTTATTTATTTATTTTTCTAGTCTGATTGCTGTGGCTAGGACTTCTAATACTATTTTGAATAAAGTGCTGAGAGTAGGCATCCTTGTCTTGTTCCTGATCTTAGAGGAAATGCTTTCAACTCTTTACCTTTGAGTATTTTGTTGGCTGTGGGTTTGTCATATATGGCCTTTACTATGTTGAGGTAAGTTCCCTCTATTTCCACATTCTGGAGAGTTTTTATTGTAAATAGGTGTTGAATTTTGTCAAAAGCTTTTTCTGCATCTACTGAGATGATCATATGATTTTTATTCTTCAGTTTGTTAAGGTGGTGTATCACATTGATTTGTGGGTATTGAACCATCCTTGCATCCCTGGGATAAATCCCACTTGATCATGGTGTATGATCCTTTTAATGTATTGTTGAATTTGGTTTGCTAATATTTTGTTGAGGATTTTCAACAAAAAATCCTGTAATTTTCTTTTTTTGTCTTTGTCTGGTTTTGGTATCAGGGTGATCCTGGTCTTGTGAAATGAGTTTGGAAGCATTCCTCCCTCTGCAGTATTTTGGAATAGTTTGAGAAGCCTATGTGTTAATTCTGCTTTAAATATTTGGTAGAATCCACCTGTAAAGCTGCCTGGGCGTGGACTTTTGTTTGTGGGGAGTTTTTTGATTACTGATTGAATTCCATTACTGTTAATTGGTCTGTTTATGTTTTCTCTTTCTTCCTGATTCAGTCTTAGGAGTTTGTATATTTCTGGGAATTTGTCTACTTCTTTTAGGTTGTCCATTTTATTGGCATATAATTGTCCACAGTAACCTTTATGATCCTTTGTATTTTTATGGTGCTGGTCTTAACTTCTCCTTTCCCATTTCTGATTTTATTTATTTGGGCCATTTCTCTTTTTCTTAATGAGTCAGTTTTGGATAGAATGTTCTGTATATATTGATTAATTACATCTGGTCTAACGTGTCATTTAAGGCCAGTGTTTCTTTATTGATTTCTGTCTGTATGATCTGTCCATTGATATTAGTGCTGTGTTAAAATCCCCTACTATTATTGTATTACTGTCAATTTCTCCCTTTATGTTTCTTAATATTTTCTTTATGTATTTAGGTGCTCTTATGCTTAGTGTATGTATATTTACAATTATTATATCTTCTTGTTGGGTTGATCCCTTGATCATTATGTAATGTCCTTCTTTGTCTCTTATTACAGTCTTTAAAGTCTATTTTGTCTAAGTATTGCTACCTCAGCTTTGTTTTTGTTTTCATTTGAATGGAATTCCTTTCTCCATCCCCTCACTTTTAGTCTGTGTGTATCTACATCTGAAGTGAGTCTTGTAGGCAGCATAGATATAGAACTTATTTTGTGTCCATTCAACCACTCTTTGTCTTTTTTTTTTTTTTAAAGAAATTCACGTTCGTTTATTTATTTATTTATTTATTTATTTATTTATTTATTTATTTATTTATTTATTTATTTATTTATTTATTTATGACTGTGTTGAGTCTTCGTTTCTGTGCGAGGGCTTTCTCTAGTTGCGGCAAGTGGGGACCACTCTTCATCGCGGTGTGCGGGCCTCTCACCATCGTGGCCTCTCTTGTTGCGGAGCACAGGCTCCAGACGCACAGGCTCAGTAATTGTGGCTCACGGGCCCAGTTGCTCCGTGGCATGTGGGATCTTCCCAGACCAGGGCTCGAACCCGTGTCCCCTGCATTGGCAGGCAGATTCTCAACCACTGCGCCACCAGGGAAGCCCTCTTTGTCTTTTGATTGGAGCATTTAGTCCATTTACATTTAAAGTAATTATTTGATAGCTATGTATTTATTACCATTTTGTTAATTGTTTGGAGATTGTTTTGTAGGTTTTTTTTGTTCATTCTCTTCTTGTTCTTTTGTTTGCTTTCTTCCCTTATGATTTGATGACTATCTTTAATGTTATGTTTGGGTTCCTTTCTCTTTTTTGTTTGTGTATTTGATATAGGTTTTTGATTTGTGTTTACCATGAGGTTCATATATAACAACCCATATATATGTGATTAATTTAAGTTGATGATCTCTTTAAGTTCAATACAGTCTAACAACCCTACATTTTTACTCCACCCATCCCCACATTTAATGTTTTTGATGTCATGTTTTACTTCTTTTTGGATTTTGTATCCTTTACATATTATAATAATTACTTAGTATGGATATGGATGATTTTACTATTTATGTCTTTTAACCTTCCTACTAGCTTTATCAGTGACTGATGTACTACCTTTACTGTATGTTTATCTTTACCAGTGAGATTTTTCTTTCATAATTTTCATATTTCTAGTTGTGGCCTTTTTTTCTGCTTATGGAAGTTCCTTTAAAGTTCTTGAAAAGCCATTTTAGTGGTGCTGAACTCTTTCAGCTTTTGCTTGTCTGTAAAACACTATCTTTCCTTCAAATCAGAATGATAGCCTTGCCAGGTAGAGTATTCTTGGTTGTAGACTTTTTCCTTTCATCACTTCGAATATATCGTGTAACTCCCTTCTGGCCTGCAGAGTTTCTGCTGAAAAGTCAGCTGATAGCCTTATGTTAGTTCCCGTGTACTTAACAGGTTGCTTTTCTCTTGCTGCTTGTAAGATTCTTTTATTTTAATTTTTGCCATTTTAATTATGATGTGTCTTGGTGTGAACCTCTTTGGGTTCATCTTTTTGGGGAGTCTCTATGATTCCTGGCCTTGGATGTCTGTTTCATTCCCCAGGTTAAGGAATTTTTCTGGTATTATTTCTTCAAATAACTTCCCTGCTACTTTATCTCTCTCTTCTCCTCTGCCACCCCTATATGCAAACGTCAGTATGCTTGATGTTGTTCTAAAGGTCTCTTAAACTATTTTCCTTTTTAAAAATTCTTTTTTTCTTTTCTGCTTGGGAGAATTCTACTGCTCTGTCTTCCAGATGCTGATCCTTTACTCTGTATCATCTAATCTACTGTTGATTCCTTCTACTGTATCCTTTATTTCAGTTATTGTATTTTTCAGCTCTTGTTTGGTTTTTCTTTATATTTTTAAACTCCTTTTGGAATTTCCACTGTGTTCATCCAGTTTTCTCCCCAGTTCATTGAACCTCTTTTTGATCATTACTGAATTCTTTTTCAGGTAGATTGTTTATCTCCACTTTGTTTAGTTCTTTCTTTTTCTGAGGTTTTGTGTTATTTATTTGTTTGGAACATATTTCTCTGTCTCCTCATTTTGCCCTATTCTCTATGTTTATTTTTGTATGTTAGGTCAGTCAGTTACATTTCCCAATTTGGAGAAGTAGCCTCATGTAGGAGACACTCCATGGGGTCCAGTAGCACACTCCCCTCTCATCACCAGAGCTATGTGCTCTAGGGGTTCTCCTTATGTTGGCAGCATGTATCCTTCTGTTGTGGTGGGGCCAACTACTGTGGATATGTTGTTAGGCAGAGCTGGCCCCTGGCCCAACTGGCTGTGAGGCTGTGCCTCATGCAGTGGCTGTAGGCCTGCTGGAGAAAAAGGTAGGTTTTCTGTGTCATTGGCTGTATGCCCAGGGGAGCCTGGGGCTGGGTCCTTGCATAGCTGTCTGTGCAGCCTGGGGTGATTTACAGCTGGTGCTAGCCCACAGGTGGGTGCCAAGTCCCCTGGTGCTAGTAGGGTAGAGGGAGGATTCCAAAATGGTACTTGCCAGTGCTGGTGTTATTGCAGTAGAACAAGTCCCCAGAAATGGCTGCCACCAGCAGCTCTGTCCCCCAGGGGGTCCCAGTTGCCTCTTGCTTCTCCAGGAGGCTTTCCAAGACCAGCAAGTGGATCTGATCCAGACTCTTTTCATACCACTGCCTCTGCACTGGAACTTGGACTATGTGAGATTTTGTGCATGCTTTTTAAAGGCGGAATCTCTGTTTCCTATAGCTTCCAGCTCTCCTGAACATGAACCCCACTGGTTTTCAAAGCCAGATGTTCTGTGGTCTTATCTTCTTGGTGTAGGATATCCGGGCTGGAGAGCTTGACATGGCACTCAGATCCCTTGCTCTTTGGAGAAGACCTCTAAAATTGTGATTATCCTCCCAATTGGGGGCCACCAATCCTGGAGTGTGGATCCTGACTATATTGTGTCTCTACCCTCCCTAACCATCTTATTGTGGTTTCTTCATGTCTTTATTTGTGGAGTATCTTTTCTGCTAGTCTTCAGTTTACTCTCATAAATAGTTGCTTCATAAGTAGTTGTAATTTTCATGTTGTCCAGGGAGGGAGGTGAGTTCAGGGTCTTCCTACTCTGCCACCTTGGTCACCAGCAGTGGAATGCTTTTATGATTGGTGTCTCTTAATTCTAATATCCCCTGTGCCTTCTAAACTCCTTTGCTTCATCTCTTTCTTAAGTAAGGGTTCTTTCTTTCTTCTTACCTGTATACTTTGTGATTCATGAGTGATTTAGGTACAGATTTCTATTTATTTTACCTATTTTTAAAGTTTAAAAAAAATATAACTGAGCACCCAATACAGTTCTCCCCGGTTTATTTATTTATTTGTTGGCCACACCCCACGGCAGGTGGGATGTTAGTTACCCGACCAGGGATTGAACCTGTGCGCACTGCATTGGAAGTGCGGAGTCTTAACCACTGGACCGCCAGGGAAGTCCCCCCCATTTATTTAATGTTGGTTATTAGTAAGTTTTCTCTCTTTTGAGGCTTTTACTTAAAAAATGATAACTATTTTATTTATTTATTTATTTATTTATTATTATTTTATAATTTTATTTATTTATTTATTTATTATTATTTTATAATTTTATTTATTTATTTATTTATTTATTTATTTATTTATTTATTTATTGCTGCATTGGGTCTTCCTTGCTGCGTGCAGGCTTCCTCTAGTTGTGACGAGTGGGGGCCACTCTTGGTTGGGGTGCGCTGACTTCTCAATGCGGTGGCCTCTTGTTGCGGAGCATGGGCTCTAGGCATGCGGGCTTTGGTAGCTGTGGCACGTGGGCTCAGCAGCTGTGGCTCGAGGGCTCCAGAGCGCAGGCTCAGCAGCCGTGGCGCACGGGCCCAGTTGCTCCGCGGCACGTGGGAGCCTCCTGGGCCAGGGCTCAAACCCGTGTCCCCTGCATTGGCAGGCGGACTCTCAACCACTGCGCCACGAGGGAAGTCCCTGATAACTATTTTATTCTTAACATAATTGCATATATAAAGCATTTACATTAACAAGAGCATATTAACATACTCAGTAATTATTTTAAATTTATGATATAGTGGCTGTTGTAATCAAGATTAAATGTGTTTTAATATGTTTTGTAATGCATCTAAATATAGAAACTAAACTTTTTTTTTAGTATGAACTTGTCTTAGTTGTCAGCAGTTGTAAGTTGTTGTCGCTTGCCATATGGTTTCTGATTAATTCTGAAAGGGCTGTCAACTTCCGATAATTTAATTTTCTATATTTTAATGTGAAACTCATTATCAGGATGTGAAAATTTAAAGAATTGGCTACCAGTTATGACTAATAAACTTTCAATATATATATTTTTTGTTTCTAGAGAAAAACAGAAATCTGAAGCAAAAGACAGAAAAGTTTTAGAAATTCTGCAAGTCAAGGATGCTAAAATACAAGAATTGGAACAGGTTGGTGTTACAACAGAAAATACTAAATTTATAATATTTGTTCCAGGTAGTAGGTCTTTACAAATATTTAAACATTTTTTTGCAATAATGTTCATAAAGAATATCAGGGTCATTGTGTCAAACTATTACTATAGTCAAATTACTATAGTACTTTAGTCAGTTATTCTTTGTTTTCTGAATTAATAGACTATGTTATTTATACAATAAAACTCTTAAGATGATATTGTAATTTTATAGTAGTAACTATCAATCAATCACTTTTTGTTGAAATCTGCTTTTTTTTTTTAACAATTATCATTTACTTCTGAAACTTAGAAATTTTAAAACGGTTTAATTTGTAGAAAAGATTTAACAACTGGGATGATTCTATTTGATCTTTTGAAAACTTGCATTTGCAAATTATGCAATTCTATAATTGTAATTATACAATTACATATAACTATATATTTTACATTTTATTATACTCAGTATATTATCACTACAAAAATCCATGTGGTCATTGCTTCCAGGAATAATCTTCAAGGTATTAACATCTTAAAAATAAAGGTGAAAGAAATTTAAGAATGGCCTATATCATGATATAATATTTAAATTCATTTTATACCCAGTAGCTCTTTATAGGCTAAATTATCTGTATTTTCTAGGTTAAATGAAGGTTCTTTCTGACACCTATGCTCTTCCGACTTCTTACTCTATTTTCCTTCCTAGCCAATTAAACAATCATGAGAACTTTCCTCTAAGGTTGGTTATTGTTATTTAGTTGTTTTATTAAAGGACTAAAAATGGAAGTTAATGTAGATAAAAGATTAAATAATTTTTTCATTCTCTACATCCATATAAACTTCTTCTAAAATTGAATATAGATTCCTATATGACATATAAATTTGAAATTTATACCTTTTCTAGCATTGTATTTTCCTTATAAAAATGTCATAATTGGTGCTATAATGATAAAAGTTTAAAAATAACTTTTTAGTTTATTTTGGGAAAAAGCAGTTGTATTTGCCACTCGAATATCAAACAATATCCAAATGAATTTTAAGATAGATAAGTATTGCCATATGCCTTGTATATTAATTAGGCTAGTCTAAGCTGCCTAATAGATACAATGTTAAGACTTGGAAGTGGCAAAGATAATTTGTACCAGCATGTCATTGAGAAAAACCACTCATGGCCACTGCAAGATTCAGGGGATTTGGGAAAATATAGATCCAGGCTGAGCAATCTCTTCCTCAGTCACAAGTCTGTTCTGTGGGGGAGAATGGATTTTGGCACTCTTTTTGATATCCTTTGGCATTAAGTTTGCAATACTTTAGGGAATGCTCAGTTTACCAGGTCTAGATAATAATAGCATAACATTTAAAAAAATGTTGATTTTCTTAAATGATAATATATTTTTCCTTTGTCTTTGCTAAATTCTTTTTCTGCTTCCTTTTCCTTGGGTAGATATTATTTCATTATTTACTTTTTGAGTAGAATCGTTTAGCTCATAAAATATTAAATGCCCATGAGAGATGTTATTTGTTTTTTAGGCACCTAATTTGTTTTCTAGGGCCTTTAATTTCTTAGCCTAAACCATGTGTACTTTTGTGCAATAATGGTTGTCACTTTCTACAGGGTATATTTTCAGTTTAATTCAACAAATTGCTGTATTAAATGTAGACATTATCTTGTGATGGTACTGTGGAAAATTCAGAGTGAAATTTCTTGCCTTTAATGATTTCTAAGTCTCTATGAGCAGTAGGGTGGGGATAAAAGTGAGGTGCAAGTAACCATATTTTGCTACATTAGATTAAGGTTCTGTGAGGGTGGGGACCCTTGTATACCCAACATCTAATATTTACCATATTGCCTGATTTATAATAGATGCTCTTTGAATATTTTAAAATGTGTGACTTAAATTGAATAAAACCAATGTATTTTAAGTGCCATGAGAGAATCACAAGCAGAATGCTATAAAGATTCGAAGGAAGGAGAGATTAAATTCTGTGGAGAGGTCTTAAGGTATTCAAATGGTTTTAATCGGTAGAGATTATAGGAGGATTTGCCCATGGTGAACATCACGCAAAATTCTTGAAGGTGGGAGTGTGGAGTATGTTTGGGTGATACTGAAATTTATAGTTTGTTTCATAGATAATATGTAGCCGTGTAGGCTGAGATAAGACGAATGTTATATTGGACCTGTATTAAGGAAAGGCCTTGATTGCTTGAATGAAGTAGTTGGACTTACAGGCCAAAGGAATCTATCTAAGCTTTTCATTCACTTAAATTAATAAATCTGTAATCTCTGAAAATAAAACTGATAATCCAGTATACAATTAGAAAAAGAAAAGCAGAAAGTAGAATGATCTGTAAGGAGATTATTTCATAGTATAAGAGTAATGACGTGAACCTGAACTATTAGTTTTGCAAGAATTAAAGATACATAAATTAGAACCATAAGGAACTGACAGTAATTTGAAAGTGACTCTTAGGTTTTCAGCCTGGAGAATCCAGGAGAGCAGTGGCGTTGTTGTCAGAAAGAGGGTTAATATAAAGAGGTACAACTTACTGTGAGGATGACTTCTGAGCTTCTTTGAGACAATTTGTGTTTTAGTTATTGGTGGGAATTCCATCTAGAGATTTTTAAGCAAACCATTGAAAGCATGGATCCAATCCTTGGGAAGGAGTTTTCTCCTTGATATATAGATATTTAATGTTATAGTTAGAGGGAAGACTTTAAACAGAATTCTAAGAACTAGATATTTGCTGGTATTATTAATGGGTGAGAGGAAGAACAAGTTTCAGTTAAAGAGATGAAGACTGTTCAGAGAAGTAGAAAGAGAGAAGTATAATATCATATGTCATGAATTGAGAGAGGAGAGTTTCAAGAAGCAAAAGGTGGTTAATGTAAAATGTTACAAAATTCATGGGGTTTGTGAAAAAATATTAAATTCAGCAATCACGAAGTTTTTAGTGATTTTAGAAAGCAACACAAGTGGAATGGTATATGACATTCTAAGAGATCACTGAATTCTTAGAAAGTAATGGAAACAAATGAGGAAGTTTAACAGTGCAGAGAAAGAAATTTTTGCATTTAAAAAATGTTAGGCAAAATATTTGAAAGTAGTGGAGAAGGAATTAAAATACACAATACAAAAGACTTAATTGAGTTAACAGAATTCTAGTTGAAGGTGGAGACCATGAGATCAAGAAGATAACAAGATTTAATACATTTATTCTAATTTTTTCATCTTTTTAGTCATTCAGATTATATCTTAATTTTCTTCTTAAACTATTATCTTTCCTCCAGCATTCTTTCAGTTAAATTTGTTATATATTTGTTCATCCTTTAACATTGCATATTTAGATGAATCTCTTGTATATACTACTTGGTTGAACTTTGTGTCTTGACTCAATATATACGTCTTTACCTTTTTAGAGGTAAGTTTATGCCATCTGCGTAAGATCTGATATACTTATTTGATCTTTGTTCTCTGATTGACCTTATGCTTTCTGCTTTAGTATTTTCTTTGTCTTTTTAAAATTTGCCACATATCTGTCTTCTCTTCATTTGTGTGTGTGTGTATGTGTGTGTATATGTGCATGCACTCTTATGTTGATAATTTGTAAGGTTTAGGGTCTTTATCAGTTCGTCTAGTGATTAAATTTATTATTTTATATATAATATTTAACACTATACTTTTTAAAAAAAATTATTTATTTATTTATTTATTTATGGCTGTGTTGGATCTTCGTTTCTATGCAAGGGCTTTCTCTAATTGCGGCAAGCGGGGGCCACTCTTCATCGCGGTGTGCGGGCCTCTCACCATCGTGGCCTCTCTTGTTGCGGAGCACAGGCTCCAGACGCGCAGGCTCAGCAATTGTGGCTCACGGGCCCAGTTGCTTTGCGGCATGTGGGATCTTCCCAGACCAGGGCTCGAACCCGTGTCCCCTGCATTGGCAGGCAGATTCTCAACCACTGCGCCACCAGGGAAGCCCAACACTATACTTTTTAAAATTGAAGTATAGTTGATTTACAATCTTATGTTAGCTTCAGGTATATAGCAAAGTGATTCAGTTATATATATGTGTGTATACATATATGTATATATATTCTTTTTCAGATTATTTTCCACTGTAGGTTATTACAAGATATTGAATATAGTTCCCTGTTCTATACAGCAGGTCTTTGTTGTTTATCTTCTTTATATATAGTGGTGTGTAGCTGTTAATCCCAAACTCCTAATTTATCCATCCCTCCCTTTTCCCTTTGGTAACAATGTTTGCTTTCTATGTCTGTGAGTCTGTTTCTGTGTTGTAAATAAGTTCATTTGTGTCATTCTTTTGGATTCTACATATAAGTGATATCATGTGATATTTGTCTTTGAACACTATACATCTTGATGCTAACATATTCTAAAAAGTATAGATAGTATCTCTCAACTGCATACTGTAAAAAAAAATGAGAAAATTAGCATATTTTTACTTATTCATCCTTTCTCCTGCATTTTAAAGTGAACTTAAAGAGAGTAATTGGAGGACTTAATTTCCTGTTCTTAGCATTGTTGGTTGTATTTTTTTATACTGTCAAGATTTCCAGTGTTTATGTTTCATAACCATTTTCTCTATTATCTTGAGGTACATTAGTTTTTCTCCTGCTGTATAACAAATTAAAGCCTTAAAAGAATGTACACATTTATTAAATTGCTGTGGGTCAGGAGTCTGGGCATAGTTTAGGTGGGTCCTCTGCTCATTATCTCAATTGTAATTGAGGTTTCGATTGGGTTATGTTTTCATCTGGAGGCTTAATTTGGGAAGAATCTCCTTCTAAGCTTATTCAGGTCGTTGGCAGAATCCAAGTCCTTGCAATTTTAAGACTGAAGTCCTAAACAGGAACAAAGTCTGTAATAGGATTCTCCAGAGAAACAGAACTAATTCTGTGTGTGTGTGTGTGTAGAGATAGATAGATAGATAAAGAAATGAGAGAGAGACAGAGACAGAGAGAGATTGAGAAGTTGATTTTAAGGCATTGTTTCATGTTTTGATAGTTGTGGGCTGGCAAATCTAAATTCTGCATAACAAACTGGAGACCCAGGGAAGAGTTGACATTGCAACTGAATCCAAAAGCATTCTGGAGGCGGAATTCCTTCCCCCTCAGAGGCTTAGTTCTTTTTTTTAAGTTCTTAAATTGGTTTTATGAGACCCATTCACATTATGGAGGCGTTATCTGCTTTACTCAAAGTCTACTGATTTAAATGTTAATCACATCTACAAAACACTTTCACAGCAACATCTAGACTGGTGTTTGATTAAAAACTGGTTATCATGGGTACAGTGGTTTAACCAAGTTGACACATAAAATTAACCAAATGGGTAAAATGTACTGAGAGAAATAGGCCTTTAGTGTGAGGATTTATGTTTATCTGCTAGGGGTTAGGCTGTGTTTACTGTTTGTTTAGCAAAGGCTAATGTTTGCTTTGGTGTTCTTTTTATTTGGGTTTCTTGAGAGACTTCTTAAATATCATCTGAAACACAAAGTTCTTTCAGTTGTATTACGTTTTTATTATACCGAAGCCCTATTGATGAAACCTATTGTGAGGTGTCTGGGGAGGGGAAGTATTCCATAGTCTTATGTTTAGGTCTCAGTCTTTTAGTGAGATTGTGCCCCTAGGCTCTGACCTTCACAAGTGCTTCTCAGTTTTTTCTCCCTTAGGAAAGACTGGAAAGCTAGAGGGTTTTGGAGTTGGGTTTTTACATCCTGGGGGTTGGTTAGTCTCTGGTAAAATCCCAGCAGGCTCAGGTAAAATAATTTCTCTTGAGGAGAGGCCTTGTTAAGAAATATATACTTAGGGCATATTTTATTTTATTTTATTTTTAAATTAGTTTTTACTGGAGTATAGTTGCTTTACAATGTTGTGTTAATTTCTACTGTAAGGAAAAATAAATCAGCTGTACTTATACATATATCCCCACTTTTTTGGATTTCTTTCCCATTTAGGTTACCACAGTGCATTAAGTAGAGTTCCCTGTGCTATACAGTATGTTCTCATTAGTTATTTATTCTACACATTATATCAATTGTGTATATATGTCAATCCAAATCTCCCAATTCCTCCCACCCCCACCCTTTCCCCCTTGGTATCCATACAGAGAAACATCTCTGTTTCTCTTTCTACTTTGCAGATAAGATAATCTGTGACATTTTTCTAGATTCCACATGTATGTCTTAATGTACGATATTTTTTTTTTCTCTTAATGACTTACTTTACTCTATATGACGCTCTCTAGGTCCAACCATCTCTCTGCAAATGACCGAATTTTGTTCCTTTTTAAGGCTGAGTAATATTCCATTGTATATATATGTACCACATCTTCTTTATCCACTCCTCTGTTGATAGACATTTAGGTTGCTTCCATGTCCAGGCTTTTGTAAATAGTGCTGTAATGAACATTGGGGTGCATGTGTCTTTTTGAATTATGGTTTTCTCAGGGTATATGCCCAGTAGTGGGATTGCTGGGTCATATGGTAGCTCTAGTTTTACTTTTTTAAGGAACCTCCATACTGTTCTCCATAGTGGCTGTATCAGTTTACATTCCTACTAAGAGTGCATGAAGGTTCCCTTTTCTCCACACCCTCTCCAGCATTTACTGTTTGTAGATTTTTTGATGATGGCCATTCTGACTGGTGTGAGGTGATACCTCGTAGTTTTGATATGCATTTCCCTAATAATTAGTGATGTTGAGCATCTTTTCATGTGTCTGTTGGCCATCTGTATGTCTTCTTTGGAGAAATGTCTATTTAGGTCTTCCACCCATTATTTTGATTGGGTTTTTTTCTTTTTTTGATATTGAGCTCCATGAGCTGCATGTATAGTTTGGAGATTAATCCTTTGTCAGTTGCTTCCTTTGCAAATATTTTCTCCCATTTTGAGGGTTGTCTTTTCGTCTTGTTTATGTTTTCCTTTGCTGTGCAAAATCTTTTAAGTTTCATTAAGTCCCATTTGTTTATTTTTGTTTTTATTTCCATTACTCTAGGAGGTGGGTCAAAAAAGATCTTGCTGTGATTTATGTCATAGAGTGTTCTGCCTTTGTTTTCCTCTGAGAATTTTATAGTGTCCAGTCTTATATTTAGGTCTTTAATCCATTTTGAGTTTTTGGGGTTTTTTTTGTAGAATGTTAGGAAGTGTTCTAATTTCATTCTTTTACATGTAGCTGTCCAGTTTTCTCAGCACCACTTATTGAAGAGACTGTCTCTTCTCCATTGTATATCCTTGCCTCCTTTGTCATAGATTAGTTGACCATAGGTGTGTGGGTTTATCTCTGGGCTTTCTATCCTGTTCCATTGATCTATATTTCTGTTTTTGTGCCAGTACCATGTTGTCTTGATTACTGTAGCTTTGTAGTATAGTCTGAAGTCAGGGAACCTGATTCCTCCAGCTCTGTTTTTCTTTCTCAAGATTGATTTGGCTCTTTCGGGTCTTTGTGTTTCCATAAAAATTGTAAACTTTTTTGTTCTTTTTCTGTGAAAAATGCCATTGGTAGTTTGATAGGGATTGCATTGAATCTGTAGATTGCTTTGGGTAGTATAGTCATTTCCACAATATTGATTCTTCCAATCCAAGAATATGATATATTTCTCCATCTGTTTGTGTTATCTTTGATTTCTTTCATCAGTATCTTATAGTTTTCTGAGTACAGGTCTTTTGCCTCCTTAGGTAGGTTTATTCCTAGGTATTTTATTCTTTTTGTTGCAATGGTAAATGGGATTGTTTCCTTAATTTCTCTTTCTGATCTTTTGTTGTTAGTGTATAGGAATGCAAAAGATTTCTGTGTATTAATTTTGTATCCTGTGACTTTACTAAATTCACTGATTAGCTCTAGTAGTTTTCTGGTGGCATCTTTAGGATTTTCTATGTATAGTATCATATCATCTGTAAATGGTGACAGTTTTACTTCTTCTTTTCCAATTTGAATTTCTTTTATTTCTTTTTCTTCTCTGATTGCCATGGCTGAGACTTCCAAAACTATGTTGAATAAATAGTGGTGAGAGTGGACACCCCTGTCTTGTTCCTGATCTTAGAGGAAATGTTTTCAGTTTTTCACCATTGAGAATAATGTTGGGTGTGGGTTTGTCGTATATGACCTTTATTATGTTGAGGTAGGTTCCCTCTATGCCCACTTTCTGGAGAGTTTTTTATCATAAATGGGTGTTGAATTTTGTCAAAAGCCTTTTCTGCATCTATTGAGATGGTCATATGGTTTTTGTTCTTCATTTTGTTAATATGGTGAATCACATTGATTTGCGTATATTGAAGAATCCTTGCATCCTTGGGATAAACCCCACTTGATCATGGTGTATGATCCTTTTTATGTGTTGTTGGATTCATTTTGCTAGTATTTTGTTGAGGATTTTTGTGTCTGTGTTCATCAGCGATATTGGCCTATAGTTATCTTTTTCGTGATATCTTTGTCTGGTTTTGCTATCAGGGTGATGGTGGCCTTGTAGAATGAGTTTGGGAGTGTTCTACTCTCTGCAATTTTCCGAAGAGTTTGGGAAGAATAGGTGTTAGCTTTTCCCTAAATGTTTGATAGAATTCGCCTGTGAAGCCTTCTGGTTCTGGAGTTCTGTTGGTTGGAAGATTTTTAATCACAGTTTCAATTTCATTACTTGTGATTTGTCTGTTTATGTTTTCTATTTCTTCCTGGCTCAGTCTTGGGAGATTGTACTTTTTTAAGAATTTGTCCATTTTTTCCATGTTGTCCATTCTGTTGGCATATAGTTGCTTGTAGTAGTCTCTTATGATCCTTTGTATTTCTGTGGTGTCAGCTGTAACTTCTCCTTTTTCATTTCTAATTTTATTGATTTGAGTCCACTCCCTTTTTTTCTTGTTGAATCTGGCTAAAGGTGTATCAATTTTGTTTATTTTCTCAGAGAACCAGCTTTTAGTTTTATTGATCTTTGCTATTGTTTTCTTCCTTTCTATTTCTGCTGTGGTCTTTATGATTTCTTTCCTTCTACTAACTTTGGGTTTTGTTTGTTCTTCTTTCTCTAGTTGCTCTAGATGTAAGGTTAGGTTGTTTATTTGAGATTTTTCTTGTTTCTTGAGGTAAGATTGTATTGCTATAAATTTCCATCCTAGAACTGCTTTTGCTGCATCCCATAAGTGTTGGGTTGTTGTGTTTTTGTTGTCATTTGTTTCTTGTTATTTCTGATTTCCTCTTTGATTTCTTCAGTGATTTTTTGGTTATTTAGTTGCATATTGTTTAGCCTCCATGTGTTTATGGTTTTTACATGTTTTTCCCTGTAATTGATTTCTTATCTCATAGCGTTGTGGTTGGAAAAGATGCTTGATACGATTTCAGTTTTCTTAAATTTACTGAGACTTGATTTATGACCCAGGATGTGAGCTCTCCTGGAGAATGTTTCGTGTGCACTTGAGAAGAAAGTGTATTCTGCTGCTTTTGGATGAGATGTACTATAAGTGTCAGTTAAGTCTATCTGGTCTAATGTGTCATTTAAGGCTTGTGTTTCCTTATTAATTTTCTGTCTCGCTGATCTATCCATTGGTGTAAGTGGAGTGTTAACATCCCCCACTATTGTGTTACTGTCAAATTCCCCTTTTATGGCTGTTAGCATTTGCCTTGTGTATCGAGGTACTCCTAAGTTGGGTGCATAAATATTTACAATTCTTATATCTTCTTCTTGGATTGATCCCTTGATCACTATGTAGTGTCCTTCCTTTTCTGTTGTAATAGTCTTTATTTTAAAGTCTATCTTCGGGCTTCCCTGGTGGTCCAGTGGTAAAGAATCCACCTTCCAATGCAGGGGATGTGGGTTTAATCCCTGGTTGGGGAACTAAGATCCCACATGCCGTGGGGCAACTAAGCCCACGCGCTTCAACTATTGAGCTTGGACGCCTCAACTGGAGAGCCTGTGTGCCACAAACTACAGAGCCCATGCGCTCTGGAGTCTGCATGCCACAACTACAGAGCCCACATGCCCTGGAGCCCATGTACCACAGCTAGAGAGAAGTCCGCGTGCCACAACTAGAGAGAAGCCCGCATGCTGCAATGAAGAGTGTGCGTGCTGCAACTAAATATACTGCATGCTGCAACGAAGATACTGCCTGCTGCAAGTAACACCCGGCGCAGCCAAAAAATAAAATAAAATAAAAATAATAAAGTCTATCTTGTCTGATATGAGTATTGCTACTCCAGCTTTCTTTTGTTTCCCATTTGCATGGAATATCTTTTTCCATCCCCTCACTGTCAGTCTGTATGTGTCCCTAGGTCTGAAGTGGGTCTCTCATAGACAGCATATACATGGGTCTTGTTATTGTATCCATTCAGCCAGTCTGTGTCTTTTGGTTGGAGCATTTAATCCATTTACATTCAAGGTAATTATCGATATGTGTGTACATTCAAGGTAATTATTGATATGTATGTTCCTATTACCATTTTCTTAATTGTTTTGGGTTTGTTTTTGTAGGTCTTTTTCTTCTCTTGTGTTTCCTGCCTAGAGAGTTCCTTTAGCATTTGTTGTAGAGCTGGTTTGGTGGTGCTGAATTCTCTTAGCTTTTGCTTGTCTGTAAAGCTTTTGATTTGTCCATCGAGTCTGGATCAGATACATGCTGGGTGGTAGAGTAATCTTGGTTGTAGGTTTTTCCCTTTCATCACTTTAAATATCTCCTGCCACTCCCTTTTGGCCTGCAGCATTTCTGCTGAAAAATGAGCTCATAACCTTATGGGGATTCCCTTGTAGTTTATTTGTTGCTTTTCCCTTCCTGCTTTTAATATTTTTTCTTCATATTTAATTTTTTTTAGCTTGATAACATGTGTCTTGGCATGTTTCTCCTTGGGTTTATCCTGTATGGGACTCTCTGCGCTTCCTGGACTTGGGTGGCTCTTTCCTTTCCCATGTTAGGGAAGTTCTTGAGTATAATCTGTTCAGATATTTTCTTAGGCCCTTTCCCTTTCTCTTCTTCTTCTTCTGGGACCCCTATAATTCGAATGTTGGTGCATTTAATGTCCCAGAGGTCTCTGAGACTGTCCTCATTTCTTTTCATTCTTTTTTCTTTATTCTGCTCTGCATCAGTTATTTCCACCATTCTGTCTTCCAGGTCACTTATCCGTTCTTCTGCTTCAGTTATTCTGCTATTGATTCCTTCTAGGGTATTTTTCATTTCAGTTATTGTGCTGTTCATCACTGATTGTTTGTTCTTTGGTTCTTCTAGGTCCTTGTTAAATATTTCTTTTATCTTCTCGATCCATGCCTCCATCGTGTTTCCGAGATCTTGGATCATCTTTACTATCATTACTCTGAATTGTTTCTCAGGTAGATTGCCTATTGCCTCTTCATCTATTTGGTCTTGTGGGATTTTACCTTGCTCCTTCATCTGCAACATATTTCTCTGTCATCTCATTTTGTCTAACCTGCTTTGTTTATGGTCTCCTTTCTGTGGGCTGCATGGTTGTGGTTCCTCTTGCTTCTGTGGTCTTCCCCCTGGTGAGTGAGGTTGGTCCAGGGGCTTGTGTAGGTTTCCTGGTGGGAGGGACTGGTGCTTACGCTCTGGTGGGTGGATCTGAGTGTTTTCCCTCTAATGGCAGGGCCGCACCAGGTGGTGTGTTTTGGGGAGTCTGAGCTTAGTATGGCTTTAAGCAACCTGTCTGTGGACGGGTGGGGCTGTGTTCATGTCTTGCTGGTTGTTTGGTGTGAGGTGTCCAGCACTAGAGCCTGCAGGCAGTTGAGTGGAGCCAGGTCTTGGTGTTGATATGGATACCTCCAGCAGAGCGAACTCCAATTAATATTCCCTGGGCCTGGGAATTCTCTGGTGGTCCAGCATGCTGGACTCTGTGCTCCCTCCACGGAGGCCCAGGCCTGACCCCTGGCCAGGGAACCAAGACCTCGGAAGCTGCACAGTGTGGCCAGAGAAATAAGAAAAAAAAAGGAAAAGTAAAGAAAACTAACAGAGAAATAAAACCCATGACAAATAGCAAAAACAAAAGCAAACGAGCAGCAGGAACAACAACACAACACACACCCACCCACACATACACACAGAAAAAAAAATAAGAGAACAAAGAATTCAAAAATGAGAGAAATCAATATGTACTAAAGTAATAAGAACAAAAAATGAAAAATAAAACAGAAAGGAAGCAAGCAAAAAAGTGAAGAAAACATAAAATATACACACAAAAGCAATAAAAATAAAATAAAATAAAACAAAAATCAAAGAACCAAAGCCAGAAAAAAACCCACAAAACAACCAAAAAGTAAAATAAAAATAGAAAAATTAAAAATATATATATTAAAAAAACTAAAAAATAAGAATAAAAGATAAAAAATAAAGCAACAACACCAACAACTGAACAAACAATAAAAGCGTAACAGTAATAAATATATTTTCCTGGGGCATCCTCTCTCAGTGTCCTTGCTCCCACAGTGAGCCACAGCCAATCCCCACCTCCCAGGGAGGCCTTCCAATACCTCTGCATAGGTCTCTGCACCTGCTGTGGGCACTGTGGGGCCAGCTCAGAGTCTGACCTGGCCTGACTCTCGCGTGTACTTGCCCCCAAAGTCCACTGCTGTGAAGGCTACACTGAACTCAATTGTTGGAACACTCGTCTGTTCAGGTATCTCACAGACGCAAGATTTACCAACCCGATCTCGGGGATTTAATCCACAGCTTCTGCAGCTGCACGGAAAGATTTCCTTTCCTCTTCCTTAGTTGCACTGCCCCTGGGGCTCAGCTTCGGTTTTGATCCCTTCTCTGCATGTGTGCCACCTTCCTTCCTTGCCCAGGCATGAGGGAGCAGAAGCCGCAGCTGATTGGGTCACACTTACTCAGGCCGGGGAGGGCACAGCAGCTACAGTTGGCAGGGCGGCAACAATTGGGGTGTGTGTGAGTTGCCTGCGGCGGCAGGGACCAGCAGGCAGTTGCAACAGACTGTGGTGCACTGGCTCTGGTGGGAGTCCCTCCTGGTACCCGTGGATGCAGGAGCTGGCGTGAGGGTGGTGGCTGCCCTGCCCCGCCCCCATGCGCCACTCAACAATGTCACTTCACCTTCCAGGCAGACCACACTTCCTCTACGGGCATTCCTGGCTGTGCTTCCGTCACTCCCGTCCCCTCTGCTGTGCCCGCGGAGGCAGAGGCCAGCTGCAAAGGGGTTGTAATGGTGGCCCTGCCTCTTGCATGCCACTCAAGAGTGATGCCTTGCTTCTATGGTGTCCGGAACTTTTCCCACAAACTTTCGTGGTTGTAGAGCTCCTTACTCTTGTCCCTTCAGGCTGTCTTTTCGTAGCCAACAGCTGTCCCTTCCCTGGGTCCTCACTCCAAACCTGATTTTCCAGCACCCAGACCTTGTTTGCAATAGGTGACTCATGACTCAGGCTGGAATGCACAGAGCTGTGGTGTAGACCATGTGTGCAGTTCTTACTTTGTCCTGCCTTCCACTGACCAATGGCTGCTTCTCCTTTGATTCCCCCGAAGGTCCTTTTCTGTCCCAGCTGATTTCCCCACCATGAGGGAGTTAGAATTTCTGAGTTGAGGGGACCTCTCCTCACCTTCAGCTTCCCACCAGGGTTGCTGGTCCCATTTTTGATTCCTCTTTTTTTTTCTTTCTTTCATCTTACCCAGTTGTGAGGGGATTTTTCTTGTCCTTTTAGGTTCTGAAGTCTTCTACTAATGTTCAGCAGGTGCTCTATGAGAATTGTTCTATTTGTAGATGTATTCTTGATGTACTTGCGAGGAGCAACGAATTCCACGTCTTCCTATTCTGCCATCTTGACTCCTCCACGCTAGGGCATATTTTTAAATGTCTGTGTTCCCTTTCCCCCCACAGAAAGCAGGAAGGGACTTTTCTCTGATCTTCACGGTGACAATCTGATCATGCTCCTGTGTGTAGAATTCACGAAATTATGGGAACTCCTCTAGACTGGGCCCTCCCAGACATTTTAACTCTCAAACATGTCCACACTGATCCTCCAGTAATTTGTTAATTGCAAATTTGATTTTCCTACCCTGTTACTGGTTTCCATGGAGTTTCCTTTCTTCTGGGTTTTTGCTCTGCTAAATTGTCATTCTCTGTATCTGCCTGTCTCTCTAGTTTTGGGAACAGCAATTTGCCCTATGACCTCAGTTCTCTGATGATTCTAGGAAGAGGTGTTGATTTTCAGTTTGCTCAGCTTTTTTCATGTTGTGTGAAAAGGAGAGACAACTTCCAAGTTCCTACATCCTGGATTGGAAGCCAGAAGTCCCTCCATTATGTTTTTGTTGTTCCATTGAGTAATGTTCAATAGCCATTACTTTTCCAAACTTGTAGTCTGTGGAATAGAGTAACAGTTAAGAATGATGATTCCTTTAGTTTATTTAAATATTAACTATGTTTCTAGTCAAACTACTAGAAAGTCACACACACACAATTTTTTTAGCTAGTTGCAGAAAAACTTTCATAGAACAATCTAATAATATAACATATTTTATTGATAATAGTATAAAAATTGCCATATATCTTCTTTTGGTAAGACTACGCTTTACCTTTGTTGCTGTTAGTTATAAAGTAAATCTTGTAATAAATTTCTCCTTCAAGTATTGTATTAGATAACACGACTCTGCTAATAACCAAGTGTATTGTATTCAATTAGATGATTTTTTTAAACATTATATTTCTCTTTTTCCTTACCTTCTAGGAAGCTCATAGATAAGTTTTGGTTCCCAGGTACATTTAATTCTCTCACCCCTTCCCCTTTCTCCATTTGCCATTGTTTTAGTTGTTGTGGTTTCATTACTTGTTTTTTTTATTAAAATTTTTATGTGCATTTGAAAGTAGGTCATATAAATAATATATTAACTATGCTCAAGTATTGCCTCCTACAGTTTTAGGTCTTCTATGCCACTGCTGCCACACCCCACTTTTTTTCAAAAATGCTTCATATTCACTATCATTCTCTTCTTACTCTATAGACTTCTTTTGACCATGATTTGAATTATTCATTTCATGGCTTATCCATAATAAATTATTTGTTTGAGACATACTTTCTCTTGTCACTCTTTATGCTTTATGGTTCCTCTGAGTTCTATTTGCTATTTTAATATTAACTCAAGGCAGACCATTAAGAATGTACTCTACTGTATCCAGAAAAGTTTGTTTGAAAAGGTTTCATGAAGCTAAATTTAGGACTTAGAGGGTATTATGCTTAGTGAAGTAAGTCAGAGAAAGACAAATAATATATGATATCACTTATATGTGGAATCTGAACAATAAAACAAACTAGTGAATATAACAAAAAAGAAACAGACTCACATAGAGAGAACAAACTAGTGGTTACCAGTGGGGAGAGGAAAGGGGGAAGGGACAAGATAGGTGTAGGGGATTAAGAGGTACAAACTACTATGTATAATGTACATAAGCTAAAAGGATATATTGTACAGCACAGGGAATATAGCCATTTTGAATAATAACTATAAATGGAGTATAACCTTTAAAAATTGTGAATCATGTTATACACCTGAAACTTATATAATTTATTATAAATCAACTATACCTCAATAAAAAAGAAAACAAAATAAATGAATTGTAACTATATATACTTGTGCTTTCATTATAGAAACTAGATCATTGCGGGTATATTTTATCAGGAAAATATTTTCAGTTATACAAAATTCAACAGATCTTTGAGAGTTTATCAGTCCTCTTCCATTGGGAGTACATCTTTGTCTAACTTATTACTTTAATGATTATAATATATAATACCAGTTATTAAACTAATTATCAAAATTTGATAGTTTTGGTTAACTAAGTTCCCACTGTATTTTGTGTTTTTATTTAAAAATTAAGTCTATATTTGTCCTGTGGATTACTAAATTCACTCAAATGCCAACATTTTAATATATTAAATAATTTTCATGAAAGGGCTTGCTATTGGTGTCATTTATATTGTCAAGTTTAGTTCACATTATTGGGCAAACCCTTCTGAACCTTAAATCATTTGATCTAGTGTCGCACCTTCCTGACAGTCTCCAGAATAGATGAGGATGCTCAATTTTTGTCATTTCTCCTTTGAAAGGATAGGCCTGTAGGTATTTCAGTCTTAGTGTTCATATGATTGAATTTATCATTCAGTGTCAGTCTCATTCATAAACATTTACTATAATCTAGTTTGGGAGATAGTATGAGTACATAGATAATCAGTAAGACTAGGTAATTTGTTATGTGTCAGATGAATAATGTAGGCAATACAGAAATTTAGAAATAGCAGAAATTACTGTGATAGCTGGGGAAGGCTTCATTGAGGAGATAGAAATTGAATCTTGAAGGAGGCTGAGACTTAGATGAGAAAAGAAAAATAGGCTATGAATTGTGGATGGGCCATGTTTATGCATCTGTTTTTATGCTGTTTGATTGATGTCAAACACATTTTGATATGCCCTAATAATTAAAATAGGAAATAAAAATTAAAACTAATATGAGGTACCATTTATACCTCATTTGTAAAAACTTACCAAGCTTGAGCGTCATGTTGGTGCACATGTGGAGCTATGAGAACTCTTGAAGTGCATATAGCCAAGAACTAGTAATGCCACCTCTTAATATAAATAATCAAGAGCAATGTTTTATTAATATGATCCCCACACTGAAAAAAATACATTTTACTTCATGACCCAGTGTACACAGAGATGAAATAAAAGTTTCATATATACACTACTATATATAAAATAGATAACTAATAAGGATCTACTCTGTAGCACAGTGCTTAATACTCTATTATGGCGTATATGGAAAAAGAGCACAAAAGAGTGGATATATGTATGTGTATAACTGATTCACTTTACTGTGCAGCAGAAACTTACACAACATTATAAATCAACTATACTCCAATAAGAATTAAAAAAAATAATGTAGTTCTTACTATATATAATAAAGGTAAAATATAACAAAGCATATATCAAGTATGAATTTAATAATGTTTAAATAAAATAGAAATTCTAAATTAAACACTGCAAAAAAATTTAAGAGATACTAGTTTCAGATATTGGTTGAAAAAATGAGTGGGTTGACAAAAGTTGAGTAAGTTTAGTAAAGAGTTAATATCAGGACATGGATGTCAGTTTTAGCATGTTGACTCGAGGTGGCAGCAGATAATTCAGATGGAGGTATTTTAGAGAAAACTGGAAATGTGGGATTGGTGATTGGGAAAGAGTCAGGGCTGGATTATGGATTGGGTAGTCTTTCAGACAGATGAGATCAGAAGCCAAGAGAGTGGGTAAATTTTCTGAGGGAAAAGCTGTAAAGATTTGAAAGAGGGAAACTAAGAATTGAGTCATGGCTACATCCTCCGATTAGCTATCATTTACTCTGGTAGGTGAGAAGAATATTCAGTTAAAAATTATGGCAGTTTTAATATTCTGAATATTCTTTCTACAGAGCAAGATACTTTTTGTATCAAGACAGACTTTCCATTTTTCATTCTTTAAAATTGCTTATGCTTTCACAAAACTGTATTCATTTGTCTAAAAAATGTTTTCTTCCAAATGATAGTCAAATAGAGGATAATTCTTATCTTAGCTACATAAGCATTTTCTTTAATTAGAATTAAAAAAATTTCATTTTTTTCCTATAACACACAGAAATCCAAAAAGTTTGCTTTCTGTATGTGGCTTAATATTTGGTATCCAGTTTTTATGGGTTCTTCATCTTAAACTAGTAAGTCAGTACCATATTTGCACATTTTACTTGAAAATCTCTGGGCATGTCATAGGAAATGAGTATTATGATAATGGATGTTATTATGAAAGGTAGTTAATTCTAATATTATCAGTCAAAATCTAAAACTTTTTACATAAAATTATTTTTTCTTAGAAATACCAGCTCATCAGTAATTTTGCTTTTTTCCATAGAGAGAATCAGGACTAAAACAGGAAATAAATGACCTTGTAAAACAGAAGATTGCAGTAGATGAAGAAAATGCTTTCTTAAGGAAAGAATTCAGTGACTTGCAGAAGAAATTTAAAGATAAAAGTCAAGAAGTTAAGGTGTGTTGACTTGTACATAGTTTTACAGTACTTTCTTTGAAGTCCTACTTAAAGCTTTGTCAGCCTTTGTGGCACAGAAAGTGACAAGCTTGGAGGAAAAATTGCCTTAGGCCCTGCTGTACCATACAGTTTTCTCACATGCAAAAACTCTGAGAAAGATGCTTTAAAGCTAAGACTCTAAGCCTTATAACTTTCAGATAAATAGTTAATGATGGAAATGGTGCTAAGAAAGTAAGAGTGTGAATATGTGGCTTCTTGTAATTAGATTCTGATGGGACTGGCATTATTAATTGATAAAACCCAGGTCTGGAAGGATATGTCTGTGTGGGTCTCAAAAATAGCTGGGGACAGCATCAAAGGCAGCTTGATCAATTAATGGGCTCTTTGCAAATGTGTACTCATCAAAGCTGTCATCCAGTGAAAAAATATGACCCATCCACCTGCATGAAAAGAGGCCAATAAAAGTATACAGGTGACCTTGGCCATCAAATATAGAAGCTGCTGTGGGGGTAAAATTGCACAGTTTATATTTGCTGATTAGTTCTCACCTGTTTTTTGGTTTGTTTCATTTTGTTTTTTTTATTGGCCCCTGTGGTACTGTTCTACAGGACACTAAGGAGTGTGTACAGAATAAGGAAGAGCAAAACAGACTGGTTATAAAAAATATGAAGGAGGAAAATGAGAAATTAAGTACCCACTGCGCTGACCTGTTAAATGACCTGGAGAAACTGAGGAAACAGGAAGCACATTGGAGAAAAGAAAAGTATAGCATTGATGCAAAAATAAAGGTATGCAATTAGAATGGAATCCGTGCTGTTATTTTGGATCTAACTTCTTATAGGAAGTTTATTACATGTTATTTTCTTTAAATAACAAGTTATATATTCATATCCACCAGTGGGGACTAGCATTAATTTATATTCCTTCAGTTAAGACCCACAGCTTTTTAAAAATTGATGTTGCAAAGCAGGAAACTGACTTCAAATACTTATCTAAAATGTAATCATTAAAAAATAAAGGCTATTGCATTTTGAAATAAAACATGTTTTGAAAAAACATATTTAGAATTATGAATTTTGGCTTTTTTCAGTTAGGGATTAAATTTATAAATATAACTAGGATTCATTGCAGTATAGTTTTAATACTGTATTTTCCAGGTCCTTTAAAAACTATGTAAAAACACAAAACAGTTAAAAAATACTCACATGTGTTTTATATGTGTTTCTTTGGCTTGAGAGGGCCTTATTCATCGTAAAATTTTATTTTTATAGAAGATAAAAGGTACAATCAATCTTTATAATATTCTTATATCCTTTTTGATCAGTTATTTTTCAAAATAATATTTTTTTGTAGCTTTCTCTTGGTCTTGAGAATGTTTTTGTTCATTTTTTCCCATCGAATTTCAGGTTTCTCTTTTAACATAGATTTTGTTGAAAAGGCCTGAAACAAATTTTAGTGCTAGTAAATATGATAGTCCCTCTATGTATACATGCTTAAGAAGAATATATAACATAAGTATACACACATATATATATAGCTATTAAAATATTGTAAGAATGGATATTTGTGTCTATACGTGTGTGTGAGTGTATGCATGTGTGCCTGATTATTTAAGGATTTGTCTTTCTGAGTGTGTGAATCTATTCATTGCAGATATTTAAGGAAATACATACAGTAATTCTGTTAGTGCACAATCAGGGAATGACTGAGCCATTGAGAGAAGTGAATTCTGGCACATTTGTTTTCTTATTTTTATATCAGTTTCTGCTTCCCTACAGCCTTTAAGCAGTTTGGTAGTGTCATAAGGGTAAGTGGTACTTCTTTGTGTTAATCATAGCTACATGATTTTTTGATGATGATTTCATTTCCTTCTTTGCCATTCAAATAGTCCATTCTGTGATTTACAGTTCTGACTCTTTTTTCTATTAGAGTGCTTATCTTTTCTTATTAATTTGTAAGCATTCTTTATTCTAGATAGCAATACTTTAAAATATATATAGATATTACACATACCTTCTGTTCAGTGAGTCTTGAATAAGATGAATTAAACATTCAAAAATTTGTGAATTTTTATAGAGTCATTTTTATTATTTTCTTCTCTAATGTTTTTGTTTTAGAAGTCTTATATTCTGAAGTATTCCCTACCCTAAAAATTTTAATCTATTTAGAATTCATTTTTGGGTGTGGTGTTCCACACCATTTATTCAGTAGTTTATTGATTTGTGATGCAGTCTCTCTCACATCTCTAAGTTTCCATGGGTGTGTTTGGGTTTGTTTCTGGACTTCCTATTATTTTCATGGTTTTAGGTATTGTAGTTTTAGAATTTTACTCATTATTTTGTAGGGTGATCTACTTCTTTATTCTTCTTTTTATAAGTCATGGGCCCTATATGTGCCTCTTCACTATCTAATAATATTTAAGGATCATTTCATTAGTTTTACTGAAAAATTCTGTTAGAAAGCAGGTTGGAACATCATCTAATTTATGAATTAATTTTGGAAGAATTATAATCCTGCTATTTAAGAATGTGGCATATGGTTTTGTAATTTTCTTAAAATGGTACTGTTCATTTTTATTAGATTTGTTCCTAGCTATTAATATTAATGTTAAAATATTGTTTTATGCTAAATAATTTTTTTTGCTGAATAATATTTTAAATTATATTTTTAATTAATTATTTCTAGAAGACAGCAATATTACTGAATTATCTTGAGCTTCTTTTCAACAATTTTCCCCAAATGTCTTATTAGTTCAAAAAATGTGTACATTTTCTAGATTTTTCTAAGTTATATAATCACATTGTCAGTAAGAAAACTGCCTCTTTCTTTCCTTTTGGGGTATAATTCACATACCATACATTTAATCCATTTAAAGTGTACAGGCCAATAGTTTTTAGTTTATGCAGAGTTGTGCAACTATTATCAAAATTACTTTTAGAACATTTTCATCATCCCCAAAAGAAGTCCTGTAACCTTTAACAATCACTCCTCATTTATCCTTAGCTCTGCAGCCCAAGATAACCACTTATGGCCTTTCTCTCTTTATAGATTTATCTGCTCTAAACATTTCACATTAATGAAATTATAGTATATGATCTTTTGTGACTGACTTCTTCCACTTAGAATAATGTTTTCAGGGTTTATCCATGTTGTAACATGTATCAGTAGTTCATTCTTTTTATAGTTTAATAATATTCTATAAATATCCTACATTTTATTCATTTATCTCAAGTAGAAGGACATTTGTGTTATGAATAATACTGCTACAAATATCTGTGTACAAGATTTTGTGTATACATCACACATTTTTATTTCTCATAGGTACATACCAAAGAGAGAGATTACTAGGTCATGTGGTAATTCTGTTTTTAAGCTTCTGAGGAACTGTCAGACAGTTTTCAAAAGCAGCTGTACTATTTTACATTCCAAACAGGAGTTATTAAGGGTTCTGATTTCTCTTTGTCCTCGTCAGCACTTGTTATTGTCTGTCTTTTTGATTGGAGCCATCTTTGTGGTTGTGAATGGCATCTCATTGTGGTTTTGATTTGCTTTTCCCTGATGGCTAAAAATTCTGGTCATCGTTTTATATGTTATTGGCCATTTGCATGTCTTTGAAGAAATGTGAAATCATTTCTTTTGCATATATTCTGGATACAAGTCTCTTTTTATTGATATAATTTGAAACTATTTTCTTCAGTTTTCTGAGTTGTTTTTTACATCCTTAATGGTAGTATTTGAACACAAAAGTTTAAAATTTTGATAATTAATTTATCTACTTTTTCTTTTGTTGCCCATGCTTTTGGGCATTCTCAGATGCATCTCAGATATGCATCTTGAGAAACCATTGCCTAATCCAAGATCATGAAGATGGACACTTTTGTTTTCTTCTAAGAGTTTTATTTCTTACATTTAGATCTTGATCCATTTTGAGTTAATTTTTGAATATGATGTTTGATAGGAATCCAGCTTCATTCTTTTGCACGTGTATTCAGTTGTGCCAGCTCCGTTTGTTAAAAAAGACTATTCTTCCCCCACTGGATTTATCCTACCATGTTTATCGAAAATCAGTTGACTGTAAATATAAGGGTTTATTTCTGGACCTCAATTCTGTTCCTTTGATCTATACATTTATCCTCATGCCTGTGCCACACTACATTGATTATTGTAGACTTACAGTAATTTTTGCAGTTGGGATTTGTGTGTCCTCCAAATTTATTCTTCCTTTTTCAAGGTTGGCTATTCTGTGTGTCTTGCATTTCTATATGAATTTTAGAATCAGCTTTTCCATTTCTTGCAAAAAAAAGCAAGCTGAGATGATTTTGATAGAGATTGTATAGAATCAGAAGATCAATATGGAGAGTGTTACCATCGTAATATTATAACTCTGATTCATCAACATGGGATGTTTCATTTATTTAGAAACTTCTTTAATTTATTTCAACAATGTATTATAGTTTTCAGACTATAACTTTGTATTTCTTTGGGTACATATATTTTGAAATATTTAATTATTTTTATGTTATTCTAAGTGGAATTATTTCTTAATTTTCTTTTTTGATGGTGCATTCCTAATGTAAAGGTACACAATTAATTTTTGTATATTAATCTTGTATCTTGCAACCTACCTAAACAGGTTTATTCCTTAGGATTTTCTATGTGTAAGATCATGTCATCTGTAAGTATAGATTGTTTTCTTCCTTTCTAATATGTATGTCTTTTAGTTTTCTTCCTTTCTAATATGTATGTCTCTTGTCTCATTTTATTGCCTGTTGCCCAGACTAGACCCTCTAGTATGAAGTTAAATAGAAAAGAGAGAGAGTGGACCTCTATGTCTTCTTCTGATCTCAGGAGGAAAGGAGTCACTCTTTGACCCTTAGGTATGATATTAGCGCTGAGTTTTTTTGTTGATGTACCTTATCAGTTTGAGGAAGTTCCCTTCTATTCCTAGTTAGTTATTTTTTATCATGAAGGGGTATTGGGTTTTGGCAAATAAATGCTTTTTATGTATCTATTGAAATGGTTATGTGGTTTTTGTCTGTCATTTTATTGGTATGGCATATTACCATACTTGATTTTTGGATGTTAAACCAACCTTATGCTGGTGGGATATCTTTATCTTTATCTGGCTTTGGTATCAGATAATGCTAGCCTTAAAGAATGAATTAGGAAGTGTTCCCTCCCTTATATTTTTTTGGAAGAATTTGAACAAGATTGGTATTAATTCTTTTAAAATGTTTGGTAGAATTCACCAGTGAAACCACCTGGTCCTGGAATTTTCTGTGTTGGGACGTTTTGATAACAGATTCAACCCCTTCGCTTATTATGGGTTTGAGATTTTTCTATTTATTCTTGAGTTAGTTTAGGTATTTTGTATGTTTATTGGAATTTGTGCTTTTCATCTACGTTGTCTAATTTGTTGATGGACAACTGTTTATAGTATTCTCTAGTCATCTTTATAATTTCTGTATGGTTAGTAGTAGTGTCTTTACTTTCATTTCTGATTTTAGTTACTTATATCCTTTTTCTTTTTTTCTTTGTCAGTCTAGCTAAATGTTAGTTTATTTTGTTGTTCTCTTCAAAAGAGTCAGCTTTTGATTTAGTTGATTATATTGTTTAGTTATTCCCTTAAAAATGTTTCTACAATAACCTTCGTTGTTTCTTTCCTTCTTCTCTCTTTGGATTCACTCTGCTATTTTCTGTTTCTTTAAAATATAAAGTTACATTATTGATTTGAGATACGTCACCTTTTTTAGTGTAAGCATTTACAGCTATACGTTTCCCTCTGAGCGTTGCCTTTGCTACATCCTGTAAGTTTTGGCATGTTATGCGTTTTTTAAAAAAAAATTTATTTATTTTTGGCTGCGTTGGGTCTTCATTACTGCATGCAGGCTTTCTCTAGTTGAGGCGAGTGGGGGATAGTCTTTATTGTGGTGCGCGGTCTTCTCATTGCAGTGGCTTCTCTTGTTGCAGAACATGGGCTGTAGGCACGCAGGCTTCAGTAGTTGTGGCACGCAGGCTCAGTAGTTGTGGCTCGTGGGCTCTAGAGCGCTGGCTCAGTAGTTGTGGCACACGGGCTTAGTTGCTCCATGGCATGTGGGATCTTCCTGGACCAGGGCTTGAACCTGTGTCTCCTGCATTGGCAGGCAGATTCTTAACCACTGCGCCACCACAGAGGTCCTAGCATGTTATGTTTTTGTTTTCGTTTGTCTCTGGATATTTTCTGATTCTCTTGTGATTTCTTCTTTGATCTATTGGCTGTTTAAGTGTGTATTGTTTAATTTCCATATAGTTTGAATTTTTCAGTTTTCCTTCTGTTACTGAGTTCTAGGTCCATTCCACTGTGGTTGGAAAAGATACTTTGTATGATTTTAATTTTTTTAAGTTTATTATGAGCTTTTGTATTGCTTGACATATGGTCTGATATGGCAAATGTTCTGTGTGTACTTAAGAAATATGTGTATTCTTCTGTTTTGAGGTAGAGTGTTCCATATACATCTGTTAGGTATACTTGGTTCATAGTGTTTTTCAGGCTCTTTGTATCCTTAGTGACCATCTATATAGATGTTCTATCATTATTTAAAGTGGCCTATTGAATTCTCCAACTATTATTGTAAAACTCTATTTCTTCCTTCAATTCTATACTTTATATATTTTAAGGCTATGTTTTTTGGTGCATGTATGTTTATAGTGGTTACACCTAGATGAATTGACTCATTGATCAATATATTATGTCCTCTTTTGTCTCTTATAACAGTTTTTGACTTAGTTTATTTTGTCCAATATTCTTATGTCCATCCTAGCTCTCTTTTGTTTATTATTTTCATGGAATATCTTTTCTCATCCTTTCACTTTCAATCTTTTTGTGTCTTTGGATATGATAGTCTCTTTTAAAAACATAGTTGTATAATGTTTTCTTAATCCATTCTGTGTCTGCCTTTTGATTGGAGAGTTTAATCCATGTACATTTAAAGTACTTACTAGTGAGTAAAGACTAACTTCTGCCGATTTATTACTTGTGTGCTGTATGTCTTATAGATTTTTTTGTCCCTCATTTCCTCTATAACTGTCTTCCTTTGTGCTAAGTTGATTATTTGTAATGGCACATTTAGATTCCCTTCTCATTTTGGGGTGTATATTCTATTGATATTTTCTTTGTCGTTACCTTGAAGATTACATTTAACATCCTAAACTTATAACAATATAATTTCAGTGGATACCAACTTGTCTTCAGTAGCATACAAAACTGTTCTGCTATATTGCTTTTTCCTTCCATTTCAAGTTATTGTTGTCACAAGTGACATCTTTATAAAATGTGTGCCCTATAATATAGATTTATAATTTTTTATGTTTGTCTCTGAAATTATGTGTGATTTACTTCTTCTTCCCAAAGAAGTAGGGTTAAAACCAAATATAAAACAGTACTGAATTTTATATTTGACCATGTATTTACCTTTACTGGAGCCTTTATTTCTTCATATGGCTTTGAGTTATCATTATGTATTCTTACATTCTATCTGAAGGAATTCCATTAGCATGTCTTGTACATTAGATTTAATAATGAACTCCTTCAGCTTTTATATGTGAATGTAAAATTTTTGAAGGACGGTTTTGCTGGTTATAGAATTCAATGTTGACTTCTTTTTCTTTCAACACTTTAAATATATCATCCCATTGCCTTCTGGCTTGCATGATTTCTGATGAGAAATCAGCTGTTAATCTCATTAACAATCCCTTGTATGTGACAAGTCACTCTCTTTTGTTACTTTCAAGATTCTCTCCTTGTTTTTGGATGAATTTCATAAGTTTGATTTTAGCGTATCTTAGTGTAGGTCTCTTTCTGTTAATCTTACTTGGAGTTTGTTATGGTCTTTGGCTTTATAGATACATATCTTTCATCAAAATTGGGACTTTTTTGGCTCTTATTTCTTCAATGTTGTTTCTGCCCCTTTTTCTGTCTCTTCTCTTTCTGGGACTCCCTTAATGTATATATTGGTCTGCTTAATGGTGTCCCACTGTTCTCATAGGCTCTCTTCACTTTTCTTCATTCTTCTTTTTTTTCTGCTGCTCAGATTCAATAATTTCACTTGTTCTGTCTTCTAGTTTGCTGATTCTTTCTTCTGCCTGCTCACATCTGTTGTTGAACCCACTGGTGAATTATTTATTTTTGTTATTATACTTTTTACCTCCAGAGTTTGATTGATTTTTATAATCTCAAGCTCTTTATTGATATTCTTTTGGTTTATACATTGTTTTTCTGATTTGCTTTAGTTCTTTTTACATATTTTTCTTCAGCTCTTTGGGTATATTTAAGATAGTTGTTTTAAAGTTTTGCCTTGTAAATCTGATATCTGAGGTTTCTCAGGGATAGTTTCTGTTAATTTTTGTGTTCCTTTGAATAGGCTATACTTTCCTGTTTCTTTGTATGCCTTGTGATTTTTTGTTGTTGTTGAAAATTGGGTATTTGTGTTAGCAAATTTATAATGTTATAACTCTGGAAATCAGATTCTATCCCTTCCCAAGACTTTGCTGCTTCTTTAATTGCTGAAGGGTATGGTAGTCTTTTTATCTTCCAATTGACTTTTGCACAGTCTCTAGTCCTTGTTCTGTTTAGTCATTGAAGTCTCTGTCCTTTAGCTTTTGTCTGTTCCTGTTGTGATGGAAGTTATCCTTGGCTGACAGGAGCTAAAACAAACAAACAAACAAAAACAAAACAAAACAAAAAATAGAAAAAAAACACACACAGAGATACAGAACAGATCTCTCCCCCAGTCTTTGTAGATTGGCTCTCCAATGGGGCATTCCTTTAATACTTTTCCAGACTTCCACTAAGCTCAGGGGTTATCCCAAAGTGAAAGCATAGGGTAGCTCTGGAGTTTTGTGAATATGCATCTTTCTATGAGCATATGTTTGGATTTCAGAACACTCCCATATGTATCAGTATTTTTGAATGTCTTATTTTCCCAAATAATTTCCTACAGAGTTTAGTCCCATGACTTAGGCATTGTATTGAATATCTCAACCAGTCGTCTTTTGCCCTAGGAATCTGTGGTTTATTAGTTTACTTTATGGCATTTTTGAGCCATATTCTCCACTTTTCCAGTCTGTGTTCCCAGTCAGGTCTGAGATAATCACTTTACTTTATTTCTTCAGGTAACCCCTAGACAAATTAGAGCAGACACATACAGTAATTTGCTAGGAAAGTTTGTTCTGCTCTCTCTCAAACCAGGAAGGATTCCTTACTGGGAACATTGGCTACTGCCACTATATGAATTACACTGTCTTAAGATTCCTGGCTTTAAGATGGCTAGTGTGCTGAGAATAAGGTGGGGAAGGGCAAATAAAAACTTCACAAATCTGTTATCCAGTTTTTAAGTTGCTTTTTTCTTGGTTCAGCATTTTCTTTGTTACTGTAAAATTTTGAATGCTTTCTAGAGTTTTTGCAACATTGGTTGTAACAGTTTCTGCTGTTTTTCTCCATGTTTCTGCAAGAGTGCTTGGAGCTGCATATTCTCCATTTTGCCGGTGTCACCCATTGCATTCATTTATAAATGATAGCTTTCCTGGATATAGTATTCTGTTTTGGCAATGTTTTACTTTGAGCATTTTGAATATGTTATCTCATTGTCTCTATCCTTCATTATTTCTGAAGAAAAGTCAGTTGCTAATCTTTTTGAAGTCTGTTGGAAATGATGAGTCGTTTTCTCTTTCGTTTTCTAAGAATTTCTCCGTGTCTTTGGCTTTCAGCATTTTTACCATGATGTGTCTGTTCGTGGATCTCTGTGTCTATAAATATTACTTGCAGTTTGTTGAGCTTCTTGGATTTGTAGATTAATGTTTTTCATCATTGTTTGGTAGTTTTTGACCATTATTTCTTTGAGTATTTTTTTCTGTCCTTAATATTGCCTCTCCTTCTGGTAGCCCTTTATGCGTATATTGGTGCATTTAGTGGTGTCCAGTATTCCTCTGGGGCTATTAATTTGTATTATTCTTTTTTCTTGATATAGCTTCAGGTTTTTTGTTCTTATTCCTGTCAGTTCATATTAAATGTTGAGCTCTTCTAGTGAGGCTTTTTTGTTTGTTTTTTTTTGTTTGTTTTTTTTCATTTTAGTCACTGTGCTTTTTAGCATCAGAATTTCCATTTGGATGTTTCAAAACAATTTATATTACTTTATTGGTATTTTCCATCAGATGAGATATTGTCATTTTACCTTTTTAAAAAAGATATGATACTTTTTAAAACATGGTTTTCTTTTACTTTTTAAATATACTTATAATGCCTCTTTTGAAGTCTTTGTGAAGGCTGGTATCTGAATCCTCTCATGGGCAGTTGCTATTGCTTGCTTGCTTTCCTTTGCATGAATGACACCTTTTCGTTGCATGTTGTAATTTTTTTGTTGAAAAATGTACATTTCAAATTATATGCTTAGAGGAGTCAGTTCAGCACCGCAGCAGAATGAAAAGTTATCTTTGTCTTTCCCCTTCAATCTACAACCACTAAAACATCCAAAACACAACAAGATGCCTCTGTCCAATATATCAGGTTGCTGGAGAATTCCACACATCTGTGCATCTAAAGGTGGGTGGACTGGAACACATGGAGGAGGCCGAACCAAGGGAACAGCAGAGGCATGCTTGAAGTCCTGGTCCATCAGCCATGGCAGCTGAGCCCACAACCCCAGAGAACCTGGCAGTGGCAGGGGAGGTGGTGCACATGACTCAAGCCTCCCGGCCACATGGTTACTACAGCCACAAGTAACCGGGCAGCAGTGGTAGTGGGACCTGGTACCCCATTCCTCCAGCTGCTAAGGCACCCATTACTCCATCCCCTCACATGCACATCTGCAGCTGTGGAGCTTAGAACACTGGACACCACAGAGGCACTTGCAGGAAACTTACAACACTGGACACCATAGAGGCACCCGCAGGACCCTGGCTCCCCCTTCCCTTTCCCCCATGGTAGTGGAACCTGCAACTTGGGATCCCAGGTGAGGGAAGAGCCCACCATCCAAGGGCCCCAGGCAGCAGCAACTGTGACACTGGCAGAAGCAAGGCACCAATGACCCCAGACACAAGAAACAATAATGAAGGCACAGGGCCACACCTCTGACAGAGGCAGTGGAGCGTGGAAAGTGCAGACTCTCAAATAGAATCAGAGGCATCTCAGGTAAGAGAAACCCAAAACTTGTGCTATATCGCTACCTACTGGAAATCAAAAGAAAGACTTCTAACCTGTTGAATTGCTAGAATCAAGCAGAAAGGTGTTCCCTACTTCACATGCACCAGCAGAGGAACAATTTATCAAGCACCATGAAAAACCACAGTAACATTGTACCACAGAAAGAAAATGACAATTCCACATAAATTAAACTTAAAAGTCATGGAACATTGCAATCTGATTGATAGAGAATTCAAGAGAGTTGTCATGAAGAAACTCAACTAGCTATAAGAAAACTCAGAAAGGGCATTCATCGAGCTCAGGAATAAAATTAATGAACAGAAGGAATAATTTACCAAAGAGGTTGAAACTAAAAAAAAAGAACCAGACAACAATTCTGGAGCTTAAGAATTCAATAAATGAGATGAAGAATGCATTAGAAAGCATTGGATATAGAGCAGACCATAGTGAAGAGAGAATTAGTGATGGACTTCTCTGGTGGCACAGTGGTTAAGAATCTGCCTGCCAATGCAGGGGACGCAGGTTCGAGCCCTGGTCCAGAAAGATCCCACATGCCTTGGAGCAGCTAAGCCCGTGCGCCATAACTACTGAGCCTGTGCTCTAGAGCCCGTGAACCACAACTGCTGAGCCTGCGTGCTGCAACTGCTGAAGCTGGCGCGCCAGAACCTCTGCTCTGCAACAAGAGAAGCCACCGCAATGAGAAGCCTGGGCACTGCAACGAAGAGTAGCCCCCACTCGCAGCAACTAGAGAAAGCATGCATGCAGCAATGAAGACCCAACGCAGCCAAAAATAAATTAAAAAAATATAAATAAATTTATTTAAAAAAAGAGAATTAGTGAGCTCAAAGATAGAAATCTTGGAATGATACAGTAGAAGAAGCAAGAGGATTGAGGTATAAAAAATGAGGAAATTCTACAATAGTTATTCAGCTCTTTTAGGAAGGGCAACAATAGGGTAATGGGTATCCCAGAGGGAGAAGAGAGGAGAAGGGAGCAGAGAATTTATTTATAATAGGTGAGAACTTCCCAAACACGGGGAAAGAACTAGATACACAAGCCCATGAGGCTAAGAGAACACCTAACTGCCTCAATGCAAAAACCTTGTCCAAGACACATTATATTAAAGTTGTCAAAAGTCAATGACAAAGGAAGATTTTGAAGTTCAGCCAGGGAAAAAAAGATGGTAACCTACAAAGGAACCCCCATTACGCAATCAGCAGATTTCTCAGTAGAAACCCTACAGGCCTGGAGGGAGTGGAATGACAAGCTCAAAATACTGAAAGATTAAAAACTATCACCCAAGAATACTCTGTCCAGCAAAGTTATCATTCAGATATGAAGGAGAAATAAAGATTTTCCCAGATAAATAAAAGCTCAGAGTTCATCACAACTAGACCTGCCTTACAAGAAATGTTGAAAGGTGCTCTTCTACCAGAAACAAAAAGGCAAAAAGTACACAAAAGTTTGAGCAAGGTGATAAATAGACAGAATCAGAAAACTCTAATTATTAGAATTGGCTTTTAAATGCTTTATTATAGCATAAAAGTTAAAGGGGGAAAAGTAGAAAAAATAACTGTCTACTTCAATTTGGTAACAAACTCACAACGTATAAAGGGATAATTCAAGACAACAAAAACAAAAAGGGAAGAGGAAAAGGATGTAATCTATATATGTAAATGAAGATAAGATGCTATCAACAGTAAAAAGAGTACTTTATCCATGAGACGTTTTAGACAAAACTCACATCAACCACAAAGCATAAATCTAGAGCAGAGACATGAAAAATAAACGAGGAAACTGAGAAAAAAATCATAGAAAACCACCAAACCAAAATGGCAGACATAAACACAAAGAAAAAGAAATGATGGAGATATAGAGCAACCAGAAAACAAAAGGTAAAATGGCAGTGATTAGTTATCATCTATCAATTATAACTCTTAATGTAACTGATTGAATTCACCAATCAAAAGGCACAGAGTGACTGGATGCATTAAAGAACAAGACTCAAGTATATGTTGTTTCCAGGAGACTCATCTCAGCTCTAAAGACAAATGTAAGGTAAATGTGAAGGGACTGAATATGATACTCCAAGCAAATGACAACCAAAATAAGTGGATGTAGCCATACTCATGTCAGACAAAATAGACTTCAAGCCAAAAAAGGTAACAAGAGACAAAATTGAACAGTATATAATGATAAAGGGGACAATTCATCAAGAAGATATAATATTTATATATGCATCTAACATAGAAGCACCGAAATATATAAAACAGTTATTAGTAAACCTAAAGGGAGCAATTGACAGTAACACAGTAATAGTAGGGGACTTTAACACTCCACTTACATCAGTGGATAGTTCATCCAAGCCAAAAGTCAACAAGGAAACAGTGATCTTAAATGATACATTAGACCAAATGGATTTGATAGATTTGTACAGGGTATTCAGTCCAAATGCAGCAGAATGCATATTTTTCTCAAGTGTACATGAAACTTTCTCGAAGTTAGACCATATATTGGGACACAAAACAAGTCTCAAGAAATGTGAGAAGATTGAAATCATATCAAGCATCTTTTCAGTGGTATGAAACTAGAAATCAACTACAAGAAGAAAGCTGGAAAAATCACAAATATGTGGAGAATGAACAACATGCTACTAAGCAACTTTTGGGTCAACAAAAAATAGAAATCAAAATTTATTTGAAGATGAATGGAAAGGAAAATAGGACAAACCAAAATCTGTTGGAGGCAGCAAAAGCAGTACTAAGGGAGAAGTTTATAGACATTCAGGCCTACCTTAAGAAACAAGAAAAATCTCAGTTGAACAATCTAACCTTACATCTAAAGGAACTGGAAAAAGAATAACAAATGAAGCCAAAAGTCAGTAGAAGGAAAGAAATAATAAAGATCATAGTGGAAATAAATGGAGACTAAAAAGACAATAAAAAAATCAATGAAATTAAGAGCTGGTTCTTTGAGAAGGTAAAATCAACAAACCTTTAGCTAGACTCATTAGGGAAAAAAGACAAGGCTCTGGTAAATAAATTTGGAAATGAAAGAGGAGGAATAACAATGGATACCACAAAAATACAAAGGATTATAAGAGCATATTATGAACCGCTATATGCCAACAAGTTGATCAACCTAGAAGAAATGGACAAATTTTTAGAATCATGCAGCTTCCAAGACTGAATCATGAAGAAATAGAAAATTTGAATGGACCATATAACTAGTATAGAAATTGAAACAGTAATCAAAAAGCTCCCCAGGCCTGGACAACTTCACAAGTGAATTCTACCAAACATTCAAAGAAGATTTAATACCTATTCTTCTCAAACTCTTCCAAAAAACTGAAGAGGAGGCAATGATTCCTAACTCAGTTTAGTAGGCCAACATCACTCTCATACCAAAACCAGACAAAGACAACACACAGAAAAAAGAAAATTACAGGCCAATATCTTTGATAAACATAGATGCAAAAATTCTGAACAGAATATTAGCAAGACAAGTAAAACAATACATTAAAAGAATCATCACCATGATCAAGTGGGAATTATCCCAGGGATGGAAGGAGGTTTCAACATCTGCAAATCAATCAACGTGATACATCACATCAACAAAAGGATGAAGACCATATGATTACCTCAGTAGATGCAGAAAAGGCATTTTGACAAGATTCAACACCGATTTTTGATAAAAACTGTCAACTAAATGTTTATAAAAGTAACATACCTCATCATAATGAGAGCTGTAAATGACAAGCCCACATCTAACATCATACTCAATGGTGAAAAACTAAAAGCTCTCTCTCTAATATCAGGAACAAGACAACAAGACAAAGAGGCCACTCTTGCCACTCTTATTCAACATAGTATTGGAAGTCCTAGTATTGGAAGTCCTAGCCAGAGCAATTAGGCAAGAAAAAGAAATAAAAAGAATCCAAATTGGAAAGAAACGGGTAAAACTCTCACTGTTTGTGCATGACATGATTTTATATAGAGAAAACCGTAAAGACTCCACAAAAAAGCCTATTAGAAAAAATAAATACGGCAGAGTTGCAGGGTATAAAATCAACATACAAAACTCTGTTACGTTTGTATATGCTAACAATGATCTAGCAGAAAGAGAAATTAAGAAAAGTCATATTTATAATCACAACAAAAAGAATGAAATACATAGGAATAAATTTAACCAAGGAGGTGAAAGACCTGAACACTAAAAACCGTAAGACATTGTTGCTAGAAATTGGAGAAGACACATAAATTGAAAAATATTTTATGCTTATGAGTTGGAAGAATTAGCATTGTTAAAATATCCATACTACCTAAAGCAATATATAGCTTCAGTTCAATCTGTTTCCAAGTCACAAGGACATTGTTCACGGAAATAGAACAAATGTTTCAAAAATTTATAATGGAACCACAAAAGACCCTGAATAGCCAAAGCAATCCTGAGAAAAAAGAACAAAGCTGGAGGTATCACAGTCCATGATTTCTAGCTAGACTACAAAGCCATATTAATCAAAACAGCATGGTATTGTCAGAAGAACAGATACATAGATCAATGGAATAGAATTGAGCACCCAGAAATAAACCCACACATATACAGGCAATTAATATACAACAAAGGAACATATATATATGAAGACATTATAGCCTTTTCAATAAATGGTGTTGGGAAAACTGGACAGCCACATGCAAAAAAAAGAAACTAGGCCACTGTCCCACACCATACACAAAAATCAACTCAAAATGGATTAAAGACTTAAATGTCAGTCATGAAACCATAAAACTCTTTGAGGATAACATAGGCATTATGCTCTTTGACACTGGTCTTAACAGTGTCTTTCTGGTTATGTCTTTTCAGGCAAGGGAAACAAAAGCAAAAAGAAACAAATGGGACTACATCATCCTAAAAAGCTTCTGCACAGCAAAGGATACCATGTACAAAATGAAAAGACAATCTACTGAATGGAAAAGATATTTGCAAATGATATATCTGATAAAAGGTAAAATCCAAAATATATAAAGAACTCATGCAACTCAAGAAATAAACAATCCAATTAAAAAATGGGCAGAGGACCTGATTAGACATTTTTCCAAAGAAGACATACAGACGGCCAACAGGCACATGAAAAGATGCTCAACATCACTAATTATTAGGGAAATGCAAATCAAAACCACAATGAGATATCAGCTCACTCCTGTTAGAATAGCTGTTATCAAAAAGACAAGAAATAACAGGTGCTGTTGAGGATGTCGAGAAAAGGGGAGCCTCAGATACTCTTGATGGGAATGTAAATTGGTGCAGCCACTGTGGAAAACTGTATGAAGAGTCCAAAAAATTAAGAATAGAGCTACCATATGATTCAGCTACCCCACGTCTGGGTATTTATTCAAAGAATATGAAAACACTAATTCAAAAAGATATATGCACGACTATGTTCATTGTGACATTATTTACAATAGCTAAGATATAGAAACAACTTGAGTCCCCATCAACCAATGAATGGATAAAGAAGATATGGTATACACACACACACACGCACACACACACACACACACACACGCACAGAATATAATACTACTCAGCCATCAAAAAGATGGAATCTTGCCATTTGTGACAATATGTATGGACCTTGAGGGTATTATGCTAAGTAAAAGAGTCAGATGGAGAACTGTGTGATTTCACTAATATGTGGAATACAAAAAGCAAACAAACAAAAAACAAAATAAATAAACTAAACAGAAACAAACACATAGATACAGAGAGCACAGTAGTGGTTACCAGGGGAAGTTGTGGTGGTGGGGTGGGTGAAATGGATAAAAGGGGTTAACTGTATGGTGATGGATGGAAACTAAATTTTTGGTGGTGAGCATGCTGTAGGGTATACAGAAGTAGAAATATAATGTTGTACACATGAAACATATAATATTATAAACCAATGTTATCTTAATAAAAGTAAATCTAAAAGTAAAAAGAAAACTGTTTCAAAGCAAAAAACGTTAAAAATAAAATTATATACTGTAGCAGTTTTGGGGTTTTGTTTTTTGTTTTGTCTGTTTGTTTGTGTTTGTTTTTGTTTTTGGCTGCGCTGCATGGCTTGTGGGATCTTAGTTCCATGACCAGGGATTGAACTCGCACCCTCAGCAGTGAAAGCGTGGAGTCCTAACCACTGGACCGCCAGGGAATTCCCACTGTAGCAGTTTTGGATACTGGTTCCTCACTGCCGTAACATCAGGGCTTGTTTGACGTTTGCTCATTGTTTTTTTAATGTTTTGGCTAGGCCATTTTAGGAAATCTGTTTCCCGTGCAGTTAACGGTCTCTCATGGTTGCTTTTCATAGAGCACAGACTTGGACATGTGCACATTCACCCTGTGATTTTAGCAGGGCTCTCCTTCACTGTCTCTTCTCTTTTTTTTTTTTTTTTAAAGGAAGAATGAGTTAAGGAAGCAATTTTTCTTATTTCAAGAGATCCTCTTCTTTTTTTTTTAAATTTTATTTATTTATTTATCTATTTATTTATTTGTGGCTGTGTTGGGTCTTCGTTTCCTTCTCTAGTTGCGGCAAGTGAGGGCCTCTCTTCATCGCGGTGTGCGGGCCTCTCACTATCGCGGCCTCTCTTGTTGCAGAGCACAGGCTCCAGACGCGCAGGCTCAGCAATTGTGGCTCATGGGCCTAGTCGCTCCGCAGCATGTGGGATCTTCCCAGACCAGGGCTCGAACCTGTGTCCCCTGCATTGGCAGGCAGGTTCTCAACCACTGCACCACCAGGAAAGCCCCTGTCTCTTCTCTTGATTTGTCTTTTCATGTGTCTGTCTCTTGATTTGTCTGTTAATATGTTTGTTAATATGTCTGTTGGTATCACACCCAGCTGTTGGCCTACAAAAACTGATGACTGATTAGATTCTTCTATTGTTTCTGTCAATGTCCTGGGACACAAATTGCTCCACAGTCTAATCTAATTAAATCTTGGCCTCTCCATAGGGTTTTTTTAAAAAATTGTGGTTAAGTAATATAACATAAAATTTAGACTGTTTTATCGTTTTAAGTATACAGTTCAGCAGTGTTAAGTATATACACATTGGTATGCAACCAAGTTGCAGAAACATTTCATCCTTCAAAAGTGAAACTATATTCAAAAACAACTTCCCATTTCTCCTCCCCCCAGCTCCAGGCATCCACTATTCTGCTTTGTGTCTCTATGAGATTCTTCATATAAGTGGAGTCATACATTATTTTTTGTAAGTGGCTTACTTGGCTTTCCATAATTATCTCAAGGTCCATCCATGTTCTTTCATATGTCACAATTTCCTTCCTTGTTTATTGTGGTAAACACATAACATAAAATTTACCATCTTAACCATTTTTAAGTGTACAGTTCAGTAGTGTTAAATATATTTACATTGCTGTGAAAGAGATCTCCAGAACTTTGTTGACTTGCAGACCTGCAACTCTGTTTTTTAATAACAACTGCTTAGTGCTCCCTTACCCTAGGCCTTGGTAACTACCATTCTATTCTGTGTATCAGTTTGACTACTTTAAATACTTCATATAAGTGGAGTCATCTGGTATTTGTCCTTTTGTGACTGATTTGTTTCATTAGGCATAATATCCTCAAGGTTCATCCATGTGGTAGCATGTGACAGGCTTTCCTTTCTTTTGGGGGCTGCATTGTGCTTCATTTTATGTGTATAGCACATTTTGTTTATTCATTTGACATTTAGGTTGCTGCCACTTGGCTATTGTGAATAGTGCTGCTATGAACATGGGTTTACAGGTATCTCTTCAAGACCCTGCTTTTAGTTCTTTCGAATGTATACCCAGATGTGGGATTCCTGGATTATACGGTGGTTCTGTTTTTTATGTTTTGAGGAACCCCCCCGTACTGTTTTTGAGAGTATTTTTACAGTCCCAGCAACACACAAAGGTTCCTACTTCTTCGTGTCCCAGCAAACACCTGTTATTTTCTGCCTTCCCTTCCCTTCTCTCATTTCCCTTTCCTTCCATGTTTCCTTCTCTCTTTCTTTCTCTTTCTCTCTTACATCCACCCACACACCCACCTATATATCTATCATTACTCTTTTTTAATAAATGGGAATTTAAGAAGTATAGATATACCTCAGAGATACTTTGGGTTTGGTTCCAGACTGCCACAATAAAGTGAATATTGCAATGAAGTAAGTCACACAAATTTTTTGGTTTTCCAGTGCACATAAATGTTACGTTTACACTATACTGCAGTCTGTTAAGTGTGCATAGCATTATGTCTAAAACAACAGTTTACATATCTTACTTAAAAAAATATTTTATTGCTAAAAACAGCTAACTGTCATCTGAGCCTTTAGCAAGTTGTAGTGGTAACATCAAATATCATTCATCACAGGTCACCATAACAAATATAATAATAATGAAAGAGTTTGAATTACCAAAGTATGGCACAGAGACATGAAGTGAGCAAATGTTGGAAAAATGGCATTGATAGACTTGTTTGATGCAGGGGTTACCACAATCCTTCAATTTGTAAAAAAATGCAATATCAGTGGAGTGCAATAAAGGGAAACATGATAAAATGAGATATGCATGTACTCACAGTGCTATCTTGGCTGAAAGCCAATGTTTTTATCTTCAAAAGTTCATTCTAGTTACTGCAGGGAGAATATATGAGGTATAGGTGCATTGCTAGAGTAGATTTTTAGTGCTTGACCTAAAGCTTGTTGCTCGCTTTTGTAAATAATGAACGTATAGTGTATTTTGGGGTATCCTCTACTTTTAGATAAAATATTTATTTAATATTTTATGAAAATAAATTAATTTTATAATATATTTTTGAGAAAAAATATTTTTGAAAAAATGTACATCAGTTTTTTTTTTTAACATCTTTATTGGAGTATAAGTACTTTACAATGGTGTGTTAGTTTCTGCTGTGTAACAAAGTGAATCAGCTGTACATATACATATATTCCCATTTCTCCTCCCTCTTGCGTCTCCCTTCCACCCTCCCTATCCCATCCCTTTAGGTGGACACAAAGCACCCAGCTGATCTCCCTGTGTCATGCGGCTGCTTCCCAATAGCTATCTATTTATATATGTCCATGCCACTCTCTCACTTCGTCCCAGCTTACCCTTCCCCCTCCCTGTGTCCTCAAGTCCATTCTCTACATCTGCATCTTTATTCCTTGTACATCAGTTTTAAAATTGTTTCAAAATGAAAAAATGATTTAGAGAATTATCAGGAGGAAAAGACCAACTTTGAACTTTAGGTGAAATTTCACCACAGTCAAGTGAACTCAGCATGATCTGAACCTGAAACATTGTAAAATTATTTTTATTTTTTTGCTGCACCATTTTTTCTTCTCTTAGTGTATCTGCATTTAAAATTGAGGAAATAATAAAATATCTATTTGTTTTGAGTAATATTTAAGTAAATGAGCTCAATTTTTTTGTTCATTGTAATAACTTTTTTTATTGTGTAATACTTTGTTTATTGTAATTTTAATAAGTAAATTTCTACATAGATTTTCAAGTTTATTAGCTTCAGATTCTTAACTTTCACACCAGGAGACGATGATACTTTTACAGTTTCTGAAAAAAGTAACCTGTGACTGGTGTAAAATTTATTGATTGTTTTAACATTTTTTAATTTAATGAAAACAAAAAAGTAAACTTTAAAGCGCTACTGATTTTTCACTGTTATTTTGTGGATTAGTTAAATATAACGGACTTTTAATTTTATTTATTTATTTATTTGATATTTATTGTATTTGTGATATGAGTGCTCTAATTTTAGGCCTTTGAAGACAATTTAATCGAAGCAAGGAAAGAAATTGAAGTATCACAGAGTAAATATAATGCTCTGTCATTACAGTTGAATAATAAACAGACTGAACTTATCCAGAAGGATATGGATATTACCCTGGTCAGGCAAGTATACTCACTCCTTAATTTAACATTTTAGAAATGTCCTTTGTTGTGCAGAATGCCAGCATTTTTGTTTATTATTAACACCCTAAAATGACAATGTATGTCTTCTGTGAGTACTTATGTTTGTGCATTGAAACTATCTTGAATTAACGTGGACAATCAGGGGTTTCGCAGGACTGGAAAAAATCATGCTCAAAGAGTAACCTTGGTTCAGTTTTTAACAAGGAGGATGCATTCATTCCTTGTTTCCTTCTAAAATTCCTACCCATGCATTATGTAATATTCATTACTGTTATAATGAATAATAAATGAGTGATCCAGTTTGGACGTTTTATTTTATTATGTTTTAAATAGTTTTAGTTTGTGAAATACTCTTTCTATATCAAAATACTTAATTTTGTAGCACTACTCATAAAGTGGAAGAACTTGAAAAACTTGTTTTTAAGTGTTTTGAAAGATGTTAAACTACCTATTTATTTTATAATAATGTTATCAGAAAATAGTGTTAGAACAGATCATAAATATATATATACACATATACATACGTATGTTATACATATATACACATGTATGTATGTGTGTACATTTTAAAATTTGAACTAATTAAAATAAATCATACAAAGTTTATCACATACCTGTATAAGCACAATTTCATTCTCTGAAATATGTCATATATTTATATATGTAATATACTATATATATTATGTTTACATATGATGTATAATTACAATTAACATTATATATAATTATGATATTATACATAAATATTTATATTTATTTTTATATATAGTGTATTACAATATATATATTGGGGCAGGATTTTTGCTTGGGTAATAGATTAATACATATTATTATATATTATATATTTATATATATAATATATATTAATTTATATTATACATGTTTTATTATATATAAAAATATATAAGCATTATATGTATATATTATAAATAAAAGCAAAAATCCATTGTGTCACATTTTAAAAATCTTTTTACCATGGGGTGAGGAAAAGTATTTCTTTACAGATGATAGACTTTATCCACTCATGGTATAATTTTTTTAAACCAGTAATTTGATGAAGTCAAAAAAGTAATTCTAAACAGTAATAGAATCTTAGTTTTAGAAGCAATCTTAAAATTTTTAATTATTCCTATCGTCTTCCCTATAAAAAAAGCTTTTAGTCTTTGCTTGATACTTTTAGTTTATAAGTTTCTCAGTACTCTTCAAGACTGTTCTTTTTTTTTGTTCAAATTTGTACATTGTTTCATATATTTAGTTGACATTTGCCTTTTTACAGTATGCACCCATTTGTATCTTAGTTCCTTATCTAGAGAATCTCAGAAACAGTCTAATCCGTTCTGTAGTTCAGACCTTCAAATAATAAAAGATAACTTTATTAATAAGTTTTTTTATTAACTTATTAACTGCTTCTGTTTCTCATAATTTTTCATGTATATGTTTCACAGACGTTATATTGTTTTGGGTTGCCTTTCTTTCTCTCTCTCTTTTTTTTTTGTTAGTAAAAGTATGTAATATAAAATTCCCAAATAAATGGTTAAGTGGAATATTATGCAGCTGTAAAAAAAGAAAAAGGCAGCTCTGTATATATTTATACAAATCCTCCAAATTAAAAAAGTGAAAAAAGCAAGTTGTAAAAAAGTGTGAATAGTTTGCTACTGTTTCCTTTAATAAAGCACATTTGTATGTGCACAGACTTCTGATAGAATACGGAAGGTAAGGGGGCTTCTGGAGAGGGGAATGGGGTTTGGGGACAGGTAAGACAGGGAGACTTCTTCATTAAATGGTCTCTTGTAACCTCTGCACATGTGGCCTCTTAAATTTTAAACATTTTCCTCGATTCAAGGACTCCCAAGGGTTGTACTCTGGCTATGAATGTAAATGAAAGCTGCTGGGTTAATTTTTCTACTGAGCTCTTGGATAATCATTAAAAAATCAGATAAAAATAATCTCTGTTTGTTTTGGAGCTGTAGTCTCAAGATCAATTAGTATTATTGCAGGTATTACGTAAAGAAGATTTACTACAGTTTGCGTTAATGTAATCTTGTGTTCCTTGCAAAAGTTCCAACTGAGAGGAGGTCAGGCAAAAGGAAATTAACCTGGGCTTAAAATGTGCTCACGGGTAATCCAGGCAGTTTACTAAGAGTTGACTGTAGTTCAATCTAAATTTACCAGGGAACTGTCATTATCTGCCAACACCACTCTCTCAAGCAGACTGCCCACACAGCTGCATTTCAACCCTCTTCATTGTAAGAGTGAAACACAGCCAAGCATATTTTTCATCTCTTGTAAGTGTCTGTACTTTTCTTCCACTCTCAGTTGAAAAGACCTACATCTAACTTTATTGTTGTTTGTTTTTTTTTTTGGCTGCGTTGTATCTTCGTTGCTGCGTGCAGGCTTTCTCTACTTGTGGCGAGGAGGGGCTACTCTTTGTTGCGGCGTGCGGGCTTCTCATTGCTGTGGCTTCTCTTGTTACAGAGCATGGGCTCTAGGTGTGCAGGCTTCAGTAGTTTTCAGTAGTTGCAGCATGCAGGCTCAGTAGTTGCAGCTCGTGGGCTCTAGAGCACAGGCTCAGCAGTTGTGGTGCATGGGCTTAGTTGCTCCGCGGCATGTGGGGTCTTCTTGGACCAGGGATGGAACCCGTGTCCCCTGCATTGGCAGGCAGATTCTTAACCACTGTGCCACCAGGGAAGTCCCTACATCTAACTTTTGATCTAGTTAATATATTTTCAGTTTGGCTATATTACAAAATTCAAAAAGTAAAATTTATGAAAGAACAATAATTCGAAAGATCACTAAAACAGACTTGTACAATAAGCTATAAACTCACCATATTTGGTTATCCTGAGCATTAAATCTTTTGACTATTTTTACAAATGGGTGTTATGACAACATAACATTGTTTTTCCTGTATTACATGAAATAATATTTAAGAATTAAATTCCCCTGAGATAATAAAAAATCTTCTTAGAAGAAGTATATGTATTCCACCTTCCAGTGTGATATGGTGTCCAGATATCAAGGACATCTAAATAAAAATAAAATCTTGAAGAAGTTAAATGCTAATATTTTTCAAAAATATCCTAGGCAAATTGTACAGATTAAGGAATGAAAATCACATTTAAACCAATCCACGTGGATTAAACTACTGTTGCTATCACTGGGCTATGACAGTTACAATTCCACAACTTTTATAATGTGACATAATGTGAAGGGGAAAAAAAAACCACCTCAGTTTTCCAGGTCTTTGGAGAGACCTGGGGCAAAGCAATCAGAATTCAGTAACAGGATTTTCTCAGCTGAGCTAAGGACAGAGAATAGACGGTATGAGTCAACTCCCTGGCTGACTGTTACCTTTGGCCAAATAAGGAAAATGTCTTCTACAGCCAAAGGGTGAGGAGAAACTCAGTAGGTGGATGGATTTCAGATTTGCACTAAAATTGACTTCATTTGGGATGCGGAAGCGTCTAGGTGAAGGCTGGTTAATTGATAATTGACATCTCCTCCCAGTCTCTGCTCTCAGACACTGAGTTGTTATGCTTCTTAAATACTTTATGAACTCCATCCTGATCTCTTCCGGTCATCCTTAAGATTCGAGTGCACCAGCTTCAGCTTGTTCAGGGGTGGCGCCAAAGCTGGGTTTGCTTTGTCACTTCCAGAGCCTTGTTTATGGTGTGCAGTTAACAGACACTGAGTATCCTGTAAAAACTGCTGCTGGACGAAGCAGGAATACCACATCTCAGTTTCCTTCAGGTGGCTTGGGATGTCAGCATTGAAGACGATCACCACCCCATAAGAGTTCTTCATCAGGGCCGGCCAGCAAGACTCGAACTTTGGATCGCCACCACAATCCCAGAGCTCAGAGTCATACCCCGTGCCTTTGTTGTTGCTGGTAACATATGGGTTCTCAAATTCCAGGATCCTCACTTCTTGGGTTGGGTTGTATTTGGCGATGTCAGAAGATTTTGTCAGGAAGTTGGCCCAAACGGTTTTTCCACTCTCACAGGGCCCCATGAAGAGGATCTTGGCCTTCAGCATTGTGGTCTGCTGCCCAAAGACCTGCCAGAGCCCACCGAGGCGCTGCCAGAGCCCTTGCTGCTGTCAGGGCAGAGCCTGGGTTGCCTTTCTGAATGCATTCCATCTTGTCAGAGTTTGTATCATCAATATTCTTCTTAAAATATGACACCTGTAACTACATAAAATATTCCAACAAGACCTTTCCATTTTAAAGTATGATGGTTTTAAACTATTGGATGGAACATGTGGTCCATTCTAGGGTACAGTGCAGTGTTATGTGAATGGGATTTGAAAAATTATGTTTTCTACTAAATTTTGCACCTGCGTTTATCTGTATACTTGAATTTAGTGTACTGCAAGAACAATAAGCTGCAGTAAATAAGGCAATGATATCCATAGATGGACATTTTCTTACAAGATGGTAAAAAGATGAACTGTGTGTAATTTTAAGTGTTAGATTATAAGGACTCAAAAAGGAGGAGGTAATAGCACAGAGCTGGAAGATTTCAGAGGACTTTGACTCAGACCCTCATTATAGGGTAGTAGTTGAGATGTCTTTAGTGTCTTTCCTGAATTGTCTGAATAATAATTTGCTGAATACACTACATGTCTCCTTCATTTTTATTTCTTGTGAGTGTGCGTGTGTGTGTGGTGGTTATGATATACCAGCATTACTGTACTGAATCTGTATATTGTGCACAAGACATACCAAGCCATAACTGTAGGAAAAGTGGTCTAGGCACTTTCTTATTTGGATATACGTTTACTTGTTGATAAATGATGGAGTTGACCTAGCTTTATTTCTTTATGGGTTTATTTCTTTGAATTCCTAATTATTTGCATATTTATTGAATAATTAATCTGTGTTACCCATTGTGCTATGGAATATTGCTGTGAACTACCACAAATGATTTTTACCTTGCGTTAGAGTATAAATAACAAAATAAATAAATAATATACATGTCTGTAACATATATAGAACATCTTAGTATAAACCTAGAACTTGCATAAAAGTCAGTAACCAGTTAAGTTGCCTAACTAAAATTTTTGCCTGACTGGTAATGATTCAGCAGTTACGTGGAGAGTGAGCTAAATGAATAGCTTACCTTCCATTGAGAAGGTGGGCTAATGTCAATTGATTTGGGAATTTTTCTTAGAAATTAGTTGTGAATCTCCAAAAAAAAATGAAAAAATAAATGTCAAGACAGAGCAGTCATAATTTTGGTGAGGAATATCATCAAAGTCAGAATCCTGAAATTGGACTAATGCATCGGATTGCTGGTGTTCCTAGGCACTTAGCAGAAGCAAGTGTAAATTAACTCTGGAGGATAATAAAGCAATTCTGTCCTCAAATTATGTGTACAGTTTTACAAACTAATGTCTAGCACATAGTCAGAAATATCAAGTATGTGGTAAAGCAATAATAAAAATTAAAAGGCGTAAGAACTGGAGGAGATTGGTTCAAGATGGCAGAGTAGAAGGACATGTGCTCACTCCCTCTTGCGAGAGCACCAGAATCACAACTAACTGCTGAACAGTCATTGACAGGAAGACACTGGAACTCACCAAAAAAGCTACCCCACATCCAAAGACAAAGGAGAAGCCACAATGAGATGGTAGGAGGGGCGCAATCACAATAAAATCAAATCCCGTAACTGCTGAGTAGGGGACTCACAAACTGGAGAACACTTATACCACAGAAGTCCACCCACTGGAGTGAAGGTTCTGAGCCCCACGTCAGGCTTCCCAACCTGGGGTCCGGCAACGGGAGGGGAAATTCCGAGAGAATCAGACTTTGAGGGCTAGCGGGATTTGATTGCAGGACTTTGACAGGAGTGGGGAAGAGATTCCACTTTTGGAGGGCACACACAAAGTAGTGTGTGCATCAGGACCCAGGGGGAAGAGGCAGTGACCCATAGGAGACTGAACCAGACCTACCTGCTAGTGTTGGAGGGTCTCCTGCAGAGGCGGGGGGTGGCTGTGGCTCACTGTGGGGACAAGGACACTGGCAGCAGAAGTTCTGGGAAGTACTCCTGGGTGTGAACCCTCCCAGAGTCTGCCATTAGCCCTACCAAAGAGCCTGTAGTCTCCAGTGTTGGGTTGCCTCAGGCCAAACAACCAACAGGGAGGGAACAGCTCCACCCATCAGCAGACAAGCACATTAAAGTTTTACTGAGGTCTGCCCACCAGAGCAACACCCAGGTCTACCCACCACCAGTCCCTCCCATCAGGAAGCTTGCACAAGCCTCTTAGATAGCCTCATCCACCAGAGGGTAGACAGCAGAAGCAAGAATAACTACAATCCTGCAGCCTGTGGAACAAAAGCCACATTCACAGAAACATAGACAAAATGAAAAGGCAGAGGACTATGTACCAGATGAAGGAACAAGGTAAAACCCCAGAAAAACAACTAAATGAAGTGGAGATAGGAGGCAACCTTGCAGAAAAAGAATTCAGAATAATGATAGTGAAGATGATCCAGGACCTCTGAAAAAGAATGGAGGCAAAGATCGAGAAGATGCAAGAAATGCTCAACAAAGACCTAGAAGAATTAAAGAACAAACACCTAGAAGAATTAAAGAACAAACAAACAGAGGTGAACAATACAATAGCCGAAATGAAAAATACACTAGAAGGAATCAATAGCAGAATAAGTGAGGCAGAAGAACGGTTAAGTGACCTGGACGACAGAATGGTGGAAATCACTGCCGTGAACAGAATAAAAAAAAAAGAATGAAAGAAATGAAGACAGCATAAGAGACCTCTGGGACAACATTAAACCCACCAACATTCACATTATAGGCGTCCCAGAAGGAGAAGAGAGAGAGAAAAGACCCGAGAAAATACTTGAAAAGATTATAGTCGAAAACTTTCCTAACGTGGGAAAGGAAATAGCCACCCACGTCCAGGAAGCGCAGAGAGTTCCAGACAGGATAAACCCAAGGAGAAACATGCCAAGACACACAGTAATCAAATTGCCAAAAATTAAAGTCAAAGAAAACTTATAAGCAATAAGGGGAAAATGACAAATAACATACAAGGGAACTCCCAAAAGGTTGACAGCTGATTTCTCAGCAGAAACTCTACAAGCCAGAAGGGAGTGGCACGATATATCTAAAGTGATGAAAGGGAAGACCCTTCAACCAAGATTACTCTACCTGGCTAGGATCTCATTCAGATTTGATACAGAAATCAAAAGCTTTACAAACAAGCAAAACCTAAGAGAATGCAACACCACCAAACAACTCTACAACAAATGCTAAAGGAACTTCTCTAAGTGGGAAACACAAGAGAAGAAAAGGACCTACAAAAACAAACCGAACACAATTAAGAAAATGGTAATAGGAACATACATATCAATAATTACCTTAAATGTGAGTGGAATAAATGCTTCAACAAAAGAGAGAGGCTCACTGAATGGATACAAAAATAAGACCCATATATATGCTGTCTACAAGAGACCCACTTCAGACCTAGGGACACATACAGACTGAAAATGAGGGCATGCATAAAGATATTCCATGCAAATGGAAATCAAAAGAAAGCTGGAGTAGCAATACTCATATCAGATAATACAGACTTTAAAATAAAGAATGTTACAGGAGACAAGGAAGGACACTACATAGTGGTCAAGGGATCAATCCAAGAAGAAGATATAACACTTATAAGTATATGCACCCAACATAGGAGCACCTCAATACATAAGGCAAATGCTAACAGCTATGAAAGAGGAAATCGACAGTAACACAATAATATTGGGGGACTTTAATACCTCACTTACACCAATGGACAGATCACCCAGACAGAAAAGTAATAAGGAAACACAAGCTTTAAATGACACAATAGACCAGATAGATTTAATTGATATTTATAGGACACTCCATTCGAAAACAGCAGATTACACTTTCTTCTCAAGTGCACACGGAACATCGTCCAGGGTAGATCAAATCTTGGGTCACAAATCAAGCCTTGGTAAATGTAAGAAAATTTAAATCATACCAAGGATCTTTTCCGACCACAACACTGTGAGATTAGAAATAAATTACAGGGAAAAAAACTTAAAAAGCACAAACAGATGGAGGTTAAACAATACATTACCAAAATCAAAGGGGAAATCAAGAAGTGCCTAGAGAGAAATGGCAATGAAAACATGACGACCCAAAACCTATGGGATGCAGCAAAAGCAGTTCTAAGAGGGAAGTTTATAGCAAAACAATGCTACCTCAAGAAACAAGAAAAATCTCAAACAATCTAACCTTACACCTAAAGGAAGTAGAGAAAGAACAAACAAAATCCAAAATTAGTAGAAGGAAACAAATTATAAAGATCAGAGCAGAAATAAATGAAATAGAAACAAAGAAAACAATAGCAAAGATTAATAAAACTAAAAGCTAGTTCTTTGAGAAGATAAACAGAATTGACAAACCTTTAGCCAGACTCATCATGAAAGAGGGAGAGGACTGAAATCAATAAAATTAGAAATGAAAGAGGAGAAGTTACAGCTGACACCACAGAAATACAAAGGATCATAAGAGACTACTACAAGCAACTCTATGCCAATAAAATGGACAACCTGGAAGAAATGGACAAATGCTTAGAAAGGAATGACCTTCCAAGATGGAACCAGGAAGAAATAGAAAATATGAACAGACCAATCACAGGTAATGAAACTGAAACTGATTAAAAATCTTCCCACAAGCAAAAGTCCAGGGCCAGATGGCTTCACAGGCGAATTCTACTAAACATTTAGAGAAGAGCTAACACCGATCCTTCTCAAACTCTTCCAAAAAATTTGTAGAGGAAGGAACACTCCCAAACTCATTCTACGAGGCCACTGTTACCCTGATACCAAAACAAGACTGCACTTCCCTGGTGGCGCAGTGGTTGAGAATCTGCCTGCCAATGCAGGGGACATGGGTTCGAGCCCTGGTCTGGGAAGACCCCACATGCCGCAGAGCAACTAGGCCCGTGAGCCACAACTACTGAGCCTGCACATCTGGAGCCTGCGCTCTGCAACAAGAGAGGCCGCGCTAGTGAGAGGCCCGCGCACCGCGATGAAGAGTGGCCCCTGCTTGCCGCAACTAGAGAAAGCCCTCGCACAAAAACGAAGACCCAACACAGCCAAAAATTAATTAATTAATTAATTTAAAAAAAATTGCAGAGGAAGGAACACTCCCAAACTCATTCTACGAGGACACTGTTACCCTGATACCAAAACAAGACAAAGATACTACAAAAAAAGAAAATTACCGACCAGTATCACTGATGAATATAGATGCAAAAATTCTCAACAAAATGGTAGCAAACAGAATACAACAACACATTCAAAGGATCATACACAATGATCAAATGGGATTTATCCCAGGGATGCAAGGATTCTTTAATATATGCAAATCAATCAGTGTGATACACCATATTAACAAATTGAAGAATAAAAACGATATGATTATCTCAATAGATGCACAAAAAGCTTTTGACAAAATTCAACACCCATTTATGATAAAACTCTCCAGAAAGTAGGCATAGTGGGAACCTACCTCAACATAATAAAGGCCATATGTGACAAACCCACAGCAAACATCATTCTCAATGTTGAAAAACTGAAAACATTTCCTCTAAGATCAGGAACAAGACAAGGATATCCATTCTCACCACTATTATTCAACGTAGTTTTGGTAGTCCTAGCCACAGCAAACAGAGAAGAAAAAAAAATAAAAATACAGATTTGAAAAGAAGAAGTAAAACTGTCATCGTTTACAGATGCCATGATACTATACATAGATAATCCTAAAGATGTGACCAGAAAACTACTAGAGCTAATCAATGAATTTGGTAAAGTTGCAGGATACAAAATTAATGCACAGAAATCTCTTGCATTCCTATTCAATAACAACAAAAGATCAGAAAGAGAAATTAAGGAAACAATCCCATTTACCATTGCAACAAAAGGAATAAACCTACCTAAGGAGATAAAAGACCTGAACTCAGAAACTTATAAGACACAGATGAAAGAAATCAAAGATGACACAAACAGATGGAGAGATATACCATGTTTTTGGATTGGAAGGATCAATATTGTGAAAATGACTATACTACCCAAAGCAATCTACAGATTCAGTGATAGCCCTAGCAAATTACCAATGACATTCTTTACAGAACTAGAACAAAATTCTTAAAAGTTGTATGGAGGGCTTCCCTGGTGGCGCAGTGGTTGAGAATCTGCCTGCCAATGCAGGGGACACGGGTTCGAGCCCTGGTCTGGGAAGATCCCACGTGCCGCGGAGCAGCTGGGCCTGTGAGCCACAGTTACTGAGCCTGCGCGTCTGCAGCCTGTGCTCCGCAACAAGAGAGGCCGCGATAGTGAGAGGCCCGCACACCGCGATGAAGAGTGGCCCCCGCTTGCCACAATTACAGAAAGCCCTCGCACAGAAACGAAGACCCAACACAGCCATAAATAAATAAACAAATACTTTAAAAAAAAAAAATTTGTATGGAGACACAAAAGACCCTGAATAACCAAAGCAATCTTGAGTAAAAAAAAAAAAAAACAGCTGGAGGAATCAGACTTCCTGACTTCAGACTATACTACAAAGCTACATTAATCAAGACAATATGGTACTGGCACAAAAACAGAAATGAAATATAGATCAATGGAATAGGATAGAAAGCCCAGAGATAAACCCATGCACCTATGGTCAACTAATCTATGACAAAGGAGGCCAGGATATACAATGGAGAAAAGACAGTCTCTTCAATAAGTGGCGCTGGGAAAACTGGACAGCTACATGTAAAAGAATGAAATTAGAACACTCCATAACACCCTGCACAAAAATAAACTCAAAATGTATTAAAAACCTCAATGTAAGACCAGACACTACAAAACTCTTAGAGGAAAACATAGGAAGAACACTCTTTGACATAAATCACAGCAAGATCTTTTTTGACCCACCTCCTAGAGTAATGGAAATAAAAACAAAAATAAAGAAATGGGACCTGATGAAACTTAAAAGCTTTTGCACAGCAAAGGAAACTATAAACAAGATGAAAAGACAACCCTCAGAATGGGAGAAAATATTTGCAAATGAAGCAACGGACAAAGGATTAATCTCCAAAATACATAAACAGCTCATGCAGCTCAATATTAAAAAAACAACCCAATCAAAAAATGGGCAGAAGACCTAAATAGACATTTCTCCCTAAAAGACATACAGATGGCCAAGAGGCACATGAAAAGATGCTCAGCATCACTAATTACTAGATAAATGCAAATCAATACTACAATGAGGTATCACCTCACACTGGTTAGAATGAGCATCATCAGAAAATCTACAAACAACAAATGCTGGAGAGGGCGTGGAGAAAAGTGAACCCTCTTGCACTGTTTGTGGGAATGTAAATTGATACAGCCACTATGGAGAACAGTATGGAGGTTCCTTGAAAAACTAAAAATAGAATTACCATATGACCCAGCAATCCCACTACTGGGCATATACTCAGAGAAAACCATAATTCAAAAAGAAACATACACTCCAATGTTCATTGCAGCAATATTTACAATAGCCAGGTCATGGAAGCTTCATAAATGGCCATCAACAGGCAAATGGATAAAGAAGTAGTGGTACATATATACAATGGAATATCACTCATCCATAAAAAGGAACGAAATTGGGTCATTTGTAGAGACATGGATGGACCTAGAGTCTGTCATACAGAGTGAAGTAAGTCGGAAAGAGAAAAACAAATACAGTATGCTAACACATATATATGGAATCTAAGGGGAAAAAAAAAAAAGCCATGAAGAACCTAGTGGCAAGACGGGAATAAAGACACAGACCTACTAGAGAATGGACTTGAGGTTATGGGGAGGGGGAGGGGCGAGAGGTGACAGGGTGAGAGAGTGTCATGGACATATATACACTACCAAATGTAAAATAGATAGCTAGTGGGAAGCAGCCGCATAGCTCAGGGAGATCAGCTCGGTGCTTTGTGACCACCTAGAGGGGTGGGATGGGGAGGGTGGGAGGGAGGGAGATGCAAGAGGGAAGAGATATGGGAACATATGTATATGTATAACTGATTCACTTTGTTTTAAAGCAGAAACTAACACACCATTGTAAAGCAATTATACTTCAATAAAGATGTTTAAAAAAAAAAAAGAAAAACAAATATTGTATATTAATTCATATATGTGGAATGTAGAAAAATGCTACAGATGAACTGGTTTGCAAGGCAGAAATAGAGACACAGATGTAGAGAACAAATGTATGGACACCAATGGCAGGGGAAAGTGAGAGTGGGGGGGTGGTGGTGGGATGAATTGGGATTGACGTATATACACTAATATGTATAAAATAGATAACTAAGAAGACCCTGGTGTATAAAAAAATAAATAAAATTCAAATTAAAAAAACTGGAAATGAAAGATAAAGACCTAGTTATTTGCCTATATATGACTAATTAACATAGCAACCCCCCAAAAAATTTATAGACAGATTTCTATAATTAATACGTGGATTCAGCACACTTGGTAGATACAAGGTCAGTGTAGAAAATTCAAATGCATTTTTTATGCCAGCAAAAAATTAGGAAATAGACTTGAATATAATTTATAAAATAGCTAAAAATATGAACAGCAAATATAATGAAAGATATGAGTTTCCTCTATACAGAGATCTGTAAAACATTATTGAGAGAAATAGAAAGTCTAGTATGTACAGATAAATACAGAGTTCATGATTTGCAAGACTCAGTATGATAAAGATGTCTATTCTCTCCAAACAGATACTGAGATTCAGAGGAGTACAAATTATCAGCAACAGGAAACTATTACTACCCCCAGGCCAGAAGGGGCAAGGAGAGGAGCTTTTACTGGATCTCTGTGAGAAGTCTAGCCCTGGGAGAGAGGCTGACTAGTAGGAGAAGTATTCTTAGATAGAGCAACAGAGACACTGCCAACTGTGGCTCATTGGAGAGGGAGATAGGGAAAGAAATACCTTGACCTCTTTTTCCTTTACCCTCTAATCATGGACCAGCACTTTCAACTACTCAAATATAAACCCAGAAGAAAGGGAGCCAATGTAATGTAGTCTGTGGAAGTTGGCCTCTCAGGCTAGATTGTAGGCTAGAGTACAGAGAGTAATAGTGTGGAGATGATGAATATTGGATAAGAGAATATGTGGTGCATTCTCCGTTTCTGCTCTTTTTCAGAGCTTTCCTGGGCATTTATTGCTTAATTAATTTTTCCATATAAACTTTAGGTTAAACTGGCTTATTTCTTGTTTGCTATTTTATTAGGGCATCAAATTTAAAAGCAAACTGAAGGAGAATTGCCATCTTGATGATGTCAGTTTTTCTGTCCCAGAGTATGGGAATGCCATTACATTTGTTTCAGTACCTTTCTGTCCTTATGAAATGTTTTGTTCCTTATGCTGGTTTTGACCTTCTTAAATTTTTATTCCTAGCCCTTTCGTGGTTTTTGTTACTGTTTTAAATGGAATCTTTCTTTCCCATATAGTTTCCTACTGATTTTCCTTTTATTACTTGTTGTTTTTGCTCTGCTATTTTGTTTTGATGTGCTATGATTTGGTGGGTAAAGTGTCCAACAAAGTTATTTTGTTTTTACTGTGAATTGTACTTTTTAGTTTTTTCTGTATAATTTTTTTTGCCTTGAGTTTTAATTCCTCTGAAATTAATATTGCTATTCTTTTTTGGGGTTTATATTTATATGGTAACAAACTAAGTACATAATTGTTTAGGTATAATGATACATGTGAATTATAAGAAAATACATGTAGTACGGAAAAGTACAAAGAAGATGGAAAAAATTAGAGTTAAAATACAACACCAGAGGAATAATAGCCATTAAAATTTTATTAGAATCATTCTATATTTTTCTCAACACATATTTATAGATTGAAGAGTAGGTAAACAAGTTCTTAGATAAAAGGGGCTGTATTGAACATTTTTGTTTGTTTGTTTGTTTTTGGCTGCATCGGGTCTTCATTGCAGCACATGGGATCTTTGTTGTGGCATGTGGACTTCTTAGTTGCGGCATGAAGGCTTCTTAGTTGCATCATGCGGACTTAGTTGTGGCATGAGGACTCTTAGCTGCTGCATGCACGCGGGATCTAGTTCCCTGACCAGAGAGTGAACCCGGGCCCCCTGCATGGGGAGCATGGAGTCTTACCCACTGGACCACCAGGGAAGTCCCGAACATGTTGTTCTAATAAGTGATAGCTTCAGTTTTTGTGATATAATGGAACAATAAGACACTGAAGTGAAATTGAAAGAATTATTAAATCTCAGATAATTTCTTCTTCTCTATGAGAACCACTAACTGTTTTTCTAAAGCTAAGGAAGAAATGGCATGAAAAAAACTTTGGAGGTTGATGTAATTATGTTTTTTTAAAAAAAACTACATTTCATCTTTAATCGGATTTGATACCCTGCTACATACACTTAGTAAAATAGGACATATATTCAACCATTTTAACTCCTTCTCATTTTGCATCTCAAGATTTATAACCTTTATCTCCTCATGTATAACCACAGTGCCTAAAGATATTTAGGCTTAGTTTTCTATATTGCTTCAGTGCTCTTCACTAAACTTTTTACTCTTGATGTGTTTATTCCTATACTCAATTTTGATTCATCTTAAAGGCCCATTTTTACCAGGGCCTTCTCTGTTACTGGAGTATGCTTTCTCCTCCATTAACATCAGATTTAGCCATGTGACTTATTTAGGCTTGTGGAATGAGTGTGAAAGTGACATATATCATATCCTGGCAAGTGTTTTAAAAGAGTCATTGCTTGAATTGCCTTTACTTTTTGCCCTCTGCCATTAGAGTGGCATATTACTAATGCCGTCTACTGCTCCAGTTTGGGTCTTAGGATAGGGGAAATCCACATGTAATGTGAGCAATCAAATCTTTGTTTTTGTAATAGTAAGTGTTTTTTTTTTGGTAACTGCAAAATAACCTATAGATGCTGTCTGAAACCCTTTGTCAGTCTTTGCTATCAACTTTGATGTCTAAAGGGATATTCCTAATTTATCCTATGGCTCATTCAATCCCTTAGTAAACATCACGGTAACTGAGCAGTACAGTATTTTTAATCAGCTTAACATTCTTCTTTTTTTTTTTTTTAATCTTAAAAAGTATTTATTTATTTTTAAAATTTTTTTTCACACACACTGTATTTTATTTTTACAAGAGATAAATAAACGGACACCAAGCATTGTAAATGGATGACCACAACAAAAGCAACAATGATTGCAATTACCAAACACGAAACACACTCATACTGTGTCATAATATTGACAGAAACATAGATCAGTGGAACAAGATAGAAAGCCCAGCGATAAACCAACACACCTGTGGTCAACTAATCTATGACAAAGGAGGCAAAGATATACAATGGAGAAAAGACAGTCTCTTCAATAAGTGGTGCTGGGAAAACTGGACAGCTACATGTAAAAGAATGAAATTAGAACACTCCCTAACACCATACACAAAAATAAACTCAAAATGGATTTGAGACCTAAATGTAAGACCGGACACAACATTCTTCTTGAGATGGGAAGAAGTGTTGTTGGTTCTCAACATTGTCTCAGCTCAACCCACACTTTCCTTTATTCTTTTTAATCCGTGTCTGGAGGAACTTCTCAAGTTTGAACCTACCAATTAATTTTACTTTCCATAGTTTTGGTTTGCCTCATAACTTCTCTCATTATGGATTTTAATGCTATTACGACATCTTTCTTTCTTAACAATCCTTCTTTATGTTATCCTTATCATTTCATCCATTCAACAACTGTCTTATCCCATATATCCTAGAAAACAGAGGCTGAGTGAAGGTTACTGATTACTTACTTGAGAGATTCAATTCCAAGGCAGAGTGAGTGAGAGAAGAATAATCTGAGGCAGGGAAGGATAAAGAGTAATTCAAGGAAACATTATTGTGCTGGCCACTGCTTCATGATGAGCCATGAAGAGACGTCAGGCGCATTGAATTAGCCACTCAGGTTGATTCTGGACAGACTGTAGAAAGAAACCATGCCCTATAGCAATCCATCAGATAGAAAAAACAAAAGAAACAAACAAAAAAACTCTTCTTGTGTTTTATCTTCCATTGATCAAAGTTTGCTGCTTATACCATGCCTGTGTTGTAGCATTTTATCCTAATCTGGAAGTGGTACAAGGAGACAAGTATGCTAGGCATGCTGGTGGTTGACCTCAAGTGATGGAGCCACATGAGCTGCATAAATGTTATAGGCTGAAGTGGTAGTTAATAGTCTGAGGCAGAGCAAGGGACTAAGAATCTAGGAGGCTGGTGAGCTGAATCTGAAAAGGTGTATAAGATGTGTCTAAGACAACAACAAATATTTAATAGGCTACAGGAACTATGCTAGGTTGTCCATTTATAGCAGTGAGCAAAAAAGTCCCTACCTTCACAGACATTTTTGTTAAGATTATCTTCACATCTTGGCTTTCTATTGAGATAATTCAGAGAAGTGCAATGGTTTCTTTTTCATACATTTTCTAGACCTTTCTTATAATTCCTTCAGTAACTCCTACTCAGAGGTATAATTTTCCTCTGAGTATGCACAATAAAATTTCTTTTTTCTTAATTCTAAATACTCCTCCTTTTAAATAGGTCCTGTTTGTTTTTCTTTACTCATTTTCAAATGAAGATAGGTCTGCACAAATTCCCTGTTTTCCAGTGGTCCAGATGTATGTTTCCAAAGCCTTATTTGCAGCTTACTTTGATACTGATCAAGTTCCACTTTCGTATTTGCAACATTGCTGTACATTCTATCTCATCTACTTTTCAGAGGGTGGTGTGAGAAGACACAAAGAAAGAAACATTTATACATAATATAAAATTATGCTTCCATTCCATTTACTGAGATTATGCCCAGAAAATAGCACAAGATGAGAGATAAGAATATGCTCTTCTCTTAGTTGATTTTTACTCCCCAACTGTCTCATAGTATGAACATCTCCCAACTCAAGTGTTTCTTCTGATTAAAGATACATATATTTTGTTCCAAATGACCCTTAAATCCAAGCCAATTACTGATTCTGGCCCTCTCTTTAAGAAAAAATATGTTCTATTATTAGAAGAGAAATAAGTTTTCTGTGTTTTGTATTGTATTGAAAGATGATATGTATTATCTTCATCATGTCTCCGTTCTAAACGCAACATTTACTTAGATCTCTTGGCTAACATATATCTTGACTATCTATGCTGTTGGAATTTTATCCTACAGCTACTGCCTATCTCCTTTGATAACTCTTGCCAGTGTTATTCTTGAAAAATGACAATACTCAGCAAGAATCATTACTATGTGTCTCTTCTCTCCCTCTCTTGTATTGTATTTTCTCAAGGCATGGCCATTATTGATTCTCTTCTTTCCCTTCCCCCATTTTTGGACTATTATTTTCTACAGTTTTCAGTTTTTTGAATAGTTACAGAAAAAAAGTGCTATAGTCTAAATGTTTGTGTCCACCCAAAATTCATATGTTGAAATTCTAATGCCTAATGTGATGGCATTAGAAGGTGGGGTTCTTAAGGAGGTGCTTCAGTTATGAGGGTAGAACCCTCTTGTAAAAAAGACCTCCCAAAGCCCCCTAGAGCCTTCCACCGTGTGAGGATGTAACAATAAGTGTGCGACCTGGAAGAGGGTCCTCACTTGACTATGCTGGCAGTCTGATCTCTAACTTCCAGCCTCCCCAACTATGAGAAATAACTTTCTGGTTTTTGTAAACTATCTAGTCTGTGCTGTTTTGTTATATCAAAAGGACTAAGGCAGATGGTGTATGTACATGTATCTGTGTGGGTTCAGGGGTTTCTGTTGTATCTGGAGAACATTAATATTCTAAACCTGTAAAAAAGCAGAGCTCCGGAATTCCCTGGTGGTCCAGTGGTTAGGACTTGGCACTTTCACTGCTGTGGGCTGGGTTCAATCCCTGGTCAGGGAACTGAGATTCCGCAAGCCGTGTGGCACGGCAAAAAAAAATAAAATAAAAAATAAATAAATAAGCAGAGCTCATTTCTCCCATATTAATATTCATCCATGTTCAACAACTGTTTGCATATCTTTTATGTTTCTTCTTTCTTTTAAGATTTATCTTATGTGAATGAATCACCAGTTTGAGGTTATAAGTAAAGAAAAGTCTCCATTAAAAATACTCTCCAAAATATATACTATAATGTGTACTTCTGAAATACATCTCTATAAATATCTTTCTCTTCAAATTTATTTTACAACATATTTTCCAGTTTTATATGATCTGTATCACACAGGATTCACCACCACAGGAATCTGGAAACCTCTATCCCAGAGGTGTGGTTTTCCTGGACCCTTAGGGCCATGAAGACTGTCACTCCAGTTCATTTGTCCTTCTACTTACCAAGTTTACCCTGGGTGGGTTGGAAGGAGTGATTTCACCTTGTATTGCTCTCCATCCTTCTGACAAAAAACCTCATCATTTCCTTCAAGATGGGTTAGAGGAGTCACAGGAATCCCAGCCTAGGCCCCTGAGGTGACAAACTAGTGGTACTTTAAGGAACTTTTGTTTGAAAACTTAATTTACCTTTTTGGATTCTTTTTAATATATTTAAGTTTCTATATAATATAAAATGAAAGGTTGAGTTACCCTGTATTCAGAACTATCTGATAGTTGGCATCAGTGCTTATTAATTCTTGGAACTGAAGTGTAGCTTAATTTCAATAAGAAGGTGGTAGTATGACTGTATATCCAGGGTTTTTATTACTATCAAGCTATAAAAGAAAATTGGCAAGTGTTTGGCTTTGAAAGTCATAGTAGTTCTATCAATACTTTGTAGGTGTATGTGATAAATATTAAATACTTCATATATTATTTCTCTTATTAATATGTTTGCCTGCAGTAAAAAATAATAGATGAAAAAACTGGAGGCCGATGTATAACTTTAGATGAACAAAATTATTTAACTAAGATGATCTTTATTCATGCTTCTCTCTATTTATTGCTTGCTTTGCACAGGAAGGAGTTGCAGGAGCTACAGAATCTGTACAAACAGAACAGTGCGCATACAGCACAGCAAGCAGAACTGATCCAGCAGCTTCAGCTTCTGAATATGGACACACAGAAGGTACTGAGGAACCAGGAAGATGCTCACACAGCTGAAAGTATATCGTATCAAAAAGTATGCTTTTATTCTGTCATAAAAATGTAAATTTATATGTGTGAACTTATAAAAATATATAGAATTCAAATTTTTGCACATTTCAATATTGCTTTATTACTCCCTTTTATATTGCTTCTTCAAAATTAAAAATGAAATATGATTCAATTTGGTAATATTCAAAATTATGTGAGTGTTTTTTATGGCTGTTAGGCTGAAACATTCAAAATATACATGCAAATTTATTCTGTAGGATATTGTTTTTATAAATTGGAGTTTTGATATCTACTATGAAACATACTAGAACTGTAGTCCTCAAACCAGGAAGGATTTGGAGAATGGGATTATTCAGCCTTCTATAGTGAGAAATTATTCAACAAGTATGATTCTAGTTTATGACCTAAAGCAGTCTTTCAATTATAGAATTTGCACATTATTTTATTGGCAAATCTGCACAAACACAAATGGGTATGCTGATGAGGTATTTAGGATCAATATTTTTCAAGGATTTTTCTCTCTTTATTTTGTGTGTTTCTTTTAAGTAGTCATTTTACTTTACAATTGTTTAAGGAGCCCCTCAAGAAGGCTTACCCAGCTATTTAGGTATGCTGACACAGCAACAATAATTACAGCTAGTAATTAAAAAACACTTTTATTGAATTCTTTATGTTTTGTGTGGTGTACATATTTATAGAAATAATTTATTTTCTACACAGATCAACCCTATGAGATTGATGTTATTTCCTCTTAATAGTTGAGGCAGCCAAGGCTTAGAGAGGTTAAATGGTGCAGTCCATGTTATTTGGGGATTATTTCTGTCTAAACTTACTCTTCTCCTAAAAAAGCACTGTGAAAATTCAACATCTATAATTAATTTGAAATAAATAACTATTAAGTAAACTTTAAACACATACTTTCAAATGATGCTTTGTAACTGTGGTTTCTTGACTAAATTCTGTGTTTCCTTTGAGTTTCTCTCAGGACGAGGATGACACCAAGCATCAGGGTAGTGTCCATTCTCTCCAGTTTGAATAGAACAGCTCCACCTTTTTGTTTTATATGGTGGGATTGCCCATTATGCTTTTGTTTCTAAACCAGACTCCATTGCTAAATTAACTTGAAAAATTGGACCTTATTAGTAACTTTAATTCTTTTCTCTTTTTCACTGTGTAGGTATTTAATGCAAACATTTCTTCCTCTTTCTTGATTTTTGCTTGAAAGTCCCTAACCCATGGCAAGTTATATTACAATATGTCTTTAGGGTTGCTTGTTGTTAAAGTTCATAACTCTTTTCTCTCATGTGCAAATACTTTTGCTGTTTCTCCTCTCAGTTAGCAAGAGAGAACTTGGTAAGGTGGAAGAAAAAGGCAGTGTTTCCTTTGCTATTTACTTTTTCAGTCTTTTGTTCTAAGATTCCTTTTTCAGCCTTGCTTAACTTAAAATTTAAGATAAATTGTTTCAGCCTTAATTCTACTTTTTGGTTGATCCTCCTTAGCAGCCTTTGCAGAGAGCAACCATTTTTTTAATACCCTACCTGAGAACTTTTGTAGATTCTATATCATTTCAAACAACTGAATAATTAAACATTTTTATTTGAAGTGATTATTACCAGAGTAATACATGCTTGTGATAAATTTTCAAAAAATTCAGAAGCATATAAAAAAATAAAGTTCTCTGCCCTCCTGCCTGAAGCCCTTGCCCTAGACTTTACTGCTCTTAATATTTGAGAGTGTATCCTAGAGTTCCTCTAGAAGAACAGAATATTTTAAAATTATTTCATCTTTTTAATTATATAAGAATTACATGAATATATTATTATAAAAAATTGAAATGATATAGAAGTACTGATAATGCTGATATAACAGATTTGAGTTCTCTTCCGCTCATCCCAGTTCATTTCATTCCCCTCCCCAGGGGTAATAATCTGAGTAGTCATTCCAGACCTTTTCATGCATTATATACTGTGTCTGTGTACATATACACATATCACCAATCTAGGTATCTTACATTTTTAATATTAATTAATTTAGCCTATACTTACTGTTCTTTAACTTGCTGTTTTCAAATAATATGCCTTGGGTATATTTCCATGACAGTATGTATAGCTCTTGCTCTCCTCCTCCTCCCCATGCTCCAACAGAAACATGTAAAGTACAGCGTGGATTTACCAGAGTATAATTTGATGATTACTGAGGTCTCCCTCCTCAACTTTTTATTATAAACTTCAGAAGGCGGTTGTTCCTCATCTCTTCCACGGCGTCAATTTTCCCTACTGGATCATTTCTAACCACATAAAAATATGCTGTTGTGTCTCTGATCTGCATGGAAGAACAAAACAATTAAGCAACAACAAAAAACCTGTCTTGACCTTACTATATTCCTTTCTTTCCCTTCCTTTCTCTCCTTTTCCAGCAATATTCCTTGCAAGAGCTAACTTGTCTCAAAGTTCTCTTCTTCCATTCTCTTTTGAACCTATTCCAATCAAGTTTTTGCCCCTTTCACGCCACTAAAATTTCTCTTTGCAGAATCATTTGTGACTCCCATATTGCTGAATTCAGTAATCTTCTAGCAGTCTTCATCTTACCTCACTTACCAGCAACACTGTCACAGTTGATGACTCTATCCTTTGAAACCCTTTTTCTCCTCCTGGCTTACAGCATATCACAGTTGTGTGGTTTTCTTCTTTCAGTTTCTAGCTGTTTCTTTTCTGTTTCTTTCTAGTCTTCCCTAGTCACCCTGTCCTCTAAATGTTAAAATGTTCCAAGCCAAAATCTTAGGGCCTCTTTTTTTCCCCTCTGTTAAAATTCATACCCTAGGTGATTTTATCTACTCACCTAGGCTTTCAAATTCATACTGTCTATATGCTGATGACTCCCAGATTTGATTATCTGCTCTGGATCTCTTCCCTGAACTCTAGGAAAGAGTATATCTAATCGCCTACTTAGCATCTTTTAACTTGATGCCTAACGGGCATCTCAGATTTCACATGTTCAAAACTAAGCTGTTGTCTGCTCTGCCTTCAGAGGGTGTCTGGAATCCTACTACTTCCCACTACCCCTGCTGTGACCACTAACTTGTATTACCTGAATGATTGCAGTAGTTTCCTACTTTGTTTCTTTGCTCCTGACCTTACCCACTTTGAGTTTATTCTCAACATAGATGCCAGTATGTTCTTGCTAAAACTTAGTAAGTCAAATCAGGTCATTCCTCTCTTAAATTCCCCCCATTGGTTTCTTGTCTGATTAAAAGTAAAAGCCGAAGTCCTTACTACAACCTGTGAGACTCTACATGATCTGGCTCTGCATTACCTCTCTGATCTCATCTTTGCCTTAACTTCTTAATCTCTCTGCTTTGGCCACATTTAACTTGTTTTTTCACTTGAACATACCAGGTATTCTTCACCCTCAAGGTCTTTGCACTTGGTTCCACTGCCTGAAATCTCTTCCCCCAGTTATCTGCATAGATGACCTTTTTACTGCCTTTATTCTTCACTTCTCACAGCTTAAAATCTATTTGATAACAGACATTAAATAGGAGGTGTAAGAATGATGCATGTTCTAACAGTAGTAGGAAGTTTGGGAACATAGCTGGGGCAGGTTCCTAGTTTAGGGATAAAAAAGACTCTTTGATGAAGTGATATTAATAATGTTTATTCTGAGAAGATAAGAAGACATCAGTGAGAGAAATTTCCCATAACTCTTCTACATGAACTATAGCTTAAGCCATAAATTCCCTAGTCAGTTAGTGCTTTTACTAAATTTGGAGAGGTAGAGCTTATACGCTCCTATTTGGAGAACGTGTCATAACCTGAACTTTGATCTGGGATACTTTTTGAAACCATGTAAACCTTCCCCCAGGATCATGACTGTCCCCTCCAAGAATGATCATGGACAATAATGAGAGATGTGATGCCAATATGGTGTGCTTATGAACAGCATGGAGGCAAAAAGAAAAAAGCAAGCAGATCTGCTGCTTTAGAGAACTGGCTTAGTTTTCCTTGTATTTGCTCTATTTTTTTCTCTTTCCCCCCCAAGTTTGAACTCCCTTTTCTTTCTATTTGTTCGTCAAAAGTTACCTCTCAAGGGGTGGGGGTTGGAGAGGAGAACTTCACTGATTTTTAACTTGATACTCATGCTGAACTTATAATTCTAATGGTAGCATTTTAATTTTGATATTATATTAGATCCTTGAAGTTGTTCCTAAGGTTTTCATTAGTATGTTCAACTAGACTTAATTCAAAAGTTCATGATTACTTATTTATACTTCGTAAATTTTGCCTACAGTTAGTAGACATTATAGTTAATATTTCATTGGTAGTCTGTGGGTAAATAGTTATCCATAAAAACACAGGAAAAAATCTTTACTGTATACTTCCATCTTCCAGAGGCAAATACCATTAACATTTTGTGTATTTCCTTTTAGGTTTTTAAATGCATTTTAACATATATCTTGACTACCCTAATTATCTTTCACTTCATGTTATATGAAAACAATATCATGACATATAACTATTTTGGAAGCCCTAATATAACTTATTTAACCATTTTTCCAGTGTTGATCATGTATGCTGTTTAAATATTTCACTATTATAAATAAAGCTGCAGTAAACATCTCTTTGTTGTCAGCTTAGACTATTAGCATTCATTAGAGAATATTGAATATGTACACATACACACACAGACACACACACACACACTCACTCACACACCCCCCTAGGAAACAGTTCCTTTTATGAAAAAGCTAGTGACATTATATTAATGTTGTACAGTTCACTCTTAATTAGTTCATACATAAAGATAGCTTTTTTAAGTTATTAAATAGTAAGAAAGCACAGAGGATCATGGAGTTTGAAGGAGACCTGCCTACCACATGAGAAATGATCAGTAAATGTTAAATTATTGAACCTTGAGGAGTTATGTGCAACACTATCCCACTTTGGATAATGCAATTTAAAAATCATAGATGTTTATTTGAATTGTTAAAGTATTTTTAACCTTTACAGGTATATATTTCTATCTTAATTTAAATACTATTCCAGTCCATTTAATTTTTAACTATTTGAGTGAGTGGTCCTGGAGTGGTATAAAAATGTAGAAAAACTAAGACTACAAGTTGGAAGGCCTTCCAGTTGGAGCATAATCATAAAGATAACATAAACTTGTGCTATAAGCCAGGGAGAATGTGTGTTTACATGTACACACACTATTTTAGAAATATATTATTTAAGCTGAGGTACAAATGTAAGTCACCTCCAACAACCATATATGAATAATGGTTAACATTTATTGAGCTTATTTTGTATCAGCCACTGGGAAAAGGGCTTTTGCCCACTGTTTAAGCCCCACACCAGCCCTGTGTGGTATATTATTATTAGTATCCCTTATTATTTTATAGATCAAGTAACTGAGTCTTAGAGTATTGTTTAAAATCAAACAGCTACCAGGTGGTAGAATTCAAATGTAGGTAATCTTGAGTCCAAAACCCACAATGTTAAACTCTATTATAGAGCCCACAGTATAGTTCAGTTATGCATAGAATAATGTGGTCTTATCCTTAAAGTGTTCTGTAATAGATTCTATAAACTTGCATAATTCATTCTACTCAAAATTCTTTCAATACTCAATAACTTTTAATGTTGGGGGTTTGTTTTGATATCTGAGTTAAATGTTATTCAGAATATTCCATTGCATTCTTTTTGGTGAAAGGGGAGCCCAGCATGTTATCATCCTCTGTGACAAGAGCCCCCATCATTATTCTTCAGCCACTGTTTCTCCTGATTGTACAAATTTTGTTTCTTCTATTTTGTTGCAACTTTAAACTTTTTGACCTACAGATTTTTTTGACCTGCAGATTTTTTTTACTAGACCTGTCACCCCCCCACCCCACCCCTAAAATATATCATCTGTGGGGTTAAGGATTTTTAAATTTGGGAATGATCACATTACATTATTTATCATGAATAAACAGTATGCTACTGTTCAGACTTCCAGTGTTCATTTACATCAAATTATTCATTCTAATCCTAGAACATTTTACTTAATACTTGTCTTTATTCCTCTTCCACATGTAGTTTTCTAGATTTTTTTCAATAAATTAGAGTAATCAAGTAGTCCATGCAACAATGAAACGAAACTGTTTACTTACAAATTAAGATTTGTAAATATATTTTCACATAAATTAATTATATTATCCCCAAATAATAATTGAGGCCTAGCTGTAAGACTCAGGTGAGTTGAATTACAGTAATAGTTTATTTCCAATTCTTACTAAGTTTACTTCTTTAAGAGTTAGGTCTTAATTTACTGTTTCTAATGGAGTTTCTCTGTTTCCTCTGTTCTCTCAATTCTCCTCTCTACATTTTTTTCCTCTCATTTCCCTTCCTTTTTTCCCAGTTATTAAGTTGATTTATATCATAGTATTTATTTTGTTATCTGAAAGGATAAAAATAGTTGCCTTCAGTGGTAGGATAAGGGGAATGAGGAAGGGAGATAAAAGTGAAGAGAAAAAAGAAAAAAATTTTGAGCACAGGAAAGAGGTGAGTCATATTTTCCTCGAGGTCTCCATAACAAATCATTAGTCTCATACACAAAATTACCTAACATAATGTGGAGGGCTCCTCTAGACGAGAAATACCCATCAAGATAAATAAACTAGTGTGTTTTCTTCCCCTGAGCATGCTGTAACCATTTATTTAAGTTTTAATAGTTTTTCTACCTTTGCATGTCATTTATATACATGTGTATGATTTAAACATAGGTAGGAATTGTATCAGCATTTTCAACTTCTAGACCATCTAACATGTTTGGGGTACTAAATATGTATTTTATCAGTTTTGGTTCTATTTAATGATAATTACATGATGTGAGCTAATATCAATCCAGGAAAATAAGGAGTTAGGTTATACATACTTTTAGTTTAAACTGGATGTTAAATCAGATTGTTTTCTTCTCATTTTTATGCTGTGAACAGTTATAGTTTTTACTTGTAAAATTTATTATCTCAATCAGAGTAGCAGATAGTATACTTACAAAAATGGAATATTACATTCTTTAAACAAATTAGTCATTGGGTCACAGAGCTTATACATTTCCAAAATTTTTAAGGTAAATAATATATCATCTTGTTCCTCAACATTAATAAAAATATAAGAAGAAGAGTACTTCAGTCTAAGCCCCTGAAAATTAAAGGACTTGGAGTTTGGGGGTGCTATTTCTGGAGATAACCTGCTTTCTGTCCCCTAGAGACCCTTATAGTGTTTTTTCACTTTAAATTCTTTGACAAAAAATAACATGAAGAATAGTAAACATAATAAATTGCTTATGGATTATAATGATTGGTACTTGTAAAGTATATAGGGGAATGTATGATTAAATTTTTATAGGCCAGAATCTTGCAAAAGATTCTGATCTATTCCAGCTTTTTGGACTATTAGAGGAAGGAAATTATAGAGAAAAGTGCCTCTCTGAAAACTTCTGAAAGCAATTGCAATTGCTAATAGAGAAAAAGCATGCCTAATCAGGATGCCTAAACCTAAGCAGATGAATGAATTTGTTATATTACCTAATTGACTCACTTGAGAGGTATTTTTTGACTCACTCTGCTGTTATTAATGGGATGAGAATAAGATGGTGTCTAACCAGGGGACCAGAACATCCAAAACCTTTGCCTTCTTGTGGGATCTCTAGAGAAACAAACATTCTATCATCCTGAGGCTTTGTCACCAAAAAACACTTTAGAAATAAAAATAGACAGACAAACTTCTTGAAGGCTTTTCTAGCTAAGTTTACTGGTGGACTGGGGCCTAGAATTAAAAATGACTGGAGGACTGTCTTTGCTTTCTCTAAGTCCACGGCTGAGTGGTCTGATTGCTATTAAATAAGTGAAGTCCAATTAGCCATCAAGAAAATGGGCAAGTAGGAGATGTATATTTTGAGTAAGAACTAAGGAATAATAGAGAGTTTGTCCCAATTCCTAGAGTAAGGCTGATCTAGATCACCTGTTTCAGGCTTTTTAAAGTTCTTTTTCACCTGCTGCTTGGTGGAAGGGTGGATATTTTCAGAGAAAGATAGAGCTTGCCTCAATGTCTAGAGTTGCCCACCCAGTCATATGAGATTAAGCCAGGGCAACTTCTGAATAGGAAGTACAACCGCATAAATTTAATGGCAGAGAGAGCCAAGTAGAGAACACAAGAAGAGAGCTGTTAGTCTTCATTTTTATGGGAACAATAAAGAGAGGAGAGAAGAGAAGAGACAAGAAAACAGACATTAAGATAGAGCCTTCGTCCATGAAGGAATAGGCCCTGGAGCCTTACATCTGTGAAAGAAGATCCCAAGACATGGCACCCAAGAGAAAAGTATCCACATCCTTGATACTGATGGCTAGGAAATTGGTCCTCGTTCCTGATGACACACTGTCATTATGCCTGCACCTTGGGCAATGGGAGGGAAACTGTGTTGCCAATATTTATTAATGTTCATGAGATTCTTAAATATTTGAAATCTGTAAATTCTTTTTAAAAAATTTTTATTGAGGTATAATTTGAAAACTACATTTTTTAATAATATTATGTTCTATTATTTTCCTCCAAAGATTTGTGCTGATTGGGTAAAAGCTGATTAGTATTAATAAAGCATATAAATAAGAGGGAGAAGGGTTAAATAATCTTTTACTGAATAAAAGAGTCTGTATGCTATTGGACACAGCTTTAGTTCTTTCTAGTCAACTTCGCTCTTGTCTTTAGATTTTGCTTTTTCCTTTTCTGCCCTGAACTCAATCATGAAACTCAGCAACACGGCACAGGTAGGTCTCTGAAAGGCCCACTATGATCCCTTCATTGTTCCTCAAAGCTGTCAGGTTCCTCCTCTCCCTTCCCTTCTAGAATATCCAATGGTATCAGCTGTGGAAAGAACATTGGACATATTCCCTGGTATAAAGGTAGTTGGAAGGGAAAGTACAAATTTATATCCTGCAATTCTTTATAAATCATGAAGACAACCCTTTCTTTATAAAACAATTTTTAGACTGGCTGTAAAGTGAAATGGGTTATTTAAAGTATTTATAATAGTATGAAGGTATAATCCCTTACAGAAAATAAAAAGTATGTTGAACTAATTGTATGTCAGAGGAGTGATTTGGAGGGTCTTGTTTTTATGACAAAGTATATATTTGAAGAAAAGCATTTAAAAAGAGGTTTTACAAGCCTTTTTTTAAATTTTAAACTTAAAAAAATAAACTGTAGCATACAAACAAAAAAATACTCTGCCAACTTTTCTGTAGTTAAGTTTCTTCCCATGAGGCAAGGCCAACTAATCGAAGATCCTCCCCATCTTGACTCGGATGAGCAAACCTAAAAACCTACTGTATTAACATAATTTTGAGATTCTGTCTTTGGAGATTTTGCTTTTGTTATAAGATCTCACTATCTCACTATTAGCCTTATTTTTTTTAAAAAAGCAGATGTTAATTCTTAGGTCACATTCCAAGTGTCGTCAGCAAATATGTATACAGGTTTGTTTTTTTTTTTTGTCAGACTCAGTTACCACAAATTGAATTATGCCTCATTAATTCACAATCGTAAGTTAGGATTTTCATCACCAAGTAAGTTCGTGTGTATTGGAGGAATACCACTGTTTACTATATATGACTCTATGCCACCAGTTATATACCTTATGCTGTCTCACAGTCTTAATAAACCCTAGTTTTAAATTTATTTAATTCATGTTGCCTTGAGTTAAAAAAAATTATCTGTCATCACTTTGGACCCTGATTCTGTTTTTATCACTCTGACCGAGGTCTTCAGTGATTTCCTGTTCTCTACAGGAATAAATCCATCTTCCTTAACCTGGCATTCAGGAGTCTATACATTCCATCTACAATCTTATTGCCTGGCTTTGTCTCTTATTATTCCTTCTGCTGCTCCTCCTCTACTTTAGCAGTAGATGCTAGTTTTTACTAAATGGGAACTCTCAATGAAAGTTTTTCTTTTTTTCTTTCAAATGTATATATTGAATCCAATTAGGCTGATAGATCTTACTCTCCCTTTCTGTTTCTTCCTACCACTGTACATATTTTTTTTTACATTTCTTCTATCTTTAGAATGACTTTTTTGTTTTCATTCAATTTCTATAATACCATCATGGCTCAGTTCAAGTCCATTCTTTATCATGAAGATTAATATAGCTAGCTTAAAATGTTTGCATCCCTGTATTACAACTGGCCAATAGAACATCTTGTCTTTTTAACATCAGTTGGAGTTTTATATTGGTAGGTGATTATATCATTTAGTTTCCCATATGTTTTTATATTGTTATTCCTCTTAGACTATTAAAATAACTTGAGGGCAATGAGTATGTCATATATAGACCGTATATATGTATAAGTTTGTATATATGTATAGGCATAACTATTTTATTGATCATTAATAAATTTGGTTATATGTTTTGAAACAGCTTTACAATGAGTTACATATTTGGTTTGAAACCACAAAATCAAGTGAAGCTATGCTCCGACAAAGTGTTGTTAATCTTCAGGATAAGCTATTTCAAAAAGAGCAGGAAAACGCTGCATTAAAAGAAAAGCTTCAGGAGTCACAAGGAGCACTCTATCCTTTACCTCAAGAATGTGATTCAGACCACTCAGAACAGGTGAGACATTTTCTAAAAATGTTACCCAGTATAATATCATATTAAATTTTCTAGTATAATTGACTAAAACACAAAAATTGAATAAATTTGCATATATTAGAATATAAGCATGGCAGACTTACGTTGTGCTATTTTTTTGTACTCTGTAGACATAAATATTATATACAATGTGGATTCATATAGAAATGCATGTAGAAACACAGGGTGTATCTGGTATAGTTATTGGGATGAAACATTTGGTTGATATATGATAATGAAGAGGAAATTAATAGGTCATGTCCATTTTGAGACATTTTATTGAATGGGGTAATGGAATGAAAAGAGTATTGAATAGAAAGTCGCATAAAAGTACTTGCCATAATTCCTGGTATGTGGTGGTTAATACCATTTAGTCCCAGTTCTATCACTATCTTGATATATGATTTTGGACAGATCAGTTGACTTTTCTACCTATTCTTGTCCTATTAAGTGAGGTAGTACAAAGGTATAGATAAATATGCAGGTTCAGGATTCAAATAAACCTGGGATCAAATTATAGCTTTGCCTGTGAGCTTTGTGAACTTGAGCAAATTTCTTAACCCTTTAGCCAAAGTTTCTTCACAAATAAAGTGTTGATATTAATAGTATCTTTATCATAAGAGTTTTGTGAGGATTAATGAGGTAATGCATGTCAAATGCAGAGCCTGTCATATAGAAAATATCCAGTGGTACCTCTTTTAGATAATTTTCAAGGTAACTGTCATCTCTAAATATGTATTATAAAACAATCTTATTCCTATAAATTTATTTGTTTTTAAGGCACTCAGCACGTCTTTAAATGTTAGAATTTAAAGAAATGAAATTAACACAAGTACATAATTGGGAGCTTAAATGTTTATTAATGATCCTTTAACCTTAATGATCCAGTAATTTTTCAACCCAGCATATTTTGTCTTGCTAACAACTCAAACGTAAGATGACAAGTTTTAAATTTGTATTGTATTATATTGCATTTTTTGGACATTAGGTGCACAGAATTGGATTAGTCATAAGATTTGTATCATGACACAGTATTATGTTACATGCATATTTATTTTAATTAAGTTACTTTTTTGTTACAATAAACACTGTTGGTCCCACCAACTAATTCAAGGGTAGGAAATTACTAATAACTTATATCTACTTGTATCCTTCACCCTTTACTGGTACCCTGATTCTCTCACCAGAGGTAACTACTGAACTATTTATCATTTTGATTATTTTTTAGAAAGTTTTATCTCATATAAATTTATGAGGAAATAGAATATTGTTTAGTTTTGCCATTTATAAAAATGTATCAAATTGTGTTGTTTCCTGGGATTTGGCAATTTTGACTCATCACTGTGTTAAGATTCATCTATGATGTTTGGTATAACTTCATTTATTTTGACTGATATAAAATATTTTGTTATATGTGATTATATCATAACTACTTGCCCATTCATTTGTAGATGAGTATTAGGGTTATTTCCAGTTTTTTGCTGTTATGAATAATGCTGCAATTGACATTTTTGTACATGATTCTTAGTATACACGTGCATGCATTTTTGTGGATTAACTATCTCAGAATGGAAATCCTAGGTCTAGGGTGTGAAAATGTAAACTTTCACAAAATACTGGTCACTTATTTTTCAAAGTGGTTTTCATCAATTTTACTCACATCAACAATGCATCTGGTTGTATCTCCTACGATTACTAGCCAAGTGAGTGCCTTCCTCTGCAAAATGTCTATTTATGTCTTTTATCCATTCTTGTACTGGATTTTTTTCTTATAGATTTGTAAAAGTTCTTTAAATGTCCTTGATATTAATCCCTAGTAAGTTGAATGTGTGGCAAATATCTTCTTTCAGTGTGTACCTTGTCTTTTCATTTTCTTTAACATGTCATATAAACAGATATTCTTAATTTTAATTTAGAAAATTTAATCTTTTATAGTTAGTGCTCATTTAAGAAATTCTTCCCTACTCCAAATATGGAAATATTTGCAGCTCTGTTTCCTTCAAAAAGTTTTAAAGCTTTGCTTATGTCATTTATGTCCATAATTCATTTGGAATTGTATTTCACATACAGTATAAGGTAAGGATCCATTTTTATTTATTTATTTTTCCCCAAATAGTAGCTAGTTTTTCCAAATCAACCCATTGGATGATCCACCTTTTTTCTTGTGTAGTGCTGGGCTACCTCTATCATATATCCTAGTTCAGTGTATTTGTGAGTTTCTTTCTAGACTCTTTTCTCTATATTCCTGGATAATGTTACATCATCTTAATCAGTATAGCTTCATAGTAAGTCTTTATATTTGGTAGATTACTTTCTTACTGTTCTTTAAAGTGTCTTGGCCATGTTGGCACTTAGCACTATAACTTTAAGGGTAATTTATAGTTTCATGAAAACACTTGAAATTTTTTGTAAACGATTTTATTGAAGTGTAACATACAAATAGTAAAGTGTACAAACCTTAAGTGTTTAACTCAATGACATTTCACAAATAGAACACATCCATATAAATACCACTCAGATCAAGATGTAGAATATTACCAGTATTCAGTAAACCTCCATAATGTTCCTAATTAGTGGCTACCCCTACGATGTAACCAGTTTTGACTTCTATCATCATTGATTAGTTTTGCTTCTTTTTGAAACTTACAGTATTTAACCTTTAAACACTCTATATGCTATGGGGTTTTTTTGTAAATATCATTTATCATATTAGGAAGTTCCCATCTATTCACAGTTTGAAAGCTTTTTCATGAACAGGTATTGATTGTATACAATGTGTCTTTTAAGATGATGCTAAGGCTTTTCTCATGTATTCTGTTAACATGGTTATTACATTGATTGTTTTTCAATTATTAATTCAGTTTTGTATTCTTTGAAATAAACCTAACTTTGTTGTAATGTTTTATTATTTTCATATTGCTGGATTCAATTGGCCAGTATTTTTCTTAGGATTTTAACATCTATCTTTATGAGGGATATTGGGCTGTACTTTTCCTTTCTTGAATGTTTCTTGTTAGATTTTATCAAGGTGATGCTGGTGTCCTACTATGAATTGCAAAGTATTCTCTCTTTTTTACTTCACTAGAAGAGTTTGTATAAGACATATTTCTTTCTTATTAAACACTGAATGCTCTCCTTCTAACATAAGGAACAAGTCAGTTATATTCAACATTGTACTGGAGATTCTAACTAGTACAATAAGGCAAGAAACAAATAAAATCATGCTAATTAGAAATAAGGAAGTAAAACTCTTTTTATTCACAGAACCTGAGCGTCCGTATACAAAGCGTACTGAATCTATGATGAAACAACTAGAAATAGTAAGAAAATTTAACAGTGTTGCAAGATACCATCAATTTACAAAAGTCAATTATATATCTAAATATTAGAAACAAATAATTAGAAATTGAAATCGAAAAAGACCATTTATAAGAATATCAAAACCTGTGTAATAATTAAGGATAAATTTGACAAAATATGCCCCGGACCTATACACTGAAAAGTACAAAACATAGCAGAGTGAAATTAAAAGACATATATAAGTGGACAGCTAGGCCAAGTTCATGAATCAGAAGATGCAATGTTGTCAAAATGTCAGTTCTCCCCAAATTGATCTATTTATTATGTAATCCCAATCAAAATTCCAGAAAGCTATAGTTTTTAGATAAATACAAGCCAATTCTAAAATGTATAGGGAAATGCAAGGGACCTAAAAGAGCAAAATAAAGTATTTGGTTGGCCAAAAAGTTCATTTCGGTTTTTCTATAAGATGTTATGGAAAACCCCAAACGAACTTTTTGGCCAACCAAATAGTAAAAAATAAAGTTGGAGGACTTACACTACCCAATTTTGAGACCTATTTATCAAGCTAAAAAAGAAAAAAATGGTGTGGTATTGGCGTAATGATTGACAAAATAATTGATATAACAGAATAGAGTCCAGAAAAATACCCAGTAATACATGTCGCTGTATAGTAACCTCTTGAAATGTGGGTACTGTAAGTCACTTTGTTCTTTTTCAAGGATGCTCTGTAGACTCTTGCTCTACTGCGTTTTTATAGAACTTTTAATATTAGCTTGTAAACTTTACAAATAAATATTCAGTTAGAAATGTTTCTAATTTCCCTTGTGATTTTCATTTTGCCCCTTTGGTTATTAGAAAATGTGTTATTTACTTTTGAAATGTTTGTGTTTTTTCCTTGTATATCTTATTTTTATTCACTTCTAATATAATTCCATTATGGTCAGAGATAGTGTTCTATAAGATTACTGTATTTGGAAATTTATTGAGACTTGTTGTATGGTCCAGCATATAGTTTTGATGAATGTACTATTTATACCTGAAAATAATTCATAATCTGCAGGTATTGGCTGGAGTGTTCCTTAAATATCAATATTAATTATGTCATTGTGGTTGACAGTGTTCAGATCTTCTGTCTTTAGTGATTTTTATCCTTAGTTTTTAAATCAGTTTTTCTATCAGTTGCTGAGAGAGGTGTTAAAAATCTTCCAGTATGTTGTAGATTTTTCTGTTTTCCCTTTAATTTTGTCAACTTTTGCTTCATGTATTTTAAAGCTGTTTTATTAGGGGCGTACATACTTATGACTGTCATTTCTTTCTAATTAATTGAACCCTTTGCTATTGTAAAATGTCACTTTTAACTATAATAATATTCTGTTGACTTGAAATCCAATTTTATGATGTTAATATAGCCAGTCAGTCTCTTTAATGGTTACATTTTCCATGGGAGATTACCTTTTTCTTATTCTTTAAATTTCCATCTATAGGTGTCTTAATATTTAAAGTGTACAGAGTAAGATTCTGTTTTTTATTCATTCTGACAATTTCTTCCTTTTCATTGCAGCGTTAGTGCACTTAAATTTAATTATTAATATGGTTGGGTTTAGGTGTACCATCTTACCATTTGTTTTCCATTTGTCCTATTTTTTGTTCCTCTGTTCCCATTTCCTTCCTTTTTCTGGATTAATTGACTGTTTATATATTTTTTAAAAGCAATTTAAAAACATCACTTTTCTGTCTTCTGCACTCCACTGTTTCTCACAGTATCACTGGGAATTTGTTTCATTGTTCACTTAAATGTGATGTGTCAGTTTTGGCTGGCTTTTTTCCTCAATATTTAACCTTTGGTTTTAAGCACTTTAATTATGATGTTCCCAAGTATGATTTTCATTGTAGTCATCCTTCTTGCAGTTTGATAAGCTTCTTTTTTTTTTTTTTTTTTTTTAAAGGTTAGACTTTATTTATTATCCAGATTCTATTTCTATTTCCTGGGGATTTAAAATTTTTTTTTAACATCTTTATTGGAGTATAATTGCTTTACAATATTGTGTTAGCTTCTGCTGTATAACAAAGTGAATCAACTATATGTATACATATATCCTCATATCCCCTCCCTCTTGTGTCTCCCTTCCACCCTACCTATCCCACCCCTTTAGGTGGTCACAAAGCACTGAGCTGATCTCGCTGTGCTATGCAGCTGCTTCCCACTAGCTATCTATTTTACATTTGGTACTGTATATATGTCAGTGCTACTCTTTCACTTCATCCCAGCTTACCCTTCCCCCTCCCCGTGTCCTCAAGTCCATTCTCTACATCTGCATCTTTATTCCTGTCCTGCCCCTAGGTTCATCAGAACCATTTTTTTTTTAGATCACTTATATATGTGTTAGCATATGGTATTTGTTTGTGTCTTTCTGACTTACTTCACTCCATATGACAGACTCTGGGTCCATCCACCTCACTACAAATAAGTCAATTTCGTTTCTTTTTCTGGTGGAGTAATATTCCGTTGTATATATGTGCCACATCTTCTTTATCCATTCATCTGTCAGTGGACACATAGGTTGCTTCCATGTCCTGGCTATTGTAAATACTGCTGCAAAGAACGTTGTGATACATGATTCTTCTTGAATTATGATTTTCCCAGGGAATATGCCCAGTAGTGGGATTGCTGGGTCATTTGGTAGTTCTGTTTTTAGGTTTTCAAGGAACCTCCATACTGTTCTCCATAGTGGCTGTCTCAATTTACATTCCTACCAACAGTGCAAGAGGGTTCCCTTTTCTCCACACCCTCTCCAGCATTTATTGTTTGAGATTTTTTGATGATGGCCATTCTGACCAGTGTGAGGTGAATACCTCATTGTAGTTTTGATTTGCATTTCTCTAATGATTAGTGATGTTGAGCAGCTTTTCATGTGCTTCTTGGCCATCTGTATGTCTTCTTTGGAGAAATGTCTGTTTAGGTCTTCTGCCCAGTTTTGGATTGGGTTGTTTGTTTTTTTAATATTGAGCTGCATGAGCTGTTTATATATTTTGGAGATTAATCCTTTGTCCGTTGATTCATTTGCAAATATTTTCTCCCATTCTGAGGGTTGTCTTTTCATGTTGTTTATGGTTTCCTTTGCTGTGCAAAAGCTTTTACGTTTCATTAGGTCCCATTTGTTTATTTTTGGTTTTATTTCTGTTACTTTCGGAGGTGGTCAAAAAGGATCTTGCTGTATTTATGTCATAGAGTGTTCTGCCTATGTTTTCCTCTAAGAGTTTTATAGTGTCTGGCCTTACATTTAGGTCTTTAATCCATTTTCAGTTTGTTTTTGTGTATGGTGTTAGGAAGTGTTCTAATTTCATTCTTTTACATGTAGCTGTCCCGTTTTCCCTGCACCACTTATCGAAGAAGCTTTCTTTTCTCCGTTGTATATTCTTGCCTCCTTTGTAAAAAATAAGGTAACCATATGTGCAAGGGTTTATCTCTGGGCTTTGTATCCTGTTCCATTGATCTATATTTCTGTTTTTGTGACAGTACTATACTGTCTTGATTACTGTAGCTTTGTAGTATAGTCTGAAGTCCAGGAGCCTGACTCCTCCAGCTCTATTTTTCTTTCTCAAGATTGCTTTGGCTACTTGGGGTCTTTTGTGTTTCCATACAAATTGTGAAATTTTTTGTTCTAGTTCTGTGAAAAATGCCATTGGCAATTTGATAAGGATTGCATTAAATCTGTAGATTGCTTTGGGTAGTATAGTCATTTTCACAATGTTGATTCTTCCAATAAAAGAACATGGTATATCTCTCCATCTGTTTGGATCATCTTTAATTTCTTTCATCAGTGTCATATAGTTTTCTGCATATAGATCTTTTGTCTCCTTAGGTAGGTTTATTCCTAGGTATTTGATTCTTTTTGTTGCAGTGATAAATGGGGTTGTTTCCTTAATTTCTCTTTCAGAGTTTTCATCATTAGTGTATAGGAATGCAAGAGATTTTTGTGTGTTAATTTTGTATCCTGCTACTTTACCAGATTCATTGTTTATTAGCTCTGGTAGTTTTCTGGTATAGCATCTTTAGGATTCTCTATGTATAGTATCATGTCATCTGCAAACAGTGACAGTTTTACTTCTTCTTTTCCGATTTGGATTCCTTTTATTTCTTTTTCTTCTCTGATTGCTGTGGCTAAAACTTCCAAAACTATGTTGAATAAAGTGGTGAGAGTGGGGAACCTTGTCTTGTTCCTGATCTTAGGGGAAATGGTTTCAGTTTTTCACAGTGAGAACGATGTTGGCTGTGGGTTTGTCATGGCGTTTATTATGTTGAGGTAGCTTTCCTCTGTGCCTCCTTTCTGCAGAGTTTTTATCATAAATGGGTGTTGAATTTCATTGAAAGCTTTTTCTTCATCTGTTCAGATGATCGTATGGTTTTTATCCTTCAATTTTTTAATATGGTGTATCACATTGATTGATTTCTGTATTTTTAAGAATCCTTGAATCCCTGGGAGAAACCCCACTTGATCATGGTGTATGATCCTTTTAATGTGCTTTTGGATTCTGTTTGCTAGTATTTTGCTGGAGATTTTTGCATCTATGTTCATCAGCGTTACTGGCCTGTAGTTTTCTTTTTTGTGACATCTTTGTCTGGTTTTGGTATCAGGGTGATGTTGGCCTTGTAGAATGAGTTTGGGAGTGTTCCTCCCTCTGCTATATTTTGGAAGAGTTTGAGAGGATAGGTGTTAGCTCTTCTCTAAATGTTTGATAGAGTTCGCCTGTGAAGCCATCTGGTCCTGGGCTTTTATTTATTGGAAGATTTTTAATCACAGTTTCAATTTCATTACTTGTGATTGGTCTGTTTATATTTTCTATTTCATGCAGGTTCAGTCTGGGAAGGTTGTGCTTTTCTAAGAAGTCCATTTCTTCTAGGTTGTCCATTTTATTGGCATATAGTTGCTTGTAGTAATCTCTCATGATCCTTTGTATTTCTGCAGTGTCAGTTGTTACTTCTCCTTTTTCATCTCTAATTTGTTTATTGAGTCTTCTCCCCTTTTTTCTTGATGAGTCTGGCTAGTGGTTTATCAGTTTTTTGTAAGGTTTTATTTATTGATTTATTATTTATTATTTTGGCTGCATTGGGTCTTCATTGCTGTGCGCGGGCTTTGTCTAGTTACAGTGAGCAGGGGCTACTCTTTGTTGCGGTGTGCGGCCTTCTTATTGTGGTGGCTTCTCTTGTTGTGAAGCATGGGCTATAGGCACGCAGGCTTCAGTAGTTGTGGCACACAGGCTCAGTAGTTGTGGCTCGCAGGCTGTAGAGCACAGGCTCAGTAGTTGTGGCACACGGGCTTTGTTGCTCCGCGGCATGTGGGATCTTCCCAGACCAGGGCTCAAACCCATGTCTCCTGCATTGGCAGGCGGTTTCTTAACCATCTGTGCCACCAGAGAAGTCCTAATGGTTTATCAATTTTGTTTATCTTCTCAACGAACCAGCTTTTAGTTTTAGTGATCTTTGCTATTGTTTTCTTCATTTCTTTTTCATTTATTTCTGATCTGATCTTTATGATTTCTTTCCTTCTGCTAACTTTGGGGATTTTTTTTGTTCTTCTTTCTCTAACTGCTTTAGGTGTAAGGTTAGGTTGTTTATTTGAGATTTCTCTTGTTTCTTGAGGTAGGATTGTATTGCTATAAACTTTCCTCTTAGAACTGCTTTTGCTGTATCCCATAGGTTTTGGGTCGTCATGTTTTCATTGTCATTTGTTTCTAGGTATTTTTTGATTTCCTCTGATTTCTTCAGTTGTCTCTTGGTTATTTAGTAGTATATTGTTTAGCCTCCATGTGTTTGTATTTTTTACAGTGTTTTTCCTGTAACTGATATCTAGTCTCATAGTGTTGTGGTTGGAAAAAGATACTTGATACGGTTTCAATTTTCTTAAATTTACCAAGGTTTGATTTGTGACCCAAAATATGATCTATCCTGGAGAATGTTCCATGAGCACTACAGAAGAAAGTGTATTCTGTTGTTTATGGATGGACTGTCCTATAAATATCAATTAAGTCCATCTTGTTTAATGTGTCATTTAAAGCTTGTGTTTCCTTATTTATTTTCATTTTGGGTGATTTGTCCATTGGTGAAAGTGGGGTGTTAAAGTCCCCTACTGTTATTGTGTTACTGTCGATTTCCCCTTTTATGGCTGTTAGCATTTGTCTTATGTATTGAGGTGCTCCTATGTTGGGTGCATAAATATTTACAATTGTTATATCTTTTTCTTGGATTGATCCCTTGATCATTTTGTAGTGTCCACTTTGTCTCTTGTAATAGTCTTTATTTTAAAGTCTATTTTGTCTGATGTGAGAATTGCTACTCCAGCTTTCTTCTGAATTCCATTTGCATGGAATATCATTTTCCATCCACTCACTTTCAGTCTGTGTGTATCCCTAGTTTTGAAGTGGGTCTCTTGTAGACAGCGTATACATGGGTCTTATTTTTGTATCCATTCAGCCAGTCTGTGTCTTTTGGTTGAAGTATTTAATCCATTTACATTTAAGGTAATTATTCAATATGTATGTTCCTATTACCATTTTCTTAATTGTTTTGGGTTTGTTGTTGTAGGTCTTTTCCCTCTCTTGTGTTTTCTGCCTAGAGAAGTTCCTTTAGCATTTGTTGTAAAGCCGGTTTGGTGTTGTTGAATTCTCATAGCTTTTACTTGTCTTTAAAGGTTTTAATTTTTCCATCAAATCTGAATGAGATCCTTGCTAGGTAGAGTAATCTTGGTTGTAGGTTTTTCCCTTTCATCACTTTAAATATGTCCTGCCACTCCATTCTGGCTTGCAGAGTTTCTGCTGAAAGATCAGCTGTTAACCTTATGGGGATTCCCTTGTATGTTATTTGTTGCTTTTCCCTGGCTGCTTTCAATATTTTTTGTTTGTATTTAATTTTTGATAGTTTGATTAACATGTGTCTTGGCATGTTTCTCCTTGGATTTATCCTGTATGGGACTCTCTGTGCTTCCTGGATTTGATTGACTATTTCCTTTCCCATATGAGGGAAGTTTTCAACTATAATCTCTTCAAATATTTTCTCAGTCCCTTTCTTTTTCTCTTTTTCTGGAACCCCTATCATTCGAATGCTGGTACATTTAATGTTGTCCCAGCGGTCTCTGAGAATGTCCTCAATTCTTTTCATTCTTTTCTGTGTACTCTGCTCTATGGCAGTTATTTCCACTATTTAATCTTGCAGGTCACTTATCTGTTCTTCTGCCTCAGTTATTCTGCTATTAATTCCCTCTAGAGAATTTTTAATTTCATTTATTGTGTTGTTCATCATTGTTTGTTTGCTCTTTGGTTCTTCTGTGTCCTTGTTAAACATTTCTTGTATTTTTTCCATTCTGTTTCCAAGATTTTGAATCATCTTTACTGTCATTACTCTGAATTCTATTTCAGGTAGACTGCCTATTTCCTCTTCATTTGTTTGTTATGGTGGGTTTTTACCTTGCTCCTTCATCTGCTGCGTATTTCTCTGTCTTCTCGTTTTATTTAATTTACTGTGTTTGGTGTCTCCTTTTCACAGGCTGCAGGTTCGTAGTTGCCGTTGTTTTTGGTTTCTGCCCCCAGTGGGTGAGGTAGTTTCAGTGGCTTCTGTAGGCTTCTTGGTGGAGGGGACTGGTGCCTGTGTTCTGGTGGTTGAGGTTGATCTTGTCTTTCTGGTGGGCAGGGTTGTGTCCGGTAGTGTGTTTTTTGGTGTTTATGGACTTATTATGATTTTAGGCAACCTCTGTGCTAATGGGTGGGGTTGTGTTCCTGTCTTGCTAGTTGCTTGGCATAGGGCGTCCAGCACTGGAGTTTACTGGCCGTTGGGTGGAGCTGGGTCTTAGCATTGAGACAGAGATCTGTGGGAGAGCTCTCGCCGATTGACATTACGTCAGGCAGGGAAGTCTCTAGTGCTCCAGTGTCCTGAACTCAGCTCTCCCACCTGAGACGCTCAGGCCTGACACCAGGCTGGAGCACCAAGACCCTTTCAGCAACACGGCTCAGAAGAAAAGGGAGGGAAAAAAGAAAGAAAGTAAATAAATAAATAAAATAATAAATAAAGAAGTAAATTTTAAAAATTGTTAAAATAAAAAAATTAAAAATAATAATAATTAAGAAAAAAGAGAGCAACAAAACCAATAAACAAATACACCAACGATAACAAATGCTAAAAACTAAACTGAGAGAAACCTAAAAATAAGAAACAATTTAGTCACAGGCAGCAAACCCCAAGTGTACCATTGCTCCCAAAGTCCACCGCCACAATCTTGGGATGATTCATTGTCTATTCAGCTATTCCACAGGTGCAGGGTACATCACGTTGATTGTGGGCATTTAATCCGCTGCTCCTGATGCTGCACGTAGAAATATCCCTTTCTCTTCTTTGTTCGCACAGCTCCCGGGGTTCAGCTTTGGTTTTGGCCCCACCTCTGCGTGTAGGTTGCCCTCAGGCGTCTGGTTCCTGCCCAGACAGGAGGGGGTTAAAGCAGCGGCTTATTAGGGGTTCTTGCTCATTCAGGCTGGGGAGTGGGAGGGGAACAGTAGTTATAATTGGAATGCTAGGCGAGCCTGTGGCAGCAGAGGCCTGTGTGACATTGCACCATCCTGAGGCGCACCATGTGTTCTCCTGGGGAAATTGTCTCTGGATCATGGGACCCTGGCAGTGGCGGGCTGCACAGGCTCCTGGGGTGGGCGGTGTGGATAGTGTTGTGTGCTTGCACGCAGGATTCTTGGTGGCTGCAGCAGCAGCGTTAGCGTTTGATGCCTGTCTCTGGGGTCCGAGCTGAAAGCCGTGGCTCGCGCCCATCTCTGGAATTCGCTTAGGTGGTGCTCGCCTTCTGTGGGCAGACGGGGAAGGAATCCCCTCTCCTCGCGCACCGGAAAACAATGGTCTCTTGCCTCTTATGCAGGTGCAGACTTTTTTGCAGACTCCTTCCCAGCTAGCGGTGGAGCACTAGCCCCCTTCAGCTGTGTTCACGCAGCCAATCCGTCCACTCCCTGGGATCTGACCTCCGAAGCTGGAGCCTCAGCTCCCAGCCTCCATCCTCCCCAGCTGGTGAGCAGACAAGCCTCTCAGGCTGGTGAATGCTTGTCGGCCCTGATCCTCTGTGCAAGAATCTCTCCACTTTGCCCTCTGCACCCTTGTTGCTGCACTTTCCTCTGTGGCTCCGAAGCTTCCCCCCTGCCTACCCCCCCATCTACGCCAGTGTAGGGGGCTTCCTAGTGTGTGGAAGCTTTTCCGACTTCACAGCTCCCTCCCAGTAGGTGCAGGTCCTGTCCCTATTCTTTTGTCTCTGTTTTTCCTTTTTTTTTTGCCCTACCCAGGTACGTGGGGATTTTCTTGCCTTTTGGGAAGTCTGAGGTTTTCTGCCAGCGTTCAGTAGGTGTTCTGTAGGAGTTGTTCCACATGTAGATGTATTTTTGGTGTATTTGTGGGGAGGAAGGTGATCTCCATGTTTTACTCCTCTGCCATCTTGAAGGTCCCTCTCTCCTGGGAATTCTGATGAGCTTCTTGATTTTTGTAAATAATATATGTTTTACTGAATTGAGGAAATTTTTGACATTACTTTCTGAAACATTTTTCTGACTTCTCTCTTCTCCTTTTGAGATTCCCATTTCACTTATGTTAGACTCTTTAGTGTTACCCCAAAGCCTGATGAGTCTCTCTTTATTTTTTTCAATCTTTTAATTTACATTCTTTAGATAATTTATGTTAATTTTTATTCAGTTTAAGTGACATTTCTGTTATCTCCAGTTTTTCTGTAAGTCTTTTTCTGTGAATTAATCTTCAAATGTTGTACACTTCAGTTCTACAATTTTCATTTGATTCATTATTGTAGTATGTATATATGTGTGGAGTTTTTCTATGTGTTCATATCTTATAATCATAGTTTTCTTTAGGTCCCTATTATAATAGTTAAAGTAGATTCTTTAAACTTATTATATTTTAATTCTATCTTTTGGGTCTTCTTGGATTTAATTACTAGTCGTTTCCTTTGCTTTGAATATGCATCATATATTAATGTTTTGTCTGTGTAACAATTTTATATTATTTAGTGTATATAGTAACAGATTTTTTTAGAGAGTCTGGTTTCTGTCATATTAGTCATGAGTGCTGAACTAACTTTTTCTTTTTCTCCCCCTCCTCTGTCTCTTGAATTTAAATGTTAGATGTAAACTCCAAGCCCTGATTTCCTTCAGGTGGGAACAGCTAAGTTGCTTTTAAGTTCTTCTAACCTTATCTGGATTGCTTAGAGGTCTGCCCACTGCATGACTACTTCAGTTGTCAGTCATAGTTCGGCTGTCACCCTTCCAGAATTTTCATTTTTTCTAGCTGTAGTGGTGGGCCTGAACTTTGTCCTATAGTTCTTCAAGCCAGTAAAACTGCAAGTTACTATTGGAATTTTAATCTCCCCACATCATGTCTGTTATGAGCCTCTCTCAGATAAAAATTCACAAAAATGGGAAACTTACTTAGGCTCTTCTGTTTTCCCAGTATCAATTCTTGTCCAGATTTTTCTTGTGTTTGATCATTCTCTGTTACCTTCAGGTAGTTGGTTTTATATTTTGCTCAGAAATGAAATAGTTATATGCGGGAGACTTAATCTGATAGAAATCTATTCAGCTATTATTGTAAATGGAGCTTCCCAGTCTTTGACTTTTTAGTGTATTTTAACTAACTTACTTAACTTACTTTAGAGTGTATTTAATTTTTCATACACTGGAAGGAACTTAATTCATTCTAACTGCTTTATCTCCTCACCTATTTTTGCTATTGTTATCTTACATTTTAATCCTACATATATTTTTACTCTGTAAGCCATTATTATTATTTAAAAATCAGTATTTACTGAGAATTTTTATCCCTTTAAAAGCTCTTCATTCTTTTCTGCAATTCTGTGTTTCCCTCTAGGATCTTTTGCCTTCTGCATTAAGCACTTTTTTTAGTATTTCTTTTAGTGAGGGTCTGCTGACAGTGAATTCTCTCATTTTATATTTATCAGAGAATGCCTTTTTTGCCTTCATTTCTGAATGGTATTTTCAGGTGGTTAGAATTGCAGAATCTTTTTTACTTTTTTTTTTTTTTTTTTAAGATAATATGCATTGTCTTCTGGCTTCCATACTTTGAGTTGAGAAGTTATCGTTCTCTTTCTCCTTTGAAAGTAATATGTCCATTCTCTGACTACTTTTTATGTTTTCTCTATTTTTGGTTTTCAGCAGTTTTTATATGATTTCTCTGAGTGTGGTGGTGTTTCTGTTTTTTTTGTGCTTTCAAGTTTATAAAGTTTTTTTTCTTTATATGCTATTCCTCATTCTTGGAAAATTCTTGCTAAATATCTCTTCAAATATGGCTTCTGCATATTCTTTCTCTCTTGTCCTTGTGAGATTTCGATTACATATTAGACCTTTCCACCATGTGCCATGTAGCTTTTGACTCTTTAATATTTTCAAAGGTTTTTTTCTCTTTGCTTCAACCTTGATGCTTTCTTCAGTTCATTCATTCTCTCTTCTGTTATGGGTAGTCTGATGTTTCAACCATCTACTAAATTCTTGAATAGAATGTATATTCTACTTTTATTGGGTGGAGTGTCCTAATTGTCTGTGAGGTCTGTTTGGCTTGCAGTGTTCTTCAAGTTTTGCATTTTTTTGCCTGTCTTCTGTCTCGTTGCTCTACCCTTTATTATTTGTCTATTTCATTCTTCAATTCTGTCCATTTTTGATTCACACATTTTGGGGCTCTGCTGTTAGGTGCATATATATATTTATAATTGGAATATCTTCATATAGGATTCACTTGTTTATCATTTTAAAATATCATCTTTATCTGTAGTGACAATTTTTGCCTAAAGTCTATTTTGTCTGATTTTATTTATTTATTTTAATTTCCTCCCACTTTTATTGAGATGTAATTAACACATAACACTGTATTAGTTTAAGGTGTAAATGATTTCATATCTGTATATATATTAAAATGATTACCACAATAAGTTTAGTTAACGTCTATCACCTCAGAGTTACTATTTATTTCTTTTGATGAGAACATTTAAGATCTACTGTTTTAGCAACTTTCAAACCTACAATAGAGTATTGTTAACTACAGTTACAGTGCTGCACATTGCATCCTCATTACTTAGTTATCTTATAATGAAGTTTGAACTTTTTAACCACCTTCACCCATTACCCCCAGCCCCCACCACCCATCTCTGGCAACCACTTATCTGTTCTCTGTTACCTGTAAGTTTGTTTTTCTTAGATTCCACATATAAATGATATCATACAAGTGTTTGTCTTTCTCTGTCTGACTTATTTCACTTAGCATAATGACTTCAAGTTCCATTTGTCACTAATGGCAAGATTTCCTTCTTTTATGTGGCTGAATAATATTCCATTCTATGTGTGTGTGTGTGTGTGTGTGTGTGTGTGTATACACAAATCCCTTCGTCTGTTAATGGACAGTTAGTTTGTTTCTGTGTATTGATTATTGTAAGAAATGCTGCACTGAACATAGGGGTGCAAATGTCTTTTTGAGATAGTTTCTTTCATTTCCTTCAGATATATGTCCAGAAGTGGAATTGCTAGGTCATATGGTAGTTTTATATTTTGAGGAACCTCCATACTGTTTTCCTTAGTGTCTTTACCAATCGACATTCCCATCAGCATTGCACAAGGATTCCCTTTTCTCCAACATTTGTTATTTTTTGTAATTTGATAATAGCCATTCCAACAAGTATGAGGTTTTATCTTCTTCTGGTTTTGATTTGCATTTCCCTGATGATTAATGATGTTGAGCACCTTTTTCCTGGACCTACTGGCCGTCTATATGTCTTTCTTGGAAAAAATATCTATGCAGATTTTCTGCCTATTTTTAAATTGGATTTTTGTTTTTGTTTTTTTTTTTTGTCTATTGAGTTATATGAGTTTTTAAAAATATATTTTGGATATTAACCCTTTATCAAATATATGATTTGCATATATTTTTCCCACTTGGTATGTTGCCTTTTCATTTTATTGATGATTTCCTTTGTAGTGCAGAAGCTTTTTAGATTGATATAGTCCCACTTGTTCATTTTTGCTTTATTGCCTTTGCTTTTGATGTCAAATTCAAAAAATCTTAGCCAAGACTGATGTCTAGCAGCTTAATCATTTGTGCTTTCTTCTAGGAGTTTTATGGTTTCAGGTCTTACATTCATTTTTAATCCTTTTTGAGTTGATTACTATGTATAGTGTAAGATAGTCTTCCAGTTTCTTTCTTTTACACGTGACTGTCCAGTTTTCCCAACGCCATTTACTGAAGAGACTATAATTTTCCCTTTGTACGTTCTTGACTCCTTTGTCATAAATTAATTGACTATATATGTGTGTTTTTATTTCTGGGCTCACTATTCTTTTCCATTGATCTATGTTTCAGTTTTTATTGCAGCACCTACTGTTTTGATTACTATAGATTTGTAATACAGTTTGAAATAGGGAGTGTGATATTTCCAGCTTTGTTCATCTTTCTCAAGATTGCTTTAGCTATTTGAGGTCATTGTGGTCCCATGCAAATTTTAGGGTTCTAGTTCTGTGAAAATGCCATTGAAATTTTGACGGGGATTGATTTGATCACTTTGTGTACATTTGAACAATATTAACTCTTCAATCCATGAGTGCAGAGTATCTTTCCATTTATTTGTTTCTATTTCAGTTTCTTTCACCAATGTCTGATAGTTTCCAGTATACAGGCCTTTCTTCTCCTTAGTTAAATTTATTCCTAGGTATTTTATCCTTTTTGCTGCTATTGTAAATGGAATGGTTTTCTTAATTTCATTTTCAGGTAGTTCATTGTTACAAACCCAGCTGATTTTTGTATATTGATTTTGTATCCTCCATCTTTATTGAATTTGTTTATTAGTTCTAACAGTTTTTTTGGTAGAGTCTTTAGGGTTTTCTATACATAGCATCATGTCATCTGCAGATAGAGACAGATTGACTTCATCCTTTCTGATTTGGATGCCTTTTATTTCTTCTTTTGTATAATTGCTCTGACTAGGACTTCCTGTACTATGTTGAATAGGAGTAGTGAGAGTGGGCACTCTTACCTTGTCTGTGATCTTAGAGGAGAAGCTTTTAGTACTTTATAGTTGAGTATAATGTTAGCTATGGGCTTGTTCTATATAGCCTTTATTAAATTGAGTACATTCCTTATATACTCAGTTTGTTGAGAGTTTTTATCATGAATGAATGTTGAATTTTGTCTAGTGCTTTTTCTGCATCTATTGAGATGATCATATGATTTTTTTCCTTCATTTTGTTAATGTGGTGTATCACATTGATCGCTTTGTGGATGTTGAACCATTCTTGTATGCCTAGAATAAATTGGTTTTATGATGGTGTATGTATTTCAATACATTGTTGAATTTGGTTTGCTTATATTCTGTTGATGATTTTGCACCTATGTTCATCAATAATATTGGCCTGTAATTGTCTTTTTTGCACTATCCATGTCTTGTTTTGATACCAGGGTAATGTTGGCCTTGTAAAATATATTTGGAAGTGTTCCATTCTCTTCTGTTTTTGGAAGAGATTAAAGATTGATATTAATTCTTTTTAAAATGTTTAAATCTTTAAGCCATCTACTCCTGAACTTTTCTTTATTGGGGGATATTTAGTTACTGATTCAATCTTTTTACTAGTTATTGGTCTATTCAGATATTCCATTTCTTCATAATTCAGTCTTAGGGAATTGTATGTTTCTAGGAATTTTTCTGTTTCTTCTGGGTCATCCAATTATTATTATTATTATTTTTTTTTTGGTGTATACATTGTTCATAGTAGTCTCTCACGATTCTTTGTATTTCTGTGGTGTCAGTTGTAACATCTTGTCATTCACTTTGAATTTTCTTTGAGTCCTCTCTTTTTCTTGGTAAGTCTAGCAAAGTTTTGTGAATTTTGTAATTTTGTTTATCTTTTTTAAGAAACAGCTCTTTGTTTCATTGATCTTCTCAGTTGTCTTTTTAATCGCTATTTCATTTATTTCTGCTCTAATCTTTATTCCTTCCTTATACTAACTTTGGGCTTAGGTTCTTTTTTTTCCTGTTCTTTGAGATATAAAGTTAGAATGTTCTTTTGAGCTGTTTTCTTTTTCTTAACATAGGTGTTTATCGCTATGAACTTCCTTCTTAAGTTTGCTTTAGCTACATCCCATACATTTTGGTATGTTGTGTTCCTTTATTGTTTATCTCAAGATATTTTAAAGTTTTTCTTTTGATTTCTTCTTTGAATCCTTGGTTGCTCAGTATCATGTTGTTTAATGTTTTTGAATTTTCTAGTTTTCTATTTGTAATTGGTTTCTTGTTTCATACCATTATGGTTGAAAAAGATGCTTGATATGATTTCAGTCTTTTGAAATTTATTAAGACTTGTTTTGTGTCCTAACACATGATCTATCATGGAGAATATTACATGTTCCCTTGAGAAGAATGTGTATTCTGATGCTTTTTGGATGTAATCTTCTGTACATATGTGTTAGGTTCCTCTGGTCTAATGTATTTTTTTTTCTTTTTTTTAAAGTCTTTATTGAATTTGTTACAATACTGCTTCTGTTTTATGCTTTGGTTTTTTTTGGCCGTGAGGCATGTGGGATATTAGATCCCTGACCAGGGATCGAACCTGCAGCCCCTGCATTGGAAGGCGAAGCCTCAACCACTGGACCGTAGGGAAGTCCCGGGTCTAATGTATATTTTAAGTTCAGTGTTTCCCTTTGACTTTCTGTCTGGATGATCTATCCATTATGGACAGTGGGATATTGAGTCCCTTACTGTTTTATATTGGTGTCTATTTCTCCCTTCAAATCTGTCATTATTTCCCTTGTATATTTAGGTGCTCCTATGTTGGATGTATAAATATTAATAAATGTTATATCTTTTTGTTGGATTGACCTCTTTATTATTATATAATGACCTTTGTTTTCTCTTTTTCCAGGCTTTGGCTTGAAGTCTGTTTTGTCTAATATAAGTATAGCTACCCTGCACATTTTTGTTTCCATTTGCCTGGAATTATCTTTTTCTGTCCCTTCACATTCAGTCTGTGTGTGTCTTTAAATTTGAAGTGTATTTGGATGTCTGTTTCCTTCCCCAGGTTAGGGAAGTTTTCAGTCATTATGTCTTGAAATAAGCTTTCTTCCCTTTTCTCCCTCTTTTCTCTTTCTGGGATTCCTATAATGTGAATATTGTTCCACTCGATGGTATCCCATAAGTTCCTAAGCTATCTTCACTCTTTTTCATTCTTTTTTTTCCTTTTGCTCCTCTGATTGGACAGACTCTGCTCCTCTGTCTTTGAGTTTGCTGATCCTTTCTTTTGCTTCACCTAGTCTTCTGTTAACCCCCCAGTGTATTTTTCAGTTCAGCTGTATTCTTCAGCTCTGTGATTTATTTCGTAAGTTCTTGTATTTTTTATTTCTTTGTTGAAATTCTCACTTTGTTTATGTATTGTTCTCCTTGTCAAACATCTTTATGGCCATTATTTTGAACTCTTATCAGGTAAATCACTTATCTCCATTTCATTAAGGTCTGTTTCTAGGGTTTTATATTGTCCTTTTGTTTGGAACATATACCTCATTTTTTTCATTTTCCTTGACTATTTATGTTAGTTTCCATGCATCAGATTGAACAGCCACCTCTCCTAGACAGGAGTGAAATCATGTAGGAGTTGAAACTTATCCTTCCACGTGACCTTAGCTCTTAATTGTCTCTCAAACTTTTGTGATTGTCCAGACATCCTTCTTTGTTCTTAGTGGCTCCCAGTAGTTGAGGGTATGCCGAGATCTTGCGGTGTCCCATAGGGGAGGATTTCAGTCAGCACCCAGGTGCAGACTGATTGGAAGTCAGACTCTCAGGCAGCAGCTTTTACAGTATGCAAATAGACTTCTTTTAGGGAAGGACTGCTCACTTTGTACTGAGCCCTCGAAGGATAGCCTGTTAAGAACTGTTTCTTGTTCTTACCACACACAAAACACACACACACACACACACACACACACACACACAAAAGAATACAAGGAAATTTTTGGAAGTTATTAAATCAATTATACTTCAATAAAGCTAAAAATAAAAGATGAAAAAAAAAGAAAAGAACTGCTTCTTTGTTTGCTACAGTCCTGTTGAACTCATGGATACAAACCTCACTGGCCACCAGAATCAAGTGATAAAGAGGTGCATTACCTGGACAGCAGCTGCAAAAGCTAGGGTGCCAGATGGGTCCACAAATCTTCTTTCAGGGAGATACTGGTGACCTGGAGTAGGGTAGAAGGGGTGCGAAGATGGCACCCATTGGCCTAGGCTGGCAACTTTTACTCACGCAGCTGGAAAAGCCCAAGCTGCCTGTGGGTGTGGCTCCAGGTTCTGGTGTGGGCAAAGTGGGATTTATGCAGCTGATGTCTTATACTTGCGTAACTGCAGATACCTTGGATGGCTCCAGTGTGGTTCCTGGCTTCAGCAGGAGTTGGGGGAGGTCGTGTAGATGGAGTAGGGAGGAACTCAGGCTGCTGGCATCAACTAGCTCAAAAACCTGTGGGACAAAACCTTGTGAGATATGCAAGGATCCTTGATGAATTGGTGGCCATTTGCTTCATCAGTGGTGAACTCTGCTAAGATTGTTTGCAGAGCAGATCTCTGTGAACCGACCATCGCTCTGCTGCCTATCTGCTAAAAGTAGCCTCTGCTTTTCTTCCTTGTTACTAGCTGGCTCAGTGTCTCAGCTTTGCTGGTCTGGGTGGGGTGAAACCGAAGTCAGACTTTTGTGTAGTGCCCCTAGAGGCTATAAAAGCTGGTTTGCTCATCTTGCTGTTTCTTTTCTGGCGAGAAGAAAATTTTCTATCTTGGAAGTTCCTTCTTGGTGCTGAACAGTGCCAACATAGGTTATGGAATGATGCAGACAAAATGAACTTGTCTTCTTTCTTTTCTTGTGCAATTACTCTGGTTTTTTTATTCCACTGTGTGCTAAAACTTACTAAATATACCCTAGTGACCTCCCAGAGCTATTTTTGTTCATGGAGAGCTGTTCAATTGTTGATCTTTGTGGGGAGACAGGGAAGCTAGGTTCTCCTATGTCACCTTTTTTTTTTTCTTCCACCAGAACTATTCTTTTTAATACATATGTTTTTGTGTACCAGCTTACTCATACTATTAACGAGGTTACTCTGCTGGAGTATTAATTTCAAGGGACATGACAATAGTTCAACCATGAAATTTATTATATATATAAATTTCAGCTTAGGATTTATATTATATATATAGCTCAGCCATATTTCTCCCAAAGTTTGGCTAAGCATGTTTCTCCTTCTTCTGTGGTATAGTTTGAATGGATTCATTCTAAGCAATGAATACAAAACCCTCAGCGATTATGGACCCTATGCTTTTGAAATTATGAATGTTAACAGAGAAAAGTGACAAATAATAACTATTCATAAGAGTGATTTTTCAGATTTATTTAATCCTTTTTGCAATAAATACTAATATTTTACACATAAATTTAAATAAATTACATTTAAAAAATATAATGTGATGTATTTTATGTTTATAGGGAGTACATATGCTCCTTCAGTCTCTCATATTGGTTGATTTTTCTCAGAATCTGACCTAGACTTTCCTAAATCTGCATTGATTTATTACAGAGTGCTGTTTGTTGTTCCATTAAGTTTGATCATTAGATTCATTAGTGGGGTAGTTAAGACAGATATTGTTAATTATATGTAAAATAAATTTATGCATAAATATATAAAACATATTTATACGTTTTCATAAATATTAGGTGCTAGAATGGCATATGGTATACTAGATACAGCTGTCAAATGTTTTCAGGACTAGTCAGGTTAGTATTTGTATTCAACTGTGAGGAAGTTCAGGCTGAGACAATGAAAGAAAAAACTCAAAATAATTTTTCTGTCCCTGCCTTGTGTAACTGGAGTTTGAAAGTGAAGTGGATGAATATTAATTAGATACTGTTCAACATGTTTTTCTGAATGACCATTTTTTTGTAGCTAATGAGATGACCTTAAAATATATATATTTTATGGACTGAGAAAATAATAACTCTTCTGTTATGTGGAAGACTGATATAGATGTTTAAAAATAGGATTTTTGAAATGAAAGTTGATTGTCCATATATTAAGAACATTTTCTTTAAAATTTTATAGCAAGTGCAGTAATCATACTATTAATCAGAACTCTCTATTAGTTGATATACCTAAACTTACTTTACAAATATTTACTGATGTCCTATGATGTGTTAGGCACCATTCTTGGTGATGAGGAAACTTTAGGGGACAAAATAAGGTCTTGGCACTCATGGAGCATACATTCAGGTCAGAGAGTCACCATCAAAAAAATAAACACATGTTACATGGTAGTAAGTATTCTGAAGAAAAATAATGCACTGTGAGACACATCGTGATAGAGAGTAGTGGTGCTATTTTATGTATGGTGGTGAGAGAAAGCTACTCTGATCAGGGGGCATTTGAGAAGAAAACTGGAAGGAGTGAACTTTTTTAGATATTTGAGGGAAGAGCGTTCTAAGTGGAGGGATCAATAAGTGTCAAGCTCATGAAGCAGGAGTTTGCCTAGCAAGGAGGCCAGTGTGGCTAGATCCAAGAGAGCTGTGGGGAAGAGAATAAGTGACCTCAGAGGGACAGATGTGGGATCATGTGTCCTAGGGCCTTGTTCGGCCCATGTAAGCACATAGGTTTTACTCTGAGTGAGGTGGAAAGCCATTGGTGTGTTTTAAATAGAAGAGCAACATGGAACCTATTGGAGTGTTTTAATCGGACTCTTTATCCATCTCTCCATCCTTCCATCTATTCATTCATTCATTATTCAGTTATATAGTTAATATTTATTAAACTCCTACTGTGTTCTAGGTACTGGGTTTAGTGTGAAGGGATACAAAGATGAATAAGCAGTCTGCTCTTATGAATCTCATTAATGGGTATGCAGAGGGGAAAATTATTATTATAAAATGTGCTGTTATGGAAACATGAGCAAAGTATGAGCTCTGTGGAAAGAAGCTTTTCAGGGAACATGTGTATGGAGAGGAGGGGGAATGCCAGACTTTTCACAGAGAAAGTGGAGTATGTCAATTTGAAATTTAGGAGTTTCTAGCTTCTTCTTTTTTTTTTTTTTTTCTAGCTTCTTGTTGGAAGTGAATTAGCATTGGGTTAGAGGTGAGAAAGTTTGTGGTGTGTCTTGGATATTGGGAATAGTCTAGGTAAGTGCTTCTCGGATGTGAATATGCATCTCAGTCACTTGGAGTTGTAGGGGTCAGGGGCATTGTTGTAAAATAGTTTCTGATGTAATAGTAGATCTGGACTGGGGTCGGAGATTCTGCATTTCTTTTACATTCTAAGATGTTCCTGTTGTAGCTGGTTCAGGGATCACCCTTTGATCAAGAAGAGACTAAGTGGGCAAGTGGATTATATAGTTGAGGAGAAATAGTAGAAAGATTTTATTTTTTCAATTTTTCGTATCCTTAAATAATTTTTTTCAAATGCTTATAGTGGTGCTTTTCAGTGCATGATTTTGGGGGGATATATTTACAGAGTAGTAAATAACAACCTAAATTCTGGAATCTGGGTCCCTTATCTGTGTTACTTTGAACAGTTTACTTAACTTTTCTAAGTCTCAGTTTTGTCATTTAAAAAATAGTCTTATAATAATACGTACCCCATAGGAGCTTTATAAAGATTACAGGAGGCAATGCATGATGGAGCAATAAATGTTAGGTCTTAAAAAAGCACTTCTTATGTCATTTTAGCAAATTTGAGGGGTTTTTTTCTGTATTGGTGGTGATTTATCTTCTCTTTTTCCTGATCTCACTTATAATCTGAATTATTGGTGAGCTAACTGACAGTCTTTGCCAGAGAAAAGGACAAAGCTAATTGGTTCATATGGGATTGAAACCTGTGACCTTTGATTTCTTAGCACCCTGCTCTTAACTAGCTATATTCGGAATGACTGCCTCCTCTTATCTCAGAGTGATTGTTTATCTTTTCCATGCAGAAGTACTGTTTCTTGCCTTGGAGGAATATCTTGCAGTAGAGGACAGGAGAGAAACCTAAGCCTTAAAATTACTCTGTTTATCTGTGAATGAGATATACTCTATGTGGCTAACAGCAGGCGATAAGATTGTGAATTTTAACTACAAGCTTGTTAATTTTTATTTCTTTGCACAGATACTCTATTCCCTCTTTTCCTAACTGTTAGAGAATTGTCCTTTTGTATGTTGTTTTAGCTTATGTTCTCACTTTCTTTTAAAAAAATTTTATTACTAAATATTTGAAATCTACAAAAGAATAAATGTAATGTCTGTGTACCCATCAGTAGCTATCACCAATACTCTTGATGCTACCTATGTGCTACTCTCTTATCCCATCTTACTTCTTTTCTTGGACTTCGGTTGATTAATTCCTGCCTTTTAAAACTATGTTGTGTTAAATAATATAAATGATTATAAATAATACATTGTTTCTTATAGCTTTTATTTAAACCTTAGCCATATCATACTCTATGTATATCATGCTTTGCAGCTAGATTTTTTCTTTGAATTTTATTTTGTAATGTAACTCATTGTTCTTGAGCGTAGCTATAATTTTCCTCTTCTGTGCAACAGTCTATTGTATGAATAAGCTACAATTTATTTATCCACTCCTTTTGTCAATGAACATTTTTTGTTTTAATTTTTTTAGCTATAGGAATATTTACACACTGCTGCTATGAACTTTCTAGTACATGTCTCCTGACACACATATGCAAAACTTTCTCTAGCATATATTGCTAAGGGTGAAATCACATGTCATGAATATGCAGATATTCAGGCTTATAAGAAAATGCCAAATTATTTGCCAAAGTGGCTGTCTCAAATTATAGACTTCTTAGTTTCATTCTTAAAAGAAGTAAAATGATACCTCATTCTGGTTTTATTTTGTATTTCTTTGATGTCTAATGAGCTTGAGCATCTTATGTTTATGTTATATGAAATACTTGTTTGTGTCCTCTGCCAGTTTTTCTATTAGAATGTTTATCTCTTTGTTGAAATTCTTTATTTTGCATACTAATCTTTTGTTAGTTATTACATTAGTATTAGATATAATGTCAGCTTCTGTATTACATAAACCCCAAATCTCTGAGGTTTAACACGATTTATTTCTTATTTATATATAAGAGTTTAATGTGGGTATTACTTGGATTTTCAACTTCCAAACAATGATTTAGAGATCTAGTCTCCTTTTATCTTTTGGATCCACTAGCTTTAAATGTGGCTCCTAAAGTTGTTCTGAAATCACCTCTATTCCAGCCAGCAAGAAGGGAAAAATGTCCTAGAGAATCACATTAGGAAGTTTTTAAGAATAAGACTTAGAAGTGGTACATATCACTTCTGCTGGCATGTCCTTAGCTATAACAATTATTTGGCCACATGTTATCTAACTGCAAAGAAGCTTGGGAAATATGTGCGCCCAAATATTGGGAGGTATGTGTCCATTTCCAAAAAAAGGAAATGAGTTTGGAGATCAACCAGCAGTCTCAGCTATCAATTATGATTGTTGCAAATATCTTCTTGCTTATAGCTTTTCTTTTCACTTATTCTACGGTGTCTTTTGAAAAATGAAGTTATCATTTTAATGTCATTGAATTTCTCAATATTTTCTTCTCAACTTTGGTGCTTATTGTATCTTGTTTAATAAATCCTACTTTATCTTAAACTCATAAAGATATTTTCCTAGATTTTCATCTAAAGGCTTATAGTTTTGACTTCCACATATGAGTCTTTAATCTATGTGGTATTGATTTTTGTTGTGGTGAAGAAGATAATTCAGTTTAATTTTTTTAAAATCTGGATATCTGTTTCAGTGCTATGCATTGTGCTAATAATCACTCCATTTCTCAGTGATCTACAGTGCCATCTCTGACATTTATTATTGCATGTATATATGGGTTCATATTTAAGTGGGTCCATTTGCATTGGGTGATTTTTTTAAAAATCTCTGAAATAACAGCACTGTATTTATTATTGTAGCTTTATAATGAGTCTTGATAACTGATACGACAGGTCTCTTTACCATATTATTCTTCAACAGTGTTTTGAATATTATTGATCCTTTGCTTTTTAGTATAGTGTTATAACCAGCTATCGAGTTCCCTGAAAAATCTCGTGGAGATTAATTTGAGGAGAACAGATATTTTTGTCATTTTAAATGTTTCTATTCCTGCATATGCTGTCTTCTTCAAGTTAGGTCTTCCTTAATGTATTTAAATAATTTTTGTAGTTTTACAAGTTTTTGTAGTTTTTATAAAGTTTTGTAGTTTGTATAAGACCTCCATAGAGGTCATATATCTCTTTATTAGATATGTAATATGTAATGTCTTTTAGTAGATTCTGAGTAGCTTACATTTTTGTTGCTGTTTTAGATACTTGCATTTTTATTAGGTTTTCTGTTTCTTGGATATAGCAGTGCAAATGATTTTTAAATGTTTATCTTATTTCCAGCTATCCTAATAATCTCTTAATAATTCTAAATTTTTTTTAAACCCTCTGGGTTTTCTATGCAAACAGTATGTGATGCTGGCAGTTTTGTTTCTTCCTTAAAAATCCTAATTTGTTATACTGATCTTTATACATTTTACCATATAAAAGTTCAATAGAAGTGGTTTGAGTGGGTGTCCTTGCCTTGTTCCTAATTTTAAAGGGACTATTTCGCCATGGACTATGACGTTAGCCATAATTTTCTTATGGATACCCTTTTATCAGATTAAGGAGTCTGATAAACTAATATCATAAATGGTGATAAATTTTATCAAATGTTTTATCTTTAGATACCTGGGACATTTCTAACCTTTTATATATTGCTTTATTCATCTTACTGATATTTGTTTTTTAAGTCTCTATGTATGACTGAAATTGGTCTGTTATATAACTTTTTGTACTATCTTTATCTGGTTTTGGTAATAATAGGGCCCTCATACAATGTGTTATTGAGCTAAAGAAAGAATTAGAAAATTGGACTATTAAGATGACAAAATTACTCAGAATATAGTACAAAGATACAGCATGATGGGGAATATGAAAGAGGTGAGTGGACATGGAGGAGAGAGTGAGAGTCTAATTGTAAAAGGTGAGATAGAGAATAGAGGAGTGGTAGTAGACTCTTCAGCTATATTTTGGTTTTTTTCAAATCTGCCTGGTCAGTTTGACTTTAAGTCTGCAAGCTTCTTACTGCTTCACTTTTTGGTTTTTACTTTTTTCTTTTTTAAAATAATTCACAACTAGCATGAGAGTATGACAATTCCAAGAGAAACTCCCATTGACACAGGAGTTAGGTCTTTTATGGTGACTCACATAAATCAGGATAAAAGGCATAATGAGGTTAGATTAGTGAATTCAAGGCAGATAGTGGTGGCAGGCAGTGTATTTGGGGATAGAGAGGGCTTTGCCTAAGGTTCCTTATTGACATCTGTAGATTGAGGTGAAGAGATCTATGGAAATTAGGTCTTAGCCCCAATGCGTGGCCTTTCCTTCAGCCCCAAATGATGGTGGAAGAAAACCTAAGGGAGGCGTGGTCTTAGACCCTGCATGTGGCTCTGTGTTTGTATAAAGGGTATACAAAGTACATGAATAAAATGTATTTTATATAATTGGAATCATACAGTATATGAATTTGTGTCCTGCTTATACAATTACCATTTCATTATAATGTGATTAAACATTTGAAAACATGTTTATGACTACCTAATAGTCTAATGTAGGAATGTACCATTTTTTTAACCTAAATATTTCCCTACTCTGGGGCATTTAACTTATTTCAATATATATTTTTTCTATTTCCTCTGATTTCATACTATGATGAACATTTTCATTCGTCTATCTTTATCCTCATCACTTGTTTCTGTAGAATGAATTCTTAAAAGTAAAATCTCAATGTCAAAGATTATGAACCTCAGGCTTTTGAGTATATACCATGCACACTAAACTACATTCCAGAAAGATTATACCAAATTATCTTCTCACAGTGTATGAGAGTGCCCACTTTTTATAACCTTGCAAGCTTTGTTATCATCTAAAAATAGCCTTGTTAATTCATTCTTTTGTTTTTCATCTCTGGAAACTAGTGAGGTTTTTCACTTTCACTTTTCACTTGATTTTTTTTGCAAATGTTCTATCAGTTTGCATTTTTTTAAAAAATGTATTTATATACATGATCTCAAATATATACTAAGGAAATAAACTTTACATAATATTTATCACACATATTTTCACAGTTTATTGTTTGTCTAGTTCATTAATGATTTCTAGACCTTCTAGACTCAGTTCTAAGATTATTATTGATAACTTTTTCCTGAACCTTTTTTCTTAAGATTGAGATGTACACCTCTTTTGTGCATTAGCAGGTATTAAACTTCATTGTTTTCCTTGTCTGTCTCCCCTCTGAACTGTGGGCTCCTTGAAAGCAAGAAAAGTTGGTGTCATGCTTTTATCCTCACTGTTCTTTGCCAGTGATTGATTTCGATAAATGCTTTTTAAATGAACATATGAAAAAGTGTATATCCTGGTTCCATACCCATTTAGCCTATCCCAAAGTGATCTAAGTATTCTTTGACACAACAATTCCAATAAGTAGGAGGGAGAGCATTAAAGCATCAGTTTTGCAAGGGATTATCTTGTTATGATGTGGAATAGTTGTCATTTCTTTAACAGTGCTGAATTGATTATGTATAATTTTCCAACATAGCAAAGGAGAAAAAATATCAGTATTAGTTAGCTCTGATTTCTTGCCAATCAGGGAGTCTAGTATTGATAGTAGCTACTTGGCATCAACTAAACTATTTTAATTTCTTAGTTGGCAGAAAGGAGATCAGATTGTAGTAAGTTAACTTAGACTCAGAATGCTATTAAGTCTTGTCATACTGTAGTTGGGAAATATTATGCCAGAGTTCATAATTGGTTCACTTTTGTTTGCTTTTTATGATTTTTATTCTCTTATTGTTTCAATTATACTTTTTTCTCATTTTCAACATGGAAGAATATCAGTCTTATACTTTCTCTAGATATCTTACTGCTATAGCACCAAAATTATTTTTTAATTATTTAGGACAAATGTCGTATATAAGTAATTTTAAATTATACTTATCATCTTATTTCACACTTAACTAATTTTTAATTTGTATATGTAAATTCATTTTGAAAAGTTGATTTACTCTACAGCATTATTTTAAGTAAAAACTGCTTTGTAATTTATTGCTTGATTTAATTATACACACCTAGCTTATATTTTTCATCTATTTGTATAGGTAGGCATGGCCACAGAAGTATATGGGAAATGATCTCCTGACAGTTTCGTATTTAATCAACCTTCGGGAGAAAACAGTAATAAAATTATATTATGACATCATTTTTAACCTTGATAAAAGAAGAACTTTTTTATTTAAAAGAAAAATTTGAAGTTTTTGTCTTTTATAGGTTAACTATAAACTTTTTTCTTTCCTAAAGCTATTTGTGTATTATATCCACAACATTTAAGCTCGTTATAATCATATAACTCCACTTCCCTGCTTGAAAAATAAACTATTTCTTCTAAAAAAAAAAAAAGGCTTCCAATAGATATTCTGATATTTTAAGCCTGCTTTAAGTTCCAAGCAGTATGAAACAGCCCAAGATATTAAAATCTAGAAATGTATCACGTATAATAGAAACCGCAACTCAGCTTTAACTACTCTATAGTGGCACTTCTCTTGCCGCTATAATAAAACTTAAGAATGTTTTAGTGATTTTTTTTCCCTACTATTATTCAAAATTACATTACCCTTACCGAAATCTGAATGGCTTTTAGTGGATTAATTAAACTGTAGCTGGTTTGCCATCTGGGTGCAGCTTGTTTAGCTGCCTTTCCATGGAAAGATTTCTCATGGAAGAAAGACTATTTTTTTTTGTTAGAATACAGCTGCTAGGATTCACTTTCTAAAAAAGAAATAATTATTCTTTCTTACATGAGATTTGTGATGAAATTCAATTTGTAAAATAAAAAACCGTATTTTTGCCTTTCTTTTTAACAGTTATTCATAGTACAACACAAGTTTTTAATATTTTTTATAAATTTGTAAAAAATATATTTTGTGTCTTGATAACTTGTAATATTAAATAGATCTTAGGTTTAGGCTAGATGTGAAAAAATGGAAAAGAGGGAATTAACTAAATCTGATTTTTATGGCTCAAGTGGTTTCATTAAATTAGAGTGCTCTGTGTTGTTCATTAATGAACTTGTGCCATATGTTTTAACTGTTCTGGTCAATAGCTGATAAAGAAAGGCTTTTGGGTTTGCTTTTTCTTTATTTTTTTATTTTTATTTTTTGTAAAGCTGGATAAAAATATCCATGTGATGGGCTTTTATCAGAGGAGTTACTTTGAATTCAGTAACTACTACTGAGGCAATATGGCTCGCAATTTGCGACACAAAGGTAGTCATACATTATTGGAATACAGCCTACTGCGCTTCACATTACACAGATGTGAAGGCCTGATTATAGCTGCTTCATAATTAACAGTGATCCGATTGGTTTTGTGGCATAAATGGTGCATGTGTAGAACATTAGCCATGGCACTCTCATTCAAATTCAACTCAAGGGCTCAGCGGCAGGCGGGTCACGAGCTTCAGGGAGTAGAAGCACAAGCTCCTCCATATGTTCTTGCTGCATCTTACTATGGCTATGAGTGCAAGATAAGTTCCCCAAAGAACCTAATCGTGTTCTGTAATTACAGCGCGGCTTTCTGCTGGCTAGAAATGAGGGAGAAGCTAAAACACTCCCTCATCAGATAATTTGTAAATTACTTTACATGGCGGATGCCTAACTCAGTTGGTTTTCAACTGCTGAAATTATAAATAATTGTAACAGATGTGGCAATATGGCTGGCCTCCAATAAATGAGGCCCTTGATAATTTGGCCAACCCTTTGACAGGCCAATTTAATAAAATGTGAACAAAATCTTCTTGCTAATAATTTATCATCCTTTTTCCCAGTAGAATAAATTTAATTACCCTAGCAGTTAACAAGGTCACACCCAGATGCCAAACTCGGCTACAGTTTTGATAATGCAATCAGGAATTGAGAGGTGATGACAGCGTTGTTGTTTTTTTCATTACCTGGCTTCACATAAACACAGGTGGCGTAGCTTTCTTGTCAGTTTTTAATAATTACAGGCTATTATGGAATGCATAGTTAGCAGATTGAAAACCACACTTTAGTGAATTTGTTTGAGTATGATTGAGGTTTTAATGTATAGAGATGATAATGCATAACAAGCATAGTCCCTTGCTTATACCATTAGTGCACAAATTTTGATTTTTTTACTGGTGACATAAGTGTCAAATGTTTATAAAACTTAGAGTATGCATTATAATAGGTAATGGATTACACATTTCATTCCTTGAATCTAGAAATTCATTTTAGGACACCATTAACAGATATACTTTAAATATTCAGAAATCTGGCAGACTGTGAGGCTTTATAACATACTTTGGAAAAACCTGATTGTGTTTAATTTTGCTTTTTAAGGTAAAAAAACAAATCTATAGAAAAATCACTTAGTCTTTTTATCCTAATTTTTAAGTAAGGCCAGCATTAGTTTACTGTTAGTATTAGAATCTGTAGTCAGTGTGTATACTACACAGTTAATACTCTAAACACTGTTCTGTGACATGTAAATATCACTAATTATTGTCAGTGCAGCCTGATATTTACATGTCATAGAAGAAATAATTAGCTTTTGGTTTCTCAGTTTCATAACAAAGATACTGTTGTCTATTGGATGTGACTCTAAGCCAGTAAAGCATCCATTTGTAATCCATTCAGTGTTAAGCTTTATATGGTGTATGGAAATAAATTTATGACATTAAAATTTCCCCTTTTATTTTGCTGTGCCCTGATTTGGCTTTACCACACAAGTGTTAGATACTAAAGGAAAGTTTAATTTGAATACTTTATAGTACTGAATTTTTCAGTATTGTGTTATTAGTTTGGTGTTTATGAGAGGAAATGGTGACATTTTAAAGTTTACCTAAATGTGGTAAATAATTTCATTATATTTTGTGATCTCTAAGTATAATCTGAGTATATTTGGGTTAAAAGTGAATGGATGGAAGAAATGCAAATACTTATATTTTTTAAAAGAGAGTGCTAGCTGTCTTTGTTGACACATTTATTACTCAATTTCATAGTCTTTCTAAAAGGGAGGTATAAGTTTAAGTTGGTATACTTAATTCCATTTGTGAACTTTTGTGACAAGACTATTTTGATTTATGATATCATGTTGATTTAATAGTTTTCTTTTTTCTTTATTATCTTAAGACTATATGATTATTATTGAAGTCATCTGTTCTCAGGTTATGGATGAGTCAGCTAACTGTTTTATAAATTGGCAATAGATATATTTCTGCATTTCTAAAATCAATTTTAAATGAAATGTAAGTTTTTGTAGAGATTCAGGATTTCATGAGAAGAAAATTATATGTATATTTGTAAATATATATATATATATATATATATATATATATATATATATATATATATATATGCACTTTTTAAATATTCTGTCTTCTTCCAAGGGGATTTGAGTTGCTTTTCAGAGAACTGTCATTCAAGATGTCAGTTTCTTATATATATATATATATATATATATATATATATATATATATATATATATTCACAGGGATTGGATATTTTATATACACAAATATTACAGATTTTAAACACACATATATGTTTTAACCTATACTTAATTTCCAGTGAGATATTACTTGGAGAGAAACTATTTCTTTTGCTGAGGTATCATGTCCTTTTTAAGTGTTTTTGTTTTGCAATAGGCTATATTATGTGTTGACAGGTTTGGAATTTGTAAATTTCTTAAATAAGTGAGATAATGTATGTGAAATGCTTACCTAAAGCTAGGCACTCAACACTTTTCACTAAATGCTAGTTATTATTATTTTAATGAAGTAGTAAATAAATTAGTATTTTAAATTAAAACTTATTAACAGGACAAAACAATTTAGCTTATAATTCTTTGTAATTGTGATAGTTGTGGAAAAAATTTCTATTTATTAAGCAGTATTCACTCAGCCTCCACTGTAGTAATGCCATACAATGTTGCTTGAATTTAAAGCAACATGACTAGATATTTAATTTATATAATGTTTTAAAAGTAATTGGCACAAGGCTTCACTTCCCCCCTCCTTCTACTCTAATAGCTTTTACAGGAGTTTTTGATCAAAATTGCCTCTGTGAATCAATGTGAAAAAGAAGTTATGTATTAATAATAGTTAATTTAAAGAGATTAGTTCCAATTGGAGGCATTTGGATGCATACTCCACTGATCATTTCTTATCAGATTATCTATGGTCTAGCACCATACCATTATCTTCCAAGATTATAAACTAAAAAGTGCACAAGGATTTTTGACATTAGAGGAAAAAGTTTATTTATGAAATACTAGTAATTCTTAGCAAGAAAAGTTAAATTTTCAAAGATTCTAGGATTTTAAGGGCAATAGATGGAGTGAACTTCCACAGACAGGCGATTGATTGTCTTGATCTTGCTAGGCCTGTAAAGCAGCGCTTAAAAAGGGTAAGAATAAGTAAGGATATATGAAGATATATATTATACCTATAATAGTTATACGTGTAATTATTATGTTTAAAAAGCTGGTTAAGTGAGTATAGTATGAATAGGTGACAAAAGAGTAACTTGACAGTCAAGTAACCTGACAAACACTACTTTGGTAATGTGATCAAGTTCAGTGTCAGCAGTCAAATCATGTTGATAGTGTGTACCCTTGATATGATATGATGGCTTCTGTGATCTTCCGCCCCAAAATTCATAACCCCAGTCTAATCATGATGAAAACATAGACAAATTCCAGTGGAGGGCCATCCTATCAAAACAACATACCTAAATAGTACTCCACAACACTGTCAATGTCATCAAAAATAAGAAAAGTCTGAGAAACTGTCCCAGCCAAGAGTTGCTGACATGACAACTAAATGTAGTGTGGTATCATGGATGGGATCCGGGAAAAGAAAAGAACATTAGGTAAAAACTATGGAAAGTTGAATAAACTAGGGACTTCAGTTAAAAATAGTGTATGAAAATTGGTTCATTAATTTTAACAAATGTACCATATTAATTTTAGTTGTTAGTAATAGGGGAAACTGGGTGGGTGGGGTTGGGAGGTGTAGGAGAAGTCTCTATAGTATCTGCTCAGTTTTTCTGTAAATGTAAAGCTGTTATAAAAAATAAAGCTAGTAATAAAAAAAAAGTTAAAGGTCAGAATTAAAATGGTTTTCCTTTTCTCTTTAAAGTATGGGAACTATATCCCAAACTTATCGTTAGTGAATTCTGAGAGATGATATGATAGAGGCTTTCATTTATATTTCCCCTATCTGTACTGAAATTTTTATACTGAACTTTTTTTCCCTTTTATTTGCAGAAAAAATTACATTTTAAAAACTGTTTAGTGACATGTTCATTGTAAAAAAAATCAAGGAAATTCAGATATGTATGAAGAAAATTCACATATAATACCTCCATTCAGAAATAATGCTGTAAATTCAGGGTTTGGTGAAATTTATGTCTATACAGTATGCTGTATTCTTCTGTAACCTGTGCTTCCTCACTTAACAGTTTATCATGGATATCTTTCTGTATCAACCCTCAGTATGATTAGAACAAAGTCCAAGGCTTGGTACATTATTATGTTCTTTGATTCATATTTCAAAATTTCCCTAGGAAATTTGTAGCAGTTTATACTCCCACCACCATGTTCTCAAGATACAAGAGTCATAAACTGAGTCTGGCCAATATTTTAAAATTAGATTTCTCTTAGAAATTTGAATTCCTCCATTCTTTTGAAAAATCAGTCGATCTGGCAGTAGTGGGCCACATTCCTCTGTGAAAACAACTGGCTGGAGCTGAATAGCTACTACCACAAGTACCCTCCTTATTCCCTCAAAATGAGGGTGACTGCGATTTGATGTTTCATTTTACTTATACTTTTAAAAGTGGTTATATTAAGAGAAATGTGAAATACTTCATGTGCATGTATCTCTAGCAAAAGTGATAAAAGACGAGAGACAAAGAGAGAGAGAAAGAAGACTCCATTTTTGAAAAACTGGGAGCGTGCATAAGTTTCCTTGTGGAAGTAAAGTATATATGTATATGTTCAATATGTATACAAAGTGTCTCTGTCGAATGAATTTTAAAGCTATAATTTAAACATAACTCATTTTACTTATTTATTTACATTATGGCTCCTATTTGAGCTGGAGTTAATCACTACTTTAATAGTATTTTAATTTTGAAGTTCCGTTATTGTTTACTGACGAATTTTAAAGGAATTCTGCCTAAATAAGAAATCTTTTATTATTATAGTAGCAATGTCCACTGTTGGAGGCTTTTTAATATCTTCATAAATATTTTAATGATTTAGAATTGCAGCTTCTTGACCAAATATTCATGTTTTGACATTCTTACCTGTTGCATTATAACCCAATGATGACTTGGAAAACTCATTTATTAAAGAGCACAGGATTGCTTATTGGATGTATCAATAAGCTAAAATTATGTTTTTCCTGTTTTTTTCTAAATTTTTGTTTGATTTTGAACAATTTATTTAAAATTTCTTTGGTAAATGATGTGATATTAATATATTCTTTGTAATTTTATTTAACAAAACCAGAACAAGAATAGGTAGCCTTTGTAAATTGTTCAGATTGGCAGCCCAAAGGAAAAATTTATAAGCATCATAAATCTGTTTATAAAAGAGGAGGAAAGAATAAATAAAAGCCATACAATGGTTAAAGGAAGAGAAAAGAATAGGTCAAACTCCTTTAGAGTTTGGAAGAAAAGTGCTTAAGGTATTTTAATTTGATGTTCAATGCAAGCTAATAGAGTCAGTATTTAATATTGTAAGTGTGGTAACAGTACAATATAAATAACATTCTGAGGAAAATATTCAGTGTTGTGATAGAATAAGATTGGGAAACAAATCAGGTGACTTATATATGAGGAAAGTGTAATAGTATGATGATAGTATAATGTAATAGTGTGGTGATAGTATAATGAGATGATCCTTCTCTTTATAAAAATTACAGGTTAGAATTAGTAAAAATTTGCCTATCCCCTAAAAAAAGAAAAAAGTAGTCAAAACCAGGAGAAGGTAATATTTCTCATCGTTAGTTCAGAAAAGTTAAACATACATATATTTGTTATAATCCTTAGGAATATCATTTAGGAAGGATGGGGCTCTCCACATTTTAAATGAAACTTTTCAGGGCTACTGGATCCATGTTGATAATATTAGAATCATAAGATCTGACTTTTCTTTCCTGGAAATCAACAAAAACTTGGTTTCACTTATGATCTAGTGTTTTTGTTTTTTGTAAATGGAGTGGTTAATTTGAAATAGTATATATGCATGGATTTTAATGGCCAAGTATATTCAGTTAAGATGGTGGTACAATTTTGTTGAATGCTAGTTTTCATGAATAGGTTTCTTACAAACTTAATTTTCCTGTGATTTCTATTGTTAAAATGTGGTGCTTACCATTAACAGTTTATCTGGCATGGGAATAAATTTCAAAGGAGAATACTGTGAACTCTGCTGACTTTAAAAAGTATCAGAGTTCTTTGAGTTATTACTAAATTATAATACATTAAAAGCTAATTAGACCTATAGTGCTGTTGGTTTCCTTTTCTCAGGTTTATATTCAGTGGTATTGCACTGAGCATTTACTGAGGAAATACCTATATGTATAATCATTAATTTGAAACAATTTTATAGATGAGTTGTGTATATCATGCACAACTTTAAATTTTTTCTCCTGAAAATCTGTATGACAGTATTACTTATGAAAATGTTTACACAGACTCTTGGTTATTTTATTGAAAATGCCGTTCTATAAGGATGATAGAAGCTTAGCTAGTGCAGGTTTACAGTTTATTTTTGAAATGAAATGTTCTTTCTTGGAATACTTATGATTTATATAATGTAGTAACATATATAAATATTTGCATGAATGTGTAAATAATGTAAGATACAAACATACTTTTTAAAATAGGTTTCTCAACAGCCATCTTTATCGAGCTTAGAAACCGTAATGGTCTCACAGAAGTCTGAAATTGAGTATTTACAGGAGAAACTGAAAATAGCAAATGAAAAACTATCAGAGAACAGATATACCAACAAGGGTTCCTCAGAGAAGAGCATCTTGACAAGTACTGAAAGGAAACATAAGGTAGGGACATTTGTCATTTTGTGAATTTGTCAGGATGAGGCTGGCAAGGCAAGTGATGAAGTTAAAAAACAAACAGCAGCATTTACTTCTCTGCTTATATTTCTGGAAGCTTTTAAAAAATATTCTGTGTCAAATGTTTTATAAAATCATGGTTGGGAGTAGCAAGTTTTCCCTTTTTGATCTGAATAATATAGTCCTTATTTAATTAATTAAATATATTAGTAATGATATACCTCTTTTGCAGTAAATTAACATTCTTATATTAAGTTTTGATAAGTATCCCTCATCTATCTAATCTATAGATAAATTAAGTAGAAATTTTAGTGTGGTATTAGTCCTTAATTCAATTTTCTAATTTTAATTAGAAGAAAAATATATCTTAATGTTTCTATTTCATTCAGATATGATATTTAAAATACTGCCCATTTGGAATATAAACTATAAAATGGAATTTAACATTAATATGTGCAGTTACATATTTTCACGTTTAAAGGTGTAACAGTGGAGAATAACAAGCACATTTTTTGTAGCATGATTCTTATTTATTAATGTCTCAGCTTTTCCTTTTTGTAGTATTTATTGCATATTCTTATTATAGTGCAAAAGATTCTATGAACATTAATTAATATAAACATTTCAGAATATCACATTGTAAATATATTATTTCTATATAAATTGAATTAAGCTTTTCCTAAAAGTAAGGAGTTTTAGAGGTATATTTCTCACACTTGTTACTTCAGCAGTAGAAAATATTTTTAAAAGTAGAAAATCATGTTTTCAAGATAATTGTTTCTCATTCTTTTCATTTTTTTCCTATGAGTAGGACAAATGTCTTAATAAAGGAAGTATTTAAAATGAGACCTATGTTTCTGTGGCATTCTTATTTACTCCCTCTAATATTATTAGTAATTTCCAGAAGAACTAGCTTTGTTTGTGTATGTAAGTATGTATTTAAACATAACTGCATTATATGTTTCTTGCCATTTTGGAGTAGTTTCACAGCATTGAGCTTTATTTAAATGAAAGAAAATATTCCTAAAATTGAGAGACCTTATAGGGCCTAATTTGGTTGTGTGCTGTATTGTTGAGCTTTAAAAATATACTGCTTTGATGTTTCATTGCTTTTAACAAAAGTCAAGAAAATGAGAGTGATATTTTGAAAGAATTTTCTTTCTTTTTCATAAGGACATGCAGTAAGTATGAACAATATGTTGCCCAGCTTAATAGTTGCTTTCACATCTTCCTTCTCCAGATTGGTATAGGAAGCTGTACATAATATAAACACACATTCTTGTCTCTAGTTAGCCACATTATAGTTAATGACCATATGGTCATTATGGTATAAGATCTACTGTCTGTTGTATTTATATTCCTCAAGCATATTGTTCCTTCAACTTCACAGTGTGTTAAACTATTTCAAAGGGAAAAAAATCCTCTCCCTCTTGTTTCTGGTTGTCCTATCAAGTGTAACCTTGGACCCTTATAGAGCAATTAGACCAGCCTCTATCCCCTCCTTTGTAATGAGGTTTCTTGCATTTCTGAGTCTATAACCCTTTAGTCTTCCCTAATGGGACATCATTATTCTGAAAGAAACAATGTAAATGTAAATGAATATTCTCATTAACGAGTCACAGAGAAACCTTTAGCGGTAGCACTGTGGTAATTCTGCTTGTTATTTCTCTGGTATTCCATGCAAGATTTTTTTTTTTATAATTCATTATTAGTATTCAAAATTACTTGTTCTTTAATTTTGCATGTCTTTCATAATCCAGTGTTCCAACTAGTTCAACCATGTCCTTGTTTTATTCTCGAGGAACCACCTGTGAAACGCTCAAGGTCTTTGTCCCCAAAGAGCTCTTTCTTAGACTCAGAGGAGCTAAAGAAGCTGAGAAATGCTGAAAGAAAGATTGAAAACTTAGAGAAGGCACTACAGCTAAAGGTGAACATTAAATCCTTTCTTTAGTAATAACCTTGCATAGGTAAGGATATACCAAAGTAAACATTCATTTCACAAATTACTGCTTATCATTTATCTTTCCTGAATTTAATTACTTTTTTAAAAAATGTATAAATTGGTTAGTCTAGTTCTTAAGATTTCTGAGGATCGTAAAGTAATAAAAAATTTTGCTACTTTAAAAACTAAATGTTTATTCACTACTTTAAAATTATTAGGGAATATTTTGACTCTGTATTGGGAATAAATTTCTTATAGTTTCTCAGAGACCAAAAAATACAACTACAGCAAATGGAAAGAGAAATTTCCTGTGGTTCTTTATATATGATAAACATACACAAAGAAACGTGAGTTAACAACTATGCTAACCTAGTTCAGGCCACTTAAAATTGTCCTTTACAGAAAAATTATATAGTCAAAGTGGCAAATAAATATGTGTTATTTTTTCCATTTCAACTGAATTTGTCTCTGAATGCATGACATTTGAATCTGTGTTCTACGAATCTTTAAGAAGCATATGCATTTATTGTTCTGTCTTTAAGAGTATATACTTTCCAACTCATACTTTGTGAATTATCTTCCTCAGAAGAAGTTGGTTGTGTGTATTGAACCAATTTTATGTGACTATATTGAGGGCTTTAATTTTTTCTGTGAATTTAATATGGCTAAACTTGTCATTCTTCATTCACAACTACCGGAAGGCCAACACTATTTGAGATTTAGCCATTTAACTGAATCTCAAATAGTTTTTTTTTTTTTTAATACATCTTAATATAGTTTTTTTTGGCTTTGGGTTTTTCTTTTTTTTTTTTTAACCCCACATTTGTTTATTTATTTATTTTATTTTGGCTGTGTTGGGTCTTCGTGTCTGTGCGAGGGCTTTCTCTAGTTGCGGCAAGCGGGGGCCACTCTTCATCGCGATGCGCGGGCCTCTCACTATCGTGGCCTCTCTTGTTGCGGAGCACAGGCTCCAGACGCGCAGGCTCAGTAGTTGTGGCTCACGGGCCCAGTTGCTCCGCGGCATGTGGGATCTTCCCAGACTAGGGCTCGAACCCGTGTCCCCTGCATTGGCAGGCAGATTCTCAACCACTGCACCACCAGGGAAGCCCTCAAATAGTTTTATAATATTCTGTGACAAGCCCAATTTACAGATGATTAGAATCCAAATATTTAAAACTTAGATTCTTTGTCATACAGATTATTCTTAGGAGGAAAATGTTTTGTACTCTAGAGCAAAATATAGTTTAGAGAAATAGTTAACTGTAAGCTACAATTAGAAGTTTTTTTCTGCCATTTCACTAAACATTGTTTTAATTTATATTTATTCAGATTTAAACTATTAGTTCTAAGCAAAGGAAAATTATCATCTATTGTTTCTCCCCAAAATAAAATGATCACATGACCTCAGCTTGCTAACATTTAGCCTACTTGAAATTTATACACCTGTAGTTATTTGCTCATTCATTTGTTTACTCATTTGTAACTTATTGGCCAATGCAATTAGCCAAGTATTGTGCTAGTCACTTGTATAACAGGAGAAAAAAAATGATGCTGAGTGAGTAGTTAGAATCTAGTGTATTGGTGTAAACGTGGAGGTACAAACAGGATATTATGGGCATGTTTAGGACACCATCATCCTTCTTTTGCATAATTCTTGAAATTTACATACCAAGGCTTCTACTTCTGTCTTCTATTAATCTGGGTTCTCTGGAGAAATAGAAACAATAAGATACAATCCTTTAGTCTTCCCTAATGAGATATCATTATTCTGAAATACATATATGTGTGTGTGTATGTGTGTGTGTGTATATATATATATATATATATATGTATATATATATAGAGAGAGAGAGAGAGAGATTGATTGATTTACTCTAAGGAGAATTGGCTTATATGATCACATGATTATGGAGTCTGAGATGTCCAAGATCTGTAGTTGTCAAGTTGGAGATCCAGGAGGGCTAATGGTATAGTTCCAGCCTGAGTCCAAAGGCCTGAGAACCAGGAGAGCTAATGATGTAAGTTCCAGTCCCAGTCTGAGTCTGAAAGCAGGAGACCAGTGTCCCAGCTCAAAGACAGTCAGGCAGAAAGAATTCTTTCTTACTCAGCCTTTTATTCTGTTGAGGCCTTCAGTGGATTGGATGAAGCCCATCACATTGGGGAGGGCAATCTGCTTTATTTAGTGTATTGATTCAAATGTTAATTTCACACAGAAACACCCTCACAGATACACCCAGGAACAGCGATTAACCAAATACCTGGGCAGTCAAGTTAACATAAAAAATTAACCATCACATATCCCATTCAGTAGTAGAGCATCTCCACTCATTTGCCCCCAAAAGTCTGTGAGTCTTTTTTAGTTCCTTGTTTTTGGCAGGAAGGAGTAGAGCAATTCAGACATTTTTAGATCTATTCTCTAACACCTTTTAAATTTCTTGTTTCAGAGAGTCTCAGAAACATTATACTAATTTATTTCCTCATTCCTTTTTTCTAACAACAGCTCTCTTGGATGAGGCCTCAAGTTTATTTTTAGAGTAAAATTATTTTTCACACAATTTCTTTTTCATTTATATTTTTTCTGTATTCTTTCAAGTTAATTGATGATAATTGTGAATTTCAAATGATTGTTTTCTTTCACAGATTTGCAAGATAGGGGAAAAAATGGGAGCAAATTTTTTTCTTTGCATTTTATCATTTGGTAGGAAAGGATTTCTTATTTTAAAGGAGCAAAATAGCTGAATGAAAAAGGCACTATAATCAAGAGCATTTAACAAAAGGAATGGGTAAACAAAACATGTATATTAAAGCAACTCCAAGGAGAGTAGTTGGGCCCAGGGCACTTTTTAATTTACAACCTGACTTTAGTATATGTAACTCATATTTAGTGAAGACAGAAGACCTGTTTCTATCTTCTCCATTATTAGGCTATAGTATTAATAATGCTATTGCTATTACTCAAGCACATGTGAGTATAAGGTAAGATAGGAATTAGTGGTGTGTTTGTGTTAGTTTCCTAGGGCTGCTGTGACAAACTACCATAAACTGACTAGCTTTAAAAGAACGGAAATGTATTGTCTCAAAGTTCTGGATGCTAGAAAAGTCCAAAATCAAGGTGTCAACAGGGTTAGTTCCTTCTGAAGTCTGTGTGGAAAAATCTGTTCCATTCCTCTCTCCTAGCTACTGGTAGTCTCAGGTGTTCCCTGGCTTATAGATGGCCTTCTCCTTGTGTCTTCACATTACCTTCCCTCTATTCAAGCCTCTCTCTGTGTCTAAATTTCTCCTTTTTATGAAGACCAATCATATTGGATTAGGACCCACCCTATCTCATTTTAACTTGTTTATCTCTATAAAGATCCTGTCTCCAAACAAAATCACATTCTGAGATAGTGGGGGTTAGCACTCCAACATATCTTTTGGGGAGAGATTCATTTCAACACATAACAGTGTCTTATGGTTTTTAAAATACATTGGGATCATGGAGCTCCTTTTGAAGACCATTCCCCACTAATACACGCTGAATTTTTGTCATGGTCTTTCCCATGTTGGTATTCTTTTGACTACTGCTCTGCAAGAAGCTAATGGGAACATGGCAGACAAAATGTTCCTTGCTTAAATATGTGAGCAATGGATTAACATCTTTCTATTTTTGTGATCCTTTAACATACCAATGTGCATTGTGAATCTATAGGAAGGTAGAGATACATTATTTATCAGATTTACTTGATTATACCTATTAATATTTCCCAAAAGACTGTTGCTCCATGGAAGATACTGTTGGAAACACTAAACTAAAGACAAAAGACATGATCGTGGCATGGTAGGTAGCTTTAGGGTCCCAAGTTGATCACCAAGGTGGATTGAAGGGAGGGAGGGAGGGACAAAGAAATTTCAGGAGCCTATGGTACATATGTATATAAATTTTGATACATTGACATGCTGTTCATGCATATTATTCTAATACTATATATTATAATAATATATAATTGTATAAACATTAACATATTGTCTTACTAAGCTCTCTTCTGTGGCTAGTTGTACCTGTTTTCAAGGTTGGCAACCAATGTTGTAATTGTAGAGTCAATAGTAATAGAAGAGTTGAAAGCTCTTATTATAAAAATCCCACCCAATTCCAAATCCTGAATTCATGGGTGTAGTGAATTATAAAATTTAATATGGAAACCAGTGCATCAGAGCTTTATGAAATTCTTACTATCCTTGCAATTACTAGTGCCATGAATCTCTGCTTTACTGACTTTAATGCATTTGGCAACTTAATTCTTTTAGTACTTTTCTATGCCATTTAATAACATTAATATGTCCTTTGAATATAGTTTATATGTCTTTTATTTTTTAATGCTCTAATATTCATGAAGTTTATACATTCTGCTGAAATTAAACATCCATGGAATCCTCGGTATTCTATAAATGTTTTTTTCTTAAGAAACCTTGCTATCATACTCTGAAGATTGAGCCACTGTTTTATTAATAGTGTTCATGTTTTTAGTTTGCTTTATGCCTGTCAAGAAGCCTTTGAGCAAACTAGATGATTCGATCAAGAATCATTTCTATTCTTAGCAGCTCAGAAGTAGAATTACAAACATCACTGAGGAAAGTCAGTTGATGCAACTTTACTATTTTCTAATATTTTAGTCATTGAGACTTGTTTGTACACAGAAGTTAGAGCCTCTAGTTTAGCTAGTTTAATTGCAAAATACATAGAAGTTACTCTGTAAATATTTTATTGAATGATCTAATAAATGGACCTAATTCCGTGACTGCCCATGGGATATTTTTGGCTTGCTGACTCTAGAACTCAGGCTCATTAGTTGTGGCGCACGGGCTTAGTTGCTCCGCGGCATGTGGGATCTTCCCGGACCAGGGATCGAACCCGTGTCTCCTGCATTGGCAGGCAGATTCGTAACCACTGTGCCACCAGGGAAGTCCATAAATAGCTTCATTTTGAAGATGGAGAAATTGAGACACGTTGAATTTAAGCAGCTACGTCAAGGTAAAATTTAGTAAATTTGAGCAGCAGGAGTTGAACTCTTATCAACACTTAACACCCTGCATATAATAGGTTCTTAATATATGGTTCTCCAATTGAAACAAACAAAATTGAATTCTGTATCCTGAATTTTTAACCATAGTATTAAACCATGCTACTTTTTAGCAGTAATTATGCAGTGGCTGTGATTTATATCTTCTAAAACTCTTTAGAATAACATTTATTCTAGTTTCCCCGTCAGTGATGCCATTTTCATGCTTTTTCATCAAGCACTTCCATTTCCATATGGCATACATACCACTCGGTCCACACAGGGCTCAAATATGTCCTAATAACTACTTAAGAGAATTATTGAAGTTATCCTACTAGATATATATTCAAAGTATAATGGCAACATATAAATACTGTTGAGACAGGTAGAATTGCAGTAAAATAATGCAGACTCTATAAGGTATTAGCTCACTGTTGGGATGAGAGACAGATAGTCAATGAAACGGTACATTTGGCTTCTAAATGATAAGGGCATCACTGTTAATACTTGGGAAGAGGACAGAGTAAAAAGCTCACTTTTGCTTTGAGCCTCTATTGGGCAAGCACAGTGCCAGGGGCTTTACCTATATGTTAGTTTATTTAGTTTAGTTGTCATAATATAGATTTCTGTGTTCTTTTCCATATTCTATAGTAAAAGAAATTGAATTAATTTAACTAGTGTTCTTAAGATTATGCAGCTACCAGGAGAAAACTCCAAGATCGGAATTCAGATCTTTCTGGCTGCTGTGTGCCTACTCCTCTCACCTCACTATTAGAGGGTACCGGTTACCTGCACTGAATAAGTATACAAGTTCTTTCGTATAGAAAATAAAAAAGAGGTTAAAAAACAAATTTTGAAATTATGAAGGGTAAAAAAACTCAACACGTTACCTATTTTCCTTTGAGAAACACAGTTCATAAGTAATATATATACATCCCCTGAGGACTGAAAATTTGGCCTTTATAAGTTCATTTTGTGGTTATGTCAAAACATGAAGATTTATGCATGTGATTTATTTAAAACATTTAGAAGTCATTGACTATAATTGTTTACCCTAGTAATGTTCGGACTGTCTATTCCATGACCTCTTCAAGAGTACTAAGCCCAGCTTTCACATTTTAGTTCTTTATGTTTCAACCCCAAATATTAAACTATGCCACTTCTAACATAGGTCTAAACTGATTTTCTTCCTCCTGTGTAATCTTTGTGCATTATAACAAACTAATTATGAATCTGTGGGTTAAAGAACTGGTCTTACTATGATTAGTGTCCTTACACTAATTATATGTGCACTTATAACTAACAAAATAGTGACGCTTTATGTGTGGACAAACCCTGGAAAAGAAAAAAAAAATTTAAATATGTAAGATTGGTTCATAAATACGTGTATATATACTAACTATCAAAAGGGAAAGGAATGAAACTAATTTGATGCCACAATTTTGAGATTACTTAAGTGATTTTTAAAAATGCCATGAGTGCCTCAAATGTATCAAGCAAACCTGTTCTGTGACTTCGGGAATTCTTTTTCTTCTGCTTAAATAAGTATTACAACTTAATTCATATGTACATGCTATTTTCTTTCACATTTCATACTTAGATTGGTAGCCTTTTATTTGTAACATTATACTAATACTTTCTTCAGACTTGTATACTTGCTTTTTTGTGTTCTACAGAGCCAAGAAAATGATGAGCTAAGAGATGTCCCTGAAAAACACAAGGAAAGGCTACAGATGTCACAGACCAACTACAGAGCAGTAAAAGAGCAATTAAAACAGTGGGAAGAAGGCAGTGGCATGTGAGTTACATAGCTCATAAAGCCATTTCCCTAAATATTAAATGGAACGGAGTAGCATCGTATAGGTGCTTTCATGGCTTTTGTTTGATTTTAAAGAAATTATTTGGTAGTCAGATCTTTATTGAGGATTTAAAAATAGAGACTATAATAAATGAAAATAGAAATATCTTAGCAATAACTGTAGATTTTCCTATCATTTGCAGAAATCATTAGCATAGGTGATTATGAATTATTGTGTATATTTTTAATATCTATAGAGTAACTTAACAAAAGTATATAACAAAGCAAAAACAGTTCACATCCATACGATTGAAAAACTACTTTAAATAAATACAATACTGGTGTTACAATATATATAACTCAAAAAGTATTTAAGTTTTACTTGAAAGCCGTGAGAAATAGGAAATTCACATATATAGTTCACTATCTTAAAACTACTTCAACCTAATATGCAATTTGAAAATCTTTACTATCCATCAGTTTGTTCTGCAGCTTATCTGAGTGAATTGGCAGTCTCAGTTCAATTGCTGTGAACAGGTGTTCAGATCTTGGTTAGTCGTAAATGGCTCCCCTGTTAACAGTCTCAACAGAGGGCAAAGGACTGAATGAGTACAGAAAATCTACTACCCGCTCATCTTTTCAGATGGATCCTTTAGGGCAATGTTGATGATACACATTGGTCTGTTCTACAGGGAAATAGTTTCTAAATTAGCCAGTACTGCACTTTTACAAAAGAAAAATGAAGAGTTTGTTTTACGTACAGAAAATGAAAGCGTAAAGGGCATTTGGCATGTTTTACAGGTAATTGTCACATCTAATTTTTCCTTTGAAGAACAGAAAGTGTTTCATATTGCTTTTCAGTAAAGCAATGATAAATCTATTTGTCCTGGATGTAGCCTCTGCTTACCTAACTTTTTAGTAGTCACTAGAAGTGTGAAGACTACTTGCTAACTATCTGATATTCTGATATTCAGTGATAACTGCTTGTTTTAAGATAGAGCACATAAACCACATTCAGATTGGTTGACAGCAAATCCTAGATGTGTTGATTGCTTATAGTCCTTTTTTGAAACTGTGACATTTCTGCAATGTATGTTTTATTACTAGTAGAATGAATGAGAGAAATAGACCTGAGAATATCACGTGTCTGCTTAAATGTTTGCTTTCCATAGCAGCAGTTTAGCTTTTTAGGAAATCATGATATAGGATTTTAATTTCTACATACTTAGGTTTTAGGAAATTCATTGCATAGTGAACTTGACTTAGAAATTTGGTCAATAGATATTTTTAAATTTTAGGGAATGTATAAATGAATTTTTATTACACTTTGAACATGTTAAGTAAGAAAGCAATTTCATTTTTAAAATAGGATGGAAATCAGGGAAATAAAGAGAGCAGATCCCCAAAAACTTCGACAAGAAGATTCTGACGCTGTATGGAATGAACTGGCCTATTTCAAAAGGGAGAACCAGGAGCTAATGATTCAAAAGTGAGTTTCTTTTTTTAACAATGTCTACTTAGATAAACATTTGAGAGAAATTCTTTGTGTCTGAAAGGCCATGAGAGAAATTCCATATAAAACTTGGAAAATGAAATAATCTGGTTTGCCTGTAAAAGTGAGAAAAAAGATTAGCTTTTAAAATATATATATGTATAATGCAATAACAAGTTGCACATTTGCTAGCTCTAGCTGAAACTGTATAATATGATCTAGGGATTGTGTTAATTAATGTGGCTCTCATCTGTTGGAGGTGTCGCTCTTCATTAGTCTGTATTTTAGACACTGCCGTGCTTCATTTTTGGAATGAGGTGGAGAGGGGATAACCTAGCCAGGCATCCTTGTTTGATCTCCTAGATACATACGCAATGCAGAATGCCTGAGCTCTCTTGGTTCCCTGCCCTGTCCTGCTAATCCCAGCTGAGCTCATTATGGTGTAGCCTTGCTGCTACTCTTGGAGCTAGAGCTGTCCAAGCTAATTACTGGTAGCAGCAGAACTGCCTGTTAAAGGTCTGGTATGGATCTGCTAACATGGTCCTTGGCGGTGACCTGCAAAAGACACGAGGGAATTACTTTCTTTCTTGCTGTGCACTGCCTGTCCTTTGGGCTTAATGCTGATCCCTCCACATAGGTCTTTTAGCTGCCCTAAGTATAAAACTTGATGAAGGATACTCATATTTTAGAAAACATACAGTTTGCTTCTTTGATCTTATAATTCACAAGCTACTATATTCAGCTTGGCAAAGAAAGGACACCTTTTTTTTTTTTTTTTAAACAAAAAGGAGTTAGACCAACACAGTTAGCCTCTTGCTACTTAACTATTTCTTCATTTAGAGTTAAATTTTTTACACTCAGACCATGTAATTTTTTTGAAGGCCGGATGTCTTTTAGATTACTGGAATTTAGTATCATGTGGCGTAATGTAATTAAATATTATTGAATTTTCATAGCTGTAAATTAGAATCTTATTTTACATACTATATAATAACACATGTAGCTTTAGATTGCCACCTTTTCCATGCAATGATAAACTTTTGAAGAAATGATCATATCAGTATACATTTAAATGTTTACTTCCAATTACCTCAGAGTATACTACGTTCTATTAGTATTAAATGTTTGATGCTGATAATAAAGTTTCTTATCTTGAAAATTTTTGTAGATTTTATAGATTTGTCCCAGATATATTCCCTGATAATTTTTGATAGCTTTGTTGAGATATAATTCACAAGCCATGTAATTCACCATATAAAGTGAACAAGTTGGTGGTTTTTAGAATATTCGAAGAGTTGTGCACCCATCATCACAATAAATTTTAGAACAATTTCATTACCTACTCCTCCAAAAAAGCCCCACACAGTTTACCTGTTACCTCCATTAATTCTTCCACTGCTCTCCACCCCTTAGCTAACCACTAATCTGCTTTCTGTGTGTATAGATTTACCTATTCTGGACATTTCATATAAATGGAGTTATATAATATGTGGTTCTTTGTGACTAGCTTCTTTCACTTAACATAATATTTTCATAGGGTTTATCTGTGGTATAGCATGTATTTGTACTTTCTCTGATAATCTTTAGTGATCTTTTTGTCTCCAAATACAAAAGTTAATTTTGGACAAAATAGGTGCGAAACCTAATTAACTAGTTGCAAGATCTAATCTATTCAAAAAAAATTCAAGCAGAGGTTAGTTGTAAGTGTTGTTTATTTGAGGTTTATTTTGCTCATTAATGAAATAGAACTAAAGAAAAAATGGTAAAGCCTTTTTAAGAAAGTTCGGGAACTGTTAGAACCCTGGTCTGTTCACCCAGCAGTATGCGTATGTTACAAGTAGCTCTGTAAATTAGATGCTAAGAGTCATTAAAAGTGTGGATTTTTCCCCCCTGAAGTTCATTTAAATTTATTAATGTGATAGCCATTTGCAAAATATTTATTTTTCAGATCAGTTTTAATTTATTAAATAATAGTGAAGTTTGAGGTGATAACCTTGAAGAGTGCTAAATAATAGATATAAACTTTAAGTCATATAATAATGTTTTGGGGGGTGGGTTATTTTGTGAAACATTTATTCAGTTAAGAAATGTGTTTGAGTTACTGCTGTGTGACAGGCATTCAGCCACAGACTCAAAAGAGTTCTTATGCAGATTTCTGCAGTTCCTTCTCTTTGTAGCTTCCTTCTCTCTGAGTACTGTGCTTTACAAATTCCAAACATTTCAGCTTTCCCAAACTCCAGTCTCTTTTTCTTCAACTCAGTGAAGACCCCCTCTCCCTACATCATGATCTGGCAAGTGCCTCCTGGCAGAAATCTGGACTATCCTTAGGGCTCTCTTTGTTGATTTCCTTTCTCTCAGGGATCACAGCTCTTTGTAGCCTATTGTCCAGCTTCTGAATACAGTCACCTCATATAATTTGTCCAGTAAGAAGTAGATTTTGAATTGTGGTTCCCATACCAAACAGAGTATCAGAAACACCACAATAAATGGGTAATGAATGAGAGTCAGTAAACAGCCAGTGTCCACCCTGTATGGGGGTGCTTGGGCACTGACTCTTTGGAAGTCAGCCACTTTCCCAACACCCATCAAGATGTGGTTTGTTGGTGCCTAGGTTGACTCAAGAACAAGGTGGTCCCTAATGTTTATAAATGCATCATAGTAAATGTAGGGACTGTGTGAATTCTTCCTAAAAAAAGCCAAACTGTAAGCATAGAATACCTCTAAAGAAGCATGAAATAACGTTTCTAACAACTGTAGCCCTGTGTTCCACTGGATTAGTGATCTGAGAGCCAAGGAAAACTAAGTTGAGATGAGCTACATCTGCTTTTTCTTCGTGGGGCCATCTTGCTACATTATGTTCTATGTTCTTAGCAAAACAAAGCAAAAACCTAATTTAGACTTAATCACTTTGTAGATGGGTATATATGTGTGCATGTATGTGTGCCCTTCCCATCAGTCTGTAACCTAAGTTGCAAATGTATAAGATCCCAATTTATAAACTCTTTATATGTGTGTATTTATGTTTATTTGAACAAAAATATAACTATATGTATCAAACTGTAAACATCAATTTTTTCAAGAAGTAAACTACTTGTTTTGTTTTTTTACTTTATATACCTTTTTATTTGAATTATTATAAGAATTGTATTTATTATTTTGTTGAGTACATAAAAGTTTAGAACTGTTGTATCTTCCTGGTAAATCATTTCTTTGACTATTATGTAATGACCATATTTATCCTTAATATTGTTTTTTTCTTAGTGTATATTTTATTTTTTATTGTGATTACATTTTTAATTTCTTTTTTTGTCCTCTTCTGGTTTGTAAATTTTTGATGTGTTTTCCAGTCTTTAAATGTTTTTTCTTGAAATTTTAACATGGATCATTTATTTGACCATCTGAAGTTTGTCAGTATACCTCTGTTCTCCTTTCACAATACAAAGATCTTAAAATGCTTTAACTCTGATCCTTTCCTTCACCTAACATCATTTTGTTGTTCAGAATTTCAGCTCTACCTTCACTTAGGTATTATGATTGCTTTGCTTAATAAATATTTGCTTACTTCCATGTACACATTTACACGTCTTTCATCATCATTCCCTATTTTGTTTCATACATTGCTTTTGAGTTTGTTTTCTTCCTAAAATCTATTCTTTAATAGTTCTTTCATCTAGGATCTATGGATAGTAAACCATGGAATGTGGAAAACATTACTTATTTTCCATCTGACTTTTCTTGTGATATCAGAAGTCTGCTGCCATTCCTGAGTTCTTTGTTAGTTGATTTTTTCCTCAATCTTTTGATTTTAGAGTTGTCTCTTTTTCTTTGGTGTCCTTCAGTTTCAGTATGTTTCTAGTGTGAATATAGTTTTATTAATTCTGTTTTCAATTTTTGATACTCTCTTAATCTGTTAATTAATCTTTTTCATCGGTTCTCAACTTTCAGTCATTGTATGTTGAATATTTTATCCCCATTTTCTTAATTCTCTCTTTGAATAATTTCTGCTAGATGCTTTCTGGCATTCTCATTCCAACACACTTTATATATAGTTACTATTTCCTACTGTTTGTTTCTTTGCGTTGTCTTTAATTTTACAAATTTTCATTAGCTTTGTCTGTGTGCTATTTAACCCATCCACTGAGTTTTAAATTTCAATTATCATGTTGTTATTACTATCTTTAGTTGTCTTGTTTATTAGCATTTCTAGATATAGTATTTGGTTCTTTTTCTTATTTGTCTTCTCTTGTATCATAAACCCCTGTTCTTTTTAATATGTGTTTATCACCTCTTTTTCCTTTTTATCACCATTTTTAAAACTCTAATTTTGTAAGAACTCATTTTGAATTATTCTATTATCTTGTTTTCCTTGCTGTACATTCTCCCATTTTGAATGGGGTGATATTTAGACTGTCTTTCATGGCTTTGAGCGTATTCATATTTATTCTTCTCTGCAAAGCTGACTTCTTTGAGAATTATTTTCTGTGGTGGTTTTCCTCCTGTCCATTCTCTCAGTTGTAGACACCTCTCTAGTGGATGATTGTCTGCCTGAACTCTCCAGTGTACATGGCCATAAACCAGTTTTTACATTGCTGTCATTTCTTCAGGTCTCTGCGAATGTATAATGGCTCAATTTTGAAACCAGTAATATAGACTTAGGACCCTAATCTCACATGGTTGACTCTGTCTTGCTCTCAGACTAGGGCAAGAAGCCTCTTTTTAATGGAACTTCAACCAGATGAGCCCGGATATTCAGGTATTCATTCAGCAAAATTTTGTCTCCCAGCTTCCTGCAGTTAGTCCAGTTTTGTCTCTCAGCCCTGAAGGGCCTTGCACATAAACTTTCATCTCCACTCGGGTCTCAAGGTCTGAAGTCTCCATGGGCAGTATTTGATCCAGGTCTCTTGTCATGGTACCTCAATTCCATTTTACTAGTAAGGGGTTTTTTTTTTTTTTTTTTTTTTTTTAATGAAAACCTTTTATATTTTGGTACTTTTTTTTTTTAAGATTTATTTATTGATTGATTGATTGATTGATTGATTGCTATGTCAGGTCTTCGTTTCTGTGTGAGGGCTTTCTCCAGTTGCGGCAAGTGGTGGCCACTCTTCATCGCGGTGCGCGGGCCTCTCACTATCGTGGCCTCTCTTGTTGCGGAGCACAGGCTCCAGACGCGCAGGCTCAGTAGTTGTGGCTCACGGGCCTAGTTGCTCCGTGGCATGTGGGATCCTCCCAGACCAGGGCTCGAACCCGTGTCCCCTGCATTGGCAGGCAGACTCTCAACCACTGCGCCACCAGGGAAGCCCCTAGTAAGGGTTTTTTGTCTTTACTTGGCATCTAGAGATTTACTCTCTTGGCTTTCAGTGATATGTATTAACAATTTTATTATTATTTTGCATAGCGTATCTGTTAGAAAATGATCTGGTAACTCGATAGATGATTTTTTTAATTATACAGTTTATGTTTTACCTACTTAGCATGTTTATTTAGACAAAGTTAAAAATCAGTTGAAACATTTTACCTTCCAGATGCTCATTAAAATTCAATTTTAATTGTTAGGATTTGTTAATATTAATATACTCTAGCTTTTATTTTACTACTGTCTAATTCATGTATTTTTAAAACATTTTTGCCGCTTTTATATGTTTGCTATATTATTCCTTAACTTACACATTTAAAATAATTGTTTATTGTGTTAATTTTCATAGGATGAATCTTCAAGAAGAATTGGATAAACTTAAAGTACATATGTCTGTTGATAAAGCAACAATACAAGAATTGAATACATTTATGGCAGAGAGAAGAGAAGGTAATTTTTTGTGAGGATAAATGTTCAATGTAAGCAGTTTAAAATTATCCAGTTATTTATTTATTTTTTAAAATTAATTAATTAATTTATTTATTTTTGGCTGTGTTGGGTCTTCGTTTCTGTGCGAGGGCTTTCTCTAGTTGCGGCAAGCGGGGGCCACTCTTCATCGTGGTGTGCGGACCTCTCACTATCGCAGCCTCTCTTGTTGGGAGCACAGGCTCCAGACGCGCAGGCTCAGTAGTTGTGGTTCACAGGCCCAGTTGCTCTGCGGCATGTGGGATCTTCCCAGACCAGGGCTCGAACCCGTGTCCCCTGCATTGGCAGGCAGATTCTCAACCACTGCGCCACCAGGGAAGCCCAATTATCCAGTTCTTTATGTTTTACTTTCATTTTCTTCTAAGAATCTCACCCTGTTCCCTCTCTTTCCACTGCTTTACTCATTTATATCTCATTAACATTTTCACCTTTCATGAGAAAATCAAATAGAGAGAACACTTAAAAGTCAGCTTTATAACTTATTAAAATTTTTAAAGAAATATTTGATAAGGAGAAAATATTCATTTTTACTATTCATTGACAAAGTTTTACTAGGTGTGTTTGTCCAAAGTTTTATAGGTAATATAGAGTTATTGATAATATAGAGGTACTTTCTTTCAATAATTCATTTATATTTTTATATGACATTACATTTTTCTGGAAGTCATTTAGTTCTCACCTGGAATCACAATCTTAGAGCTAGAAGGAAACTTGGAGATCTGCAAATCTGAAACCTGCCTCACCCCTAGCCTGAGAGTGTTGAGTAAAAGGGGATGTACCTATTTCAACTGCAAATTATTCCTTTGTTAAAATCAAGATTACTGTATTTACAATATGACTTCAGTCCATCCTCAGATACCTCATTAAAAAAAGTAAATAAGGTTGATATGATAGAATTTCTTCTTATTTAACCTTGCTACAGCTTAATTGTTACCACTGTGCTTTTTAGGTGTTGACAGTTTATACTTAATAATTCAATTAATAATTTATACTTAATAATTTGTATGTAATATTTAAATTTTTATGTATCACTCATCTGGAAGTTGTCCCAATTACTTTGTTGTTCCAGTTGCTCTTATTTAGTTCACTAGTGACCTTGTCAAGGCCAGTATTTGAATCCTTCTTTACACCATTGATTTATATCATATTTTATGCTTACTCCTTCACTGAGTTCTTTTTTTTTTCCATAGATCAAGGCAATGATCATTAATGACTACTAAGACCATCGGGTGAAAAGCTGATGGGGCCTTTTTTTTAATTATTCTTTTTTCTTTTTCTTTTCTTTTTACCTTTTGACTCCCTTCAGCCATTTCTTTTTTTTTTAAACTTTGGGTTGGTTGGTTTGTTTGTTTATTTATTTATTTATTTATTTATGGCTGTGTTGGGTCTTGTTTCTGTGTGAGGGCTTTCTCTGGTTGCGGCAAGTGGGGGCCACTCTTCATCGCGGTGCGTGGGCCTCTCATTATCACGGCCTTTCTTGTTGTGGAGCACAGGCTCCAGACGCGCAGGCTCAGTAGTTGTGGCTCACGGGCCTAGTTGCTCCGCGGCATGTGGGATCTTCCCAGACCAGGGCTCGAACCCATGTCCCCTGCATTGGCAGGCAGACTCTCAACCACTGCACCACCAGGGAAGCCCCAGCCATTTCTTTTATAACCTCTGGCCACAACCAATCTGTTCCCTGTATTTCTGAGCTTTTTTATTTGTTTCTTTGTTTGTTTCGATTCCACATATGACAGACATCATATAGTATTTGTTTTTCTCTCTCTGACTTATTTCATTTATCATAATGTCTGTGAGGCCCATCCATGTTGTCACAAATGGCAAGATGTCATTCTTTTTTGTGGCTGAATAATATCCATTGTGTATATGTATATATGTATCACAATTTCTTTATCCTATCTTCCATCAATGGAGACCTAGGTTATTTCCATATCTTGGCTACTGTAAATAATGCTGCAGTGAACATTGCGGTGCATGTATATTTTCACGTTAGTGTTTTCATTTTCTTTGGATAAATACCCAGAAATTGCTGGATCATATGGTAGGTCTAGTTTTATCTTTTTGAGGAACCTCTGTATTGTTTTACAAAGTGGATGCACCCATTTACGTTCCCACCGATAGTGCACAAGGGTTCTCTTTTCTCCACATTCTCACCAAGATTTGTTACTTCTTGTCTTTTTGACAACAGCCATTCTAAAAGGTATGAGATGATATCTCAGTGTGGTTTTGATTTGCAGTTCCCTCATGATTAATGATGTTGAGCATATTTTCACATATCTGTTAACCATCTGTACAGGCATATCTAGGAGATTCTGTGGGGTTTTTTTCCAGACCACCACAATAAAGCGAATATTGCTATAAAGTGAGTCATGTGATTTTTTTGGTTTCCCAGGGCACATAAGAATTATATTTACACTATATCATAGTTTATTAAGTGTGCAATGGCATTATGTCTAAAAAATGAATGTACCTACCTTAATTAAAAAATACTTTATTGCTAAAAAATGCTAACCATCATCTGAGTTTTCAGTGGGTCATAGTCTTTTTTGCTGGAGGAGGGTTTGAAATATTGGGAGAATTACCAAAATGTGACACAGAGACACAAAATGACCAAATGCTGTTGGAAATGGCACTAATAGACCTGTTTGACAGAGGGTTGCCACAAACATTCAATTAGTAGAAAAACACAATATCTGCAAAGAACAGTAAAACAAAGCACAATAAAACAAGTTAGGCCTGTATGTCTTCTTTGGGAAAATGTCCATTTAGGTCTTCTGCCCACTTTTAAATTGAATTGTTTGTTTTTTTGTTATTGCATTATATGAGTTTTTAAAATACATTTGGATATTGGCCCATTATCAGACATATGATTTGCAAATAGTTTCTCCCATTCGGTAGGTTGCTTTTTTATTTTGTTGATGGTCTCCTTTGCTGTGCAGAAGATGTTTAGTATGATGTAGTCCAACTTATTCACTTTTACTATTGCTGCTTTTGCTTTTGGTGTCAGATTCAAAAAATCATCCCCAAGATCTAGGTCAAGGAGCTTACTGCCTCTGTTTTCTTCTAGGAATTTTAGGGTTTCAGATCTTATGTTCAAGCCTTTAATACATTTTGAGTGAATTTTTGTATATGGTATAAGATAGTAGTCCAGTTTCATTCTTTTGCTTGTGGCTGTCCAGTTTTCCCAACACCATTTAATGAAGAGACTGTCCTTTCCCTATTGTATTTTCTTGGCTCCTTTGTTGTAAATTAATTGACCATATAAGCTTGTTTTTATATCTGGGCTCTCTGTTCTGTTCCATTGATGTATGTGTCTATTTTATGCCAGTACCATGCTGTTTTAATTATTAGCTTTGTAATATAGTTTGAAATCAGGGCGTACATGATGCCTCCAACTTTTCTTCTTTCTCGCATTGCTTTGACTATTTGGGGTATTTTGTGGTTCCATCAGATTTTAGGGTTATTTGAATTTTTTTTTTTTTTTAAAAACGCCATTGGAATTTTAATAAGGATTGTATTGAATCTGTAGTTTGTTTTGGGCCGTATATACATTTTAACAATATTGGTTCTTTCAATCAATGAGCATGAAATATCTTTCCATTTATTTTCGTCTTCTTCAGTTTCTTTCATTAATGTCTTGTAGTTTTCAATACACAGGTCTTTCACCTCCTTGGTTAAATTTATTCCTAGGGATTGTTTTCTTAATTTTTCTCTGATAGTTCATTCTTAGTATAAAGAAATAGAACAGCTTTTTGTATATTGATTTTGTATCCTGCAAATTTACTGAATTTGTAAGTTCTTACAGTTATTAGCAGTTCTAACAGTTTTTGATGGAGTCATTAGCGTTTTCTATATCATGTCATCTGCAAATAGTGACAGTTTTAGTTCTTCCTTTCCATTTGGATGCCTTTTATTTATTTTTCTTGCCTAAGTGACTGTCTAGGACTTCCAATTCTATGTTGAATAAAAGTGGTGAGAATGGGCATTTTATCTTGTTCCTGATCTTAGAGAAAAAGCTTCCAGCTTTTCCCCATTGAGTATGATGTTAGCTGTGGGCTTGCATATATGGCCCTCATTATGTAGAGATAGATTCCCTCTGTACCCAATTTTTTGAGGGTTTTAACCATGAAAGGATGTTGAATATAGTCAAAAGATATTCCTACATCTGTTGAGATGATCATATGATTTTTATCCTTCTTTTTGTAATGTGGTGTATCACATTGACTGATTTACAGATGTTGACCCATCCTTGAATCGTTGGAATAAATCCCGCTTGATCTTAGTGTGTGGTCCTTTTAGTGTATTGTTGAATTTTGTTTACTAATATTTTGTTGAAGACATTATATCTATATTCATCGGGGATATTGGCCTATAATTTTCTTTTCTTGTGGTGTCCTTTTCTGGTGTTGGTATCAGGATAATACTGGCCTTGTGAATTGAGCTTGGAAGAGCTCCCTCCTCTTATATATTTTGGAAGAGTCTGAGAAGAATTGGTATTAATTCTTCTTTAAATATTTGGCAGAATTCATTAATGAAGCCGTCTGGTCCTGATTTTTGTTTGCTGGGAGGTTTTTGATTACTGATTCAATCTCCTTATCAGTTATAAATCTATTCAGAGCTGGTTCTTTAAAAAGATAAATAAAATTGACAAGCCTTTAGCTATACTTACCAAGAAAAAAAGAGAGAGAACTCAAATAAAATTAAAAAAATGAAACAGGAGATGTTACACCTGATACCACAGAAATACAAAGAATCATAGGAAAATATTTTTAACAAATATTTTCCAACAAATTCCACAACCTAGAAGAAATGGACAAATTCCTAGAAACATACCACCTACCAAGACTGAATCATGATGGAATAGAAAATCTGAACAGAACAATTACTGTATGTCTGTCTGTTTCTCCCATTAGGTCTCTTAATATTTGCTTTCTATATTTAGGTGCTCCTATGTTGGTGCATGAATATTTACAAATGTTACATCCTCTTGTTGGACTGACCTCTTCATCGTTATATAATACCCATCTTTGTCTCTTCTGACAGTCTTGTCTTAAAGCCTATTTTGCCTGATGTAAGTGTAGCTACTCCAGCTTTCTTCCGGTCTCCATTTGCATGGAGTATCTTTTTCAATCCTTTTGTGTTCAGTCTGTGTGTGTCTTTAAATCTAAAGTGCGTCTTTTGTAGGCAGTATATAGATGGGTCTTGTTTTTTTATTCATCCAGCTACTCTGTGTTTTTTGTTTGGAGAATTTAGTGCATTTACAGGTAAAATAATTGTTGACAGGTATGTGTATATTGCTTTTTTGTTCATTGTTTACTGGCTGTTTTTGTAGTTCCACCCTCTTCCTTTATTCTTCTCCTACTCTCTTCCTTTTTGTTTTGATGACTTTCTTTAGTGGTATAAATATACTTATATTCCTGTCTGTTTACCTTTTGTGTGTTTATTGTAGGTTTTTGCTTTGTGGTTACTAGGAGACTTACATATAACATCTTATATCATGAGGTATAAACATTAATAAATTTCTGGTTTTCTCTTGCTAATCTGTCTTTTATTATAGGGGTCTGACGTAAATTGACAGAAACTTAACTTTTTTAAAAAATTTATTTTATGTTGGAATATAGTTGATTTACAATGTTGTGTTAGTTTCAGGTGTACAGCAAAGTGATTCAGTTATACATATACATATATCCATTTTTTTTCAGATTCTTTTCCCATATAGGTTATTACATAATATTGAGTAGAGTTCCTTGTGCTATAACACTAGGTCCTTGTTGATTATCTGTTTTATATATAGTACTGTGTAAATGTTAATCCCAAACTCCTAATTTATCACCCCCCACCTTTCCCCTTTGGTAACCATAAGTTTGTTTTTGAAGTCTGTGACTCTGTTTCTGTTTTGTAAATAAGTTCATTAGTATGATTTTTTTACATTCCACATATAAGTAATATGATATTTGTCTTTCTCTGTCTGACTTACTTTACTTAATATGATAATCTCTAGGTCCATCCATGTTGCTGCGAATGGCATTACTTCATTCCTTCTTATGGCTGAGTAATATTCCACTGTATTTATGTACCACATCTTCTTTGTCCATTCCTCTGTCGATGGACATTTAGGTTGCTTCCATGTCTTGGCTATTGTACATAGTGCTGCAGTGAACATTGGGGTGCATGTTCTTTTTTTTTCTTGTTTATCCCACTTTTAATAATATTAAGATTAATTAGGAACTTCAGGTGGTTTCAGCCTAATCCCTCTATTATTAAATTCCCAATCAATGTTTCATTTAATGGTTTTAGCATCCATTCGTTATTGTTACCAAATTTCATTATTTCATTTGGGGTTGCAACACAGCAATTTTCTGATTTTAGCATTTTTTGTGCACTTTTTATCTGGAATTCTATAAAGAAGAATATGGATAACTATTTGGTTATCCTGAAATACAGTTTGTACAGGAAAGGCAGGAAAAATCTTGATTATTCCTCTTTACCAATTTTCATTTGATGACCTAGCATCCTCCAAAGGTGATCAATGAGTTGGTGGCTTATGTTAGTGTTAGAAACTCAGAACTTTTGTTGATATATTTGAAGTTTTTTTTATCCGTTGAAGGCATTATTCTTTTTGATATTCAGATTGTTCCATCTTAGGTCAGTGGGAGCCTTCATAATATATTTTGTTTTGTGTATTTTTATTTATTCTGGATTATTCTTTTTGTAAGGTTTTTATTGGAGTATAGTTGATTTACAATGTTGGGTTTCAAGTGTACAGCAAAGTGAATCATTTATACATATACATATATCCACTCTTTTTCAGATTCTTCTCCCATATAGGCCATTACAGCATATTGAGTAGAGTTCCCTCTGCTATACAGTAGGTCCTTACTAGTTGTCTATTTAATATATAGTAGTGTGTATATGTCAATTCCAATCTCCCAATTTATCCTTCCCCCACCTTTCCCCCCCAGAACCATAAGATTGTTTTCTACATATGTGACTCTTTCTGTTTTGTAAATAAGTCCATTTGTATCTTTTTTTTAGATTCCACGTATAAGTGATATCATATGTTATTTGTCTTTCTCTGTCTGACTTCACAAAGTATGACAGTCTCTAGGTCCACCCATGTTGCTGCAAATGGCGTTATTTTGTTCTTTTTATGGCTGAGTAATATTCTGTTGTATATATGTACCACATCTTCTTTATCCACTCCTCTGTTGATGGGCATTTAGGTTGCTTCTGTGTCCTGGCTATTGTTAATAGTGCTGCAGTGAACCTTGGGGTACATGTATCTTTTCGAATTATGGTTTTCTCTGGATATATGCTCAGGAGTGGGATTGCTGGATCATATAGTAGTTCTACTTTTGGTTTTTTAAGGAACCTCCATACTGTTCTCCCTAGTGGTTGTGCCAATTTGCATTTCCACCAACAGTGTAGGAGGGTTCCCTTTTCTCCACACCCTCTCCAGCATTTATTGTTTGTAGACTTTTTGATGATGGCCATTCTGACCAGTGTGAGGTGATATCTCATTGTAGTTTTGATTTGCATTTCTCTGATAATTAGTGATGTTGAGCATCTTTTCATGTGCTTTTATGGCCATGTGTATGTTTTCTTTGGAGAAATGTCTATTTAGGTCTTCTGCCCATTTTTGGATTGGGTTGTTTGTTTTTTTTGATATTGAGTTACATGATCTGTTTTTATATTTTAGAGATTAATCCCTTGTTGGTCGCTTCATTTGCAAATATTTTCTCTCATTCTGTGGGTTGTCTTTTCATTTTGTTTATGGTTTCCTTTGCTATTAAGTTTAATTATGTCCCATTTGTTTATTTCTGGTTTTATTTTCATTACTCTAGGAGGTAGATCCAAAAAGATATTGCTGTGATTTATGTAACAGTGTGTTCTGCCTATGTTTTCCTCAAAGAGTTTTAAGTATTCAGTCTTAAATTTAGGCCTTTAATCCATTTTGAGTTTATTTTTGTGTATTATGATGTTAGAGAATGTCCTAATTTCATTCTTTTACATGTGGCTGTACAGTTTTCCCAGCACCACTTAGTGAAGAGACTGTTTTTTCTCCATTGTATATTCTTGCCTCCTTTGTTGTAGATTACTTGACCATAGGTGCATGGGTTTCTTTCTGGACTTTCTATCCAGTTCCATTGATCTTTATTTCTGTTTTTGTGCCAGTACCATACTGTTTAGATGGCTGTAGCTTTGTAGTATAGTCTGAGGTCAGGGGGCTTGATTCCTCTAGCTCTGTTTTTCTTTCTCAGGATTGCTTTGGCTATCTGGGGTCTTTTGTGTTGCCATACAAATTTTAAAATTTTTTGTTCTAGTTCTGTGAAAAATGCCATTGATAATTTTATAGGGATGGCATTGAACCTATAGATTGCCTTGGGTAGTATAGTCATTTTGATGATGTTGATTCTTCCAATCCAAGAACATGGTATATCTTTACATCTGTTTGTGTCATCTTTGATTTCTTTCATCAGTGTTTTATAGTTTTCTGAGTACAGGTCTTTTGCCTCCTTAGGTAATTTTATGCCTAGATATTTTATTCTTTTTGATGTGATGATAAAAGGGATTGTTTCCTTAATTCTTCTCTCTGATCTTTCATTATTAGTATATAGAAATGCAAGAGTTTTCTGTGTATTAATTTTGCACCCTGCAACTTTTGGTGTCTCCCAACAACATTTTTATATCCAGCTTGTGTTAAGTAGAAGTGAAATATAAAGGAAAATAGATTTATGGGGAACCTTGTGCAAAGGGTCTTGTTATGAATAACAGAAAATAATCCTCTCACCTCTATCACTCATGAAATTCCAAGGACTTTAGAAGCTCTGTGTGGGGAGCCAGGGAAAAAGACCAAATATATATTTCTTACTGTATGTTATGGCAAGTACCCTCTAAAGTAATATTCACTTTTCCTAAAAGTGAAGAAAAAATAGTAATATTGATGCCAAAAACTCGGCCTCTGTGCCCTGGTGCCCAGTTGAATCTCAGAGACAGAGTTTTGGGTGAAGTAGAAAAGAATAGCTCTATTGCTTTGCCAGGGAAAGGGGAACACAGTTGGCTCCTGCCCTTGAAAACCATGTGTCCCAACCTGGGAGGATTTACTGAGGACTTTTATAGCAATAGTTCAGGGGTGAGTTTGCCGATAAGACTAGGGTGTGTGCAGGGCCTGCACTCCTTTAATCTGGTCTCAGGCCATCTCTTGATGAGCTTCTATGGTTCCTTTAATCTGGCCTCAGCGGGTGTTCTCTGGAATGAAGAATGCTGACATCTTCCATTTGTTGGGGGTTTTAGTTCTGTAAAGAGCTTAAAGATACTGTTGTGTGTATCCCTTGAGGTGAAACCAGGATCCTGCCACAAGGCTGCAGTATTGTTTCTTGGCTGCTCCTCCCTTGTCTCTGCATCCCCTCCCTTCCGTGATTAGCAACTGTTTGAATCTGCCCTTTGGGACTCAGGGAAGTTTATGGAGGCTGGAGTCTGTTCTCTACAAACAAGGAACAGGGGACGCAGAAAGACTTTCATACCCAGGAGCCTCCACAGGGTCCTGCTCGGTTTCAATATTTTTTAGGAAATTGCCAATACACAAGATACCTATTCTCCTTTCTTTATATCCCAAGTTGATACAATCACAAACAGACCTTTAAGATAGTGTAGGAAGCATCATATTAAGATGAGTAAAAATATAATTGTAGGGGAGGAATAAGAATTTTCCTTCTACCCTTCTGAGTTCTTAGCTGAAACCCCTATAATAAAAGACAGATTAGCAAGAGAAAACCAGAAATTTATTAATGTTTATACCTCATGATATACACATGGAAGAAACCCAGGGAAGAGTGAGTACTCAAAGAGGTTGCTTTAGAATTCAGGATTACATACTGTCTTAATAGGGAGAGAGGAGGAGGGATGTAGGCCTCTTAGGGGAGAGTAAATGATTCTAGAAAAGATGAATGGGCCCGTAGAAGACTAGCTGAGAGGAATGATAGTTTGTAATAAAGCTTGTCTGGGTGTAGTGTGGACTTCTAGTTTCCTCTCCTGTGATAAGAGTTAATCTTCTCTGGTTGATGAAACTTTAGGGGAGTGGGTAATAACACTCAAGTTCCTTCTGGAGGGTCTTCTGGCAGATAAGGGGAGTTCAGAGAAAGCCTCTCCCTGCATTTGCAGCTTTCTAAGTTCCTACTGCTCAAAATAATCAATATACCAAAGTGGCATATATTAGGCTGGCATATTCTGCAACCTCTTATAATGATAATAGATTTTTAATAATAATTTGTTAAAATAGCTAAAAGAGAATCTAAAAGAAGGAGAAAAAGTTGCAGAAGAACTTACATTAATTTATAATGTAATCTAGGAGAACTGAGTGGACCAAAAAAACATAAGCAATAGAGAAAAATGTTTAAACAACTATGAGTAAGCAAAGTTAAAAGTTAAAAAGAAAAAGTGGAGAGAGAAGAAACTCCTGAGAAAGAATATAAATCAGAACGAATTTGTATAGTGGTAAAAATAAAAGTAAAGCATTTAAATCCACAATTTTTAAAATAAATTTCCAGTAAGGTGAAGCATATTCTCACACATCCACCAAAGGACAAAAACAGAACTGTACATTTCTAACTAGGTCCTCTTGGTTCACTTCCCAAATCCTGAGATCCTTGAAGGGGAAGGGAATCAAGGGGCAGAGAGTTGGGTCTTTGTTTCTCTCCATGGCCTGGGCCTAGCTGCCATGTATTCTTTATAAAACGTGTGAAGGTGAGAAACAAAGTTTTCAACGGAAAACCACAAGTGAACATGGTCTTCCAGTCCACCAGGGAATCTTGCACACACCTAGGAGCACAAAAGCAGCAATCACAAATTCATTTTTAAATCAGTCTTCAACATTTATATTGTTGGAGTTATTTAGCTACTTTTAGCACTCTACAGTCTTTGAATATAGAACTATTTTCTTATTTTTAAGTGTAAATATTTTACTTAGAGCTATAGCAGATATTTAAATGACTAGAACAGATGAATTGTATTTGCATATTATTTCTATATTGCTGAAAGAGTTTTGTAAATGAATTCAGCACCATGGTGTTAAGGGACTAGAAAAAGAAACTTGGGAACCAACAGATTATCATCAAGATAAAGGTACATATTCCCCAGGTGGCAAATTCTACCTATTCTAGCTTTTATTATCCTTAGGATAGTGTTCTATTTATTTCAGGAGTACAGAAGTTTTAATTGGATATGTCATGTTTCAAAGACAAAAGAAATGCCTAATTCACTCTAACAAACTTGTTAGTCACTGTTTATACCAAGAGGATTTCTACTCTACAGAGAATAATATTGTTTTCTTTTTTCTTTGTTGATAAATCAAAGTTTCATACTGACCTACAGCAGCCAAGCATACTTTAAAGCAAAATCATCTCAGACTAACACAGATATGTATCCTTTTAGCTTTATGCATTCTTTTTGCCCCCTTTTTGATTCTTTGAGAAATGTGTATTTCAAAAATAATTCAGTAAGAAAATATTAAATTTGTCACTGTAATTTATCTTCTAAGAAAAAAATATTTATAGGTTTTAATGTATTTCAATTCTAATAATATTAACTGAATTTTATGATTTTTTTTTCCTTTAATGTTGTTATGTTGCTTATACAGTTTTGCTTGTTTGAAGGGGTTTTATTAGTCAAATGCCTGGGCAGTGTAGGAATGATTTGTAGGAACAACTTTACCCATTACCTGGGTTTCTATTTGTTATAAAGTCAGTTTTTCTGGAAATGTGATTTTTATGCTTTACTCTGCCCAGTGCATGATCTTTTACTTTAAAGAAAGGTGGTGGTAGGGGCTGTTACAGTTTCAGTCTACCCTAATTCTGTTACTGTTTGCTTTGTTCAGCAATCACTCTGATCCTCCTGGCAGGGAACAAGATCCAGAGAACAAAACTAGTAGTGACTGTGTAGATAAAAAGGCAGTGAATTCTGCTTTTAAGGCAAAGGGGAATGGTCTACAAAAGAATGAAAATGGGAATAAAAGTACAGCATTGTTAACCTGCAGATCTGTTATACCTTTGAAAATCTTACGCTGCAAAAAAAGAAAGGGACACTACAAAGATACATAATTGTGTGACTGAAAATCTTGAAAAAGGTCACCATTCAGTTACTGGCCAAATACTTGACAATAAAATAGACTACGTTTTTCATAGTTGAGAAACCATACACCCCTTTTTCTTAAAATGACAGGACAGTGTTTCAGCAGTATATGAGGTGCCATAATATATTATTTATTCTCTGACAGAAGAACTCTTTAGATACGGTGAAGATGATGGGGTCAAGAAGAGTACTCCAGAGAAGAATTGGAAAGAAATGTCGGAGCAGACATTGCAGAAGGTAGTCTAATCTTTACGATATTGAGCTGAGCAAGTTAAATCTGAATTTTAACATAAAGGATTATATTTTAAAACGACGCCTAATGAACTTAAACCTTGTGTGAATCCTTAATTTAAATTCATAATTCAAAATCATTGGCTTACAAAAATGGGGTTAAAAAAATCAATGTTAGTGAAGTAAATGTGGAAACACGCTTGTGTTGACGTAGGTTTAAAATATTTTCAAAGATAAAAAGAATGATAACAATAGAAAGTATAAAAATTTACCCTCTATGTGTTTATTAGGTATAACTTAACTATTTACTTTAAAATAGAACTTGAGACTTTCTCTGTTACCTTTCAAAACGCATACAGATGTACAATATTTGAACTAAAAAAAAGCATAGTTTTAGCTTTATGCAGTAAAATGGTAATATGTTTATAATTTTAATTTTAAACTTGAAAATTATACATGTCTCATCTCATTTTAGATAAAAATTTATGCCCATATGATTTGGTATAGCTCTCCCTGTTTTAATAGAACCACTCTGTATAAACCCTATACTCACTTTACAACATGGCTATCTTTAATAGTAAAATGTTGTTTAAAAATCTTAACATTTATCTTTACAATTTTGTACTTAATTTACGTTTTTGTATATAAATAACATTGTCATCAATTTCAGTTAAGTGGGCTTGGTTTTATTTTAATACTTTTTGTTATTGTTATACAAGAAATATTCTTAGAAAAAGCTGGCAGTGTACAGATATATAGACAAAAACATTAATGTAGCTACTTACATTTCGTATGTCTGTGAATTGATTCATAGGAAATCTAGTGATATACGGCAGATGATGTGATTGCTTATACTCCTAACACTTGCCATACGCTCAGGTAACAGAGGCCATCATCTCATTATTACTGAATGACACATATCAGTTTCATATTATAACATAAAGAACAAGAAATGCTCATGTTCATTTATCTTAAGATAAAATAAGTAATTGAAATAATGTATGTACTACCAGCTAGAACGTGATACAGTTTATAGCAATTTATCTTTTTTGTTTCAGAACAATATTCTTTTTTGCCAGGTTTTGTATAATTTTTATTTCTGTGGGTATATTGTACTACACTACTACTTACTATGTTAGGGTAGAAACCTAAAGAAGTTTATTATTTCATTCCAACTGCCATAAATGATATGGAGAAGGAAAGGAATTTTTCCTCTATTCTTTTAGGTTCTCAGATGAGATATCCCCTGTAATAAAAAGACAGATTAACAGGAAAAAACAAACAGAAGTTTAACAACAGGCATACCTCCTGTATACATAGGAGATGCCCAGGAAAATTGAGTAACACCCTGAAATGGTCCAAGCCGTCACGTTATACACCTTCCTCAGCTAAAAACAAGAAAAGATGTCGGGGCTGGGCAGTCAGTTACTACTCAGTTTGCAGAGCCTCTCCTGTGTCTGCCGTTTCTTAAAAACAACCAACTCAAGATAAGACGTATGTCAAAGAGACATTTTGGGGTGGCAAAATTCTGCTCCCCTTCATTGACTACTACCATAGTAGGTCCAGAAAGCCATTTTAAGCCTTAAAAGCCATCAGAAATTGTTTTCATTGGACCATGTGTCAAATTAGTGTACTAATTTGTCACTCTTTTTTTAAATATTAACCTAATGCAATTGTATGAGTCATGATTTAACCCCTTGAGTTCCCTTATTTTAGAAGAATATATATGAAATTCATTCAAAATGGGTTTAAAAGACAGTAAAAACATGAAAACAATATTTGTATAATACATAGTAGAAATGAAACATATAAGTAGATCCTTTTTAAAATAATGTCTTAACATTTCACTCTGTTAAGGGATAAGTTGTGTCCCCCACCCAAATTCTTACGTCAAAAGTCCTAATCCCCTGTATCTCAGAATGTGACTATATTTGAAGATGGAGGTCTTTAAAATTTTACTTAAGTTGAAATGAGGTTATTAGGGTTTAAGCCACCCAGTCTGTGTACTTTGTTATGGCAGCTCTAACAAAGTAATACACAAACTTTAAAAAGGTCAGGTGTTTTATTTCAGTTTTGAAAGGAGCCATCTTTTTGGTAAATTAAATGCTCAGTACTGGACTTAAGATGATCTAATAGCACACAAACCAAATGCCTTTAACAATTCCTCAGACTTTCATTTTCAAATATATATTGAAATTTTCCTTTCTATTTCTGGAGAGGTGAAATCAGTTTGACAATTTTTTGAGAGTATACCTTGAATAACACTTTAATATGTGCTATGGACTTTCCCTTATCAAATTCTTTAGAAGTAGTATCTCTGTTGTCCTCCATTTTAAACTTAAATGCAAATAATTTTGACCAGTTCTTATGATTAAACATAGATTCACATTAGGCAGTTAACAGACTTTAAACATTTTAAACATAACAGACCTTAAAAAGGTACTTTTCCATTGGTATCTAAAATTTTCATGAGTTGTACCCAATCTTAAAATAAAGAAATAATGCCAATTTCCAAAACTGAAATCTCAAATTTAAGATGTTTGTTACATTTCTTCATTATGTTATATTTTAATCAAAAGTATAAAGTTGATTTAATAGCTAATTCAGCAATATTTAGTGCAAGTAATTATATTTTAGCTCAAATAATTTTATTAAGTAGCTGTTATGATTAACAGTAATAGAGACAATAATGATGATGATGATGATGATGATGATGATGATGATGATGATGAACCGTTTAGAACTTACCGTTTACTGAGAATTGTGGTATATGATCATATTTAATGCTTGTAACCTGCAAGATAGCTGTTACTATTCCCATTTCACAGATGAGGAAACTAAAGGTAAAGTAGGTTAAATATTTTACCAGGTAAAGCAATCAGAGCTAGAAGTGAGATCCAGACCAGGCTCAAAATTCAATTTCCCCTAGACTGCACTGCTTCTTACTAATATGTTTATATCACCACTGTCAAAATCATTTTTTTAAAGGTATAATTGTTTATTTTCATAAAATAATTTTTAAAAATACAGTCCCTTCTATTCACTCCACCCTGGAATCTGACATGCTAAAATATTTTAAAGTATATTTATGAAAACTATGCTGTTTGGGGCAGTGATTAAAAACCACTGAGAGAAACCAAAGACAAAAAGGTGATATTCTTTTTCTGCTTGTAGTATTTTTTAGTAAATGGAGACTATAATTTGGTGATAGAGTGATTTGGAAAAAGTAAAAATGTTCATGTATTCCTGAACACTATATTTTTTGCCACATTATCCAGCTCTCCAATAAAGTATTTGCATTGAGAAGGAACAACAGAATTTGTTTCACAGAAATATACAGAGGTCTACAATATTCTGGTAAAAATTCATATACCTCTATTTCAGGTCAAGAGTAAGCCCTACAAAGACATAAGTCCAACAGTAGGGAGTATATCATACTACGGAAAAAAGTGATTAAAATTAGCTGAGATTCTTCATATTGTGTTGGGAAATATCCATGTCCCAGGGCAGCATAAACAATCGGTAAATGACTGTTGAATTAAATGAAGGGGGTTGAACTCACAAGAAGACTAAGGGTGCAGAAGGATCAGAGGTGACTGAAACTCACATTAGGAAACAACTTAGATCTTCACCATCATGAGTCAAGTCCAGTAAACTGGAAAGTTTTAAGAGTATGCATAAGTTTTTTGTGTATTTCTGGAATATTATTTTAAATCATTGGTTGTCAGTGTATCAATAATGTTTTCTCCTTTGAAGAATTTGTTTTAAGGTATGAGTCCATATAGTTTTTCAATCGTTGTATTTTTTTTGTCACATTATCCAGCTCTCCAATAAAGTATTTGCATTGAGAGGGATCAATAGAATTTGTTTCCCAGAAATATACAGAGGTCTACAAGTAGTCTGGTGCAAATTCATATACGTCTATTCCAGGTCAAGAGTAAGCCCTGTTAAGACCTATAAAAGTTTCTTGCTTGACTCTTTCTTTCTTGACCCTAGTTCTTTGTTCATTTTCCACATATATCTGGGAAAGTCTTCTTCTCCATACAGCTTGTGGAATAGTGAGATGGGCACAAAATCCTGAACTTGAATCCCAGTTTAAACCAGGAAATGTTTACGTCTGTGTGTTAAGTTTTCAGAGCTTCCATTTCCTCTTCTGGGAAGATAGTTATCAGCTCTACTTACCTCACCTGTTTTTGAGATTATCAGAAGAGATTGTGTTTATTAAAAATTTTGATAAATGGTAAAATGTACTATAAGGGAACAAAATTTGCCACTCCAAAAGTCTCTTTGGCATATGGATTATTTTGAGTCAAAAACAATCAGGGCCCAAAAGACTCAGGAAGAAACTTTGACCTTCCACCTGACTGCCTAAGAGAATGAAGATAGAGGACCTATTCCAGGAAGGGATCTATCACCATAGATAACTGTAGTATAAACTAGGTGTGTGTTGTCAGGGAAGAATCTAGCAAATTGTCTGTTAAAATTCCTCTCTGTGTCCTATTGTCTCTGCATGGTTCAGCAAACATTTGTTTACCACGAATTTGTTTTTCCATCTCCTTGTTAATTGCCTTCCTCCTAAACCACTAGCGCCAACATCCTCTTTTCTCTTTAGCTGAAAATGGTATTTAAGGAGAGGAGGGTTTTGGCCATTTCATTGAGTTACTGTGTTTTCCTGGGTCTCTCCCATGTACATATGTTATAAAACCTTTGATTTTCTCCTGTTAATCTGTCTCATGTCAATTTAATCCTTAGACCAGCCATAAGAACACAGAAGGGTAGAGAAAAATCTCTTCCTCCACAACAGTGCTTTACAAACAGTATTGAATATTTTTCAAGATTTAAGTTGAAATCAACTCCTCCTTGAAATTTTTGTACTCATGGCTTAGAATCAGTTGCTCTTTCCTTTATGTCCAGACTTATGGCACTTAGATTCTATCCTTTATTAGCTTTATTTGTGCAATTCTTTGTTTCCGAATAGTTTTTGAAATTTCTTAAGTTCAAGAATTATATATTATTTCTGTGTCCTACAACATGAACACTGTTTAATGAAATAAATGTAAAAAAATTAATTCATAAGAAACCTTGAAATAATTATGTTAACATTGTTAGATTTCCTTTTTTTTTTTCTTTTTTTTGGTAAAAAGTTCCTGTATTGTATAAACTAAGGACCTCACGACTATTAAAATTACATTTTTATAATTTAGGAAAAAGCAGCCTCACTAGATCATCTTGTATTTAGGTCATCAGTGTTTCATATGATAGTTAAATATTGAAGGCTAATGTTATTTTAATAATAAAGTTTCCCTATGTACTATTTTTAGACTTTTTGTATAAATTGTTTTTCTCTGAAAGTATTATTTTTCATGAGTAAGAAAATGAGGGGGAGCAAAATATATCACCCCAAAATATGCCTCTTTGGCATATTGATTATTTTAGGCTGATTATTTTTTTTTTAAATTATTAGCACCTTTAATTATTATTTATTTATTTATTTATTTATTTATTTGTGGCTGTGCTGGGTCCCCGTCTCTGCGCGAGGGCTTTCTCCAGCCGCGGCAAGCGGGGGCCACTCCTCACCGCCGTGCGCGGGCCTCTCACTATCGCGGCCTCTCCCGCTGCGGAGCACAGGCTCCAGACGTTCAGGCTCAGCAGCCGTGGCCCACGGGCCCAGCTGCTCCGCGGCACGCGGGATCCTCCCAGACCAGGGCTCGAACCCGTGTCCCCCGCATTAGCAGGCAGATCCTCAACCACTGCGCCATCAGGGAAGCCCTAGGCTGATTATTTTTAAGAAACTACAGACATAGGAAGAGCTCTGAAAACTGAGTAGAAGTTATCCCTTTGTAAGAAACATTTACATTTATAAGGGAAATCTCCATTTGTAAGGGGGTATACCTTGCTGTACCAGGAAGATGAAGATGACCAAATCTCTAAAACTGTAATCAGTGGAGAAGGCAAGGACCTAAATCTGCTTAACAGCCAGACCCTTGTTTACTGTGCTTTTCCTGGGAACCTCCTATAACTGACTCTCACCCACCAAAATCTTATGTAGTCTTTAGATGAAAATGGTATTTAAGGTGATGGCTTAGGCCATTTCGGGGAGTTACTCAGTTTTCCTGGGTATCTCCCAAGTATACAGGAGGTATACATGTTATTAAATTTTTGTTTTTCTCTTGCTAATCTGTCATATCAATTTCATTCTTAGACCAGCCAAAGAACCTAGAAGGGTAGAAGGAAATTTTTTTCCTTCCCAACAGTAGACTATAAAGCCAAAGCACTTACAGTCTCAGAGAACTCTGCAGAGCTTATTAGCATACTTAGTTCTGTGTCACATTGTGTAGAATTTTAAATTCTTTTACCATCTGTCCTTTATTCAACAGATGTATTATTGCATTTTATAATGTATTTATGTACACCACCTTAGAATTATTTAGAAATTAAGTACTTTAAATTTATTTTGTCCTTGTGCTAAATGAAATTTTATTTTCATAAGTTAGAAATGACAATAAAAATACAGTAGATTCTGGTTTTGGACTTTTAAAAGAATAAATTAAACTTTTCTGTTTAGGTCATTGAATTGGAAAATCGGCTAAAATCTTTTGAGAAAAGGTCAAGAAAATTAAAAGAAGGGAATAAAAAATTAATAAAAGAAAATGATTTCCTGAAATCCCTTGTAAAACAGCAGCAAGAAGACGCAAAGACCAGAGAAAAAGAGCTGGAACAACTGCAAAAGGGAAGTAAAGATGTAGAAAAAGATAAAGCTGAACTTCAAGTAAAACTCAGTGAGCTGGAGATAGAAGTCACTTCCCTAAGGAGACAAGTGGCAGAAGCTAATGATTTGAGAAATGAAAATGAAGAGCTGATGAATTCAATGGAGAAATTACAGCGTTCAGCAGACAAAGCTAAATCTGAGATGGCCACCACGGAAGTTAGATCTGGATCTAGGCAATCTGATTGTAAGGCAACCACCACCAAGGTTAAATTTAAAGCGGCCAAGAAAAAGTGCTCCGTGGGTCGTTACCACACTGTTCTCAATCACTCCATCAAGGTCATGAGCAATGTGTTTGAGAACCTCAGCAAGGACGACTGGGAGGATGTGTGTGAAAGCAGGTAAGGCTCTCATTAACTTAGCTCAGTGGTGGGGACACTGTGCATATGTAAAGCACCAGCAAATGGAGATTGAATTTCAACTACTGTCGATTTGGTATTCAGAAAAAATACTGTCAGATCCTTTGAAATATCTTGGGAGGTCTTGTTCTGAGCTTATTGACTGAAATTTGCATGCAAAATTAGCCACAACTGCATGAGTGTTTGAATAGGTGCCAGGAAACCCAAAAGAAGGCAATGCTTGATTTCTTCCAGTGATGCTATTTTCATGCAGTCATGAGGCTTGAAATTGACAGTTTGGCAGGTTGATTTAATTTGCTGGCCCTTTGCATATTCACCACTGACAGCTAAGGATTCCCAGGCAAGCCTACTAAGTCGGTTTAGTTATCTTGTGACATGGCAACCTGGGAGGAGAAACATTTTTTCCCCTTAATTTAGTTAGATAAATTTTGAATGACCCATTTCAGCTTGTTACCAGATGTCTACAAGCTGTTTAACATCCTTTAAATTAAGAACCATCTTCACTAATTATTTCATGTATGTATTATGCAAAGTCATTGTGCTAACTTTAATTGAAGGTGGTTAAAAATTAGTTCTTTAAAGTTAAAGCTCTACAGATTCCTAGTTTTAAGTTATATAAACCCTAGTGAATAACAACAGGGGAATACTAAAAATCTATAATATTTCTTACCCTTACCCCTGACTATACATTCATACATTGAAGCACATCAGTAAAACCACAAAGGCAAGTGGATAATAGAACACCTCTTTTTATACCTAGATAATAGGGAAGTTTAATGTGGCCAGAATTGTTAACAGACACATGGAACAATTTTCCATAATTCTGTCTTGGTTTATGATGGCACATGTTTCCTTTTATTTTCCCAAGTTTTTTTTTTTTTTTTTTTTAATCTGCAGTCATGATCTGTTTTAGATTTGGGATGTTTCTGGATAGTTTTCTTAGACATAGATCTGAAACATTTTAAAATGCAATTCTCAAACTTGTTTGCATATTAGAATCACCTGGGGATCTTATAAAAATTCCAAAGCTCAGGCCACATCCCAGAACAATTAAATCATAACTTCTGGAGTGAGATACAAGCTTCAGTATTTTTTGAGGCTCTCCAGCTGATTCCAATATGCAGACAAGTTTGCGAACCACTGTTTTAAACGATCAGTGGTCATGCCTCTGGTCTTTAGTCAGGTGAAAAACTCAAAAACAAATGTACGAAAGTAAGGAAGAAAGACCAAATCTGCATTCCTATTTCTTTGTTACCTCTTCTAAGGTTTTCTTCCCTGTTCTCAAAAGCAGTTAGAGATAAAATCCTACTTAGCTTAAAACCCACTAAGCGTTTATCTTTGTCTTCCAGGAAATTCTGGTTTCATCTACTAATTATATCTCAGCCAGTTGGTACTACCACACTCTTCATAATATAGTGGTACATATTTACTGGTGTATGTATGTCTGAATAAATATGTGAAAGTTAAGGAATACACTCAGTTCAATTTCATCTTCTTAGTGCATGTGCAGAAGGTCATGTATTTTGGGAGATGTATCACACAATATCTCTTAAAACATAGGATTGTCATTTGTTATTAGCAGTGAAACTCAGTTTTACACTGTGAGGATTAATTGTTACATTTCCTGCCTGACAGAACTGGTCTCAGGAATCACTCAGCTGCAAAGAATTCTCAAGCAATTAGAAATCCCACAATGGAGCTTCAGGACTTCAGGACATTCTATTTCTTTTAACTTTTCGTAGTCTGAAATACAAGAAATTTACTTGGATACTGAGGAAAATAGAACTTGGCCCTTTATATATTTGTATATAGAATATTATATAATTATTACCTTATGAATATTTATTTCCCATAGTTGAATTGTATTACAAGAGCATGATGTCAAAGAACAAAAATAATATGATTTAGTAACGAGCATGAAGACCTCTATTCATGGGAAAACATGCATGGATAAGGGGAGTCCAGTGCCTAACAAGCTGTGGAGCACTCTTTCAAGGGATTTGGGGCAGGAGGGAGTTTTATAGAGCATTATAAGAGGCAAAGCAGAAACAGGGCATGATTGGCTAGGAGGTCAGGGATTTTCTTGTAAAGCTAGCGGGTCCTATTTTCTGGGGTAAGGTAGCTAGCTAAAGTTCGCAAACTAGCTAAAGCTGAATTGGAGGATTGTGATTGGTATATGTTAGCTTTCCTTGACAGTGATGCATTTCCCAGTAGTGCAGCTGACTTAGGTTCCGGTTTCTGACATGGGCCGGGCCGCTGGGGCAGCCTGCATTTTGTGGGTCCCGATATATGAATTATCTTTATCAGTGCCCATTCAGTGATAGGTAATAATCAGGAGGAGTTGTTAATACCTAGAAGAAGAAAAACAGAATTTCAGCAAAACATGTTTATCAAATCTGTGGATAACGTGACACTGAAAGGGCTGGAAAATACTTTACAAGATAGAATCAAAATCCCCAAAGATCTCAATGGACTGGGAAGATATAGTTATCTAAAAGACTACAGGGTCCTTTACTTGGCTATAAGACGTCAATTGTTCAACTCTGCAATGGGGAAAATACGGGACTTTGTAATAGTGAATGTAAAAATATATTTTGTTAAATCCTGTATGAGTCTCAGTACAATATGCATGCTGCAAAAGCTTGTACAAATTTAGTCTACATCTACCAGGAGTTCTACTAAGTACTTCTCATTGTACACTTGAAGTATGAAATTGAATTCTGGACATAATGCTCCATCAAAATAAGCTGGTGTACTTTCATGAGGGACCAGGATGGGAAAGCATCTCAAAAGCATTCACGTTAGGAGTACTTGAACAAGCTAGGGATGTTTTCCTTAGAGATGTTGCAAGCATCATATAACTATATCCAAATAGTTAGATCATCCATGTGGAAAAGGGATTGAACTTAAATTTCTGCTCAGCATCAACACCAGCACTTCTGATCTTCTTCCCTTTATTTTTTTTCTTTAACACAAACTATTAACATACTATGTGTTACATATATATAATGTGTGTGTGTGTATGTGTGTATGTATATATATATACACACACACACACACACACACACACACACATATATATATATAACTTAGTCCTCTTCTTTGTTACCTGTCTCCCCACCCCACTGGGCTGAAAGCTACCTGAGGGCAAGGAGTTTCATCTATTTTTTTTTCACTCGCTACTTTACCCTTGTGCCCAGAAAAGTGCCTGGCACGTAGTTGGTGCTTAACAAGTATTATATTGAATTATGAATACCCATAAGAGATGGAACTAGATCAACGCGTGAAAGGCTCAGAGATTCAGATTTTGTTCCAGACTAGGAGAAAACTTTCTGTTAGAAATATTAAAGCTTTCTGCCCTGGGTCAGAAAGTAGTGAGTGTTCCAACCCTGCAAGCGTTAAAACATGTGCTTCCTGAGTTAACACTTGGAGAAATACTATAGAAGTGATGCTAGCAAGCATGTGATATTAGATAATCTAACTTCTTGATGAGATTTTATAATTTTGTAAAATATATTTAGACTAATTTTCTCTCAATATATTTAGACTAATTTTCTCTCTTAACAATGAGAACCAGTAAATGCCCAAATTAAACTTGTAGCTATCTATATAACCTGTGCTGTAATATTATTTGGTCTTGAACTTAAAGAGGTACATTTAACAACTCTTCTTCTTGGGCTTTATATCCCCCCCTTTTTTCCAAAATCAGTGATTCTGAAACACAGACCTTACAAAATTTGGGAACAATTATTGTAGAAACATCCCAGAAAATAAGTCCTACAGAGGATAGAGGAGACCAGAAAGAAAGCCAAACAGAAGACAGCCAAATGCAAGGAAAAGAAATAGTACAAATATATCCAAATGTAGATGGAAAGACTCCAAAGGTATATAACAATTTTGCTTAATTATAAGCTATGTTTTTAATGCTATCTCACGCTTCATAACTTAAATCAATTTTTGTTGCCAGTGATTTAATTTAAATCCTTAAAAAATTGTTTTCTTTGGAATATACAGTGAAAATACTCACTTTTTAATAATTTTCAAGTACTAATTTAGTATAATGTTTTGCATAGATGAACATGGAAATAGATATAATTTTCCTGAATATAAATCTTAAGATATTTATATTTCAGCCAAAAAAAATAAATGTGATAATAAGCTCATTGCTCTTTCCAGGTATATAAAATATATGAAAAGAAGAAATTTCTGTTTTTATATTAGCCTTCATGATAATAAATTATTTAGTCTGACTAAATTTTTAAATTTCTGATTTCTATGTAATGTATTTTATTCCCCAGTGTATTTTTTTAATTTTGTTTTTCAGATTTTTTTCTACTTTCAACCTAATGTATTTTATTCCCCAATATATTTTATATTATTTTTTATTTTCTTTATTTTTATTTTTTCTAAACTTTTATTTACATGTTTGCAATTGAGATGCTTATTCTGCTTATGTCTTTTTTTTTAACATATTAATTGGTGTATAATTGCTTTACAATGTTGTGTTAGTTTCTGCCATATAATGAAGTTAAATCAGCTATACGTATACGTATATTCCCATATCCTCTCCCTCTTGCATCTCCCTCCTACCCTCCATATCACACCCCTCTAGGTGGTCAAAAAGCACCGAGCTGATCTCCCTGTGCTATGCAACTGCTTCCCACTAGCTATGTGTTTTACATATGGTAGTGTATATATGTCAATGCAACTCTCTCACTTCATCCCATCTTACAGTTCCCCCTCCCCGTGTCCTCAAGTCCATTCTCTACGTATGCGTCTTTATTCCTGTCCTGCCCCTATGTTCATCAGAACCTTTTTCTTTTTTTCTTCAGATTCCATATATATGTGTTACCATATGGTATTTGTTTTTCTCTTTCTAACTTACTTCACTCTGTATGACACACTCTGGGTCCATCCACCTCACTACAAATAACTCAATTTCATTTCTTTCTTTGGCTGAGTAATATTTCACTATATATATGCGCCACATCTTCTTTATCCATTCATCTGTCGATGGACACTTAGGTTGCTTCCATGTCCTGGCTATTGTAAATAGTGCTGCATTGAACATTGTGGTACATGTCTCTTTTTGAATTATGGTTTCCTCAGGGTATATGCCCAGTAGTGGGGTTGCTGGGTCGTATGGTAGTTCTATTTTTAGTTTTTTAAGGAACCTCCATACTGTTTCTCCATAGTGGCTGTATCAATTTACATTCCCAGCAACAGTGCAGAAGGGTTCCCTTTTCTCCACACCCTCTCCAGCATTTATTGTTTGTAGATTTTTTGATGATGGCTGTTCTGACCGGTGTGAGGTGATACCTCATTGTAGCTTGAATTTGCATTTCTCTAATGATTAGTGATGTTGAACATCCTTTTATGTGTTTGTTGGCAATCTGTATATCTTCTTTGGAGAAATGTCTATTTAGGTCTTTTGCCCATTTTTTGGATTGGGTTGTTTGTTGTTTTGATATTGAGCTGCATGAGCTGCTTGTATATTTTGGAGATTAATCCTTTGTCAGTTGCTTCATTTGCAAATATTTTCTCCCATTCTGAGGGTTGTCTTTTCGTCTTGTTGAAGGTTTCCTTTGCTATGCAAAAGCTTTTAAGCTTCATTAGGTCCTATTAGTTTATTTTTGTTTTCATTTCCATTTCTCTAGGAGGTGGGTCAAAAAGGATCCTGCTGTGATTTATGTCATAGAGTGTTCTGCCGATGTTTTTCTCTAAGAGTTTTATAGTGTCTGGCCTTACATTTAAGTCTTTAATCCATTTTGAGTTTATTTTTGTATATGGTGTTAGGGTGTGTTTTAATTTCATTCTTTTACATGTATCTGTCCATTTTTCCCAGCACCACATATTGAAGAGGCTGTCTTTTCTCCATTGTATATTCTAGCCTCTTTATTAAAGGTAAGGTGACCATATGTGCATTGGTTTATCTCTGGACTTTCTATCCTGTTCCATTGATCTATATTTCTGTTTTTGTGCCAGTACCATATTGTCTTGTTTATTGTAGCTTTGTAGTATAGTCTGAAGTCAGGGAGCCTGATTCATCCAGCTCTGTTTTTCTTTCTCTAGATTGCTTTGGCTATTCGGGATCTTTTGTGTTTCCATACAAATTGTAAAATTTTTTGTTCTAGTTCTGTGAAAAATGCCATGGGTAGTTTGATGGGGATTGCATTGAAGCTGTAGTTTGCTTTGGGTCATATAGTCATTTTCACAATGTTGATTCTTTCAGTCCAAGAATGTGGTGTATCTCTCCATCTGTTTGTATCATCTTTAATTTCTTTGATCAGTGTCTTATAGTTTTCTGCATACAGGTCTTTTGTCTCCTTAGGTAGGTTTATTCCTAGATATTTTATTCTTTTTGTTGCAATGGTCAATGGGAGTGTTTCCTTAAGTTCTCTTTCAGATTTTTCATCACTAGTGTATAGGAATGCAAAAGATTTCTGTGCATTAATTTTGTATCCTGCAACTTTACCAAATTCATTGATTAGCTCTAGTAGTTTTCTGGTGGCATCTTTAGGATTTTCTATGTATAGTATCATGTCATTAGCAAACAGTGACAGTTTTACTTCTCCTTTTCTGATTTAGATTCCTTTTATTTCTTTTTCTTCTCTGATTGCTGTGGCTGAAACTTCCAAAACTATGTTGAGTACCAGTGGTAAGAGTGGGCAACCTTGTCTTGTTCCTGATCTTAGAGGAAATGGTTTCACTTTTTCACCATTGAGAACGATGTTTGCTGTGGGTTTTTCATATATGGCCTTTATTATGTTGAGTTAAGTTCCCTCTATGCCTACTTTCTGGAGAGTTTTTATCATAATTGGTTGTAGAATTTTGTCGAAGGCTTTTTCTGCATCTAATGAGATTATCATATGGTTTTTATCCTTCAATTTGTTACTATGGTGTATCGCATTGATTGATTCTTCAATAAATATTGAAGAATCCTTGCGTTCCTGGGCTAAACCCCACTTGATCATGGTTTGTGATCCTTTTAATATGCTCTTGGATTCAGTCTGCTAGTATTTTGTCGAGGATTTTTGCATCTATGTTCATCAGAGATATTGGTCTGTAGTTTTCTCTTTTTGTTACATCTTTGTGTGGCTTTGGTATCAGCGTGATGGTGGCCTCGTAGAATGAGTTTGGGAGTGTTCCTCCCTCTGCTATATTTTGGAAGAGTTTGAGAAGGATAGGTGTTAGCTCTTCCCTAAATGTTTGATAGAATTCGCCTGTGATGCCATCTGGTCCTGGGCTTTTGTTTGTTGGTACATTTTTAATCACAGTTTCAATTTCAGGGCTTGTGATTGGTCTGTTTATATTTTCTATTTCTTCCTAGTTCGGTCTCAGAAGGTTGGGCTTTTCTATGAATTGTCCATTTCTTCCAGGTTGTCCATTTTATTGGCATAGAGTTGCTTGTAGTAATCTCTCATGATCCTTGGTATTTCTGCAGTGTCAGTTTTTACTTCTCCTTTTTCATTTCTAATTCTGTTGATCTGAGTCTTCTCCCTTTTTTTCTTGATGTGTCTGGCTAAGGGTTTATCAATTTTGTTTATCTTCTCAAAGAACCAGCTTTTAGTTTTATTGATCTTTGCTATTGTTTCCTTCATTTCTCTTCCATTTACTTCTGCTCTGATCTTTATGATTTCTTTCCTTCTGCTAACTTTGGGGTTTTTTTTGTTCTTTCTCTAATTGCTTTAAGTGTAAGGTTAGGTTGTTTATTTGAGAGTTTTTTTGTTTCTTGAGGTAGGATTGTATTGCAATAAACTTCCCTCTTAGAACTGCTTTTGCTGCATCCCATAGGTTTTGGGTCGTCATGTTTTCATTGTCATTTGTTTCTAGGTATTTTTTGATTTTCTCTTTGATATCTTCAGTCATCTCTTGGTTATTTAGTAGCATATTGTTTAGCCTCCATTTGGTTGTATTTTTTAGAGTGTTTTTCCTGTAATTGATAGCTAGTCTCATAACGTTGTGGTAAGAAAAGATACTTGATATGATTTCAATTTTCTTAAATTTACCAAGACTTGATTTGTGTCCCAGGAGATGATCTATCCTGGAGAATGTTCCATGAGCACTTGAGAAGAAAATGTATTCTGTGTTTTAGATGGAATGTCCTATAAATATCAATTAAGTCCATCTTGTTTAATGTGTCATTTAAAGCTTGTGTTTCCTTATTTATTTTCATTTTGGATGATCTGTCCATTGGTGAAAGTGGGGTGTTATTAAAGTCCCCTACTGTGATTGTGTTACTGTCGATTTCCCCTTTTATGGCTGTTAGCATTTGCCTTATGTATTGAGGTGCTCCTATGTTGAGTGCGTAAATATTTACAGTTGTTATATCTTCTTCTTGGGTTGATACCTTGATCATTCTGTAGTGTCCTTCTTTGTCTCTTGTAATAGTCTTTATTTAAAAGTCTATTTGGTCTGATATGAGAATTGCTATTCCAACTTTCTTTTGATTTCCATTTGCATGTAATATCTTTTTCCATGCCCTCACTTTCAGTCTGTACGTGTCGCTAGGTCTGCAGTGGTCTCTTGTAGACAACATATATATGGGCCTTGTTTTTGTATCCATTCAGCCAGTCTGTGTGTTTTGATTGGAGCATTTAATCCATTTACATTTAAGGTAATTATCGATATGTATGCTCCTACTACCATTTTCTTAATTGTTTTATGTTTGTAGTTGTGGGTCTTTTCCTTCTATTGTGTTTCCTGCCTAGAGAAGTTCCTTTAGCATTTGTTGTAAAGCTGGTTTGGTGGTACTGAATTCTCTTATCTTTTGCTTGTCTGTAAAGGTTTTAATTTCTCCATCGAATCTGAATGAGATCCTTGCTGGGTAGAGTAATCTTGGTTGTAGGTTTTTCCCTTTCATCACTTTAAATATGTCCTGCCACTCCCTTCTTGCTTGGAGAGTTTCTGCTGAAAGATCAGCTGTTAACCTTATGGGGATTCCCTTGTATGTTATTTGTTGCTTTTCCCTTGTTGCTTTCAGTATTTTTTGTTTGTATTTAATTTTTGATTGTTTGATTAATATGTGTCTTGGCGTGTTTCTCCTTGTATTTATCCTGTATGGATATTTATCCTAGACTTGACTGACTATTTCCTTTCCCATATGAGGGAAGTTTTCAACTATAATCTCTTCAAATATTTTCTCAGTCCCTTTCTTTTTCTCTTCTTCTGGGAGCCCTATAATTCGAATGTTGGTGCATTTAATGTTGTCCCAGATGTCTCTGAGACTGTCCTCAATTCTTTTGGTTCTTTCTTCTGTATTCTACTCTGCGGTAGTTATTTCCAGTATTTTATCTTCCAAGTCCCTTACCCGTTTTTCTACCTCAGTTATTCTGCTCTTCATTCCTTCTAGAGAATTTTTAATTTTATTTATTGTATTGTTCATCATTGTTTGTTTGCTCTTTAGTTCTTCTAGGTCCTTGTTAAATGTTTCTTGCATTTTCTGCATTCTATTTCCAAGATTTTGGATCATCTTTACTATCATTACTCTGAATTCTTTTTCAGGTACGCTGCCTATTTCCTCTTCATTTCTTTGGTCTGGTGGGTTTTTATCTTGCTCCTTCATCTGCTGTGTATTTCTCTGTCTTCTCATTTTGCATAACATACTGTGTTTGGGGTCTCCTTTTCATAGGCTGCAGGTTCATAGTTCCCGTTGTTTTTGGTGTCTGCCCCCAGTGGCTAAGTTTGGTTCAGTGGGTTGTGTAGGCTTCCTTTTGGAGGGGACTGGTGCCTGTGTTCTGATGAGGCTGGATCTTTTCTTTCTGGTGGGCAGCACCATGTCCGGTGGTGTTTTTTGGGGTGTCTGTGAACATAGTATGATTTTAGGCAGCCTCTCTGCTAATGGGTGGGGTTGTGTTCCTGTCTTGCTAGTTGTTTGGCATGGGGTGTCCAGCACTGGAGCTTGCTGCTCGTTGCGAGGAGGTGGGTCTTAGCGTTGAGATGGAGGTCTCCGGGAGAGCTCTCACTGACTGATATTACATGGGGCCGGGAGGTCTCTGGTGGACCAGTGTCCTGAACTTGGCACTCCCACATCAGAGGCTCAGGCCTGACACCTGGCCGGAGCACCAAGACCCTGTCAGTCACACGGCCAGGTACGTGGGGAGTTTTTTGCCTTTTCGGAAGCCTGAGGTCTTCTGCCAGTTTTCAGTAGGTGTTCTGTAGGAGTTGTTCCACAGGTAGATGTATTTCTGATGTATTTGTGGGGAGGAAGGTGATCTCCTCCACGTCTTACTCCTCCACCATCTTGAACCACCCACCCTACCCAATATATTTTAAATCTTAAAATATTGACGTTCCAAAACAACTTATTCAATAATTCTTATTACTGATACATCTTGTCATCAAAAGTTTTATCTATTCAACGTAAATCAGTGAAAAACTGAAAAAAGATTATTTTCTTTTGTTTAAAAAAAAAAACCAGATTACCATTGGAGTAATGTATAAGGTTCTTTAAAAACCTAATCCAAAGTGTTTATTATTTGAGATCTGGCCAGAACTTTAGAGGAAAAAGTTCAAGGATGACAAAAGTTTATTTTAGTTACTACCATAATAAAGTTCAGATGAAGAATTATATTCTAAGTACCTGCTGATTGAGTGGTTGGTTGATAAATAGATTTTACAGAAAACTATTTTGTTATACATTATATCATTGGGAATTTTGTTTAGTTGCAGTCGATTATGTGCAGCTTAATGAGTTTATAAATAAAAGGAACTCATAATTCTATTCATAAAACAAGAGAGTGTTAGTGTAGACTACTTTGAGTAGATCTGTGTACGTTGTTGGCAGTCAGAAAGTAACAGTTGATCAAATTGTACCAACTGGGTTTGGCAGATAGTAGAACTTCTCACTCACTCCAAAGGTAGCCATTATCTTACCTTTAATCACTCCCCTTCTTTTCTTTATAATTTTATTTCTTCTAATATTATGGTTAGTTTTGCCTGTTTTTGAACTTTATGGAATCTATAAGGTATGTCTTCTTTTGTTTCTGGCCTTTTTTTAAAAAAAAAAAAAAAATTTATTTATTTATTTATTTTTGGCTGTGTTGGGTCTTCGTTTCTGTGCGAGGGCTTTCTCTAGTTGCAGTGAGCGGGGGCCACTCTTCATCGCGGTGCGCGGGCCTCTCACTATCGCGGCCTCTCTTGTTGCGGAGCACAGGCTCCAGACCCGCAGGCTCAGCAGTTGTGCCTCACGGGCCCAGTTGCTCCGCGGCATGTGGGACCTTCCCAGACCAGGGCTCGAACCCGTGTCCCCTGCATTGGCAGGCGGATTCTCAACCACTGCACCACCAGGGAAGCCCCCTGGCCTTATTTTATTCAGTGTTATGTGGAGTTCATTCATTTTTATTGTTGTATATAGTATTTCATTGTCCGAATATATCACAATTTATTTATCCATTCTACTGCTGAATTTTGGGTTGCTTCAGTTTGGATTTCTTGTAAATAATGTTGCAATGAATATTCTTGTAAATGTCTTCCACTGTACTGGTATGGACGTGTCTGTAATGAAATTCCTACAGGGTAGAATTACTGTACCATAGACTATGTGTTTCTAAGATTTTTGGTGATACTGCTATTTTCCAAAGTGTTGTACCCACCAACAGGCTGTAAACATTTTTACTGCTTCTCATCAACATTTGTTATGTTAGTCCTTCTTATCTCAGCCACTTTTGTTTGTATGTTGAGGTATATCATTGTGGGTTTAATTTACATTGTGTGATTACTAATAAAGTGTTGAATACTACTTTCTTACAATTATTGACCATTTGGAATTCTTCAGTGAATTGCTTCCTCAAGTCTCTGCCCATTTTACAAATGAGTTGTCTGTCTTTTCCTTATTCATCTGCAGGAGTTCTTACATATGCTATATATGAGCCTTATGTTGATTATATACACTGTAGATATCTTGCCCTTCTCCATGCTATGCCTTTTCACCCTTTTTAGTGGAATCTTTTGGGGAATAGAACATCATAATTCTAATGTCGTCAAATTTAACAATTTTTTTTCCTGTATGAATAGCACTTTTTATGTTCTCTGTAATTATTTTTTACCTACTTCAACTTAGATATTTTTATACTACCTTACGTGTTATCTTTTTCTATATTAACTGATTTACTGTTTTGATTTTTATGTCTGTCTGGCATTGATTTTTGCATGTGATGAATGATAGAGATTAAGTTTTACACTTTGCCCCACTGTGTTCAACAGCACCAACTTTACTGTAAATCACACATGCATATACATGTGGGTATGTCTCTAGACTTTTTCTTCTGTTCCATCAGTATATTTATCTATACCATACTGTCTTATTACTGTTATTGTATAGTACTCTTGATTGATAATCGAGCAAGTCCCCCACCTTGTTTTCTTTCAAGAGTCTCTTCAGTATTCTTGGTCCTTGGCTCTTTAGAATCAGCTTCTCACAAACAATCCTTTGGGATTTTGATAGAGACTGTATAAATATAAATTTAATAATAAAACTATGAGAAGACTCTGAAAGGTAGAGAGAAGACACACCAGGTAGGGATCTCAGAACTGGAAGAAGAACATGGTTGGTGAGTTCTCTGGGTTTTCATTTTGCCTGACATATCCTGGCCTGGGTGCTGAAGAAACCTGCAACTTGGAAAGGCCAATTGGTTAGATGATAAAAGCCCCCTGTAAAACCCTGTTCTCCCTAGTCAAAGGACCAGGAAATAGATAGCCCAGTAAGACAGAAAACTTTTACACAATAACTGTCCTACTCTAGCTGAACACCACAGAAAAAATTGCAACCCTACCTCTACCTCCACCAGTAAAGACCTAGTGAGGAACCTACACTTTCACTCTCACCTGGTTATAAGAAGGCATCCCTCCTCCTTCTAACAGGGACCAGTGAGGGGCCAATGGTAATGACTCCCTCCATTTATGTCATTAGAGACCACATGGGGAGCTGGACATCTACCTCTATCCAGCAATAAAAAGATGCCCCTTTCGTTTCCTAGCAGGGTTCCTCTAGATTTCAGAGATGAAGTGCAGAAATTCGGACTTTCATAACCTCCCATATCTATAAAGCCTCCCACGCCCTCCCCACTGTGTCAAGAGAGGCCAAGTTAGGAGCAGAAACAAAGTCCTGCTCCATTTTCCAAGCAGGGTGGTATTAGCAGAGGTCTGTGGGGAGCCTGAACTTTCACCCCCACCAAGAGTAATGAGGTTCCCCTCCCCAACCAGCATGTCAGCAGAGACTGGACTTCTATCCCCAACTGGCAGTAATGAGGTGGTCCTCCTTGCCCCATGAGTGTGGCATCAGAGGAAGCCTGCTAAAACAAAAGATTTAAATAAGATATGGGGTTTTGAAACATAATACCCAAAATGTCCAGGATATAACTGAAAATCACTCATTATACCTAGCAACCAGGAACACCTCAACTTGAATGAAAAAAAGGCAACAACAGAAGGTAACAGCAAGATGACACAGACAATCAAATTACATGACAGCACTTTAAAGTAGCTGTCATTAAAAATGCTTCAACAAGCATTTACAAACAGGCTTGAAACAAATGAAAAAATAGAACATCTCAAGAATGAAATAGAAATTCTCATCAAAGAAATAGAATACATAAAAAAGAACCAAATGGGAAATTTAACCAAAAAATAAGGTAACTATTTTGTGTCTGCCCCACAGAGGATGTTATCATTCCCCACCACTCAACTTGATGTCAAGACTGGTGACACCAAACACCCACCAAGAGAGGAAGAAAGGTTTAATACTTACATAATGGAATATAGAACCTAGAAGTGGCTCCACAAGTATGGAAAACAACTGATTTTTGAAAAGGGTGCAAAAGCAGTTCAATAGAGGAAGGATAGTCTTTTCAACAAATAGTGCTGGAACAATTGGAGATCCCTACGCAAAAAAAATAAACCTATACCTAAACCTCACACCTTATGCAAAAATTAACTTGAAATAGATCACAGATATAAGTATAAAACAAATTATAATACTTTCAGAAGGAACCGTAAGAGAAAATCTCTGGGACTTAAGACTTGCTGAAGAGTTTTTAGACATGTTATCAAAAGCATGATCCCTAAAGGAAAACATCAAATTTGAGAACTTCAAAAATTAAGAACTTTTGCTTTGTGAAAGACCCTATTAAGAGGATTAAAAAGACATACTACAGACTGGGAGGAAGTATTTATAAATCATATATTTGACAAAGGACTGATATCTTGAATATATAAGGATTTTGTTAAAGCTCAACAGTAGAAAATCAAACAATCCAAGTAGAAAACAGGCAGAAGACATGAACAGACATTTCACTGAAAAGAATAAATGGATGGCAAATACGCACACATAAAGATGTTCAACGTCATTAACCATTCGGGAAACGCAGATTAAGACCCTGATGAGGTACACATCTGTTAGAACACCTAAAATAAAAGATAGCGACAATACCAAGTGCTAACAAGGATGCAGAGAAACTGGATCTCTTATGTAGTGCTAGTGTGAATATAAAGTGGTATAGCACTCTGGGAAACAGTAGGCAGTTTCTTTAAAAAAAAAAAATTATATGCTTACCATACAACCCAGCTCTCTCACTCTTGGACACTTATAGAAATGAAAATTTATGTTTACCTAAAAAACTTGTACATGAATGGTCATAACAGCTTTATTTTTAATAGCTAAAAACTGCAACGACCAAAATTTTCTTTAATAGCTGAATGGTTAATCAAACTATGATACGTCGATACCGTAGAATACTACTCAGCAATAAAAAAGATACAGGCTATTGCTATATACAGTGCCCTAGCTTTGTGACTTCAAATTTCTCATCTGGAGCTGGGGCCTAGGCTTGCTTTCCTTTCCTCCTATATTCTGCTTTGGTATTTAAATTGAATTTCAAGGTCACAGGGGATTATGAATTGTCCTATAGTTTGCTAGCCACTTTGCTTGTCACTTGTCTCTCTGGATTAATTTTTTTTTTTTTGGCTGCACCGCACGGCTTGTGGGATCTTAGTTCCCTGACCAGGGTTTGAACCTGGGCCCCCAGCAGTGAAAGCCTGGAATCGTAACCACTGGACCGCCAGGGAAGTCCCTCTGAATTCTTGCTTTACTTTATTTTTGGCCTCAGAATTTCCCTTAACACTTTGTCATGTTTAAAACATGCTTTAAGTGTGCTCCCTTCAAATTATAAGAATATTTCTGGATTTCTGATCAGTAATAATACTGGAAATGGAAGCCTCTTTTTTATTTTAGGTCCAGTTAATTTGATATCAAGTCTGGTAACTAATATTGGTAATTTGATAGTTCTATTTTGGATCTTTTTATAGTGGTAGATACATGACCAGTGCATAATATTAACTGAATCTTAATAAGGGAATGAAACATTTAAAAATATATCTTATATACTGGTTCTGAAGACAAGTTCAAATGAGATATTTAATGAAACATAGTTCGTTTAAAGGAAAGTAATTCGTTTAAAGGAAAACCCTATCTTAGATAGGAGTTTCTGGTATTTGTGTTAATAAATCAGTTCTATTACTTTAGGGCCATGCCTTATGTATAATATAGTATAGTTTATGTATCTGTTGATATAAAATATATGGCTCGTTGTCAAAGTAACATTTGGTCAAATTTATTTTTTCCTTCCATTTTTATTATAATTATATGTTCCTGAATTGGGTTGTTTGAAAAAAATTCCTTTTTTTAAAGAAATAGTTTTCTAGATTGATATTTTTCCTGTTTTCTGGGCAATAAATTCTTAAACAAGACCACATATTTTATTATTAGGGTTTATAATATTTTGAAACATATTCCTATTTAAATTTTTGTTTCGGGAAAGCTTTTATAGATCAGTGAAACGGTTTGGAACAGAAGTCAACGTGGCTTCATTTTATTTAGTCTCAGTGCATTGGAATGTCATGAGGAAAAGATACAGATTCATGGAAAGTTACTTTATTATCATCAACATTATTTTAGCTTCATTTGTCAGAAGGGATTTTTCATTCTACAATGGAGAACAGTATTTGAGAAAAGGAACTAGATTCCCAGAGAATACGTTATTAAATATAGTTATTTTATTTTTGTCACTTTTACTATTTTTGCTCCTAGCTTTTTAAACTGTTCATAGGTTAAATTTCTACTACTTTTGGGTTCATTTTTGTATTTTTATCTTCTACCTGCTAGGTCGTTAGTGCACGTATTATGTTCATTTATGAGTTCTTGGCATCAATTATAGAATTTTATTGTCCAGACTTCTTTTTTACTCTGCACAAATATGTTTTTAAGTAAAGAAGTATTGTATACTATGTTGGTTCACTTGAAATTGTTATTGAGTAATAATCTAATTTTTATGAAACTTTCAAATTTAGAATTATTTTCACAAGAATGCCGAAAAACCAACTTTTCAAAAGAAGAATAGTAATATTCAAAAGAGTTCACGTACGACAGGTCCTACCAGAGGTAAGAATACATATGAAATTAACAGTCTTTTTAATTTAATGAGATTTTTCAAAAAATTATTAACATTATTTTTATATAGTTAACAGAGAAAATTGGAAAAATATAACGGCCCAGAAGTCAAATAGCAGTATTATTTTATTACGAGAACGTATAGTATCCTTGCAACAACAGAACAGTGTACTTTTGAATTCCAAAAAAGCAGCAGAACTGGCTATTAAAGAATATAAAGAAGTCAATGAAAAGCTCCTTCACCAGAGGCAAGTGTCTGATCAGCGGTTTCAAACAAGCAGACAGACAATAAAGGTAAAGGGAACTTTACAAATAAATTACAGTAGACTATATTATAAAAATGGATATTTTGTTTTACATGTGTTGTTTGGTTCATATTTGTGTTAGACATGTCTATGAGTTTAAAAATTTCCCAAACACTGCTAACTGATGTAATGTTTAATATCTAGATTTCTTAAATAAGGTCTTGTTAAGGAGAACTCCAAATCTTTTGACAAGCACTTTACTAGAATTCCTTTTCCACTTAGTTTTTTTCTTTACCTTAACATTTTTATGTGATATTTATTCTGTTATATCTTAGATTTTAAAAGCAGGCTCCATAAATTCATTTAGCTCACCCATTTGCCCATGTCTAAAACTTTCCATTTATCATTGTAAATCACATTATTAACTAGTAATTGCCCCAGCTCTTCTTTGCAAATACTAGTATAAAATGTGAAGATTTTAATATAAATATCTATATTAATGTGTTCCTATAACTTATATATATTCTTACTCAGGTGAGTTGAGTTTTCTGTAACAATTTTTAGACACAGTATACCTTACTGCTGGTTATCATAATTTAATCTTAAAGCAAATAAAAAAGAAAAGATTATTCCTTAAGTCTCTATTCTTTTTTAAAATTTTGTATTGAAGTATAGTCGATTTACAATGTTGTGTTAATTTCTGCTGACAGCAAAGTGACTCAATTATACATATGTATTCTTTTTCATATTCTTTTCTGTTATGGTTTTATCACAAGATATTGAATGTAATCCTGTGCTATACAGCAGGACCTTGTTTATCCATCCTATATATAATAGTTTGCATCTACTAATCCCAAACTCCCAATCCTTCCTTTCCCCACCCCTCCTCCCCCTTGGCAGCCACAAGTTCTCTATGTCTCTGAGTCTCTTCTGTTTCATAGATGTGTTCATTTGTGTTGTATTTTAGATTTCATATATAAGTGATATCATATGGTATTTGGCTTTCTCTTTCTGACTTCTCTTAGTTTGATAATCTCTAGGTCCAACTGTGTTGCTGCAAAGGGCATTATTTCATTCTTTTTAATGGCTGAGTAATATTCCATTGTGTGTGTGTGTATGTGTGTGTGTGTGTGTGTGTATATACCACATCTTCTTTATCCATTCATCTGTCGATGGACATTTAGGTTGTTTCCATGTTTTGGCTATTGTAAATAGTGCTGCTCTGAACATAGGGGTGCATGTATCTTTTTGAATTATAGTTTTGTCTGGGTATATCCTCAGGAGTGGGATTGCTGGATCATATGGCAACTCTATTTTTAGTTTTTAGAGGAACCTCCATACTATTTTCCATAGTGGCTACAACAATATACATTCCCACCATCAGTGTAAGAGGATTCCCTTTTCTCCACACCCTCTCCAGCATTTGTTATTTGTAAATTTTTAATGATGGCCATTCTGACTGGTGTGAGTTGGTACCTCACTGCAGTTTTGATTCACATTTCTCTGATAATTAACAATGATGAGCATCTTTTCATGTGCCTATTAGCCATCTGTATGTCTTCTTTGGAGAAATGTCTACTTAGGTCTTCTGCCCTTTTTTGATTGGATTTTTCTTTGTTGTTGTTGTTATTGAATTGTATGAACTGTTTGTATATTTTGGAAATTAAGCTTCTGTTGGTCGCACCATTTGCAAATATTTTCTCCCAGTTGGTAGGTTGTCTTTTCATTTTGTTTATGGTTTCCTTTGCTGTGCAAAAGCTTGTAAGTTTGATTAGTTCCCAATATTATTGTTTATTTTTGCTTTTATTTCTGTTGCCTTGGGAGACTGCTTAAGTGTCCATTCTTAAAGGGTATTTGTGTGTATAAGGAATGATTTGTTGTTTACACAGAAGTAATATTTTCATCATTCTAGAAAATAATTTTTAAACCACTATCACCCATAATTTTAAATTATAAATTCCCTACTTCCAATATCTAGTGCTTTGATTCAAGCAATGCTTAGAAATGTTTTACTTATAGAAGATTAGTGGTATACTAGTTGTACTAATAGGAACTGTGTTTGGCCTTTATTCCAAGAGTGGACTTATAACCGAATCTTGACCCATGTTCCAAACTTACACTGGAAGTTACTTTCTATGATCTGGTTTTTATAAATGTATTAAGACTTGTTTTGTGACCTAACATATAGTAGATCTTGGAGAATGTTCCATTTGCACTTGATAAGAATTTGTATTTTGCTGTTGTTGGGTTGAGTGTTCTATATATATCTCTTAGGTGTAGTTGGTTAATAACTGATGTTCAACTCTTCTGTCGTTGCTGATTTTCTGTTCAGTTCTGTCAATTATTGAGAGTGAGGTAAATGAAGTATCAGTTATTGAGAGCGGGTAAAATCACCCACTATTATAATTTTTGGCAGTAACTTTAATGAAACATAATTCACATACCAGAGAATTCTATCATTTAATTCAGTGGTTGTTACAATATGGACAAAGTTGTGCAACCATCACCAAAATCAATTTTAGAATATTTTCATAACATCAGAAAGAGACCCTGAACCCTTTGCTTATCATCCTTCTATTTCTCCATCTCTCTGAGCCCTAGGCAATCACTAATCTACATTCTGTTTAGTTGGATTTGCGTATTCTAGACATTTAATATAGATGGAATCGACAATATATGGCCTTTTGTGTCTGGCTTCTTTCACTTAGCATAATGTTTTCAAAGTTCATCCATGTTGTAGCATATATCACTATTAGTGTAAGGACTTTGAAAATTTACTCTTCCATAAAAGCAATGGAAAAAAGGGCAAAAATTGTTGAGAATCAACATTTTCATAACACTGGGTACAGAACCAAGTCTTCTAAGGGTTAATGTAATATTCCTAAGGGAATTAATAGATGGTTCAAGGAAGTTACAAGTTTTCTAAGCTATGAATTCCTTATCTTTAAAAAGATTGAAGATCAAGCAGAAGTATTTTACATGAAAACTATAAAGCATTTTATAGAGACTCTCTGTGCACATTAGGGATCACTTACAATTCTTCAGTGAAACTCTGGAAATTAACCATACTTGCAAGGATCTAAGGAGTGTTTATTCAAGAAAAACAAATGTGTCTAGATAAGAACAGGAAACTTTGATGGAACAGGCATTTTAATTTGTCCCAACTCAGCAGTAGCCTTGGAAAAATAATAATGCATGTTCCCCATGCATCCTGGCAGCTACCAGAAGAAGCAGAATGGAACTGGAGCTCCTTGTAAGCCTCATTCCCAATTAATTGTCATTATTTGCTCTATCCAGTGGTTCTCTGGAAGATCCCAGGGACTCTGATCTCACTCAGTGTGGACAGCTTTCTTCTTGGCAGGGAGGGCTTGGTGGATGGGGTTGTCAGCTACAATACAGGCAAGTGTCTTAACTTCAGGTTGCCTGAGGTGATGGATTCCAGTTTACGTCAAACAATATATTAACCAAATAGCTTGAATGGGGAATGAGATGCCCATAAGAGTTTTGAAAGGCTCTGACATATTCTTGGGAATCTAGAGGACACATGCATTCATAGAGCTATTAGCATGCTCAGAAAATAAATGAGAAAGCCCAGTCTCTTGCCTCTATCTTACCTTAAGACACCGTATAAAAAGACAGTCAATGTTAAGGCAGTATTATTCATAGCAGCATTATTAATAATAGCCAAAAGGTAGAAACAACTGAAATGTCCATTTGTTAGTGAGCGGATAAACAGATTGTGATATATTCATACAAGGAATATTATTAAATCACCAAAATTAGTGAAATATTGACACACAATATAACATGAATGAATCTTAATTTTTTCTTTTTTTTGGCTGCGTTGGGTCTTCGTTGCTGCACGCGGGCTTTCTCTAGTTGTGGCTAGCAGGGGCTACTCTTCATTGTGGTGCACGGGCTTCTCATTACGGTGGCTTCTCTTCTTGCGGAGCACAGGCTCTAGGTGTGCAGGCTTCAGTAGTTGTGGGTCGTGGGCTCAGTAGTTGTGGCTCACGGGCTCTAGAGCGCAGGCTCAGTAGTTGCGGCACGCAGGATTAGTAGCTCTGCAAGATGTGGGATCTTCCCGGACCAGGGCTCGAACCCATGTCCCCTGCATTGGCAGGCAGACTCTTTTATTTTTTTTCATATCTTTATTGGAGTATAAATGCTTTACAATGTTGTGTTAGTTTCTGCTGTACAACAAAGTGAATCAGCTATACGTATACATATATCCCCATATCCCCTCCCTCTTGCGTCTCCCTCCCACCCTCCCTATCCGACCCCTCTAGGTGGTCACAGAGCACCGAGCTGATCTCCCTGTGCTATGCGGCAGCTTCCCACTAGCTAGCTATTTTACATTTGGTACAAGTCAATGCCACTCTCTCACTTGGTCCCAGCTTACCCTTCCCCCTCCCCGTGTCCTCAAGTCCATTCTCTACGTCTGCGTCTTTATTCCTGCCCTGCCACTAGGTTCATCAGTACCACTTTTTTCAGTTCCATATATATGTGTTAGCATATGGTATTTGTTTTTCTCTTTCTGACTTAACTTCACTCTGTATGACAGATTCTAGGTCCATCCACCTCACTACAAATAACTCAATGTTGTTTCTTTTTATGGCTGAGTAATATTCCATTGAATATATGTGCCACATCTTCTTTATCCATTCATCTATTGATGGACATTTAGGTTTCTTCCACATCCTGGCTACTGTAAATAGTGCTGCAGTGAATATTGTGGTACATGTATCTTTTTGAATTATGGCTTTCTTGGGGTATATGCCCAATAGTGGGATTGCTGGATCATATGGTAGCTCTATTTTTAGTTTTTTAAGGAACCTCCATACTGTTCTCCATAGTGGCTGTATCAATTTACATTCCCACCAACAGTGCAGGAGAGTTCCCTTTTCTCCACACCCTCTCCAGCATTTATTGTTTGTAGATTTTTTGATGATGGCCATTCTGACCAGTGTGAGGTGATACCTCATTGTAGTTTTTTTTTTTTTTTTTTTTAAATTTTATTTATTTATTTATATTTATTTATGGCTGTGTTCGGTCTTCGTTTCTGTGCGAGGGCTTTCTCCAGCTGTGGCAAGTGGGGGCCACTCTTCATCGCAGTGCGCGGGCCTCTCACTATCGCGGCCTCTCTTGTTGCGGAGCACATGCTCCAGACGCGCAGGCTCAGTAATTGTGGCTCACGGGCCCAGCTGCTCCGCGGCATGTGGGATCTTCCGGGACCAGGGCTCGAACCCATGTCCCCTGCATTGGCAGGCGGATTCTTAACCACTGCGCCACCAGGGAAGCCCCCTCATTGTAGTTTTGATTTGCAGTTCTCTAATGATTAGTGATATTGAGCATTCTTTCATGTGTTTATCGGTAATCTGTATATCTTCTTTGGAGAAATGTCTATTTAGGTCTTCTCCCCATTTTTGGATTGGGTTGTTTGTTTTCTTGATATTGAGCTGCATGAGCTGCTTGTGTATTTTGGAGATTAATCCTTTGTCAGTTGCTTCGTTTGCAAATATTTTCTCCCATTCTGGGGGTTGTCTTTTTGTCTTGTTGAAGGTTTCCTTTGCTGTGCAAAAGCTTTTAAGTTTCATTAGGTCCCATTTGTTTATTTTTGTTTTCATTTCCATTTCTCTAGGAGGTGGGTCAAAAAGGATCCTGCTGTGATTTATGTCATAGAGTGTTCTGCCTGTTTTCCTCTAAGAGTTTTATAGTGTCTGGCCTTTCATTTAGGTCTTGAATCCATTTTGAGTTTATTTTTGTATATGGTGTTAGGGTATGTTTTAATTTCATTCTTTTAGATGTGTCTATCCATTTTTCCCAGAACCAGTTATTAAAGAGGCTGTTTTTTCTCCACTGTATATTCCTGCCTCCTTTATCAAAGATAAGGTGACCATATGTGCATGGGTTTATCTCTGGGCTTTCTATCCTGTTCTATTGATCTATATTTCTATTTTTGTGCCAGTACCATACTGTCTTGATTACTGTAGCTTTGTAGTAGAGTCTGAAGTCAGGGAGCTGTATTCCTCCAGCTCTGTTTTTCTTACTCAAGATTGCTTGGGCTATTCGGGGTCTTTTGTGTTTCCATACAAATTGTAAAATTTCTAGTTCTAGTTCTGTGAAAATTGCCATTGGGAATTTGATAGGGATTGCATTGAACCTGTCGATTGCTTTGGGTAGTATAGTCATTTTCACAGTATTGATTCTTCCAATCCAGGAGCATGGTATATCTTTCCACCTGTTTATGTTATCTTTGATTTCTGTCATCAGTGTTTTATAGTGTTCTGAGTACAGGTCTTTTGACTCCTTAGATAGGTTTATTCCTAAGTATTTTATGTTTTTGTTGCGATGGTAAATAGGATTGTTTCCTTAAATTCTCTTTCTGATCTTTCGTTGTTAGTGTATAGTGTAATGCAAGAAATTTCTGTGCATTAATTTTGTATCCTGCTACTTTACCAAATTCATTGATTAGCTCTAGTAGTTTTCTGGTCGCATCTTTAGGATTTTCTATGTATAGTATCATGTCATCAGCAAACAGTGACAGTTTTGCTTCTTCTTTTCCAATTTGGATTCCTTTTATTTCTTTTTCTTCTCTGATTGTAGTGGCTAAAACTTCCAAAACTATGTTGAATAATAGTGGCAAGAGTGGACATCCTTGTCTTGTTCCTGATCTTAGAAGAAATGCTTTCAGTTTTTCACCATTGACAATGATATTTGCTGTGGGTTTGTCATATATAGCTTTTATTATGTTGAGGGAGGTTCCCTCTGTGCCCACTTTCTGGAGTGTTTTTATCATAATTGGGTGTTGAATTTTGTCAGAAACTTTTTCTGCATCTATTGAGATGTTCATATGGTTTTTATTCGTTAATTTGTTAATATGGTGTATCACATTGATTGTTTTACGTTTATTAAAGAATCCTTGCATCCCTGGGATAATCCCACTTCATCGTGGTGTATGATCCTTTTCATGTGTTGTTGAATTCTATTTGCTAGTATTTTGTTGAGGATTTTTGCATCTATGTTCATTATTGATATTGGTCTATAATTTTCTTTATTTGTAGTGTCTTTGTCTAGTTTTGGTATCAGGGTGATGATGGCATCATAAAACGAGTTTGGGATTGTTCCTCCCTCCACAATTTTTTGGAAGAGTTTGAGGAGGATAGGTGTTAACTCTTCTCTAAATGTTTGATAGAATTCACCTGTGAAGCCATCTGGTCCTGGACTTCTATTTGCTGGAAGATTTTTTTTTTTATGTTTTTTTTTTCTTAACATCTTTATTGGAGTATAATTGCTTTACAATGTTGTGTTAATTTCTACTTTATAACAAAGTGAATCAGCTATACATATACATATATCCCCATATCTTGTGTCTCCCTCCCACCCTCCCTAACCTACCCCTCTAGGTGGTCACAAAGCACCAAGCTGATCTCGATGTGCTATGCAGCTGCTTCCCACTAGCTATCTCTTTTACATTTGGTAGTGTATATATATATCAGTGCTACTCTCTCACTTCATCCCAGCTTACCCTTCCCCCTCCCTGTGCCCTCAAGTCCAATCTCTATGTCTGCATCTTTATTCCTGTCCTGCCCCTAGGTTTTTCAGAACCTTTTTTTTTTTTTTTTTTTAGATTCCATATATATTTGTTAGCATATGGTGTTTCTTTTTCTATATCTGATTTACTTCACTCTGTATGACAGACTCTAGGTCCATCCACCTCACTACAAATAACTGAATTTCATTTCTTTTTATGGCTGAGTAATATTACTTTGTGTATATGTGCCACATCTTCTTTATCCATTCATCTGTCGATGGACACTTAGGTTGCTTCCATGTCCTGGCTACTGTAAATAGTGCTACAATGAACACTGTGGTACATGACTCTTTTTGCATTATGGTTTTCTCAGGGTATATGCCCAGTAGTGGGATTGCTGGGTCGTATGGTAGTTCTATTTTTAGTTTTTTAAGGAACCTCCATACTATTCTCCATGGTAGCTGTATCAATTTACATTCCCACCAGCAGTGCAAGAGGATTCCATTTTCTCCACACCCTCTCTGCTGGAAGATTTTTTTTTTCTATAAATGTATTTATTTTATTTATTATTATTTTTGGCTTTGTTGCGTCTTCTTTGCTGCATGCGGGCCTTCTCTAGTTGCGGCGAGCAGGGGCTACTGTTTTTGCAGTGCACAGGCTTCTCATTGTGGTGGCTTCTCTTGCTGCGCAGCACGGGCTCTAGGCGTGCGGGTTTCAGTAGTTGTGGTGCATGGACTCTAGAGCGCAGGCTCGGTAGTTGTGGCACATGGGCTTAGTTGCTCTGCAGCACGTGGGATCTTCCCGGACCAGGGCTCGAACCCATGTCCCCTGCATTGGCAGGCGTTTTCTTAACCACTGTGCCACCAGGGAAGCCCTGGAAGATTTTTAATTACAGTTTCAATTTCATTACCTGTGATTGGTCTGTTTATGTTTTCTAATTTTTCCTTGTTCAGTCTTGGAAAGTTGTACTTTTCCAAGAATTTGTCCCTTTCTTCCAGGTTGTCCATTTTATTGGCATATAGTTGCTTGTAGTAGTCTCTTATGATCTTTTATATTTCTGCAGTGTCAGTTGTAATCTCTCCTTTTTCATTTCTAATTTCATTGATTTGAGTCCTCTCCCTTTTTTTCTTGATGAATCTGGCTAAACCTTTATCAATTTTGTCTATCTTCTCAAAGAACCAAGGTTTAGTTTTATGATCTTTGCTATCATTTTCTTCGTTTTTATTTCATTTCTTTCTGCTCTGATCTTTATGATTTCTTTCCTTCTCCTAACTTTGGGTTTTCTTTGTTTTTCTTTTTCTAGTTGCTTTAGGTGTAAGGTTACATTGTTTGTTTGAGATTTTTCTTGTTTCTTGAGGTGACCTTGAAATCCTATGAACTTCCCTCTTAGAACTCCTTTTGCCGCTTCCCATAGGTTTGGATTGTTGTCTTTCTGTTGTCATTTGTTTCTAGGTATTTTTTTATTTCTTCTTTGATTTCTTCAGTGGTCTCTTGCTTATTTAGCAGCACACTGCTTAGCCTCCATGGGTTTGTGTTTTTTACTGTTTTTTTCCTGTAATTGATTTCTAATCTCATAGCGTTGTAGTCAGAAAAGATGCTTGATAACGATTTAGTTTTCTTAAATTTTGCAAAGCTTGATTTGTGACCCAATATGTGGTGTATTCTGGAGAAAGTTCCATGTGCACTTGAGAAGAAAGTGTACTCTTCCGCTTTTGGGTGGAATGTCCTAAAAATATCAATTAAGTCTGTCTGGTCTGTTGTGTCATTTAAAACTTGTGTTTCCTTATTTATTTTCATTTTGGGTGATCTGTCCATGTTGAAAGTGGGGTGTTAAAATTCCCCGACAGTGATTGTGTTACTGTCGATTTCCCCTTTTATGGCTGTTAGTATTTGCCTTATGTATTGTGGTGCTCCAATGTTGGGTGCATAAATATTTAAAATTGTTATATCTTCTTCTTGGATTGATCCCTTGATCATTCTGTAGTGTCCTTCTTTGTCTCTTGTAATAGTCTTTATTTTAAAGTCTGTTTTGTCTGATATGAGAAATGCTACTCCAGCTTTCTTTTGATTTCCATTTGCAGGGAACATCTTTTTCCATGCCCTCACTTTCAGTCTGTATGTGTCCCTAGGTCTGAAGTGGTCTCTTGTAGGCAGCATATATACGGGCCTTGCTTTTGTATCCATTCAGCCAGTCTGTGTCTTTTGGTTGGAGCATTTAATCCATTTACATTTAAGGTAATTATCGATATGTATGTTCCTATTACCATTTTCTTAATTGTTTTGGGTTTGTTATTTAGGTCTTTTCCTTCTCTGGTGTTTCATGCCTCGAGAAGTTCCTTTAGCATTTGTTGTAAAGCTGGCTTGGTGGTACTGAATTCTCTTAACTTTTGCTTGTCCGTAAAGGTTTTAATTTCTCCGTTGAATCTGAATGAGATTCCTGCTGGGTAGAGTAATCTTAGTTGTAGGTTTTTCCCTTTCATCACTTTAAATATGTCCTACCACTCCCTTCTTGCTTGCAGAGTTTCTGCTGAAAGATCAGCTGTTAACCTTATGGGGATTCCCTTGTATGTTATTTGTTGCTTTTCCCTTGCTGCTTTCAATATCTTTTCTTTGTATTTAATTTTTGATAGTTTGATTAATATGTGTCTTGGCGTGTTTCTCCTTGTATTTATCCTGTATGGGACTCTCTGTGCTTCCTGGACTTGATTGACTATTTCCTTTCCCATATTAGGGAAGTTTTCAACTATAATCTCTTCAAATATTTTCTCAGCCCCTTTCTTTTTCTCTTCTTCTTCTGGGACCCCTATAATTCAAATGTTGGTGCGCTTGATATTGTCCCAGAGGTCTCTGAGACTGTCCTCAATTCTTTTCATTCTTTTCTCTGTATTCTGCTCTGTGGTAGTTATTTACACTATTTTATCTTCCAGGTCCCTTATCCTTTCTTCTACCTCAGTTATTCTGCTACTGATTCCTTCTAGAGAATTTTTAATTTCATTTACTGTGTTGTTTATTATTGTTTGTTTGCTCTTTAGTTCTTCTAGGTCCTTGTTAAATGTTTCTTGCATTTTCTGCATTCTATGTCCAAGATTTTGGATCATCTTTACTATCATTACTCTGAATTCTTTTTTCAGGTACACTGCCTATTTCCTCTTCATTTGTTTGGTCTGGTGGGTTTTACCTTGCTCCTTCATCTGCTGTGTATTTCTCTGTCTTTTCATTTTGCTTAACTTACTGTGTTTGGGGTCTCCTTTTCACAGGCTGCAAGTTTGTAGTTCCCATTGTTTTTGGTGTCTGCTCCCAGTGGCTAAGTTTGGTTCAGTGGGTTGTGTAGGCTTCCTTTTGGAGGGGACTGGTGCCTGTGTTCTGATGGATGAGGCTGGATCTTTTCTTTCTGGTGGGCAGCACCAGGTCCGGTGGTGTGTTTTGGGGTGTCTGTGACCTTATTATGATTTTAGGCAGCCTCTCTGCTAATGGGTGGGGTTGTGTTCCTGTCTTGCTAGTTGTTTGGCATGGGGTGTCCAGCACTGGAGATCGCTGGTCTTTGAGTGGAGCTGGGTCTTAGCTTTGAGATGGAGATCTATGGGAGAGCCCTCACCGATTGATATTATGAGGAGCCGGGAAGTCTGTGGTGGACAGATATCCTGAACTCAGCTCTCCCACCTCAGAGGCTCAGGCCTGACACCTGGCCGGAGCACCAAGACCCTGTCAGCCACACGGCCAGGTACGTGGGGAGTTTCTTGCCTTTTGGAAATTCTGAGGTTTTCTGCCTGTGTTCAGTAGGTGTTCTGTAGGAGTTGTTCCACATGTAGATGTATTTTTGATGTATTTATGGGGAGGAAGGTGATCTCCATGTCTTACTCCTCTGCCATCTTGAAGGTCCTTCAGATGGATGAACCTCATTCAGAGATTCAATGCTTACAACTTTCCATCCTCCAAATCCAGCAAAAGTCACTTTCAATGGAAACCCACTGCACAATTGCTTAGGCTTATTTTCTGTTGTCTGAACCTCTTCTTGTGCAAGTCTTCTGGGACTGCTGCACAGAGTCTACATCCATCTAAGCAGAAAGCCCATTCTAGACTCTCTTGTGACTCACATTGCAGACCTCTGACTTCTCAACCATCCGTCCTCACAAACTATCCATCCACCCTTTAAAACTCTTCCATCCACAAGCCCCAGAAGAGGATTCGTACGGGTAGAAGTGCACCTTCTAAAGTGGTTTTACCCGTCTGCCCTCCAAGTCCATCTCTACAGCCCTCATGTCTGCCAGGCGCTCCCCAGAACTAAATAAGGGACAAGGCGCCGCTTGAGGGCCAATGGCCTAGTCGACCAGCTGCCTGGACCGTGGGGAGGAGAGTCTTGATGAATTCTTGATTCCCCTGCCCCCTGAATCAGATACAGCTAAATTCTGCAACAGCAGATTTTTCTCCTCAGAAACTTTTTTGGTAACATCCATCTTAAACAAAGCAGGTTCATTTTAGGATTTGAGTTTTTAAGTTTGCTTCGTCTCTTGTCCAATTACATAAACTAATTAATCTTAAATGAGTTTACTCTAGCCCCAAATAAAGGACTTCTGCCAAGTGTCAGAATCTGGCATTAAAAACCACAGAGCATAACCTATTCAACAAATACTTTGGGTTTTTAGATTAATTTAGCAAATAAACATTGAACATGATCACTACTAAGTCTGAAGAGTCTTTCAGTAAACCCTATAATTTTGTATTTTGTGGATCTCCAAAAAACCATTTTCGTCTACAGAGATTTATATGGTTACTATTGTATCCTAAACTTATATTTGTCTTTGCTTTATATTTATTTACATAACAGCCTTTATTAAAAAGATTGAAGGTGTTTATTGTTCGGGCCCCATTTTTTTTCAGTCAGGAATTGTAGAATTTTAAATAGCCTCATTTCCATTTTTATGATCTGTGTTCATGCCTCTCGTAATAATGAAGTAGAAAACGAGTACTCTCTTATTGTACTTCATTGTTAATCTCCAGAGTTTTCTTTTATCTTACCCCAATAGCTTGTGTAGTACACATTCCTTGTAGGGTATTCAGTTTATATATGTCAGATTCTCTAGGGCCATGGCTTTTGCCAGATGAAGCACTTTTGATTTTGAGGCTGATGAAACACAGTGCTATTATTGATCTGTGCATGACATAGCCTGTCTCTCTCCTAGCAGAGTGTAGCAACATTTATCCAGGAATTTGTGAAATGTCACTCGGATCATGTTCGAAAGGTAAACTGTGCAAAAACCAGGATCTGAGCTGACAATCCATGTGGAATTGGACGTGACCGTCTTATCCCTACGTCCTATCTTCTAGATGAACCAAGTGATATTTGTAACAGAATGTCTGTGCCTTTTATTAGACTTTGTTAGGAACTATTATTATCACTCAGAACACAATGTACTGTAAAATCATACTCCCTATACAGTTTTCAGATTCACTTGTGATCTTACCACAGAAAATATTAAGAAAATGTGACCTGAAAACATCACTTAGAAATTTAGTCGCTGTTTATAATGAACCAGTGTTATAATATACTGCACAGTCTTATATTCCTAGTAGTGTTTTCACTTTGTGTCAATATACTTTTAGGAAAGTATCTCTCATTAAAATATCAACATAAGTGGAACTGAAAAATTATAACATTTTTCTCACTATGGGATTATTATGATTTTTAAATATGCATATATTTTAGAGTTTGATTTTAAATGCCTAAAATATTGGTTTTCACATGGATAGTTATGTATGTTTATATTGGTTATAATTCAATTTAGTTTAATGCACCGAATACATGTAAGACTCTCTAATAATGGGATATTCAATAATGAATTAAACATGATCCTTGTCCCCTGTATAAGAGACATTAGGGAAGTTGGACATGTGTACCACTGTACAAGGAAGCTCTTATGTATATAGCATGTATGTAATATATACCATGGACATGTAGTGGACAAAGACAGACTGTTATTCATTGCTGTTATTATTTAGTAAGGCTTTTGAAGGAGATGGCATTTGGGCTTAGACTTAAAATTTGATTTGATTTTGAAAGGTTTGTGTGTAGAACAAAATCATTAGAAGAAAGAAAGCTTGGAAAAGCATCAAGGTGAGAAAGTAGTTTGTTGAGACTAGTGAGTAATCCAATATATCTGTGGTTTTCAACCCTAGCTGCATGCTGTCCTCACCTGGGGAGTTTTAAAAATACCTATGCCCAGGTCTTATGCTAGACCAATTAAATTAAAATAACTGGGGTGGTCCCTGCACCTTGCTAGTTTTTGAAAGCTCTCAGGTGCTTCTGATATACAGTGAGGCCTGATACTAAAGTTCAAGAGAACAGAAATTCTATGCAAGTAGCTAGATAAGAGATTGTTTAAATATCAAGGCAAAAGATGATAAGTATTTAGACAATAGTAATAGAAGCAGAAGAAGTTAGAAAAAAAGCAGGAGATTTTGCATTGGTGTAACACACAGAGTTTGATGACCAATCATATAGGGAAAGGTTAAAAAAGTTAAGTCTTTAAGGTACCAGTGAGGATTCTAATTAAAGTGAGCAGAAAGTTGATGATAGAATATATTTGACAATATAATATACTAATTATTGTGGGGTAGTGGAACCTTATATGAAAACATACCAACAAAGTTGGATTAAAATATAACAATTATTCTTATAAATGCACACCAGAATTTGCCAAAAAATAAATGTAAAACCCTAGGGGCTAAAAATCATTGACAGCTTACCATTGTAGCCAAGTGCAATTTGTCACTGAAATGAAGATATCAAGTGAGCAGTAGGATAACTGAGTATAAAATTTAGAGGAGAGGGCTGGGTTGGAGGTATGAATTTTGGAGTTAGGAGTATTTAGGTTATATTTAAAAACATGAGACTGGATGGGATCACCTAAGGAATGAAGGCAGATAGAAAAAAAGAAGAGGTACCAGGTCTGAGCCCTGGGGCCTCCAACCCTTAGAGTTTGGTCAGATGAGGAAGATCCAGAAAAGGAGAGGCCAGTTAAGTAGAAAGAAAACCAAGAGAAAGGAGTATTGAAGAAGCCAAATGATGAAAATATTTTGAGACGTGAACAACCATCTGTCAAATGCTGCTGATTAGGATGAGTCCATGAGAAGAACTGAGAAATGAGAAGAGAAGGGGAATAATTGAAGAATGTAATTAAATGTACATGTATTTTAGTTATTTCAATGAGTTTTGCTATTAAGGGAATCAGAAAGCTTCTAAAATATAAACATTTAATAACTTAGGCTCAAAATAAGTAATGTAAAAATTGATAACTTCAGTACTTTTAAGATAAAGCTGACAAAAAGTCATTAAGGATATACATTATTTGAAGAAAGCAATAAAAAGTCTTGCTCTAAATATTTACCAAAAATGGTCACATTACTAGGCCAAAACACAGCTCTCCACAAATTTCAAAAATTTGGTATCGTATTAAAAATATTGCCTAACACAAGTGAAATTAGAAATCAATTTAAAAAGTTAAGTTTAAAAATTCTGATGCAAACTTATAGAGACATTTCTGAATAACTAATGGGTCAAAGAAGAAAATAAAATGAAAATTGAGAAAATACTTCATATTAAATGATAATGAAACAATACATATCAAAACTTATAGAATGCAGGCAAACTGGTACCTATATGGAAATGTATACCTTTAAATACTTATATTAAAACTACAGAAAAGCTAAACTTTAATCAGCTAACCATTCAATTTAAGAATGAGGAATAAACCCAAGGAAAATAGAAAGAAGGAAATATTAACATAAGGGTAAAAGTTAATATTGTAGAAAGCAAAGATGCAGTAGACATGATCAAAAAAACCCAAAGTTGGATCACTGAAACTAATAAATTGACGAACAATAACCAGTGTTGATGAGGATGTAAATGAATTGGAACTTTTATACATTGCTGATGGGAATGTAAAATGGCACAGCTATTTTGGAAAACAGTTTGGCAGTTCCTCAAAAGGTAAAATGTAGAATTACTGTATTACCCAGCAATTTCATTCCTAGATCTATACCCAAGAGAAGTGAAAACATAAGTTCACACAAAAATGTGTACATGAATGTTTATAGCAGCATTATTCATAATAGCCCAAAAGTGGAAACAACCCAAATGCACATCAACTGATGAATAGAGAAACAAAATATCCGTGGATACAAAATATCAGTGGATTATCACTCAGCAATACAAAGGATTGAAGTAGTGACACATGCTGCAACATGAATGATGAACTTTGAAAACATGCTAAATGGAAGAAATAGTCACAGAAGACCACATATAGTAATATTTCATTTATGAAATGTCCAGAAAAGGCAAAATCTATAGAGACAGAATTTAGATTAGTGATTGTGTAGGCCCCGGGATGGGAGAGGAGTGTCTGTCTGTTCATGGGCATGAGTTTTCTTTCTGGTATGGATGATGGAAATGTTCTAAAATTAGTCTGTGGTGACAGTTGCACAAGTCCATAAACATACTAAAAGTCATTCAGTCATACACTTAAAAAATGGGTGAATTTTATAGTATGTAAACTCTACCTTAATAAAGTTCTTAGTAAAAAAAGTAATACTATATTATGAACACTTAGGTGAAATTGAAATTTGAGTTTCACATTTAAGTTCTACCAGGCGTACACAGTTTTCCAAAGAGTAGAAAAAGTAGAAACAAATTCCTTCTCATTTTATGAGGGTAACGTAACTTTGACAATACAAGATAAAAAAATGTTAGAAATGGAAATTAATGTGAACATAGTTGTAACACTGATTTCCAAACCCTTGGTAAATCTAATCAGACAATGTATTTTAAAAAGTCATGAATAAACCAGGAAATCCCAGAAATAAAAAGTTTGATTAGAAAATTAATCCATGTAATTTACCACCGTAACAAAGAAAGGAAGAAAATACGTTAAACATGCAGAAAATCTGGGGTAACTTCAACAAGATGGGAGAATAGGAAACACCAGACCTTCTTTTTCCCACAGAGACACCATTTCAACAACATACTCGGACCAGTTCCTTTTGTGAGAAATCCAGAAACCAGCCAAGAGGCACCTGCACCCCTGGCAAGTACACAACCAGCTGCACCGCAGTTGCTTGGGAAATCTGTGGCACTGTCTTGGCAGAGTCCTACCCTGTGGCACACCACCTTGTGATCTGGGGGAAACTCCCAGTTCCCAGCTTCTCCCCAGGGAGGGAAAAAGTATACTGGACCTTAAGCCTGCTTGGAGGACGGGCTTCTTTCTCACCTGTCTCAGAGCACTGATGGGACCTGCCATACTCTAGATACCTGGGGGCCACTGAGAACCAAAAAAAGCTGTATGGCATGCTGCTGTTCCAGAGGACCCGTGGTACAGCAGACAGAAGGTGATATAGCTTGGTGGCCTCTCCCTCAGAGAGAAGAAGAATGGAGTGTGTGTCCAGAATTCTGGCTTTTCAGGAGCTGCCTGAGGGATGAGTATCTGTTTAGCCCAGCTTGGGGCACTGAAGGAACTGGGCATACTCTAGGTAGATGTCTGGGTGCTGCTGAGAACAAAAAAGAGCTATGTGGCATGCTACTATTTCTGAGGACCTCAGTATAGAAGACAGCAGAGGGAGCAAGAGTTTTATCAGCTCCTGAACAAAAAAAAAAGGAAATCCCTCTAATTAGAAATCTACACACACAAGTTTGGGAGAAGTCACATCCACAGAAAAGATTTGAGTGCTCCCAGAATCTCTAGCTGGACTGACTGATGAAGCTCTTTCCTTATGCAAAGCCAATCCATAAAGACCAGAAGAGGTAGATATTTCTTCAAGTTCGTGGATAACAACACAAAGTTACAAGGAACACAAGGAGAGAGTAAAATGGCCCAATCAGAGGAACAAAATAAATCTCCAGAAATCTACCCTAAAGAAACAGGCATATTAGTTATCTGAAAAAGAATTTAAAATAGCCATCATAAAGATGTTCAGTGAGCTCAAAAAATGATTCATGGACAAAATGAGAATTTCAACAAGAGATAGAAAAAGTAAAAAAGAAACAAATTTTGGAGCTGAAGAATATAATAATTGATCTGAAAATTCACTAGAAGGTTCAACATCAGACTTGATCAAGCAAAAAATAGAATCAGTGGAATAAACGACAGGTCATTTGAAATTATCCAGGCAGAGGAGTAAAAAGAAAAAAGAACAAAAAAGAGTAAAGAAAGCCTAAGGGGCTTATGGGATATATCAAGTGGACTGATACTGTGGGAGTCCCAGAAGGAGAAGAGAGAGGGAAAGGGGCAGAAAGCTTATCTAAAGAAATAATGGCCAAAAGAAAAATCTGCCAACCAACAATATTATGTCTGGCAAAATAGCCCTTCAAAAATGAAGGAAAAATATTGGGAGATTGGGATTGACATATATACACTAATATGTATAAAATAGATAACTAATAAGAACCTGCTATATAAAATAAATAAATAAAATAAAATGAAGGAAAAATAAAGAATTTCCCAGATAAACAAAGGCTGAGGGAGTTTATCACCACTAGATCTGTCTTACAAGAAATGCTTAAAGGATCCCTTCAAGTTGAAACAAAAAGATGCTAAACAGCAACACGAAAACATGAAATTATGAAGCTCACTTGGTGAAGGAAAATATATAGACTATATAGATGAATACAGAATATTGTGATACTATAATGATAGTGTGTAATCACTTTTAGTGTTGGCATAGAGGTTAAAGGATAAATGTATATAAAAAACTATAACTATAAAATTATGTTAATGGGCAGACAATATAAAAAGATGTAATTCGTAACATCAATAACATAAAATGTTTGGGAAGGAGAAGTAAAAGTGTAGAATGTTGTACTTAATTGAAGTCAAGTTGTTATCAGCTTAAAATAGTTTGTTGTAACTATATGATGTTTTATGTAAGCCCCATGGTAACCACAAAGACTATATTTATAGAAGATACAGAGAAATGAGACAGAATCAAAGCATGTCACTACAAAAAAATAACAAAATACAAAAGAAGATAGGAAGAGAGGAAAATAAGAACAAAAGAGCTATAAGACAGACAGAAAACAGCAAAATGACAATAGTAAGTCCTTTCTTATCAATTATGACTTTAACTGAATTTACATTTACTCCCCAATCAAAAGACAAAGAGTGGCTAAATGGATTTTAAAAAGCAAGATCCAACTGTACTGCACTCATAAATTTGTTAGGGTAGATCTCATGTTATATGATTTTTACCACAATGAAAAAAATTGCAGATAATCTTTTGATACAGTTAAATACCTGTTCATGATAAAATTCTCTTAGTATACTAGGAATAGCTGAGAACTTTCTTACTCTGTTAAGTATATACCAAAACCTTGAAACAATCATCATACTTAATGGTGGGAGTTAGAAGCATTCTTTTTAAAACCAGGAAGAAGACATTTATACCTACCATGACTGCTTGTCTTAGACATTGTGCTGGAGGGCACAGGCAACACACTAAGATAAGAAAAAGAAATGAAAGTTAAAACTATTAGAAATGAAGAAACAAAACTATCATTAGTTCCAAACACTATGCTTGTCTGTACAGAATCTCAAGACAAATTACTAATAGATTTCAGCAAGATTGCTAGATATAAAATCAATATATGCTAAGATGAGATTTCTATTTACCAGCCTTCAACAAATGTGCTATTTTTAATAAGAAATATTATTTAAGTTATAGCAGGAATTATATGGTATCCAGTTATGGAAGATGGAACCCAAATTCAGAGATGTTAAAATGTGAAAAAGGAATGTCTTAAAAGCACTATATGTCTTTTGGAAATACACATATATGTATTAAAAGTATAAGGAAATAGCAGGGAATGATAAACACCAAAGATGTTCAGGATAGTGATTATTTCTGGTCGGTCAGAGGAGATAGGATCATGGCCTTCAATTCTGTTAGTAATACATTGTCTTTGTTGAGTGATTGATAAAGGGACATTGGTTATGTATTTTTATTTATGTATTACATATTTGAAATATTTCATAAAAAATAAAAAAAGAAACCTATTGATGCCATTATCCCAGAGAAAGATGCTGGGAGTGGAACAAATCTTTGCAGAAAGACAAAAGGTTTGTGGGAGTATGAGCAGAAGAGGAGTCAGAGAAGGAGAAGGTGGGAGAGTGTTGTAACAGAAACAAGGGAGGGAATGTTTCCAGTAAGAAAAAGGAGAAGAGTTGGTCAACAGTGTCAGATGCCATAGAGGAATAGAAAATAGGACAACTGAGAAGAGGTTTTTGGACATTTTTTTAGACGGTTTTATTAGCAGGACTCTTGATAGCAAGTGACAGAAACTGAACTCTAAATAAGGAGAAAAAAAAAAAGCTCACTAAATCGAAGGATAAACTGAAGAGAATAGACTTGGGAAGAATAGCATTAACTAGAACCAGACACTAATGTTTTTAAAGGTTTCTCTTTATCTCATGTGTCTTCCTCTCAGACCAGCTTTCTCCATATGGCTCTGGCCTTAGGTACCAGCCATGTGGTAACATCCTTAGAGCTTATTCCCCAGAGAAGAAAGCGATTTTTCTTTCTCATCTTTCAGTCTTCCCTTGATTTACATAGTTTATAAATTTCTGTGACCACAGGAAAAAATGCTTTGTTTATATGTAATTTTTAGTTAGGATTTAGATTCATTTCATTATATGCATATTTTTCACCTACATGAATAATTGGCAGGAAATTTGAAAGTCATGCAGGAAACAAGGCAGTTCTGTCGGGCAGGACTGATATAGACATTGCAGTACATCTAGTCTTCCTGGCTCTCACCCATTTCAGTGCTAATCATTGTGGCACTCAAAAGTGCCCTCACTAATTTCCAAAATATATGTCTAGGTAGTATGCACTCTTTGAGAACCACTGATACAGGAGAAAAGCAGAGAAACCAGCTTGATTAGTAAAAATGGAAAGAACTCCAGACTACCCTCTTCCTAAAGATCTGTATAAATCATAATATTTCACTTAGCACAGCTGAGTAAGAGTCAGATGATTTACTGAGTGGCTACTCTGGTAGGTCAAGCTTTACTAATGGAAAGAATATGATAAACAGAAGATAATTCTAAGTACAAAAATTAAATGAAGGATGGTAGAAGTTCCTATATTAAATTTTTGTGTTAAAAAAAAGTTTTTCAAGTGAAACCAATAAGAAATGTCTTGTATAATTTAGTCTAAGTCCAAGATTTGTAAATCTCTTTTTTCTCCTTTAAAAGAAATTTCTACTCTGTGTCATGAAAGGTATTTTTATACCTTTTTAATATATATTTTCACATATATTCATTTTTAATGAAAAAATCCCATTTTAAGTGATATCAGTAATCTTATATTTTATCAGATCCAATTATAGCAAAAACTATTCTTTTAAAGAAATGTCCTCTTTTTTTACTCTCTTGAATCTTGTGAAACTTGCATAGGAAATAGAGAAAAACATTATTAACTTGTTTCCCTTGAGAATTTTAGTAGGGTGTACTTATAAGTGTAATCAAAATCATATGAATACTTAGTGCTGCTGCTGTTAAATTTGTAATGAGTTGTAGGGTTTCTTTAAAAATACCCCAACTGGCTCTCATCCAAGTAACTTGTTTGCAGAGCTTAGATATAATACAAATCAGGAAAGACGTGGTTAACTGTTGACCCTATCAGTAAAAAATTTCAATTTCTAAGTATTAAGACACTATTCATATTTAGTATGTATTTAAGAAATGTGTATCATTTTATTCATTTGAATATATGAAGTCAGAGCTAGAAATGATGATCTTTAGCCTTTGGGTTTATTACCCAGAAAGTTGGTAATATTTCATTAAGATTAGCGTGATAATGCACTATTCATATGAATTGATTTCAGTATAATTTAAATAAACTTAATGTTCTTTTACATGCATTTTACAGGCTTACTGAAAATTCTTTACCTTATAAAAATGTGAATTCTAGAAATATATCATGGTCTATTATAAATTTTTAGAAGTCAAAAATTATTTGAAGGAATATCGATGCAGTCTATGTAAGAATTAAGTATTATGAGCAGTTTTTAATTGTCTAGACTCTGGCTTCCATTTAGTAACAATACTATATATGTGGGCTTTAGTTTCCTCAGGCCAGTCCACTAAGGCCTTTTTGTGCAATAAAATACAGTGCATTAAGAAGCAATTGTCACCCCACTAGGATGGAAAAAAACAAAGTATTGAAATCTATTGCTTAGGGAAACCAAATTTAATTGGGGAGAATGAGGCAGACTTCATGAGACTTCTACGGATATTCCAGAGTTTGATAGCCTCTGTTCCTGATAACTCAATCACTGTCTGTAACTTCACTTGAAATTTTATGGCTGTTCTTTATGTAGATACAGATACAGCATTAATATCGCCCTGAAACACCAACAACAACTTCATTGTTTGAGTGGTTCAGTTGGAGTGGATTCTTTTCCTCCAGCACACACACACCTTAAGTAACCGAAAAAAAAGTATTGATAAAAGTGGTAGAGGAAAAATAAAGAGAATATGTGTATACAGTACCTGTGAGGAATAGATATTTCTGTTTCGAATTAGCTGAGTTTAAGCAATAGAAAGCAGGAGAAAGAGAGTGAAAAAGAGGGATTTAGAAAGACATTGCTCAGTTTCTCTTCAGGACATCAGATGGCCCTGCCATCTTCTCGCATTTCTATTGGGGAAGGGAATCGGAGTGGGAATGCACTGCAACTTGATGGTCATCGGTAAGCATGCCATGTGTAGATCAAATATCTGGAGGGCTGAACCTGAACTTATAATATTACCATATGAACATTGAGAAATTCTTATAATAGTGACAATGATGAATTAATCTGGATATACTTTTGGTTCCATATATCTCTCTGTATTTAGTATGTGGTATGTACGTTTTAAGGGGAATTTTATCTTAGTAACTACAATAGAGGATTTGAAATAATAACAAACCTACAGTTGAGCAATTCTTGCTATGAATAAACCAAACATTGATTGTTTTTCCATGAATACTTGAAAGTCAGTTGTATTAGTTAGTTTTCCAAGTTTCACATATAATACATTTTTGCTGATTCTTTTTCTGTAGTTGTGGAAACAGAAGTTTAAGCAATGTGGTTTAACTTCAGTCCAGTTAAAATTCATCAGTTTTGTTATTCAGATTATTTTGAAACACACTATATTGCAAGTATCACATAGATTAATAGTTACTATAAATGCCTATAATGTCAAAGCTATTAATACAAATAAAAAGATACATGTTAAATGCTTTTAGTATTGGGGGCTGTTTTAAAAATTAAAAGTATTAGTAAGCTGTTTTAAACAATTTGACATTTGAAATAATAGTGTTGATTTTCATTTTGAGAAATAATATTCAGACATATTTACAAAATAATTATTGGGCATTATCTGGAACTTACGTTACAAAGGATAAGGACATTGAATTAATTTTACTCCTTGTAAATGTTACTGAGAGTAGCATATCTCTTATCCATACGCAGATATCCATATTTCTTTGATAGAATCTAATTTGAGCACATCAGGACAGATTGGCATTTTCAGTACCATAAAAACTGCTTTGTTAATTGCAAACCATATTTAGTATGACCTTATAACAAAGTAGCACCTTAAGTGTCACGCTTTGTCTTTAATCTGCACACTAGAGCTGGGTTCATCTGTACTAGACAACTGCACTTCATGAAAAGAGTTTTTTTCTTGATAGGCAATTAGCAGTAATTAGGAAGATTCACCTCAGTAAGATGTCAACATGAGATTGTTTAAAAAAGTTGAATGTCAGTGACTTAAAAAGAAAGTTCTTCTGACACATAGGTATGGCATGTGAAACATGAAATGTTAATTTAACTTTTCTGCTTATTATTCATGCACAATATTATTTTGTCATTCAGACGCTACACTGACAGAGTGTAAAGGGTGTTAAAATAGTGCTGCTAGAATAAAGAGAGGATTAATCTACCATTGGCCAGTTAGCCAAAGGGTACTTAATGGTCTCTAAAGGCTACTGAAGTCTTAACTACTAGCAAAAGCATTGGTAAAAAGTCCTCTATATTACCTTCATTTGCTTGACATTTTGTGAAACATAGTATAGGCTTTTAATAACTGAATTTGTCAGAAAATAGTTTATAAGTGAGTGTTGTTGTAACTAAGTGTATTTTTCATAAGAAAATTTTGTTACATAAATAATTCCACCTCTGCCTAAGATCTTTGTTCTTTTTTTTCTTTTTTTTTTTTGGTTGGTGGTTTTTAATTTTTAATTCTTTTTCTTGAAGATCTCAGGTGTCATAACGAAGGAAAATTCATGTTTTAAATTTAAAACATTTATTACTAACTTGAAAGAGTTACTAATCTGAACTATTTATCTTTCTAGATAAGTACTTTTATGGAAAATATTTTGCTAGTGACCTAGAAACTTATGTACTTTTCTTTGTAACTCATATGTTTTAATTAAGTGACTGTGCTTTTAGTCATACATGGATGACATGCAGAATTTTATTTCTTTCAGTTTTATTCCTTGTAAAAGAAAAATTTTCCCAATGAAAGAATATTAATACTATCCACAGGAGGGAGAAATATCGTTAAGATATGGTGACTTTCTAGGAGTCTTGCCTATAGAATTTACATGGATATTGTTCAACTAGAATTTTCTCTTCAGTCTCTTTTGCTTTAGTTCTGGTAACGAAATCCTTACGTTATAATTTTTTAAGATCATAATATAGGATTTTAAAATTGCTGCCTCTACTTAAATGTGAACCAGAAAAAAACTGATTGTGAGATATAAATGATCTTATGTATTCAATATGAAATGATTTCATTCACTATTCTCAGTTCTATGCAAAATTCAAGATTAAAGATTTTGGTGAAGTAATTGGAAACAGACCATTCCCATTAAATGATTGCTTTTTCCCTACTTGGACTGTCAAGGCCTTTGGGTTTCAAAAGGAGAAAGAAAAATAAGAGACTCCACTATCATTATAGATGGAAACTAACCCTCACTTTTCTCTGGTTACTTATTGACCTTTTCTAACATTTGACATCTCACCTTTGCCCCAGCATGGACTGGAAAGAATCCTTCTGCCACCAACTATTTCCTCCATAGGCTTCCCAGAAATCCTGCTCCTGTGACCCTGACATTCACCCTCATGTTAAGCTGGGTTTTCTAGCATTTCCATATGTCTACTTTTCAGATCCGACTATCCCAACTAAGAACATTTTCAAATTTTTTAAATGGTTCATTATTTTAAGTTTCTAATCCAGTGGTGAAAAGTATATGAGGATAACTGAATAGTGTTTTTCAAAGCTATAAGGTCGTTACTGTCCAGGAAAAAAAAAAAAAAAAAAAAGTTAGGTCAGAATCAACCTTTTATTAGAAATGAAGAGCTATACCGCATCCTATTCCTTTACTGCTCCTAAACTAGTTGAATACTCAAAAGCATTTTCTTTACACAACTAGTATCATGTCCATTGAACAGGCAGATGTTGAATATTTTATTCTTTGGAGACAGCAAGATCAGAGAGTATCTAAAAATATATTGTTTGGGGGGGCGATTAGGGAAATGATTCTTTCCAGTTTGATTTTTTTCCAAACCCTTTTCTTCTTTTCATTTGGGCTATAGAATATTTTCCACAGGCCCTCTTTTATTTTTTCTGATAATTCATTCTTGAACATTAAAATGTTTACCGAGGCTCCCTGCTGGAGAAGAGACCCTCCATCTCATCAGGACTGCCCTGAATTTACTCAGCAGTTTCTGATAGATGCCTTCTCTAGAGTAAAAGTTGGAAAGCGGGATGATTGTATATCTAGCCATGGCCTTTAATGTTATACCTAGCTTCCGGGAAACATTTGACAAAACAAATCAGGAGGAGTACGCGGAAGGAAACTGGCTGTAACTCGCATTTACCAGACAGGATTTGAAGGCAGCGGCAGTTCCGTTAGCTCCCCGATTTGTTTCTCCGTAGCACTTACTGTAGTTTATCATGATATATTTCTAGGTTATAGACTGGTAACTACCTAAAGGCAAGGATTATAACTTTTTTATCGTCGAAAATATAGAGCTAATACAGTGCCTACCACATAGTATGTAAAAAGGAATGAATCACAGATATTGAGTCAACGTTCTGAATGTAGATCTTACCTAGCAAAATCTTGCAGAAAATATCAAGTTGGGGCCCAGAATAAACAAAAGGCATGAATGAACTCCCATGTAAGAGAATAAAGGAGAGTACATCCAGGGAGCCTTATCTACCCTGTTCATGGGATTACTGTTGAGAGCAACAAAAGGAAACTTCTGGCCAGAGGCTTTTTGCTTGGCAATTAAACTACAAAATGCAGATCTGGAAGAGTCAATTTATATTTCTAGCATAGAAACTGGAACAGGTTTTTTAGAGCTATTGAAAAAATAAACACAAAATTATGGATGAGGAAAAGAAAAACCAGAGTGAGGATGTTATACAAACTATGTACTGTGGATTCAGGACACTTGCTTAAGGGAAGGTAGGGAGGCAATAAGGGAAAAAGGAATAGGTTCAAAAAAGGGGCTGCTTTTTAAAATTTGGGATTCATACTAGTTTTCCATGTTATGTAACAAATTACCACAAATTTAGCAGCTTAGAAACGATATACACATTACCTCACAGTTTCCATAGTTAGGAGTCTGGCACAGGTTAGTGGGATCCTTTGCTCAGAGTATCACAAGCAGCCAAGCTGCCTTTCTTTCTGGAGTATAGGCTTTTCTTCCAAGCTTCTGTGTTTGTTGGGAAAATTTAGTTCCTTGTGGTTGTAGGACTGAAGTACCTGTTTTCTTGCTCAAGGACCATTCTCAGCTCCTGAGGTCTTCCTTAGGGCCTTACGTTATAGCCCCCTCTGTAGTCCTCTCATAACATGGCAACTTACTTCTTCAAGGCTAGCAGGAGAATCTTACGTCAGGGAGAGCCCCTGGCTTTTTTTTAAAGGGCTCACCTGATTATTCACCAGCCAGGGTAATCTCACTTTTGATTAATTCAAAGTCATGTGACTAGGGACCATAATTTACATCTACAGAATCCCTTTGCATATAACATAATGCAAATGGTGTAATCATGGGAGTGATAGCTTATCATATTCACAGTTCCAACACACATACAAGGGCATAGGCCATTGGGGGTCATCTGAGAATTCTGCCTACCACAGTGCTCATTACTGAATAATGAATTCTCTAATATTTCCATGTTTCTTCTTACAGTTGCTTAGAGGGTTCTTTCCTTTTTAGAGACTTACGCTTCTTCAATGTTATATTTAAATAAGTTAAATTAATAACTAGTGTCTCATTTTAAACTTTTAGAGTGTTAACTTCTATTTTATAACCTTTGGTTAGGATAATTGACTACACATAAATCAATACAAATCTCAGTATTATTCTCATTGACTCCAACTTTTAAGTTGAAATAGACTTTTAAAAGATTGTAAAGGAAGTGCACTGCTGGGGAAATAAAGAGTCAGAATAACACATCTGCCTTCAATGAGCTTGTATCCTAGTAGGGAATCCTAAGTTAAGATCAAACAAATAACTGTCACTTAAGACAAAGTAATGTTTCTGTCATGGGAGAAATTACAGAATTATTTGGTATTTGTATGTGTGTGCATGTGTGTGTATGTATATAGCAAAGCTTTTTATTAATTCAGGTCCTCAGCCTTTAGGACACTTCTTAGACTCTGTATGGTAGCGTTTTCCACAAGCTAATGATGCTAACAATAATACTGTAAATTTAAAGTTTACCAAGTGCTATCACAGATTTAAAAAAAAAAAATTCTGCCCTCAAGATTACCTTTGCTAGGTAAGCAAGCATCATCTCTGTTTTTAAACAGAGAAACAAAGTCAAGTGCTTGCTCATTGTCACTCAGCTGGTAAGCAGTAGACCCCAAATTAGAATCCAGAAATTATGACTCTTCTATGTGTTTTAATATTATTTATGATTTTAATGTAATATGACTTAAATATTTTTAAATCTTTGATTGGACATAGAAAGGTAATAATATAGAAATAGGAATCATGCTTCTGATAAAAAAGAAAAATAATTTTAAGAGTAATTTTAATTTATTGGTAGATTTTACAATACAATCACTTTTTTAAAAATAAATTTATTTATTTTTGGCTGTGCTGGATTTTCGTTGCTGCACATGGGCTTTCTCTAGCTGCGGTGAGCAGGGGCTACTCTTCGTTGCGGTATGCAGGCCTCTCATTGCAGTGGCTTCTCTTGTTGCGGAGCAGGGGCCCTAGCCACGTGGGATTCAGTAGTTGTGGCACGCTGGCTCAGTAGTTATGGCTCACAGACTCTAGGGTGCAGGCTCAGTAGTTGTGGTGCACAGGCTTAGTTGCTCCGCGGCCTGTGAGATCTTCCTGGACCAGGGCTCGAACCCATGTCCCCTGCATTGGCAGGTGGATTCTTAACCACTGCGTCACTAGGGAGGTCCCAACAGCACAATCACTTTCTAACAAGGTCACCACAAAAGTCTCACATTCCAAACCAAGTATAAACAAAAGAAAGTTATTATTTATCATTCTTGTCTCATCTATAAAACTTCTCAATTAAGAAATAGAATGCTTAAACTGAGAGAAGTTAGTAATAGAGCCATAATTACTTGTCCAAAATGCTAAGGGATAATCAAAGGATTCGAAACTGATAGAATGTATGATTTGTCTATTTCTTCTATTTTGACAGGTGCTCTGTAGCATTTCTAGGCATATATAATTAACATCAGAAATATGTTTTAAAGATTATAGAGTTAAAATAGTTTAATCAAAGCATGATTTATATTTTAATAAATTGCAAGTCATTTGGTTTACTGTCTCCATAATTTCAATATTTCTTTGTTTACTAAACTTTTATAACATTAAATTGAAGTTAAAATCTACAATATCTTGTAGTTAAAATCTACAATATATTTAAAGATATGTGCGTATCTTTTAAAGAGATATATTTATTGTCTTGGTCTTTGCTCAATGAAGGATATATTTATAATGTCAGGATTTGCCACTGTGGAAAGAATAGATCTAATGGCATACAAGTTTAACAAATGAGAGAAGCCACCAGGAAGAAAAGAGCCTCATCAAAATTTAGTCTTCTGTACGCAGGTGTAGAGAATGGACTTGGGGACACGGGGAGAGGGAAGGGTAAGCTGGGACTAAGTGAGACAGTGGCATGGACATATATACACTACCAAATGTAAAATAGATAGCTAGTGGGAAGCAGCCGCATAGCACAGGGAGATCAGCTCGGTGCTTTGTGTCCATCTAGAGGGGTGGCATAGGGAGGGTGAGAGGGAGACTTAAGAGGGAGGAGAAATGGGGATATACGTATATGTATAGCTGATTCGCTTTGTTATACAGCATGATTCGCTTTGTTATACAGCAGAAACTAACACACCATTGTAAAGCAATTATACTCCAATAAAGATGTTAAAAAAATTTTTTTAATTTAGTCTTCTCTGTTGCCTGAGATTCTACCTAGCATTGTAGTCATGAATTATGTCTTAACAAATGAAAATCTCAAAAAGTCTAATTTAGATGCAGAACATTAACTTTAGGATTGCTAAATGTTCTGCTGCATACTATTTAAGTAAAAGCTTAATAATACTACATTGCTAATAAAAGTGTATTTTAATTTATATAGTAATAAAATAATAGAAAGATTATACATAAAAGCTGAAATCAATATGTGTCTTTATAGCACCATCTGTGCAACAAACAGGTAGACTTGAATTTTTGAAACCTTTCTTCTGTTTCTTAGTATACAAAAGGCATTGCTTTTAGATACCATGGTGGGGGGTGGGGGTGGATACATAGGTTAACAAAGGCACAGTCCTCTCTCAAGCCTTTGCTAGGGCCGTGGTTGAGGAACAGCCATAATGCTATGCGAGCTAAGAGAATGGAGAAGCTACTTGGTTGGAGCAGAGAAGATTTCATAAAGGAGGAAATACTAAGCTACTCCTTATGCATGAGAGAGATTTCAGCAGAAGGAAACACCATGTGTAGAGTCATCAATGTAGAAATGGCTGAAAGTTTTGGGGAAGGGCAGACAAGTTTGACTGCAGGTGATGTGTGACTGAAACACAGATTGAAGTTAAATCTTACAGAGCTTTATTATAACCACAAACATCTGAGCTTTCTTCTGCTGGGCTGAGGAACCCCTGAAGAGTTTTGAATAAGAGAATAACAGGTCAGTGTTGTTTTGGGAAGTTGTATAAAAGATGGTTTGAATGTAGAGAAAGGTTGCCCATAGGGGAAAGACTATTGCAGTGGTCTTAGTGCGATGATGAGTCTTCATTAAGAAAGTGGCAGAAGGAAATGAATATGAGAAATATTACATAATTTATAGAACCTGACGATTGGACACAGAATTAATAAACAGGGAGGGAGATCTATTCAACCTTGAATGATAACCAGGAAGATTTTCAGATTTAGGGAAATTATGAGTTTGCTTTTGCTTTTCGATGTTAATTATTTGTTACCTTTGGGACAATCCAGGAATGAATATTTCCTGAAAAATATAAAAAACCACGCTTTTAGATCATAGGTTAAAATATAGCCAAAGAAATTTTTTTTTCCACCGAAACATACTTGTTATTTCACCAAAATGTAGTTTAATCTCAAATATATCAAGCCCTAGTTTTGAATTCATGATCTAAAATATTCATATTTAACAGTATACACATGTATACACAAATATACATGTAATTACAGATTTATTGGTGTACTTTTTAGAAATTGTGTTTAAACATAGTGTTAATACTTAAGTAACTTATGTCCCATATATATATGACTATACATGTTAGCCACATCTTTTACTGTTTTAATTAGAATTCTTAACAAAGAAAGAATTTTTCCCCCTCTGAGAGACTTCAGTACCATTTTGTATAATTGTTCCTTATGTTAAACTACCATTATTATAAGCTTCTTTGGAATAATAAAGTAATAGTGCAGTTATCCTCTTAAGGATCTCTAAGTTGTTATGCCATTATAGCTTGGTGGCATTCTGCTGACTACAGATGGGTGAATGAAAGGGGCTAACATTAAGGCAGTTTCTTTTACAATTTCATAAAAGCATTACCAGTATGTCATTTAGTAAAATGTTCATGTTATTAAAAATTTAAATAAAAGTTTAGTGCAATCTACCTCAGCATTACAAAGAGGACTTGTCAACTATCAATCAAGTGCATAAAACTGAGTGAATGTGTTTGTATGCTATTTATTTGAACTAAATCTCTAATAAGCCTCTTCTGCTAATTGGACTTAACGTTTCTGTTGCTAAATGAGAAGCATTTTGGCTGCTATATAGGGTAGTAAGACCTACCCAGTGGAATAAACAACTAACATCTGTTATCCTGTCCTGCTCCAGCTTGGCTTTTACCAGTTAAGTACATCAGCCCTGAAGTCAAGGTTATCAAATATGTGAATCTCTGGCACACCCATGTTTATATGAAGGCAAAGAAATATCACATCATGAGTAAAGACCAGCCAACCCAAAGATATTGAGTACAGCTGGTCTATTTTGTTTTAACCTTTACAAGCCCTACAACCTTAAGCAAAAACTAGTGGAAGTTAGAATTTCTGTAGTTTTTATAATAAATATTTTTGTAATCAGTGTCACTTTTTCTTTAGCATTTTCCTACCTGTACAATTTGCTGATAATTGTTAGGTTAAATGTAATTACTTTTATAATAAATTTATATTTATCTTCTTTAAAAAGAAGCTAAATTTGGATTTGGCTGAGCTTCGGAAAGAAAAAGAAGATTTACTGAAGAAATTGGAGTCTTCATCCGAAATCACAAGTTTGGCTGAAGAAGTTGCCCGGGTAACAGTTCCACAGATACAAGTTACATCACTTGGCCCTTCAAGGAGCATGGATTTGGAAATGAAGCAATTGCAGTGTAAACTAAAGGTGATTATAAATTTTATTAAAGATGAAAACATTTATTAAGTTACTGAATCCTTAAAGACATGTTTCTATCAATTCTAATTTAATTCTACTAATAAAGGTAAATTATGGTATAAATAACCCCTAAATTATCAATACTACATTCAATCTCATCTTTCTATTTTAGCCTGGTAGATTCTTATCTGGTAACTTATAATACTATTCTCTGAAAAAATAGCAAGACACCATGAAATCCTAACTTAGGAGACGATGGAAACTGGCCATTATCATTCTATTCCACTATTCAACTCCTCTCTGCCTGCCACTGAACAGAATTCTTTTTGAACATAATAATGTATCAACATAAATAGAATTGCTTTCCTGTACACATTTTGCTGCTGTTTTAATTTGGTGGTTCTTTGTTGGAGATGGGGAAGGAGGAGGGAATTAGGGGAAAGGAGAAGAAGCACAGAGCAAAGGTGAGTTGGTTTAATCAAGTTAAACCTGAGAGTGAGAATAAAGACCAGTGTTCCTTTTGCTTATAAAGAATTGTGTCTAAGTCCAGGTGAGACTGTCAACAACTTAAAAGTAAGGCTGGCCTTAGGTTAAAAAAAATTATCTTGTAAAAAATGGGATTTGTGAGTTCTAATCCGAAAGTTCACTTTCGTGCTTCTTAAAACAAGCTCATTAATTCCTCACATATTAATTATTTTCTTCAGTGGCGATTGCTAGCTGGAAGCTAAAAGGACAGTGTATATGGGACCATAGCTATAATGAGAGTTACTAGAAAGAAAATTCTGGTTGAAAATGCACAGAATACACTAGAAATGTAATAACCATGACTGTTAAGAGGGTATTAGGGTATAGAATTGTCAAATAGACTCAGTTATTTTCAATCCAAAATATTATATGTGTGCTCTTTCTAATAATAACATCTTTAAATGAAGGATAACTAGTAAGATAAACTAAGATAAAGTTTAAAGTAAATTTGTGTACTATTGCTTGAAAATATTTTGCTTTGTTATTAATAATCAGATATACCAGTTGGTATTAATTTAGATGCTCCTTAAATACCATTTTCTTCAGAGAGTTTTTATGTGCAGAACTTGCCTCAACAATTACATTTTATAAGTTTAAATACCTTACATAATAGAAATGAGAAAAAATAGTCGTGCAAGTTTGGAACTATATATCTTCTCTTAAGATATGTTTCTGTCTCTGAAAAAATGGAGTAAAATGTATAAATTGAACATTTCAGTGATTAGGTTTTATATGGAGGATAAAATCATTGTGGTCTTCTTTGATCTTATCTACTACAGATACTTTTATTCACAGTTCAGTGATTCTTCTTATATTTAAGTCTTCATGTGCCTAATATAACTTTTGTTTTCACCAAGATAAAATAGAATGTTAAATCCAGTAATGTCTGATCTGATGTCTAAATTTTTTAAATTGTTAATAGTTTTAAGTTGATTTTTATTTTATTTATTTCATTTTACTTACTACTAATACTCTAACAATTTTTGGTAATAATAGGCCCATATGGATATCTGTAAGCTTCTTGAATCATGGTTTACCATGGCGTAAGTTTTTACCCATATATAAATCTCTCTCACTTTGAAGGAATGTGTGAGTTACAAAGGTGAGACTAATGAGAATGCCTAAAGCAATTTAGATCATGCTTTTGATGTAAGTTTGAAGTGACATTGTCCATATCTAACCTGGAGCCCTGGAACACTGACCAGGCTGCATAGGGACAAAAAGGGTAAATCTTTACTTTTGTCTTATTTCATGCTTTAATATGGAAATATCCTGGAAGACTAGGTACTTTTAAGTAAATAATACTCTTGATACTACAAATTTCTGTTTCGATATTGTATTAGATTGCTAGGGCTGCCATAACAAAATACCACCGAGTGGCTGGCTTGAATAATAGAAATTTATTTTCCCATAGTTCTGGGGTCTAGAAGTCCAAGATCAAAGTATTGACACGTTTGATTTCTTCCAAGGCCTCTTTCCTTGGCCTATGGATTGCCACCTTCTTGCTGGGTCTTCACATGGTCACCCCTCAAGTCTATGAGGTCTGTGTCCTAATTGCTTCTCTTATAAGGACACCAGTCATGTTAGATTAAGGCCCACCCATGTGACCTCATTTTACTTTAATTACCCCCTTAAAAGCCCTATCCAAATACATTTTGAAGTACTGGAATGGGAGGTTAGGACTTCAACATATGAATTTTGCCAGGACACAATTCAGCCTATAACATATCAGATTGCTAACATAATAAATTTCCGAGAAATAGCTTATTTTCTACTTGATGTTTTCTATGCCTAGTAAAAAAAAAAATGGTTAGATTTGAATCTCTTAAAGGTCTACATCCATCTTTTTTATTTTATCCAATTAATATTAGACTTTTCTATGTAAATTCTTAGGTGTACTTCTGAGGTGTACATGGTTCATTCAGAAATTAGAGTGCTCATGTGCATTTCTGTGTCTTCATTTTTACCCATATTAGACATGTTTCCTCAAGGAACCCAACTTTATATAGATAGATAATAAAATATTTAGTGACATATAAATTCCTTCCAGTGAATGATATATACATCAGTTATTTATATTTAGTTTAATTTGTAGTTCTTTATACACTCTGGATTGAGTAGTACTCCAACTTATATTTGTGATTATTTTTGACCTCCTGATTGTTGAAAGGATACCTTTTGGTATATACCATGTTCTCTTCCAGTTTTCCAGTAAGTTAATAATGAAGAATAATGGTTTTTAAACTACTGTTAATTTATATATGATCTATTGCCAGTCTAGTTCTAAGTCTTTTAAAAATATTAACTCATTAAATACTCGTTTCAACCCTATGAGATAAATTCTGTTATTATATCTATTTTACAGTTAAGCAAACTGAGTAAGTTAATTGTCCAAGGTCACACAGCTACTAAGAGATAGAGCTGAGATTAGAACTCAATCCATAGGGCTCCAGCATCCATGCTTTTACTCATTTCGCTATGAAAAATTTTTTAAGTGTTTAATAAACTTAAACAGGAAAGCTCTAACCAAGATAGAGTATTACCATTATGACATCTTTGAAATATGTGTTTTGCTCCAGATTTTGTCATGCTGCAGATAAGTATTATGTTGTAGGAAATGGAAAAGTGTCAGAGGACCTGGGTTTTGATCATTTGTTGTCCAGTAACTTCTTGTGGGACCTGATTGAGGAAATTACTTAGCTTCTCCGGAGGTCTAGTGCAGGGATACCTTTCTACCCTCTTAAAAAGGATTTCTGAGGATTAAACAAAATAACTATGAGATTTAGAGAGTCTGGCAAAAGTATTTATCAAGCTGGCATTGTTTTATTTATTATAATTCTGTAATCCCTCAATTATCCAGAAGTCAGAATTACAGCATTTTTCAGCCACCTAAAATAACAGGCTTAAGTCTAAAAACATAAAAGAATCAAACAGCTATCTTAAAATCCACTTAATTTATTCTGTTGAAGATATTGTCAGGCTTCATTTACTGCCTTTTGTCTTTTATTTTAAATATAGCTGTAATGAGTTTATTTGTTTAACTTCTCAGCAGAAAACACCTCAAAAGCAGCAAATTAGAAGTATGTATATTAAGGGCTTGTTTTTAGGCAGGAATATTGAGAGAATCAAGAAATTATGATCAACAGATTGACAGAAAAAAAATATAAAAATGCTAAGGTAAAAATACAAAATTAGAAAAACAGCAGCCTGGGACCATTCAGAGTAGGGCTAAGTAGCCATTTATATCATAATAGTTCTTAAAGGCATCATTATATAATGACACAGTGATAATAAATTAGATACAGTAATATAACATAATTAATATAGTGATAATATTTATAATATAATATCATTATATTAAAGTATCACTATTGCTTAATGTAATTGTGGATTGTCATTTCTAAATGAATGAACAATCATTCCGGAAAGAATTTAAGTTTAATGATTAAAGCAAAAGCTTCAATTTTTTGGTAAATTTACTAGTGTGGAACATCTTACTCTGGCAATGCTAGAAGTAAGACACCATATGTCACTGTAAACATGTAAAATATGATGGAAATTTAGATTGCATAACACAAAATTTAATCAAAACTTTTAGCATTCAATACAGTTGCCAAGTTGAGGTAGCCTTGGGTTTTTAAGAAAATTAATATAATATTTAATGGAAATTTAAAATTTACATATGCCATACCAATGAGATATTTAAAGTCTGTCTAATGAATTTGACTCACATTTACATTGTGTGGTTAATGGTTTCATCTTTTCAGATTTATATTTTTTAGAATAAGTTAGTCAAACCTGGAAATAGTTCTCATAGAAACTAGACTATAGTTATTAGAAAAATTAGCGAAATAACTACTACAAATATTTTTAAAGTTACATTTTATTTATATTATTTAATACTTGTTAAATTTAACAAATGAATTAATGTATGTCAATGCTATCTTACAGGTAGAAAAACCAAAATATCAAATCACTAAATAATATCTGAGAGTACAGGTTTTCTTGGAACTTGAGTCAAAATTGAAAGTTAGGTGTCCCTAACACTCTAGCTACTACCTCTGGCTCCTAGGCCATGCAGACAACAAATACCACAAAGGTGTTCTGCTTTGAAAAACTAATAATTATGTATAAATACTTTAATAATTAGTATTGTTTATAAGTTCAAGTGAGGAAGTATTCAGTATTCATAAGGTTCTTTATCAGTTATCTTTTACTATCTAACATTATCCTAAAATGTAGCAGCTTAAAACAACAGCAATTTATTACTTCTTATGATCCAGTGGGTTCACTAGGTAGTTCTTTTGCTGCTGTCTGCTGGGTCCCCTCATATGCCTGCATTCTTCTAAACCAAGGATTTACCTGGGCTGGAAGTTCCAAGAGAGCCTCACTCAAAGGCTGGCAATTGGTCTGCTGGCTGTCATCTGGGGTACCTCAGTACTCTCCCAAATGGCCTTTCCTCTATATTTGTTGGAAGGTGATCCCAGAGCAGCATTCCAAGAGGGCAAAGATGCAATAGAAGGATTTAGGGCCTAGATCTGATATTTGCACAGTGTCATATGCCACATACTTTTGGTCAAAGCAAATCGCAGGCCAGGCCAGATTCAAAGGGTTGGGAGACGGATTACACCTCTTGATGGGAGGTGCAGCAAAGCTTTGTGACTATATGTAGTCTGTTACAGGTTATTAGTAAATCCAGAATTAGTTTTAAGTGATCTTACTAAACCATAAAAATAATTAATCACATACACATTTACATTTTACAAAATCCATATTTCCCATAAATGTATTTTGGGTATATACTCTTTGCAATTATTATGTGAGTGTGTTCCTCTATGATTTTGGCATGTTATATAAGAATTTTAGTGCGCCATGTTATTTCTGTTAGAACATAGAAAATGAAGCATTTTAAAATGTTCAGTTGTTCATTTTAATTATAACCATAATTTTTGCAATTTTATTATCTGCATGAAAATGGCATTTATATTTATGCTGCTTTAGAACAAGATTGAAAGACATATTTGAATTTATGTGTATTTTTAATCTAGAATGCAACTAATGAACTCACTAAACAATCATCAAACTTGAAGTCTCTGAAATTTGAACTCCTAGCAAAAGAAGAACACATAAAGGAAATGCATGAAAAGTATGTGCTTTATATTTTTATCCGTTGTATTTGGTGCCACCTAGTGGCGGCTGACTCTACTAAACATTGCATACCAAGAAACAATACCAACAGGTTAAGTTGTTTGCCTTTCTTAGTTCGTTTTTAAGCCTACACAAGATGAAAGTTTAAAGAATATTACATATATCATGGTTTATGGCAAGATAGTTACTATTTTTTAATTATAGTAAGAATGTTTAAAGTTAGATTTTCCATCTTAAACATATTTAATTCTGAATAAATATCAATTAATGGCCAAAAGACTATGAACAGAAAACTTTAGAATGTAGTAATTATTTGACTAAAAATATATGTATAGGTTGATCTTTATATTGGATTTAATGCCTAAGCGTATAAAGCGAAGGTGGGAAAAAAAGGAAAGTTTTGTTTGTGTTTAAAATAACTGGAGGGTTATGAAATAATATAATACTTTGTGTATTTATACTGAAAAGGAGTTTAAAATGTTCTATCTCACAGAATCAAAATTATTTCCTTTCTATATCTTTTATAGATAAACTAGAGCTTAGAAGTTGTAACATGTTTAGAAAGAATTCTAATCATTCATAATTTGAGATACATATACCTTATGTACATACATGTATACCACGTTATAAGTGAAGATCACTTAAAATCGTAACAGATAAAACTATTAGACAAAAAGATTGGTTAATTTTTTTAAACAGACTATCTTGAAGCTTATTTATGGATGGAGTTAGTCTTGCTTACTGTTTACCAGTGAGGACTCTAGAGAAACATTCTTTGAATCCTGGCTTCTTTACCTGCTAGCTCTGGGACTCAATTTAATAGAATTAACTCATAAAGTTCTTAGAATTAAATGAGTTAGTACATGTAAAGCACTTATAACAGTGACTGGCACATAGTAAACACTCAATAAATGTTAGCTGTTGTTCTTTTTATAGTAGTAATAGTAGTAGTTGTTACTGCATCTATCATTTTATACTTAGCGTTACCAATTTAAGCTAAACTGATATGTCAGTTCAGTCTCATATGATATTAAATTAGAACGTCATGCCTAGCTTTAGTGTCTTTACATGATATTATCAAATTTTATATTTGTTATTAGAGTATAGAATTGTTTCTTATCAATGTTATGCTTTTTGATAATCTCTAAATATTGCTTTGTATTTTTCTTAGAATGCAAGAATGGAACATAAATATAATAATTTTAAGTTTTCATGAATTTTATTAATTTTTCTCAGTTCTTTTTTAATGTTTTAATGTATATGTATATAAAAAATACTGTAATTACCAAGTCACAACTGGATTATAGATTTTAATATTTTACTCAAATTATTAATAGAGCAATATTTTACACCATGCAATTATTTTATTAATTTGCAACTTCACTAATATCAGATAGCATTTAAAAATTAACAGTAGGTATAACATTGGATAATATGTAAAATATCATCACTGTTGAAGTATTTTCTATCACTCTTGATAAAATGCCTTTTTTTCCCTTTCAAGGATGTCTCGAATGGAGAGAGATATAACCATGAAAAGACATTTGATAGAGGACTTGAAATTTCGACAGAAAGTAAATTTGGAAAGTAATGAGAGTATTAATGAAATGCTAGAAAATCTTGAAAAAAAGGTATCAATTTTTATGTTCACTGAAACTGAAAAAAATCACTTCCCCTTGTATTTACTTTAACTCAAATATTCAATCTTAATAAAAGGTATAGCAAATATTCATAAAATATATGTGTATTGTTACATAATTACATCATTTGCTCTGAAAGTACATTATTTGTTTTAAAATTCAAGACTCCAAACGGTCACACATAATATAGTCATTCATTCTTTTTATATTTGTAAATATACCATGAGAAGATAATCAAGTTTAATTTTTTAAATGTTTAATATTTCTGGGATACATAATTCCATTTTATTCAGCATTTTCTTTTATTTAAAGCTATTATTTATAATGATAGAATTAAGCATATATTTTAAATGAAAAATATTATCGTCAATGACTATCAGTTCTTTAAAAAGTGTACTCACCACGGTTTTTTTGAAAGTATACTTTTTCCTTATATACATTTAATTCAGTGTACTTAGGAAAAGAGTCATATTTAAAATAGTTGTATAATATCTGATCCCAAAGTAGAAATCAGTGATTTGCTGACTAAGAGATATTTTTTTGCTTAAAAATTTTTAAAGCTGCTATTTACACAAATCATAAAACAAATCATAAAGCAGCTTGTGCTTTGGCATTCACTAAATGTCATCCACTCCAGAGAGAGCGTTTCCCCTACTTTCCTTGTTGGAGATAAAAATGTAAGTAATGCTCAGATGGATTTAAGAGAGAAAATTTTACATGAGCAAGACACATGCATACAGATTTTCTTTCTCTTTCTCCTCCACAGACCCACATGAATTATAATTACTTTGTAGAGTTTTCTTCAGTGTTATCCTTAAAATTTTGCTCATTTTTTTAACTTCAATAATCATTTAAGGTAGTCTTACAAAGTTTGTGTAAGTAATCATTTATCTTTAATAGCTTTAAAGTGAAATAGAAAAACTATTTTCTTCGGCTATTCTTTGAAATGTATAATAAATATGTTGTATTACTTATTTAATTTTATCCTAAAAAGTACATGTTATACTTTTACTGGAGAATACAAATGAAAGTTATCCATGACTTGGCTTATTTAAGAATCAAAAGCAACCATCTCCTACTTAAGGAAGTTTAGGTTAGTAATTAAAGGAAATATCGTTAAAATTAATTTTATATTATTAGATAGAAGGCTACACATACCAATATTCATGCTTTTTTGTGCAGTTTTGGGGTTTTGCTATTGATTTAAGGATTGTTAGTCTCATTCACAGTATGAGTTCTACAGATCTTATGCTTGAATTTGATATCATTTATGAGAAAATAAACTAGACTTATTCGTGTATTCATTTGGTTTCCATTTGAAACAAATACAGTATGGAACTAGAATGCCTTTACCAATAATAATTACCTTCATGCTTTTATTGTAGGTGCAGACATTAACTGAAGAGTGTTCCAACAAGAAGGTATCAATCAATTCACTAAAGCAAAGACTTAGTGTCGCTGTAAAAGAGAAGTCACAGTATGAACAGATGTATCAGAGAACTAAAGAGGAGTTAGAAAAAAAGGTATGCTTTTAGGACATTTTAGCCTGGAGATGGACCGTAATAATGTCTTTTTCATTTTTAAAGTTGTCCTTTTTTTCTCCCCAAAACTACTATGAGCAATTTAAATGTTTCAGATAACTGCAAAGAACATTTATATCTCTACATAAAACTCTAATAAGAGTTTGTTTACTATTAAAGGTAGTGCTGTATTAGAGAGACAGATTTACTTGTCTTGATAATTTCTAATAAATGAAAACTGTTGTTAAGAACTGGCATTTATGTAAGTGTATATAAATTTTTAGGTCCACCTAAACTTATAAACTAATTAAATACTTCCATTTGATATATGAAATCTTTCAGTCTAAAATGGCTTCCATGTCTTTAATGATTTATAATTTTTAAAAAGCATAAACTAATTTTGATGATAAATATATGATAATATGTGTGCAGGATATTCATTGAAAATAAACAAAAACAACCATCAATTTTACTCAAATAAAAATGAATACAAGATACAGAGAGAGTAATGAAACCCTTTCCTTATCTGACATCTCTAACTAACATCCAAATCTGTTTAAGAAATATTTTTTTATTCTATGATTACTGGTCTTTTGCAGGATCTCAAGCTTACTTTCCTCATATCAAAAATAAATGAGACTGAATCTGCCATGGCAGAAATTGAAACAGCAGCATCTAAGCATCTTCAAGGATTAGCAATGCAAAGTGAGCAGGCCCTAGAAGGTGCACAGAAGAAATTGCTGCTAGCCAATGAGAAAGTGGAAGAGTTCACCATATTTGTGAAGGTTTGAATTCCTTGTGCTTTACTAACTTGTACTTTACTTCAGGCAGAGTGGGCAGTGGCCTACTTCAGATGATTTGGGAAGTACGTTGAAGTTCCTTTCTGCTTTCCTAAACCACAAAGCATCTTCCCCTACCCTACTTGCCACACTGTTCAAATTTTCTCTATAAAAGATTTGTTTTTATAGCTTGAGTTTAAAAATGTCCACTCTATTATTAATATTCTTTTCTTAATGTCAATTTAGTTATGAAATTGTGGTAATCACATAATCGAGACAGGTGGGGTTTTTTTTTTTTTTTTTGATTATTTTTATTTTTGGCTGTGTTGGGTCTTCATTGCTGTACGCCGGCTTTCTCTAGTTGCAGTGAGCGGGGGCTACTCTTCGTTGCATGTGCAGGCTTCTCATTGCGGTGGCTTCTCTTGTTGTGGAGCACGGTCTCCAGGTGCTGGGGCTTCAGTAATTGCGGCATGTGGGCTCAGTAGTTGTGGCTTGCGGGCTCTAGAGAGCAGGCTCAGTAGTTGCGGCACACGGGCTTAGTTGCTCCGCAGCATGTGGGATCTTACTGGACCAGGGCTCGAACCCATGTCCCCTGCATTGGCAGATGGATTCTTAACCACTGCACCACCAGGGAAGTCCCAAGACAGATTTTAAGACAAAAGAATTGAGTCATTTTCATTCCACTCTCCTTTTAAAAATCATCCAAGCAATAACAACCAGAAACTTGCTCCATGATAACTGAAGTTAAGAGACATTGCACCCCAGCCCATGACCTATCACACATGGAATGGATAGAGGAATGGTAAATGATCTAGCAGGACAAAAGGAAGACAAGCTGAAGTGTCTACAAAGGGTGTACCATCTGGAAATTATCTGACCACTGAAGACTCCCAGAACGGTTCTGGCATTGGCTGCACAAGGAACCACCAAAGCTGAGGGTGGTGGGGGAGAGGAGAATACCAGGCTAAAATGGGTGTTTTGTTTGAAAGTCTTTATAAGGAATTTTTCGACCTCTGGCCTGTACTTCTGCCCAACATGGTCAGCCAGTATTCCTCCCTTAACTATTCTGGAAAAACTCAGGAGGAGCAGTTCTAGTTTCAGAGATACGAGGCACTGAGGGCTGGGAACCTGGTTATTGCTCCCCTCCTTTCAATCCCACTGTGAGTTGTTTACACCCCTGTTTAGTGCCTTTTATTCTGCCTCGTATTATAGTCAGCACACGGATCTGTTTCCATTATATAAATTATGATGAGTTCCTTAAAGTCAAGAACAACGTTTTATTAATCTCTACCTCCACAACATGTACCATAGTGACTTGCAAAGAGTTGGCATGCAATAATGATCACTAACTAAGCAAATTGAATTTCTCTTAGGAATATGAAATTTTAATAAAAGCCCTTTTGGCCTTTAAAAATAAGAATTAAGACAATTTGACTGCTGTGGGAGGGTAACTCTTTACTTTCCCCCTTTTATCTCCTGAAGTTGCAATGTTCTTTTTTTTTTTTTTTTTTTAACCAATCTTCGATGAGATTGAGTTCTTCCCGCTACTTGTTCCTTTGGCTGGCATATATTATTAAAAACTTGCCTATCATAACAGTAGAAACTTACTTAAATATATAAATATTTTTAATTGATGGAATCTTTATAAAATTAAAGTTTAAATGTCCTTCTATGGAATAAAATAACATCACCACTTACTGTCTTCTTTCTTAAATAACCCTACTATTATTTGAACCACTCAACTAGACTTGCTGCATATATAATTATTATATATATAAATACGTTAGTGTTCTCAAATCAGTTACCCCCTTAGGTATTGATCTTATTTATAAGAATTAACATTCCTGGGCTTATAAGTTGAATATAAGATGGCAAATAACTGGATCTTATGTATAGTACCATTTTCTTTATTCCTCTAAAAATAACAGCTTACAACATTTTATGCCAGTGTTAATAGTACCCCATTTAGAACAAATCCCTTACTTTGTTTCTTTGGAAATCATAGATACCTTGGGAGTTTTCTCATTTAGAAAATATCTACAAAATGAATGGAATAAAACATTTTATCTCTTTCAATGAAGGTTTCAAATGGTATAAAGTCAGACCAATAATGCTTGCCTCAGAGGACTCTAAATGATTGCAGAGTATTAATTTAAATTTATTAATTTAATCATATTTCCTTTTCCTGATTTAAAATGTCATTCCTTCCAAATGCTTGTTGAATAGTCTCACTGTTTAACTTATGATAAGCACTCTCATTGAATATTGTCGTTATTTTACTCATGATGTAGAGCTATTTTTATTATGACTTTTAGCTTCATAAACCTTTGTTTTCCTTGTTTTATATTCAGCTTAGAGTTGCATTTTTTGTACTGTTAGCCAATATATAAAATATGAAATGCACACTTATAAGATTTACTCAAATGCTAATTATGGTTTTCCTAAAGTATTCCTTGAACGTGTCCTGTTTAAAAAAGAATTGATAACCAGAAGTTTTTAAAATAGAAAAATGAATTTTATGATTAGATATCTGATTATTATAGACTTGATGAAGTTTCATGACCTTTATGATAATGTAATGGGTGTACTTCTTCACATAGAGTAGTTTGGCAAAAAATTATCTTTTAAAAAACAAACTTCTTATTTATGTCCAAGGATGTGAATAGTATTTAATGATATAGTGAATGTCTAATCTCTAGTTGTTCGAGAGTAACATACTAATCCTTCATATATTTCACCAACAATGATATAGAGTATAGATGTCCTAGTACATAAATTCACGATTGCCGTGGTTTCATGACTTTTTAATTTGAGTAGCATATTGAAGGTCCTATAGTAGAGAATGATAACAGATAGGGATAAAATATTTTTAGTACTCTTTCAGAAATTTTCCATGTTGTTTCAGTTTGGTATTTAGATTGCTTGCATTAGAATCAACAGATTCTATTGCATTTAAATAAAATTCATAATTGTGGGCATTATTGAATCAAAATCTTGGTTGGGGTGAGGCCCAATAATCTGCATATAACTACTAGGTGATATTACGCATTAATACTGTTTTGAAAACATTGTGTTTTTTTTAAAGCCTAACATTGCTTTTATGGATTGAATCTATATAACAAAATATTTATCAGTTTGGTATTTAATAGCACCTTTTACCACTCATGACTTCTAATGGTAATTTGACATTTGTTTTACTTAACTGTGTTTTAGGGTCAATATGTATTTGATAATGGTACCACTTCTACTGCTTAATCCATTTCTCTAATAAAGGGCCACAAGAAAACTAATGCCCAAACCAGAAACATTGGCAAAGACTGGATATTTGGGTCTGAGGAAGGAGATTACTGTCATCCTTCTCTTCCTCACACGTATGGCCCACCCTAGGACTGGGCAGAAATGCTCAGGAGCTGCCATCCGCAGTGACATACCATCAGTGACGTCCTAAACACTACTGCATTACAGCTCAGCTTTCACCTTTTTAAAAATTTAAGACCTTCCATAATTTGACCCTATTCTGTTTAGAATCTAATTTTTTTCCCACTACTCTCCAAATTTCACCCAGATTATGTTCAGTCTTGCCTTTCCTCAAGTTCTCCTTCTTCCTTGACATATCCTTCTCTCTTTGCTCTAAATCCTTCCAATTTAGCTCAGGGCCTTCCTCTTTCATGAATCATTTCTTTAACTCTGTGGTTAAGGGGAAAGGGCCCTACTCTGCCAGTTTCTAGTTCTGTTATCTCAGGCAAGTGACTTAATCCTCTGTGTCTCAGTTTCCCCATCTATAGAATTAGTGTAATGATGGAACATACCTGAAGTGAGGATTTAAATAAGTTAATATAGATAAAGCTCAAACATTGCCCAATATGCTCAGTGTTATCTGAGTGTCAGCTAGTAGTATGGCTATCATTTATCTCCTGAATAATTATTGTATATACCATATAAATTAACACATAACTGCAAACTCTCATATTTTTCTTTTTGTTTCAAGTAGATTATTATAGTCAATTTGAAGTTAGGGTATTGTCATTCATTTACCCAAAGTACTGGCACATAATAGGGCTCACTAAATTCTTGAAGAATTGATTTTACATCTGCTTTAAGAATGGTGCAGGACACATAATCACTGCTCAGATTGAAACCTCTGTGAAGGCAAGAGCTATGCACATTGCTTAACGAGCATAGTTAAAGAATGTGCATAGTTCCTACATGGAACATAATGATCACCAGGACTCATTCTGTGCAGAGCTTATTAGGATATCAAGTACACAAAAGTACTTAATAAATATTAGTAGTAGTACTAATAGTAATAATGTTTGTTCTGGCCATGTTATGGAATCTGTGTTCCCTTTACTCTTTTCACTTATGCATAGGGCACAACCAGATTATAGAAGAGGAGTGGCCATCTGTTCTAGATCTAGTCTTGAATATGGAATTTTGCCCTGGAGTAAAATCAAGTGCTTTGAGCATCTGGACTGGATATATGTGGCAGAGCTGAGGCTTTGAATTCTCCTAATAACTGAATAAAACACACAAGGGAAATTTCTAGAAGTATTTGCTCAGTTTGATTGAGCCCTGATATAGGCTTGTTAACGTGCTTGTATATGAGAGTCATATGCTCAATTCCATCTTCTCGATGGCTTTTGTTAGCTGATAAATAAATACCAGCCAAAGAACAACATTTAGCTGGAAGCTTAAATCATTTAATTATCAATATGTACTTGCTTGGTAAGATTTAGTACGATGATTTGGGCATATAAATTTCTTGCTTCTTTAGTGAAAACATTTGTAGGGCATTATAATTTTATTTTTAATAAGTACAATTGTTAATAGTTTGGTACTGATCTACTCTGTTAATTATGATTTTTTTCTATTTTTTTTTCCAACTTTATTGAGATACGACATATAACAATGTATAAGATTAAGCTATACAATATGGTGACTTGATACATGTATATATTATGAAATGTTTACTACAATAAGGGTAGTTAACACATCCTTAACCTCACATAATTACCATTTTATTGTTATTGTTATGGTGAGGACATTTAAAATCTACTCTCATAGCAAATTCCAAGTATACAACACAGTATTGTTAACTATAGTCATATGCTGTACATTAGATCCTTGGAACTTATTCTTCTAACTGGAAGTTTGTGTCATTTGACCAACATCTCATTTCCCCCTCCCCTCAGCCCCTATCTTTTTCTGTCTGACTTATTTCTCTTAGTATAATACTCTCAGGGTCCATCCGTGTTGTCACAGATGGCAGGATTTCCTTCTTTTTCATGGCTGAGTAATATTCCATTGTGTGTGTGTGTGTGTGTGTGTGTGTGTGTGTGTGTGTGTGTGTACATACACACACACACACACATGCCACATTTTCCTTATCCATTAATCCATTGATGGACACTTAAGTTGCTTCCATGTCTTGACTAGTGCAAGTAACGGTGCACTGACCATGGGAATGCATATGTCTCTTTGAGATCCTGTTTCATTTCCTTTGGATATGTACTCAGAAGTGGGATTGCTGGTAGTTCTAATTTTTTTGAGGGACCTCTATACTGTTTTCCATAGTGGCTGTACCAATTTACATTCCCACCAACGGTACATAATGGTTCCCTTTTCTCCACATCCTCGTCAGCATTTGTTATCTCTTGTCTATTTGATAACAGCCATTCCAACAGGTGTGAGGTGATATCTTGTGGTTTTGATTTGCATTTCTCTGATGATTAGTGAGGTTGAGCACCTTTTCATGAACTTGTTGGCCATTTGTATGTGTTCTTTGGAAAAATGTCTGTTGAGGTCCTTTGTCCATTTTTAAATTGGATTATTTGGGTTTTTGTTATTAAGTTGTATATAGTTTGAAGTCAGGAAATGTGATACCTCCAGCTTTCTTCTTTCTCAAGATTGCTTTGGCTATTCAGTCTTTTGTAGTTTCATACAAATTTGGGGATTTTTTCCTATTTCTGTGAAAAATGCCATTGGAACTTTGATAGAGGTCGCAGTGAATCTCTAGGTGGCTTTGGGTAGAATGGACATTTTAACAATATTCACTCTTTTAATCAGGATATCATTCCATTTATTTGTGTCTTCTTTAGTTTCTTTCATCAGTGTCTTACAGTTTTTGGTGTATAGATCTTTCACTTCCTTGGTTAAATTTATTCCTAAAATTTTATTGTGTTGGGTGCTACTATAAGTGGGATTGTTTTATTTCTTTTTTACATGTTTAATTCTTAGTGTATAGAAACACGACTAATTAATTTTTGTCTGTTGATTTTGTATCCTGCAACTTTACTGGATTTGTTGATTAATTCTAACAGCTTTTTGATGGAGTCCTTAGGACTTTCTATATAAAAGATCATATCATGAGCAAACAGAGACAATTTTATTTCTTTCTTTCTGATTTGGATGCCTTTTATTTCTTTTTACTGCCTAATTGCTCTAGCTAGGACTTCCAGTACTGTGTTGAATAGGAGTGGTGAGAGTGGGCACTTTTCTCTTGTTCCTGATCTTAGAGGGAAAGGTTTCAGCCTTTCACTGTTGAGTGTGATGTTAGCTTGGGCTTGTATTATATGGCCTTTGTTATGTTCCAGTGTGTTCCTTCTATACCCAGTTTGTAGAGAGTTTTATCATGAAAGGATGTTAAATTTTGTCCAGTGCCCTTTCTGCATTTATTGAGATGATCATATGATTTTTATCCTTCATTCTTTTAACGTAGTGTATCACATTTATTGATTTGCGTGTGTTGACTCATTCTTGCATTCCAGGAATAAATCCCACTTCACCATGGTGTATGATCCTTTTAATGTGTTGTTGAATTCAGTTTGCTAGTATTTTGTTCAGAGGTTTTGCATCTATATTCATCAGGGGCATTGGCCTATAGTTTTCTTTTCTTGTAGTGTCCTTATCCGGCTTTGGTATCAGGTTAATGCTCACCTCATAGAATGAGTCTGAAAGTATTCTCTCCTTTTACATTTTTTGGAAGAGTTTGAGAAGGATTGACTTTAATTTTTCTTTTTTTGGTAGAATTCACCAGTGAAGCCATCAAGTCATGGACTTTTCTTTGTTGGAAGGTGTTTGATTGCTGATTCATTCTTACTCATTATTAATCTGTTGAGATTTTCTGTTACTTCATGATTCAGTCTTGGTAGGTTGTATGTTTTAGGAATTTATCCATTTCTTCTAGGTTGTCCAATTTGTTGACATATAATAGCTCATAGTATCCTCTTATGATCCTTTGTATTTCTGTAGTATCAGATGTAATATCTTCTCTTTCATTTCTAATTTTATTAATTTGAGTCCTCTCTTTTTCTTGGTAAGTCTAGATAAAAGTTTATCCATTTTGTTTATCTCTTTAAAAAACTAGCTCTTAGTTTCACTAATCTTTTCTATTGTCTTTTTTGTCTCAATTTATTTATTTCCACTCTTCTCTTTGTTATTTCCTCCCTTCTACTACCTTTGGGTTTAGTTTGTTCCTTTTGTAGTTCCTTGAGGTGTAAAGTTAGATTATTTTTTTGAGATTTTTTTTTTTTTTTTTTTTTTTGCTTAATGTAGGGTTCCACATGGCAGAAGAGGCCAGTGTCAGGAGTTGGGTGTTGGCGTGCAGGTGCTCAGGTGGAGGGGCTAGCTGCAGGTGAGCCCAGCGGTGCACGCCAGTGAGAGGAGACAGAGCCAGATCTGGGCCCACAAACAGCTGTGGGGGCCTTAGCTGTCAGCGTGTAGTCCTATGGCTACAGGGCCTCACCACAGGCACTTGCATGTCGTTGGAGGCCAGTGACAGGAGTCAGACCAGTGGCGAACCGGTCCACAGCTGGAGGGGTTAGCCCCAAATGCATGCACGGCAGTGTATCAGCTGCAGAAGTCTAGGCTGGCATCTTGCACTTGTGCAGCTGCAAAGGCCAAGCTGACTTCCAGTGCAGATTGGAGGGTCCAGTTGGGGAGAGGGAGGGAGTCAGTCAGGTGGCATCCGTGAAGGTGGAAACCTGTGGGGGGAAATCACAGTGGTGAAATCTGCAGGGCGGTCATGGCAGCTGTCCTGGGCTTTGGTTTCTTCAGTGGCGAAAGCTGTTGGGATCCTGCACAGAGCTGTAAACCACAGCTGCTCTTGCTGCATAGCTGATATTGGGAGCCCCAGGCATTCTTCCTTGCTCCAACCTGTCTTTATTTGTCTTAGCTTTGTCAGTTTCTGGGTGGTGTGAAACTGAAGTGGGTCCTTCATGCAGTGATATGAAAAACTGGGGAAGTTGGTTCCTCACCTCATTCTCCCTTTCCCAGCGAGGGAACTCTTTTGAACTGGGCAGTTCCCCCTTGGCACTGAGCAGTGCCACCCTGGGGTATGGGATGATGCAGGCAAAATGAAACTGCCCTTCTTTTTCTTTGTATGGAGTTATTCTCAGGTTTTTTGCTCCACTGTGTTGCTGAAATTGCTTAAGTGGACTCCTGAGCTCTTCCAGAGCTATTTTTGTTTGTGGATATCTGTCTAACTGTAGATATTTGTGAGGCGGATGGAGGCTGGATCTCCCACCCTATATTTTGGTGACATCACTTCTTAATTATGATTTTTAAACAGTTTTATAATAAAATCCAATTTGAGTTAACTCTTTCTGTCCTATCATTATATAAGAAAGGTAAATGACAGCTGTTTTTAAAGACAAGTTTTTAATAAAAATACATTAAGTGGGTGAACTTTAAAATATGTAAATTATATCTTGATAAAGCTGTTTAGGAAGCCGTTAAAAAAAAAAGACATTACTTCTCCAAGAAACTATGATGATAGGAGTGACTCCACAGTATTGGAGCAGCCAGTTATAACCTTCATCATAATAATCTAATCTTACTGAAAAATCTAATCAGTCCATTATAATTCAGTGAAATTCAAAACTTTTTGTAGTTCGCTAACACAGATCAAGACTCATTATAAAGACTGGAAAACTAGATCTTAATAAGACTGGAATGAAATAGCTTGCTGTGTTTCGCTCTAACACTATTGCTCACTGCTTACAATAAATTATATTATAATATTGAAAAACATAGTGACTTTAAGTTGAGATGTAAATCTAAGAAAGTACTTCTACTTTGAAAATATAATCAAATATTGGGACAACTCCTAGCCCATGATATTCCAAGAAGTTCAAGAAGGCTGACATAAATTTTTAGAAATTCAGTTAACATTAATTGAATGTTTATTTTGTGCCATACAGTGTTTTTACTTACCTTGACAATAAGTGATAGCCATTATTCAACTGATGCAAGCAGAGTGAAACTTTTTTAAGCTTCTATTGTTTTTAACATTGGAATATTTTTAAAGTTTTGCACAATTTGGGAGTTTTAAAGTTGCTTGGGGGGGACCTTCAAGATGGCAGAGGAGTAAGTCACGGAGATCACCTTCCTCCCCACAAATACATCAAAAATACGTCTACATGTGCAACAACTCCTACAGAACACCTACTGAACGCTGGCAGAAGACCTCAGCCTTCCCAAAAGGTAAGAAACTCCCCATGTACCTGGATAGGGCAAAAGAAAAACAGAGACAAAAGAGTAGGGATGGGACCTGCACCTCTGGGAGGGAGCTGTGAAGGAGGAAAAGTTTCCCCGCACTAGGAAGCCCCTTCACTGGTGGAGACGGGGGTGGGTGGGCGGGGGGGAGAGCTTTGGAGCCACGGAGGAGAGCGCAGCAACAGGGGTGCAGAGGGCAAAGCGGAGAGATTCCCGCACAGAGGATTGATGCCGGCCAGCACTCACCAGCCCGAGAGGCTTGTCTGCTCACCCGTCAGGGCGGGTGGGGGCTGGAAGCTGAGGCTTGGGCTTCAGAGGTCAGATCCCAGGGAGAGGACTGGGGTTGGCTGCACGAACAAAGCCTGAAGGGGGCTAGTGCACCACAGCTAGCCAGGAGGGAGTCTGAGAAAAAGTCTGGACCTGCCGAAGAGGCAAGAGACCATTGTTTTGGAGTGCGCAAGAAGAGAGGATTCAGAGCACTGCCTAAACAAGCTTCAGAGATGGGCGCAAGCTGCGGCTATCAGCTTGGAACCCAGAGACGGGCATGTAACGCTAATGCTGCTGCTGCAGCCACCAAGAAGCCTGTGTGCAAGCACAGGTCACTATCCACACCTCCCCTCCCGGGAGCCAGTGCAGCCCGCTACTGCCAGGGTCCCGTGATCCAGGGACAACTTCCCTTGGAGAACAAACGGCGTGCCCCAGGCTGTTGCACCATCATGCCTCTGCCACCACAAGCTCACCCCTCATTCCAGTTATAACTAGCATACCCTTCCCTCCCACCAGCCTGAATGGGTAAGAGCCCCCTAATCAGCCACTGGTTTAACCCCCTCCTGTCTGGGTGGGGAACAGATGCCTGAGGGCAACCTACACACAGAGGTGGGGCCAAAACCAAAGCTGAACCCCAGGAGCTGTGCAAACAGAGAAGAGAAAGGGAAATCTCTCCATGTAGCCTCAGGAGCAGCAGATTAAATCTCCACAATCAACTTGATGTACCCTGCATCTCTGGAATACCTAAACAGACAACGAATCATCCCAAATTGAGGCAGTGGACTTTGGAAGCAACTATAGACTTGGGATTTGCTGTCTGCGGCTGATTTGTTTCTAATTTTTATGTTTATCTTAGTTTAGTGTTTAGCGCATGTGATCATTGGTGGATTTGTTTACTGGTTTAGTTGCTCTTTTTTTATTTTTTCATTTTAATAATTTTTTCTTTTTATTTATTTATTATTATTTTTAAATTTTTATTTATTTATTTTTCTTTCTTTTTTCTCACCCTTTTCTTCAAAGCCGTGTGGCTGACAGGGTCTTGGTGCCCTGGCCTGGTGTCACGCCTGAGCCTCTGAGGTGGGAACGCTAAGACCCAGCTCCACCCAGCAGCCAGCAAACTCCAGTGCTGGATTCCCCATGCCAAACAACTAGCAAGACAGGAACACAACCCCACCCATTAGCAGAGAGGCTGCCTAAAATCATACTAAGTTCACAGACACCCCAAAACACACCACCGGACATGGCCCTGCCCATCAGAAAGACAAGATCCAGCCCCACCCAGAAGAACACAGGCACCAGACCCCTCCACCAGGAAGCCTACACAAGCCACTGAACCACCCTCACCCACTGGGGGCAGACACCAAAAACAACAGGAACTATGAACCTGCAGCCTGAGAAAAGAGGACCCCAAACACAGTAAGTTAAACAAACTGAGAAGACACAGAAATATGCAGCAGATGAAGGAGCAACGTAAAAACCCACCAGACGAAACAAATGAAGAGGAAATAGGCAGTGTACCTGAAAAAGAAATCAGAGTAATGACAGTAAAGATGATCCAAAATCTTGGAAATAGAATGGAGAAAATACAAGAAACGTTTAACAAGGACCTAGAAGAACTAAAGAGCAAACGAACAATGATGAACAACACAATAAGTGAAATTAAAAATTCTCTAGAAGGAATTAATAGCAGAATAACTGAGGCAGAAGACCGGATAAGTGACTTGGAAGATAAAATAGTGGAAATGACTACCACAGAGCAGAATAAAGAAAAAAGAATGAAAAGAATTGAGGACAGTCTCAGAGACCTCTGGAACAACATTAAATGCACCAACATTTGAATTATAGGGGTCCCAGAAGAAGAAGAGGAAAAAAAGGGTCTGAGAAAATATTTGAAGAGATTATATTTGAAAACTTCCCTAACATGGGAAAGGAAATAGTCAGTCAAGTCCAGGAAGTGCAGAGGTTCCAAACAGGATAAATCCAAGGAGAAACATGCCAAGACACATATTAATCAAACTATCAAAAATTAAATACAAAGAAAAAATATTAAAAGCAGTAAGGGAAAAGCAACAAATAACATACAAGGATATCCCCATAATGTTAACAGCTGATCTTTCAGCAGAAACTCTGCAAGCCAGAAGGGAGTGGCAGGACATATTTGAAGTGACGAAAGGGAAAAACCTACAACCAAGATTACTCTACCCAGCAAGGATCTCATTCAGATTCAACGGAGATATTAAAACCTTTACAGACAAGCAAAAGTTAAGAGGATACAGCACCACCAAATCAGCTTTACAGCAAATGCTAAAGGAACTTCTCTAGGCAGGAAACACAAGAGAAGGAAAAGGCCTACAAAAACAAACCCAAAACAATTCAGAAAATGGTAATAGGAACATACATATCGATAATTACCTTAAATGTAAATGGATTAAATGCTCCAACCAAAAGACATAGACTGGCTGAATGGATACAGAAACAAGACCCATATGTATGTTGTCTACAAGAGACCCACTTCAGACCTAGGGACACATACAGACTGAAAGTGAGGGGATTGAAAAAGATACTCCATACAAATGGAAATCAAAATAAACCTGGAGTAGCAATTCTAATATCAGACAAAATAGACTTTATTTATTTATTTATTAATAATTTTATTTATTTATTTTTGGCTGCATCGGGTCTTCATTGCTGCGCGAGGGCTTTCTGTAGTTGTGGCGAGCGGGGGCTGCTCTTCGTTGCAGTGCGCGGGCTTCTCATTGCAGTGGCTTCTCTTGTTGCCAAGCACGGGCTCTAGGTGTGCGGGCTCAGTAGTTGTCGCTTGTGGGCTCTAGAGCACAGGCTCAGTAGTTGTAGCATATGGGCTTAGTTGCTCCGAGGCATGTGGGATCTTCCTGGACCAGGGCTCGAAACCGTGTCCCCTGCATTGACAGGCGGATTTTTTTTTTTTTAAACATCTTTATTGAAGTATAATTGCTTCACAATGGTGTGTTAGTTTCTGCTTTATAACAAAGTGAATCAGCTACACATATACACACGTTCCCATATCTCCTCCCTCCCGCATCTCCCTCCCTCCCACCCTCCCCATCCCACCCCCCCAGGCGGTCACAAAGCACCGAGCTGATCTCCCTGTGCTATGTGGCTGCTTCCCACTAGCTATCTATTTTACATTTGGTAGTGTATATATGTCCATGACACTCTCTTACCCTGTCACATCTCACCCCACCCCCTCCCCATATCCTCAAGTCCATTCTCTAGTAGGTCTGTGTCTTTATTCCCGTCTTGCCACTAGGTTCTTCATGGCCTTTTTTTTTTTTTTTTTTCCCTTAGATTCCATATATATGTGTTAGCATACTGTATTTGTTTTTCTCTTTCTGACTTACTTCACTCTGTATGACAGACTCTAACTCCATCCACCTCATTACAAATACCTCCATTTCATTTCTTTTTATGGCTGAGTAATATTCCATTGTATATATGTGCCACATCTTCTTTATCCATTCATCTGTCAATCGACACTTAGGTTGCTTCCATGTCCTGGCTATTGTAAATAGAGCTGCAATGAACATTTTGGTACATGACTGTTTTTGAACTATGGTTCTCTCAGGGTATATGCCCAGTAGTGGGATTGCTGGGTCGTATGGTAGTTCTATTTGTAGTTTTTTAAGGAACCTCCATACTGTTCTCCATAGTGGCTGTATCAGTTTACATTCCCACGAACAGTGCAAGAGTGTTCCCTTTTCTCCACACCCTCTCCAGCATTTATTGTTTGTAGATTTTTTGATGATGGCCATTCTGACCGGTGTGAGATGATACCTCATTGTAGTTTTGATTTGCATTTCTCTAATGATTAATGATGTTGAGCATTCTTTCATGTGTCTGTTGGCCATCGGTATATCTTCTTTGGAGAAATGTCTATTTAGGTCTTCTGCCCATTTTTGGATTGGGTTGTTGGTTTTTTTGTTATTGAGCTGCATGAGCTGCTTGTAAATCTTGGAGATTAATCCTTTGTCAGTTGCTTCATTTGCAAATATTTTCTCCCATTCTGAGGGTTGTCTTTTTGTCTTGTTTATGGTTTCCTTTGCTGTGCAAAAGCTTTTAAGTTTCATTAGGTCCCATTTGCTTATTTGTGTTTTTATTTTCATTTCTCTAGGAGGTGGGTCAAAAAGGATCTTGCTGTGATGTATGTCATAGAGTGTTCTGCCTATGTTTTCCTCTAAGAGTTTGATAGTGTCTGGCTTTACACTTAGGTCTTTAATCCATTTTGAGTTGATTTTTGTGTATGGTGTCAGGGAGTGTTCTAATTTCATACTTTTACATGTAGCTGTCCAATTTTCCCAGCACCACTTATTGAAGAGGCTGTCTTTTCTCCACTGTATATGCTCGCCTCCTTTATCAAAGATAAGGTGACCATATGTGCGTGGGTTTATCTCTGGGCTTTCTGTCCTGTTCCATTGATCTATATTTCTGTTTTTGTGCCAGTACCAAACTGTCTTGATTACTGTAGCTTTGTAATATAGTCTGAAGTCAGGGAGCCTCATTCCTCCAGCTCCATTTTTCGTTCTCAAGATTGCTTTGGCTATTCGGGGTCTTTTGTGTCTTCATACAAATTGTGAAATTTTTTGTTCTAGTTCTGTGAAAAATGCCAGTGGTAGTTTGATAGGGATTGCATTGAATCTGTAGATTGCTTTGGGTAGTAGAGTCATTTTCACAATGTTGATTCTTCCAGTCCAAGAACATGGTATATCTCTCCATCTATTTGTATCAACTTTAATTTCTTTCATCAGTGTCCTATAATTTTCTGCATACAGGTCTTTTGTCTCCTTAGGTAGGTTTATTCCTAGATATTTTATTCTTTTTGTTGGAATGGTAAATGGGAGTGTTTTCTTAATTTCACTTTCAGATTTTTCATCATTAGTATATAGGAATGCAAGAGATTTCTGACAGGCGGATTATTAACCACTGTGCCACCAGGGAAGTCCCAAAAATAGACTGTAAAATAAAGACTATTACAAGAGACAAAGAAGGATGCTACATAATGATCAAGGGATCAATTCAAGAAGAAGATACAACAATTGTAAATATTTATGCACCCAACATAGGACCACCTCAATACATAATGCAAATGCTGACAGCCATAAAAGGGGAAATCGACAGTAACACAGTAATAGTAGGGGACTTTAACATCCCACTTTCACCAATGGACAGATCATCCAAAATGAAAATGAATAAGGAAACACAAGCTTTAAATGACACATTAAACAAGGTGGACTTAATTGATATTTATAGGACATTCCACCCCAAAACAGCAGAATACAATTTCTTCTCAAGTGCTGATGGAACATTCTCCTGGATAGACCATATCTTCAGTCACATATCCAGCCATGGTTAATTTAAGAAAATTGAAATTGTATCAATCAAATATCTTTTCTGACCACAATGCTATGAGACTAGATATCAATTACAGGAAAAAATCTGTAAAAAATACACACACATGGAGGGTAAACAATACACTACTAAATAACCAAGAGATCACTGAAGAAATCAAAGAGGAAATCAAAAAATACCTAGAAACAAATGACAATGAAAACATGACGACCCAAAACCTATGGGACACAACAAAAGCAGTTCAAAGAGGGAAGTTTATAGCAATAAAATCCTACCCCAAGAAACAAGAAACATCTCAAATAAACAACCTAACCTTACACCTAAAGCAATTAGAGAAAGAAGAACAAAAAAAACCCCAAAGTTAGCAGAAGGAAAGAAATCATAAAGATCACAGCAGAAGTAAATGGAAAAGAAATGAAGGAAACAGTACCAAAGATCAATAAAACTAAAGGCTAGCTCTTTGAAAAGATAAACAAAATTGATAAGCCATTAGTCAGACTCATCAAGGAAAAAAGGGAGAAGACTCAAATTAACAGAATTAGAAATGAAAAAGGAGAAGTAACAGCTGACACTGCAGAAATACAAAGGATCATGAGAGATTACTACAAGCAGCTGTATGCCAATAAAATGGACAACCTGGAAGAAATGGACAAATTCCTAGAAATGCACAACCTTCCGAGACTGAACCAGGAAGAAATAGAAAATATAAACAGACCAATCACAAGCACTGAAATTGAAATTGTGATTAAAAATCTTCCAACAAACAAAAGCCCAGGACCAGATGGCTTCACAGGTGAATTCTATCAAACATTTAGAGGAGCGCTAACACCTATCCTTCTCAAACACTTCCAAAATATAGCAGAGGGAGGAACACTCTCAAACTCATTCTACGAGGCCACCATCACCCTGACACCAAAACCAGACAAAGATGTCACGAAAAAAAGAAAACTACAGACCAATATCACCGATTAACATGTATGCAAAAATCCTCAACAAAATACTAGAAAACAGAGTCCAACAGCACATTAAAAGGATCATACACCATGATCAAGTGGGGTTTATCCCAGGAATGCAAGGATTCTTCAATATACGCAAATCAATCAGTGTGATACACCATATTAACAAACTGAAGAATAAAAACCATACGACCATCTCAATAGATGCAGAAAAAGCTTTTGACAAACTTCAACACCCATTTATGATAAAAACTCTCCAGAAAGTAGGCATAGAGGGAACCTACCTCAACATAATAAAGGCGACATATGACAAACCCACAGCCAATATCATTTTCAATGGTGAACAACTGAAACCATTTCCACTAAGATCAGGAACAAGACAAGGTTGCCCACTCTCACCACTGTTATTCAACATACTTTTGGAAGTTTTAGCCACAGCAATCAGAGAAGAAAAAGAAATAAAAGAAAAAGAAGAAGTAAAACTGTCACTGTTTGCAGATGACATGATACTATACATAGAGAATCCTAAAGATGCTACCAGAAAACTACTAGAGCTAATCAATGAATTTGGTAGAGTAGCAGGATACAAAATTAATGCACAGAAGTCTCTTGCATTCCTATACACTAATGATGGAAAATCTGAAAGAGAAATTAAGGAAACACTCCCATTGACCATTGCAACAAAAAGAATAAAATACCTAGGAATAAACCTACCTAAGGAGACAAAAGACCTGTATGCAGAGAACTATAAGACACTGATGAAAGAAATTAAAGATGATACAAACAGATGGAGAGATACACCATGTTCTTGGATTGGAAGAATCAACATTGTGAAAATGACTGTATTACCCAAAGCAATCTACAGATTCAATTCAATCCCCATCAAACTAGCAATGACATTTTTCACAGAAGTAGGGCAAAAAATTTCACAGTTTGTATGGAAACACAAAAGACCCCGAATAGCCAAAGCAATCTTGAGAAAGAAAACAGGAGCTGGAGGAATCAGGCTCCCTGGCTTCAGACTATACTACAAAGCTACAGTAATCAAGACAGTATGGTACTGGCACAAAAACAGAAATATAGATCAATGGAACAGGATAGAAAGCCCAGAGATACACCCACGTACATACGGTCACCTTATCTTTGATAAAGGAGGCAAACATATACAGTGGAGAAAAGACAGCCTCTTCAATAAGTGGTGCTGGGAAAACTGGACAGCTACACGTAAAAGAATGAAATTAGAACACCCCCTAACACCGTATACAAAAATAAACTCAAAATGGATTAAAGACCTAAATGTAAGGCCAGGCAGTATAAAACTCTTAGAGGAAAACAGGCGGAACACTCTATGTCATAAATCACAGCAAGATCCTTTTTGACCCACCTCCTAGAGAAATGGAAATAAAAACAAAAATAAACCAATGGTATCTAATTAAACTTAAAATCTTTTGCACAGCAAAGGAAACGATAAACAAAACAAAAAGCCAACCTACGGACTGGGAGAAAATATTTGCAAACGATGCCACCAACAAGGGATTAATTTCCAAAATATACAAACAGCTCATACAGCTCAATATCAAAAAAACAAACAACCCAATCAAAAAATGGACAGAAGACCTAAACAGACATTTCTCCAAAGAAGACATACAGACGGCCTACAGGCACATGAAAAGATGCTCAGTATCACTAAATTTTAGAGAAATGCAAATCAAAACTGCAATGAGATATCATCTCACACCAGTCAGAATGGACACCATAAAAAAATCTACAAACAATAAATGCTGGAGAGGGTGTGGAGAAAAGGGAACTCTCTTGCGCTGTTGGTGGGAATGTAAATTGATACAGCCACTATGGAGAACAGTATGGAGGTTCCTTAAAAAACTAAAAATAGAACTACCATATGACCCAGCAATCCCACTACTGGGCATATACCCTGAGAGAACCATAATTCAAAAACAGTCATGTGCCACAGTGTTTATTGCAGCACTATTTACAATAGCCGGGACATGGAAGCAACCTAAGTGTCCATCGACAGATGAATGGATAAAGAAGTTGTGGCACATATATACAATGGAATATTACTCAGCCATAAAAAGAAATGAAATTGAGTTATTTGTAGTGAGGTGGATGGACCTAGAGTCTGTCATACAGAGTGAAGTAAGTCAGAAAGAAAAAAACAAATACCGTATGGTAACACATATATATGGAATCCAAAAAAAAAAATGGTTCTGATGAACTTAGGGGCAGGACAGTAATAAAGATTCAGATGTGGAGAATGGACTTGTGGACATGGGGAGGGGCAAGGGTAAGCTGGGACGAAGTGAGAGAGTAGCATTGACATATATACACTACCAAATGTAAAATAGATGGCTAGTGGGAAGCAGTTGCACAACACAGAGAGATAAGCTTGGTGCTTTGTCACCACCTAGAGGGGTGGGATAGGGAGGATGGGAGGGAGACACAAGAGGGAGGGGTTATGGGGATATATGTATACATATAGCTGACTCACTTTGTTATACAGCAGAAACAATCACAACATTGTAAAGCAATTATACTCCAATAAAGATGTTAAAAAAAAAAGTTGCTTAGAGAAGAACTGAGTGTATTTTGAACTAGTAAGAGAAGGCAGTTTTGCAGTGGATGGACGGGAAATAAAAATAAAATCCAGATGGAAGTGGTACCCAGAGTTGAAAACAGGCAGAGACCCAGCATATATACAAAAGGCCAGTGTGATAATATGAAAACAAAAACTTAACTTGGATATATGGGTGGAAGGTAAAACATTTCAATGAAGTGAATGCAGTGAGACTGTACTATGTATCTGAAAGGTATAATTTGGAAGGGAAGAGGAATATTCAAGCATCATGAAGTATATTTCAACCAAATAACATAACATTTTGTAATACTAGAGACTTTTATTTTCCAAATACACCTATGTTGCTTTTAGCCAGCTGGTGGCAACATTGCTAAAAACTAATATGTATCCTATTTGTAGAATGGCAGTTCAAAGTATTTTGAATTAGGATGCCTATAGTTGACAAGTAAAGGATGGAAGCAATATTGATGATATGCATATTTATACAGGATTACTGCTTTTAAATGAGTAAATGTCCATATCTATCCTAATATTGTCCCCTTTTTTCCTAACAAATACTGTAATTTAAAATTGTAACAGTTTTAAAAATTGAGATATACTTGATATATAACATTGTATTAGTTTCAGATGTACAACATAATGATTCAATATATGTATTGCAAAATGATCACCGTAATAAGACTAGTTAACATCCATCATCATACATAGGTACAAAAATTTTTTCTTGTGAAAAAACTATTAAGTCATTTGAAGTGAAAGTATATAGGGTACATTATTTAGTAACAGCACTGCTTCGTATGTGTGCTATGTAACGTTGTTTGATTCTACCTCATTTTGGTACCTCTTTTCTTAACTTATGGGTTTTTAAAATTTTTATTGAAATATAGTTGATTTACAATGTAGGGTTAGTTTCAGATGTACAGCAAAGTGACTCAATCATAAATATATATTAAAATATATATATATATTCTTTTTTTACACTCTCTTCCATTATAGATTATTACAAGATATCAAGTATCTTGATACTTGATATCAAGTATCAAGTAGGTGCTGTACAGTAGGTGCTTGTTGGTTATCTATTTTATATATAGCAGTGTGTATATTTTAATCCCAAACTCCTAATTTATCCCTCACCCCTTTCCCCTTTGGTAACCATAAGTTTATTTTCTGTGTCTGTGAGTCTATTTCTGTTTTGTACATAAGTTCATTTGTATCATTTTTTAAGATTCCACATATAAGCGATATCGTATGATATTTGTCTTTGGCTTACTTCACTTAGTATGATGATCTCTAGGTCCATCCATGTTGCTACAATGGCATTATTTCATTCTTTTTTATGGCTGAGTAATATTCTATTATATATATGTACCACATCTTTTTGTTGTTGTTGTTCATAAGGATCATTTCAGGTGTTATTTATTTATTTATTTGAAATATTTTTTAAAATTTATTTATTTTTGGCTGTGTTGGGTCTTTGTTGCTACGCATGGGCTTTCCCTAGTTGCAGCAAGTGGGGGCCACTCCTCATTGTGGTGCATGGGCCTCTCATTGAGGGGGCTTCTCCTGTGGCAGAGCACGGGCTTCAGGCACATGAGGCAAGTAGTTGTGGCACGCAGGCTCAGCAGTTGTGGCACACGAGCTCTAGAATGCAGGCTCCACGGCATGTGGGGTCTTCCTGGACCAGGGCTCAAACCTGTGTCCACTGCATTGGCAGGCGGATTCTCAACCACTGCACCACCAGGGAAGCCCCAGTACCACATTTTCTTTACCCATTCATTTGTCGTACCTCTTTACATATATATATATATATATATATATATATATATATATATATATATATATATATATGTAATATATATGTATTATATGTAAATATATGTATTTATTCATTTTTGTCTGCGTTGGGTCTTCGTTGCTGCGTGCGGGCTTTCTCTAGTTGTAGCAAGCGGGAGCTGCTCTTCATTGTGGTGTGTGGGCTTCTCATTGCAGTGGCTTCTCTTGTTGCAGAGCATGGGCTCTAGGTGCGTGGGCTTCAGTAGCTGCGGCTCGCGGTCTTCAGTAGTTGCAGCATGCAGGCTTCAGTAGTTGTGCCTCATGGGCTCTAGAGTGCAGGCTCAGTAGTTGTGGCACACGGGCTTAGTTGCTCCGCGACATTTCGGATCTTCCTGGACCAGGGCTTGAACCCATGTCCCCTGCATTCGCAGGCAGATTCTTAACCACTACGCCACCAGGGAAGTCCCTGTTGTACCTCTTTATAATGACACTCTAGTGGTACGTGAGGGTGGATCCTGGAATCCCGGTATTATTCAACCCTATTTAGATATTCTCTTGGGATGCATAAGATTAAGAAATAATTGAAATAAATCTCAGAAATCCATTGGAACATATATTCACCACCACATCTGTTTGTACCTCATTGTAGAAGGTTAGTCATACAGCTTTTCACCTGGTTCACAGTCTTTCTCTCCAACACGATTCTGTTATGATTTTGGATGACCTCCTATCCATGTAGGTCATCCAGCACCCTAGCGTCTCAATTCTTCACCATATTCAGTTCCAGTGATTAGTCTCATGATCATATCCCTGACCCTTGGTTCTGAATTAAGGAAGGATCACCCACCTTATAGAGCATTTGGAAATGTGTGGGTGCTTTGGGTTGTCACACTGACTAGGAGGTGCTACTGATATGCAGTGCCCATTGGCCAGAGATGCTAAACATCCTGCATTGTGAAGGCTAGTCCCACACAGTAAAAAAAAATTGTCATCTCCACAATACCAAAAGTGTTCCCATTAAGAAATTTTACTCTTGGCCTTGTCATTACCAATAACTGCATCAACTCCAGAATCTCTATTTCTAACATCTTATTCTCTGACCCCCATGTCTTTTTGTACTTACACTCCAACAATTCTCTGACATGATTACAAACTGAAATTCATTGACCTTACCACTTTTCCCTAATTATTACCGCCTTCTTTCCCATTATGCTTTCATGCAACAAGTACTCCATGTTCTGTCATGGTCACTTTTTAACATATATCCTCAGTCTGCTTATCTGTCCCCCTGTCATATTCACATGGAAAAAATCCATGCCTAGTTTGTTTTGAATCTCTACCCATTTTCTTCTGGACCCAAGCAGCTGAATGTCTCTAAAGAAAAACACAACCATGCTGATTGGTCTTAATTTAAGTTCATAACCAAGAACTTCAGGTGGGACCTCAACACTCTGTGTAAGACTGTTATACTTTCCCAGTGCATTTAGACCCCAAGTTTCCCCAACATTCCTTTCTCCTATCTTCTTAGACCTCTAGCATCCACCCCCTCCTTAGTGCCTTAATCTCAGCTTCTTTTTTCACTGAGAAAGCAGAAGTAACCTGAAGAAATTTTTCTCTTTTTTTTTTCATTACTAAGCCCACAACCCACTGGAATCTGTACTCCTCCCAGTCTTACTTCCGTTATCGTGTTCTTTGTCTCAGAATTTGGTTTTTCACCAGTCACCCAGGTGGTGGGGCCCCAAACCTCGAATCATCCTAGTCTTTTCTCTTTCTCTCACATTGCATGTCTAATCCCTCATCAAATCCTGTGGACTATTATTTGAAAATCGATCCAGAATTCTGCTGCCTTTCAACACTGCTACTGTCCAGGTTATCACTACGTCTTGCTTGTACCTCTGCATACTCTCCTAGCTCATCTCCCTCTTCAGCTCTTGCTCCAGACAATCTTTTTCTCCATTTTTTGGTCAGAATGGTTCTTTTAAAACTGAAAACATATCGTGTCACTCCCTTGCTCAAAATTGTCTCATGACTCCTCATTACACGATAGAATGAAACGTCTTCACTGCCCTGCAAGGCTCCCATGATTAGTCTTGTTGTTACTTCTGTGACTTCACTTTCTACTACATGTCACCTCACTGATTCCTCTTTAACCATACTGACTTTCTTGGTGTTCCTTGAATACTGCAAGCCCTATTCTTTCTCAAAGTCTGCTCTTTTCCTGTATATATTAAAATAGTTTATCCTTTCACTTCTTCAAGTCTTTCTGCCCAAATGGGACTCTGTCAATCTTTAGAACATATGAAACAATGGAAAACAAAGACGCTAGTAAAACCTACAGTTAACTCTAAATAACTGTTGATGTTAACGTTTACAGTACCAGAAGTTAGGAGGAGGGGGTGGTTGGAAGAGTTAAGTTTCTTTTTTGCTTTGCTGGAACATGTGGAGGATAAGAAACTCTAGATATTGATTCAAAATATAATATTAATTTATTATATTAAGTTAATCAAATTAAATACTTGAATAATATTAAATATATGTTCAGAAGTTTTAAAGGTGACCACAAGAATAGGAATTGAGTATTTAATTTTCAAAGAATTAGAAGAAATTAAAAAAAAAAGAAAGAAAGCTCCATCGATTCAACACAAGCCAGGAGGAAGAATGGAAGGAAGGGAAGAAGGAAAGACAGAACAAAGGAGAGGAACAGTATATAAGAGACATGGTAAATAAAAAAGATAGGATGATCCAAACATACCAATAATCACAATATATGTAATAAAGTTGAAATGTATTTTAAAAAAAGAAAAAAAGAGACACTATGAGATTGTGAAAAAGATGCACCTAAAACATAATGATCCCTAAAGCTAAAAAAATAAAAGAATAAAATTATGATATCCTGCAACTAGCTTGTACCAGCTTGTGAGAATCGATTTTGCATATCTCTTTCCAGCATCTCCTTCGTGTTTGTTGCTTGAAATCAATCATGGTACAAGTACTTAACGCCATAGAAATTGACAAGCATTACAAGTCATACCAGTCCCCTGGAAAAGAGCTTGTTTGCCAGCACACAATTGAATATGTTCCAGGTAAATGCTAACAAAAAGAAGATATAGCAATATTACTCTGAGACAAAATTAAAGAAAAAACCATTAATAAGGATAAAGAGGGTAATTTCATGTTGATAAAAATGGATAGTTTGCAAAGAAAATATAAAATTATGAATTTTTATGTACCTGACAAAATTAAGCAAAATTTGGTGAAATTACAAAAGGAAATCAATGAATCCACAAGTGTATTTACTATCTTCTAGTATATTTAATCTATATTATATTCAAAAATCAACAATTCAAATAGAGAAAATGTGAGCAAGGCTACTTTCTTTTCAAACCCCCGTGGAACATTCACAAAAACTACTTACATCTTATGCTACAAAGTTCAACAAGTTCAAAAAAAGCAAAAATCATTTAGGCTATGTACCCTGAGTAGGATATAATATAATTATGATTTTACAAAATAAGTGGCCAAATGTTTCTATCCACTTAGAAATTCCGAACTCATCTATATGATTTTGGGTGAAGGAGGAAATAAAAAGTGAGTTTATGAATTACAGTGAAATATCAAAACCTTTGAAATTCAGCCAAAATTTAATTTTCAACTCAAGATACTAGAAAAAAAAAATAAACTCAAAGAAATTTTTTTAATGGCTTTAATAAAGATAAAAGAAAAAATCCATAAACTATAAAACAACTCCTCCTTCCCCAAAATGAATTGAACGTATACAGCTAAACTTTGATTGTTAATGACATGTTTGTGGATCTAGGAAATTCAAGAGAATCAAGTTGTAAACTATTAGAACTAACCAGATAATTCAGCAACAAGTTCAGAACAAGGTCAACATACAAAATAAAGTAGACTTTGCAAGTAAGAATATATTTTAAAATACTATTTTTAAATTTCTATTTACAATGATAAAAAACTATTAAATACCCAGGAATAAATCTTTCAAAAAATGCAAGAAACCTATAAAGTGGACTATAAAACACTGAATGACATAAAAAAGAACTAAATAAATGGAGAGATATACTGTTTTTCTGAATGGGAAGAAATAATATTGTTAAATGTGAGAATTCATTCCATATCTCATCTAAATATGAGCGCTGTCCAAGATACAAACTGGTTCCAAAAATAACTGAAAAGAGGGGATGAAAATGGCTGAAGAATGGGAAGGAGAGAAGGAAATTTTTCCTAGCAAACATCAAAACATGCTATAAAGCTATATAAATAAAATAGCATGATTAGTGCAGAAATAGATGCATAGAGCATTGGCACAGAAAGAGTTGCAAAACCAACTCATTATAAGGGAATTTAGAGCATAAAGTTTGGATTTTGCATTTCAAATCAGTATATGGGCAAGTAGTCAATAATGGCATTGGAGAAATTGCTTTCAATTTAGAAAATAATAATAAGATTAGCTATATATCTCATACAACTCCAAAATATATATTACCCATTGCTATAAAATCCAAGAATAAAGAAGGAAATGGTTAAAGCATTACAAAAATTTTTGTAATCTTGAGATGGGAAAAAACTTCATTATCAAAACAGAAAACCTAAAATCAATAAAGGCCACAACTAAAAACCATGATTACATAAAAAACACTTAACTGTAGGGAAAAGATACTGTAAATAAAAGATTAGTGACATTGTAAAGCAATTATACTCCAATAAAGGTAAAAAAAAAAAAGACATTAAAAAAAAAAAGACTAGTGACAATGTGAGAGAATATTTGCCCAGATAAAACAATATCTAGAATATATAAAGAAGTTTTGCAAATAAATGAATAAAAGACAAATAGCCCAGTAGAAATAAGGGCAAATAATAAAAATAATCACTGAAGAGGAAACACAAATAGTACATGAATATATTGTAAATATGCTCAGTCTCACTCGGAATCCAGGAAATGCAAGATAAATAAAAATTAAATTTTTGTCTGTTTGACATCAGATCAAAAAACTATAAAAGATGTATAAAATCTAAAGAAGCTATGAAAAAAAGTACTCTCACTTGCTTTTGAAGGGAATGTAAACAGAAACAGCACTTTAAAGAACAACGTGGCAGTTTCATAATTTAAAATGTACATAGGAGGGCTTCCCTGGTGGTGCAGTGGTTGAGAATCTGCCTGCTAATGCAGGGGACATGGGTTCGAGCCCTGGTCTGGGAAGATCCCACATGCCGCGGAGCAACTAGGCCCGTGAGCCACAACTACTGAGCCTGCGCATCTGGAGCCTGTGCCCCGCAACAAGAGAGGCCGCTATAGTGAGAGGCCTGCGCACCGCGATGAAGAGTGGCCCCCACTCGCCACAACTGGAGAAAGCCCTCACACAGAAACGAAGACCCAATACAGCAAAAAATAAATCAATAAATAAGTCAGGAGCTCTTTAAAAAAACCAAAAAACAAAAAACAGTATGTATGCTATAGTTAAAAAAAAAAAATGTACATAGGATAATTCTTTGCAAAGATCAACTATAAAACCCTAGCTAAAGTGATCAAAAGAAAACATACAAATTGCCAATATCAGGAATTAAAGGTGGGATATCACTACAGATCCTAAAACAGGTAATAAGGAAACGTTATGAACAAGATTATAGCAATAAATTTGACAATTTAGGTGAAATGGACAACTTCCTTGAAAAGTACATCTTACCTGTCACGTAGGGGCGTCACAGTCATACACCACTAGCACCACACATTTCAGATAACATTGGGTTTGGAGGCAGACAAGTAGTAGAATGCACACAGCCCCAGAACTTCCTTTATTCCACAGCAAAGACTGAGTATAAATGTTTGGTATGCACCATGGCCAAGTTTCCAGCAGAGAGAGGTCTGCTTAGGCCAGCAAGCTGGATGTGTGACAGAGTGCACTCCAAGAGAGAGGAAGGGCCCCATCCCCACCGTTGAGCACACCTGGGATCCTAGGTTGAGCATTGCCTATTAGAGCACAGACGTCAGCCAAACCCTTTGCTCTTTCCTCCGACTGACTCAGTGTAGCTATTAAACTATCCGGAGTCCCTACTGAACTACCAAGAGGAGAAGGAAAATGAGCTTCCAGAACCATTCGGAATTAACTCTTTTCACCACAAAAACTGACAAGAGATGGAATTGGAAGTATGAGTAGCTCTTCATTAGTTAAAGAAATTGGATTTTTTAAAAAAAATCTAAAACCTTCATTCAGAAAACACATGCACTTTCTCCAGATCCAGAGGGTTTCACTGAGCAATTCTATCAAACATCTGAGGAAAAATATAGCACCATCTTACAGAAACTTTTTCAGAAAATGGAAGAAGAGAAAATAAGTCCCAACTCATTTTATACGGCCAACATAACCCTAAAAGCAAAACCTGATGAAACATTATTAAAAAAAAAAAAAAAGAACCACAGGCCAACATTGCACTATGAACATCAATGTAAAAAATCCTCAACTGCATATCAGTTAATCGAATCCAGCATTATGCGAAAATGATTTACACCATGAATAAGTTGATATTATCCTAGGAACAAAAGGTTGATTCAACAGTTCTAAGAAATCAAGGTAATCCACCCCGTTCAGAAAATAAAAGGGAATTTCAAACAAATACTCCCTAAAATCATTTGACAAAATTCAACACCCATTTATGATAACAAAAACAACAAAACCCAGAAAACTAAGTGTAGAAGAGAACTTGATATGTTAAAGGGCATCTACAAAAAACCCACAGGGCACATCACACCTAATGCTGAAATATTAAACACTTTCTCCTTGAGACTAGGAGCAAGGCAGAGTTGTTTATTCACCACTTCTATTCAATATTCCAGTGCAATACAAGAAAAGAAGTGAAACAAGATATAAATATTGGTAAAAATAATAATGTTTCTATTTGCAGATGACCTAATTCTTTTTTTTATTGTGGTAGAAAACATAACCACAATAATTTACCATCTTAACCATCTTTTTAAGTGTATTAGTTCAGTAGTATTAAGTATATTCACATAGTTGTGAATTAGACTTGCAGAACTTTTTCATCTTGCAAATCTGATACTATATACCCATTAAACAACTCCCCTTTTTCCCCTCCCCCTAGCCTCTGGTAACCATTCACTTTCTGTTTCTATGATGTAGTCACACTTTAGATACCTCATATATGTGGAATCATACAGTGTTTGACTTTTTGTGACTGGCTTATTTTACTTAGCATAATGTCCTCAAGGTTCATCCATTTGGGAGCATGTGACAGGATTTCCTTCCTTTTTAAAGCTGAATAATATACTATTGTACGTATATACCACATTTTGTTTGTCCATTCATCCATCAGTGGACATTTGGGTTGCTTTTACCTCTTGGCTATTGTGAACAGTGCTGTTGTGAACCTAAGTGTGCAAAGACCTTGCTGTCAGTTCTTTTGCATATATCCAGAAGTGGAATTCCTGGGTCATATAGTAGTTCTCTTTTGACAAAATTTTTGAAATATCTCCTACTGTTTTTCATTAAAGTTGCACTACTTTACAATCCCACCAACAGTGTGCAAGGGTTTCAGTTTTTCCACATCCTTGCCAACACGTTTTTTGTTTTTTCAATAATAGCCTTTCCTAATGGGTGTGAGGTGATACCTTATTGTGATTTTGATGTACATTTCTCTGATGAGACATGATTCTTTACATAGAAAATTCTAAACATTTATTAAACAGCTACTAGAATTAACAAGAGTTTAGCCATTTCATAGGATACAAGGTCAAAATCAAAAGTTTTTATATATTAACAGTAAACAATTGGAAAATGAAATAAAAAACTTTCAACTTACTATAGCATCAAAAATACAATTCTTAGAAAGAAATTCAAGAAAAAATAGGTAAGCCACTAAATGTTGGAAAGAATGTGGAGAATGGAGAATTTTCATCCATTGGTGGCGTAAGTTCTAAGGGAAAGCTATAGAAGTTTCTAATAAATGAAACAGTAACCTACCATATGACTCAGCAATTCTACTTCTAGGTATTTACTCAAGAGAAATGAAAACATGTGTACACACATACACACAAAATGCACAGGAATATTCATAGCAGTTTTATTCATAATAGTCAGGAACTGGAAACAGCCCAGGTGTCCATCTATAGGAAAATGTATAACAATGTTATAATTATGTAATGGAATAAAAGTCAGCAATACAAAGAAATGAACTACTTATACATGTAACAATGTGGATGAATTGCAAAAACATTATAAGTGAAAGAATCCAAACACAAAATAATGCATAGTATATGATTCCATTTGTGAGAATTTATAGAACAGGCAAAACTAATCTATAGAGATTAAAAAAAAAAAAAAAAGACAGTTGTTGCCTGCCTCTTGGAGCTAGGGATGGAGATTGACTAGGAAAAGACACAAGCCAACTTTCTGGAGTGATGGAAATGTCCTTTACTTTGATCTGGGTGTGAGTTACCCAGTGTTTTCATTGTCAAAACTCATAAGATCATACAGTTAAGACTTATGCATTTCACTGTATATAAATTTTACCTCAAAAAATAGTAATGAGAATTATAAATAAATATTGATCTTTAGTTAAGAAGTGAATGCTGAAGTGTTTAGGGGGGAACTGTACAGATGTCTGCAACTTCCTTTGAAATGCATCAACAAAATAAGATGGAAGATAGCTATGTGATAAAGCAAGTATAGCAAAATTAATTGTAGCCTATAGGTAGTGGGTACATGGTTGTGCACTGTGCATTTCTTTAAACTTGTCTGCATGTTTGAAATTTTTTATAATAAAATAGTAGGGGAAAATGCACTTTGGAGAATTCTGACTTGATTATAAAGGGATAAAATCATCATTTCCCCTTCTCTCCCTTGGAATCACACGACAGACAAGAATAAGAAACAAAAATTCAGTTCCTTTTTACAGCAAACCTAGGTCACAGTTAAAACCCTGTATTTCAGAAGACATAGAAGAGTAGCCAAAACCAGGTAAGATTGGTGAAGACATCCAAAAGGAAGCAAAAATAAGATAACAGGGAGAGAAAAGACTTAGGTGCTGTAGACTTCTGAAAGATCAAGCAAAAATACAGTCTTCGATGACAGTCACATGAGGTACACATCCTAATCACCTGTCTGCAACAGTGGAATGAGTCTGCACCTGTTTGTGTAGGAGCTTCCTAGAACTAGTTTGCTTCCAGAGAAGAGGAGGAGGCAGGACTTAATGAAGAAGAACGCAGACAAGGTGTATCTGCAGGAGGTGGCTTTCCTCATAGCAGCCAAGAAAAAAAGTTCGTTATATTATAAAAAACCAAACTATAACCAAAATAACCTGGCTAATGGAATTCATCAGAAAAAATATTAAATTCATATATAAAACTTCACCAGCCTGCAGCACAGCACAGGCCCTTCTGCCACATAACTTTCTACAAATAGGAAATCTCGGAAAAACTCTTCTCTTTCAAAAACGAGTCCTGAAAAATGAACCAACATAGTATCAACAAAAATAGATTAGGATAGGAATGGAGGAAGGAAACAGGAAAAGAAGTTTCATCACAGATAGTTGCTGCAGAGCAGATGAAAATATTTTACTGTGAATAAAAATATTAATGAAATAATTTCCTCCAAAGAGCACATGTTTAAGGTGGAAATAAATGTAAGAACTTAGAGAAAAGATGGTGAGACATGGGAACAAATGAAAGCAAGTTGGCAGACAAAGCAAAGAAGTATAAGAAAATAAAATTATCTCAGGAAAAAAATATATATTTCTGGGTTTTATATGAATGTGTGTGTGTATAAATATTGTTGAACTTATTGCATTTAATATAAATTAAAAGGAAAAGAACAAGTTACAGATACACAAAACAATATGGATGAATCCTTAATTTAAAACACCACGTTAGGACTTCCCTGGTGGCGCAGTGGTTAAGAATCTGCCTGCCAATGCAGGGGACATGGGTTCGAGCCCTGGTCCGGAAAGATCCCACATGCCGCGGAGCAACAAAGCCCATGCTCCACAACTACTGAGCTTGCGCTCTAGAGCCCATGCTCTGCAACAAGAGAAGCCACCACAATGAGAAGCCTGTGCACCGCAACGAAGCGTAGCCCCCACTCGCCGCAACTAGAGAAAGCCCACTTGCAGCAACGAAGACCCAATGCAGCCAAAATAAATAAATAAATGTTTAAAAAAACAAAAACAAAAACAAGCCACCATGTTGAGAAAAAGAAGTCAGACATGAAAGAGTACATAGTGTATTATTCCATTTAGATGACATTCTAGAATAGGAAATATTAATCTAAGATGATATAAATGAGAGCAGTGCTGTCTGGATGTGGGAGGAATTGACCTAGGAAGGAGCATCAGGGAAATTTCTTGAGTATGGAGATGTTCTGTGTCTTGAACAGGGTGTTGGCTACACATAAGCATACAATTATCAAACCTCATTAAACTAATCACTTAAAATGTGTGCACTGTTTCATTCTAATTATGCTTCAGTTAAACAAAACATATTGTGGAAAAAAGGATTTATGAAGCAAATGACAGAGATTCAACACATGTATAATTGGAGTCTTCAAAAAAGAAAAGGAGTGGTGGAACAGGACAAATATTGAAGCTATAATCCAAAAACAATTTTCGGAAATAAAAAACTTCTAAGAACATAACATGAACCAGGGAAAATTGGTCTAATATGTCATCCCTTGTTTATGTTTTAGTAAAGTTTCTGGACTCAAAAAAGTAAAGAACAGTGATGTAAAAAAAGTTCATGTCATGTATAAGGGGGAAAAAACAAAGATGAGACAACTCTGAAAGGCTATCTCGGCTCCAGAGCTCCTTATACAGTGGCGTGAAGCCTCTGTTGGAACCGCAGTGCAGATCAACATTTCCCTCTGCCTGCTTCTGCTTCCCTGAGTTTCTTATAGGTGTTGCTTCTAAGCACCCTCTCCCACACAAATCTCCACCCCTCACAGTGTGTTTTCAGGCATTCCAACCCAAGACACACCACAAAGAAACCTCAATTAATTCTGAAAAGTAGAAATAGTATAGATGACGATCTCTGAGAATAATGCAATAAAACTGCAATCAATAACAAAACCAGAAAACCAGTCACTAGCACTTAAATATTTTTTTTAAAAAAAGTTATTGGGTTAAGAAGGAAATGTGAACAAATTGCAGAATATTTTTAAAAGAATAACATTTTAGAATTATCAGAACCCATAGGATACAGCTAAAACAGTGCTCAAAAAATGTATGGCCTTATATATTTACATTAGCAAACAAGAATAAATGAAAGTAAATATTCAACTCAAGAATTAAATAGAATCTAAAGATTGAAATAGAAATTAATGAATTAATAATGTGGAATTAATAAATGAATACAAGAGTATTTTTTTGGAAAAGAAAAGTAAAAAGCAATAAAATAGATTGAATCTTTAGCTTACCTAATTAAGAAAGTAGAAAGCACAACTATACAAAATAACAAGTAAGTGACAATAAACATAGACACAGGAAAAAAAAAAATCGTCGCAGAATACTTAGTTCAACTCTGTGCAAATAAATTTGAAAGCCTGGATGAAATAGATCATTTTCTAGGAAAATTATGATGTACCAAAACTCCCTCCAGAACACATAGAAAATTAAAATAAATTGCCAAAAAGGTATCTTTCTTTGCAATAAATACTAGGCCAAATTCAGATGAGTGCTACCACATCAGTAAAGAGCAGATAGATTCAATCTCATTAAAACTACTGTAAAACATGGAAAGAGAAGATTCTTTCCAAATATTTTTGGAAGAAACGAATCAATCTCTTATTAATATAGAAATTCCAGATAAAATATTAGCAAATAGAATTCAGCAGCACATCAAAAAATAATATATCACACCAAGTGGAGTTTATTCCAGTGATGCAAGGATAATTCAATACTAAGAAAATTATTTAAAATTGTATTCATAGATTTATGATGAAAAATCATATGGTAGTTTATATGGATGCTAAAATGGATTTAAGACAATTTGGTTTCCATTCTTATAAGAAATAAAAATAAAATGAGTAGATAGTTAACTATATAAAACTGTATATTATATATTAATATATTAAGATGTATTTTTTAGTATATTAAAATACAGCTCTCAACTCAAAATCTGGCATAGTATTTCCTAGGAAGTAGAGAGATTCCCACTAAAATCAGGAACAAGTTGAGTATGTCCATCAATATTACTATTTAATATTGTTCAGGAGGAACTTAATAATCCAATAAGGAAAGAAAGAAATTAGAGGTATAAAAGTTGGAAAATAGGGAATTCCCTGGTGGTCCAGTGGTTAAGACTCTGCGCTCTCACTGCTGAGGGCCTGGGTTCAATCCCTGGTCAGGGAAGTAAGATCCCACATTCCATAAGCTGTGCAGCATGGCAAAAAATATATATATATTGGAAAATAGGAGTAAAATTATCAATATTTGCAAACCTTCAATTCCTGGAAGCTAAGGAGGAATCGGCTGAAAAACTCATAACAAATAAGAAATTTCAGTAAGCTTAATATATATTAACAATCTTTATGTATATAAGCAACAATCAGTACTAGAATCAGTGCCCCCCAAAAAGTTAAGAGGCCCAGGAAAAAAAAGATCTACAAAGAGAAAATTTTTAAATGATCCTCGGAAACACAAATAAAGACTTAACCAACTGGAAGGGAATACCATGGTCTTTGATTAGGAAGACTCAACATTCTAAAATGTTAACATGATTCAAATAAAATTTAACTTGATTTAAATAAAATTACAAGTAAAATGTTTAGGGGAAGGGGATCTAGACAAGCTCAATGTGAAGTTTATGTGAAGAACCAAACAAACAAAAATTACCAAGAAAAATCTGAAAAGAAAGGTAATAGGAGGGAGATACCCCTACCGGATTATAAAATTTATTATAAAGCCTCACTAATTAAAATATACTATAAAGCTTCACTAATAAGAAGACAGATGGAACAGAATAGAAAGTTCAGAACCTGACCTAAACACACATGAAATCAATGGGGAAAATATAGACTATTTAACAGGTGGTGGTGAGACAACTATGATTGTATGTAATAATTTTCTAGATGATTACAAATGGATAAAACATTTTAAACTGAAAAATAAAATCTTAAAAGTGGCAGAAAAAAATCATGGTTTGAAAATGAGTATATATAAATATAATATACATACATGTATATAAAATTGTGGAGAATGCTTTTTAAAGTATCACACTAAATTCAAAAGTGAGAAAGGAAAAGATTCATTTAGTACATTAAATAGCTTTTACATTTTTTTCCTAGGTATAAAATACTATAATTACTGTCAGAAGAAAAATACAAAATATGGAAAAGATTAGAAATACCCAACAGACAATTATAATTTCCCTGAAGTATAAATAACTCCTATAAATCACTAAGAAAAATAGGAAAAAAAAGACAAAAGAAATATAATTTTCTGTTAAGGCTGATGCTCAACTTCATTTTTAATAAGAGAAATGAAACTTTATAATATAGTGAAAAAAACAAACTACACTGAAAAACCAGATTGGTGTTTTGCCAGTGGTATGGAGAAACAAGTACTTTCCTATGTTCTTTGTGTAGGTGTAAATTGGTACGATCTTGGAGAGAGGGAGAATTAAACAACAGCTTTCAAAATTACAGTTATACACACCCTTTGGTCCAGCAATTTCACTTCTAGGGATATATCCTAGGGATGCAAAATGTATATATGAGCACCATTATTTATTGCAGCATTGCTTAAGCTGGCAAAAGATTGAGAACAACCCAAACATCTAGCTAGCCTGCTCTCAGCCCACAAAGCCAGGCATCAGGCTCCAGAGCTCTGTCCACCCAGAGCAAGAGCTACCTTTTTCTTATGCACACACAGGCATGTGTTCTCAAAGGGAGAAATTAGGGACTCTTGTGGAAGCAAGCCTAGACTTTTATGATTTTTGTCAACCTTTTATTGTTGTCTTGCCCACACATAATTTAATTGCGCTTTTACCCACCTGGCTTTATCAAATCCTTCCAAAGATTTCTAATCCAGTTTTAATAAAATAGGAACAACTCTCTTTATGCAGTTATTTTTCATTATTTATGCAATAATTAAATTAGTTATGTAACTAACCTGTTACAACAAATATATACACTTAGGAATAAATAGATCTGACAATTGGCATCAGCTCGGCTGGTGGGAGTAGTTGTGCTCTGGCATGATGCTAAGCAGCCTGCCTGCTACAAGTATTCACCATCCAGGATAACAGTTGCAAATCTGAAAGACGGATTGGAGAGATTTGGTTAATCCAGCAAGTTGGTTAAGTGGTCATTTGCGAGAGCTTTTATTGCATTCTGACAATAAGTAAAGAGCAATCCATTATGTTCCAATATAAATAAAATCAGAGTAATCCTAATAAAAAATTATTTGCTAGTATCTTCACATTTTTATGTTATGACTGCTTTTTCTTCATTTATGACTTCCATATGAGCCCACATTCTTTCCAATATGTTGCAGGCTTTGGTCAGAGAGTTACAAAATGATGTCCATTCAATAAGGCGACAAATCAGAGAACTTAAAAAGATGCAGAAAAACAGGGATGCTTGTAAAACCTCAACCCATAAAGCCCAGACCTTGGCAGCATCTATCCTGAACATTTCACGGTCAGATCTAGAGGAAATATTGGACACAGAAGATGAAGAGGTAAGATCACTTAAATATTTATTAATAATGGGCTTGTTACACATTGAATGTAAGTACATATTTTTATTTGTTTTATAATTCTTAGAATTTCATCTTTAAGATAATATTAATGAAGGCAAGATTATTAGTGTACCAATGAAAGATACATCAAAAGTATTAACCAACTCAAAAAACCTTTAGAGAAATTTAACTATGTAATACAGAAGTAAGCCAGTACACATAACCTTTAGAACTGCTTGCTTGTTATTCAAGTCAGTTATCCTTTCCTGTCTCTTCCATTTTCTTTAGTTCATCATATATCTTGTAAGCTAGTATTTTTAATTAAGCCAGTTTGAATGGATTTAGTTAGCTGGGTCATGATTGATTTGAGAATTTTTCATCCTACATGAGATTTTTTAATGTAGTGAATATATTGGCTTTTCTAGCTGAATTCAAAGTTATTGTTGATCAAGTTATAGAAAAAGATATTTATTGCTTTAAAGTGGGGAAAATACTCCCATCTGAGTGAATTTATGTGCATATACATATAGGTCTTCAGTAGCATTTCTGTACCTCCTGAGGAGGGCACTGCATTTTTGATAGTTACTGCCTCATAAACAGCAGAATCTCATCTTATACACAGTCTTCTGTGAAACCTGTGGAGGATACTCAATCCTGTTCTATTGTGAAGTCTCTGAACTTTAATACATAAATATTAGATTTTTTATTGTTTAGAAAGATTAAAGAGATGATGGTACTCTTAGCTTCCCCATAAATATTTGCTCAATGACTAAATAAAATGATAGACTTAAATGTTTGTATGAGAACATCCTTCAGCAACCCTCACCCATCAGTTTCTCAAAAAATTTCTGGAATAGAGCAGATCTACAACTTGTAAAAGTTTTTAAACTGCTAAGAATTCTTAGAAAAGAGGTCAAAGGAGTCCTGCAGAGATTATTTTCATCCTATGGGTGAATACGATAGTGAATTATCAGTTTCCTATTTTCAGCACCTATGCCACAGTGTCTGTGAGTTCTGAACTTTGAAGTACAAGAGCATTATGAAATACAGTATCAAATATAAGACACACAGGAAATAATAGTATCTGAGGCAAGGGTGTTAATGTATCTTATTATGGACATTTCATTAAAATTTGATTGATAAAAAGAAACCTAACAAAAAATTAAGGTAGAGTCCTCCACTGTTTCCTAAAAGTTTTAAAACAAACAGACTTAGCAAAATCCCTCATGTGTATATGTGTGTATACGTGTGTGTGTTCCACATACATATTCTGGAAGACAGCATCACCGCCCTTGTGTGGTCTTAAAAGATGCCCTCTCTGGGCTTACAGATTAGAAAAAAGAACCCCCCCTTTGAGTAGACAAATTGGAAAAAGTTGTCCCCTTTGAGTATATTAATTAGAAAAAGATCTCTCTTTTTAGTCCCAAAGAGTAGCTAGCACGTTTCTGTGAAGAAATGGCACCCTGGCCTCTGGGCAGATGCAGTTTGGAGCCAGGGATGCCAAGCACCAAAATATGCATACCACACAACCTTAAATGGAAGTCCTCCTGGAAAAAAACACACTGTTCCGTGAAGACTCAGTGCACACACCTGGATACATTTACTAGATTTAATTATAGATCGAGCTTATTTGGACGGATCCCTGCCTGCATCTTTCAGAGGTCTAAAGAGTTGAGTGACTTACCCAAGTAGAGCCCAAACCACCTGAATTTTATGCTTTAAGCTACATCGAACTCTTGTAAATTCATGTAAAACACTATGACAACCTATGCGAAGTACCTAGCCTGATACTTGGCATACAGTAATTTTCAACAAATGTTAGTTTTCCAAACCCTTCCCTTTTTGAAAAGTCCATTTTTTTGCAAACCGAATCATGATTTTAACTGAATAATCAGTTGCACATGTGAATACATTATACTTTCAGAATATTTTACCTTGATAATTGATGCATTGAAAATATTTAGTGACTTAACAATACTTTAAGTTGGAGCGTCCCTTACCTATCAGCTAGTTATTGGATATTTCAAATGAGTAAGCATTTAAGTACACCAGAACCATGCATATCCTATTTTGTCTGTGATTATAACAATTACTCCTTAATTATCTACTGATAAGTCAGATTTTTGAGTATAAGGTTTTATGTCATCTTATGAGGGTCACTTATAAATGATTCTTTTATACAGCTCCATCTTCTTTTCCATTTTATTTTAATCACTTCCACCTCCACCTCAGTCCAGTGTGAGCTCCACTGTGAAGGCAGAAATGAAACGTTCCTGAATTATATTCTGAAATATAGAAATGTAGCTTTATCTTCCACATGTAGGTAGATATTTATACATTAAAGAGCATCGATTTGAATATTCTCTACTTTGAAAGGACAGGCTGCTCTTTGCTGAATCTAATTCCACCAATATTTCTCTAGATTTATTCAGTATCTAACAGTATGATCAAGTTCATATAAATGAAATTAACAACAGTGTTTTTATTTTTTTCCTTCAGGAAATCGAAAGGACGAAGATCGATGCTGAAAATGACAAGGAATGGCTGTTGTACATTCAGAAACTTCTTGAAGGACAGGTATTTTGTTTTTCTACTTCATATATTAAAACTTGCAGATAAAAATTCCAAGCCTTACTTTTTGTTACTAGATACCTAATTTTTTGTAAACACTTAGACACATTACTTACTTCTGTTAGGTAAGTAAGTATTCTAGTAGGTAGACAGGAAAGTTAACCCTCCATTTGTACTTTTGGACTTAACAAATGAAGCAAATGCCTTGGGAAGGAGCCAACATGGGTTTTAGCAAAGGCATTAATTAAATTATTGAGTCAACCTCTATGCTTGCTAGACTGAAAAGGATCCATTCTCTCAGCCCTCTTAGGAAAAGAGATTCTTTATTATGTGTCTTTAAAGTTAGTAGTTGATGTGGACACCTGAGGAGTTCATGGGTTTCAGTGACCTTTTACTATGGACCTGTTTCCAGTCAATTCATGTTTTCCTCACAGCCAGACAGCTGTTTATTACTGTGTCTTCCTGCATTCTCTACAATATTTTCTACCGAGACCTCGAGCAGCTTGTTAGTGGGAAGTAAATATTGATTTGGCATCCTGTCAATGCAGAAAGAATGAAAAAATTTCCACCAGAGGCCCCTCAAACATTTTCCTATCGACATTTTCTGGGCTGAGTGGAAAGCTGCATAGAGGATGACAAGGCCAAGACGAGCTGAAATCCCTGAGGGGTCTATTGAGACTGCTGCTGTGACCTGTGTGATACTTTTTCTTCCCTTTCAAGTATTTTTTTAATACACATATAGTCTGCTGGGATGTGCCCCTCTTGTAAGTGATCAGGGCAGTTTATTGGCAGGTGAGAGCCCTGCTTTTCTAGTCATAGCCAACTTTTGTTTTGATATCACTGACAGCATGTAATATATTCTAAAACTTTTTCATTATAGTTCTTTTTTGACAACCTAATTGTTGTCTGTTTTTAAAATGAACTGGATTAAAAACAGCTAAAACATATTTCTCAATATAGCAAAAAAAAATATTGTTCTGTGAGTGCAGTATCTATGTTTTTGGAAAAGTAAAGAATAAGTAAATAATATATGAACTATTCATATTCTTAGTACCCATTTTATATATTTTTGAAACATTGTCTGGAAACACTATTACGATTACTATCAATAGTAATAGACGGTGATGGGCACTCTTTTGCTTCAAGTTGTTTAAGTGCAGACGTGCAGGTGCTGGGCAAAGCCTTCTAGCTTTTGAGAAGAAAGGCCATTTCTGAATCATGTTGCATTCCCAGCACCCAGCCCAGTGCCTGGCACATCAAAGGAGTTCAGTAACGATTGTTACAGGTTATTCTTTTAAACGTGAAAGTTATAAAAATAAACTTTGTAATGGATTTTTTAACATTCAACTTGTAAGTATGACCTTTTAATATGGAAGTTTTATCATCAATTATGAACATAAAAATAACAAATTGATATGTATAAATCTTTGTTAAGTTTTACTAAAGCTCTGTTGACACCAGAGCTGATTTTTTGACTAGCGCATGTAGATATACATATATACATTCTACATTATCTGGATGTCTGCTTATTCCGTCCAGTTATTGTAAAAAAAAAAAAAAATCCTGTTGAAAATGGCAGTAGACTGCTTAATACTGCAGTTTGATATAGTGCCTTTTTGTGCCCCTGAGCCTGGCCTCTAGAATATAATTGCCTGGCACTATTGATTTAATTGCCCAGGTTTATTTGTGGACTCCTAACTATTGACTGGAGGTAAATTTAATGGAGCAGCCTCTATGAACACTGGGAAACCGCTGCTGTTGCTGTTATACATAATGAACTGCACCATGTGCCTTTAGAGCATTTGTCAAGTTAATTTTATTCCACTGTGACAGGATGATAACATTTAAGAAGTCAAAGACTTTTTATTTTTATTACCGACATAGGTGGTTTTGCTGCTGCCTTTGAATTCTGTGAGAAAAAAAATAGGGACTTCACTGGTTGCACTTGAATGTCACTTTGTAATTACACCCAAGAGAAAAATCTGTAAAACAGAAAACATCTTTTTTTTTAATCCTACTTTTCTTCTTCCTCAATTCTAGCAATTATATTTGTCCTGAATTTTAGAAAAGGTTTTCTTTGTCCACCAGTTTTTGGGAGTCTATATTATGCCCACAGGATTGTGAGGGCAAAAGTATAAGTATGTTCATTCATTTGTTTTGTTTAGTTTATGGCATGCAGCTCCGTGTACCTGAGGTTACACGATCTTGAAGCTGTGGAATAATTGAGCGCATTCCCTGAAAAGAGCCCTAATTAATTCAGTATTGATATTTGATTATTAAAATATTTTGAACATAAAATTATAAGAAAACTTCCCTTTTATGTCCTCCCTCTGTGTTGGGTGGTATATGTAACGGAATTCTGACATCATAGGAGTGAATCTGGCCTTGTGGTTTTATCTTTTGTTTACGGATTAGGCCACAGAACTATTTTCTCTTAAAGAAAATTTTCTCTACATTCATTGGATTAAAATTTATATAAATAAGATATTTACCAGAACGTAAAAAGCTGTCCTGCCATGTGGCAATATGGGCCCGCACAATAATATACCTACTGGTACTGTTAGCCAGAAGTGCATGAGAATTAAAAGGTCTAAAACCTTAACTTATCTATATTTAACACAGAATGCAATATTTGTCCTCCTTTCAAGTGGTCCTGATACAATTGGTAATTTTAAGTATTTGCTCTTTATCTGCATCTAACCTTTGTCCCCACAGATTTCTAATAATAAGAATCACACTGAAAAAAAGTTGTTCTAATACCTACTTTCATTTTTTCTGGCATAGCTGCCTTTTAATTTCTTTGAAGATTTTTACTTGTATTAATTCCTCTTTTTGCATTATTACATTTTTTAAAACTTACAGTTTATGGCAGAGACAAACAAGCAAATTAATGATTATAATAGGGTGGGAGGACCACCCAAAATTAGTTTTTCTGTGTTTTAGGACATGGGAGAAAAAAAAAACAGAAATAGGAAAAGTAGACTGGGACTAAACAATAAACGCCTTTGAGCAGGAAAGGGATGTAATCAGAGTTGTGCTTTAGAAAGATACATGAGATCAGCATGTAGGATGGTTTGGAGGGATGAGCCTGGGAGCAAGAAGGTAGTCAAGGCAAAAGTAAGTGGGGGCCTGCATGTGCCCTCACCATAAAAATAGGAAGGACGAGATAGATGTGACCCACTTTATAGAAACTGAATCCATAGCAGTACTGAGATTACATGAAGGGGTCAGAAAGCAGAAACCAAAGAGAGGTGAGTTTAATACCTTATATGATGAGAAACATGATGATACCTTTAAAAGTTTTAGGGATAAAGAGAGGTAGATCAGATTTGGTAGACAGAGATGTCAGTGATTGAAGCCATAAAAGATCTAGTTGATACATGCCAATAACAATATTCAGGGACTCACAGTTTTTCATTAGTTCATCCCAACCTGCTGTGTGGCTTTTCTCAGTGAAATCTAACCATTTAAGAACACATTTCAAACTCTTACAACTCAACAACAAAAGAAAAGAAACTGATCTGAATAGTCATTTCTACAAGAAGATATACAAATAGCCAATAAGCACATGTACATATGCTCAACATCACTAGCCATTAGGGAAATGCAAACCAAAAACCAAAATGAGATACTACTTCATATCCAGTAGGATGGCTATAATCAAAAAGACAGACAATAGCAAGTGTTGGTGAGGATGTGGAGAAATTAGAACCCTTATGCATTGCTTGTGAGAAGATAAAATGGTGCCACCCTTGTGGAAAACAGTCTGGCGGTTCCTCAAAAAGTTAAGAGTAGAGATTATATGACCCAGCAGTTCCACACTTAGGTATATACCCAAGATAAGTAAAAACATATGTCCATATAAAAGCTGCTACATAAATGTTCATAGCAGCTCAATGATAGTTCATAGTAGCTCAAAAGTGGAAGGAATCCAAAGGTCCATCAACTGATGGATGGATAAACAAAACATGGTATATGCACACATGAAATATTATTCAGCCGTGAAATGGAATGAAGTACTGATAGTGCTACAACCTGGAAGAACCTTGTACACCTTATGCTACGTGAAAGAAGCCATACACAAAAGGTAACTTACTGTATGATTGCATTCTATGAAATATACAGAATAGGCAAATCTATCAAGACAGAAAGTAGATTAGTAGTTGCCAGGGGATGGGGGAAGAGGGACCATGACTGCTAATGGGTACAGGGTTTCTTTTGGGGTGATGAAAATGTTCTGGAATTAGATGAAGGTGATGGTTGTACAACTTTGTACAACCAGTGAATTATACATTTTAAACTGGTGAACTTTATGTTATGTGAATTATATCTCCGTTTAAAAAAATGAATTCCTTAATATGAGGCAGAGTGAAAAAATAAAAAGAATACCTTTTTATTTTTAAGTAAATCCAATTAAGTTCTTTTTTATAGCAGCCAGAGACTATTTATTTTTTCATTTTTTTAATTAAAAAAATTTAATTTTCAAAATTTATTTTTGGCTGCGTTGGGTCTTCGTTGCTGCACTTGGGCTTTCTCTTGTTATGGCAAGTGGGGGCTACTCTTCATTGCAGTGCCTGGGCTTCTCATTGTGGTGGCTTCTCTTGTTGCAGAGCACGGGCCCTAGAGCACAGGCCTCAGTAGTTGCGGTGCATGGGCTCAGTAGTTGTGGTGCATGGGCTTAGTTGCTCAGCAGTATGCGGGATCCTCCCAGACCAGGGGTCGAACCCGTGTCCCCTGCACTGGCAGGCGGATTCTTAACCACTGCACCACCAGGGAAGTCCCCAATTAAGTTCTTATATCTCATGTGCTATGTCCCCCACCATTAGCAGCGACTGCATTAAATGCATTTGAATTTGAATTTCTATCTACTGGGCATAACTATGAATAAATGAGATAAATTATTTTATTTCATACTTAATATGTTTCTTTTCAATTGACAAAGAAGGAGCTGTCCCTCTGTCATACTCTAGTTGATACTACTTTCTCATATATGCAAACAAAAAGGAGTCAGTTATTTATACTCTGCCCTCTAAGAGACATTGTTTATTTGTTCTGTCCCTTCTGATCCTCAAAATTAAAATTATAGTAAGGATCACTTAGTTTTGTTTTCAGGCCTTAATAATACCTGAAACAGTCTTTTGTACTTGTGATTTTACAAAGGCAGTGGCAAGAATTAGTGGAGATAAAATTGAACCCAAGCTGTAAAATCCATTTTTAAAACGTGTATTGAGTGTCTACTGCATGTAAGGTAATGTTTCAGGTTTGGTGGTATAGCAGTGAACAAGAGACAAAAATCACTACCCTCATGGAGCTTACATTTCTGGTGATGGAGAGCAATAAGCAAATAGTTAAAATATATAAACTATGAAAGTTTTTAAACAATTAACTTGAACAGAATTATGGGTATGTATATTAAAATATGTATACTTGTATAATATACAGTTATAACCACAATATGGTTCTTTACTAGGATTTATGTAAAAAACACTTAGCCAGGAATGGCTAGAAAATGTGTCTTGATCTTGTTTTGTTGTTGCCTTATTCTATGTTGTTTGTTAATCCTTTTCTAGATTTCATTCAGTCCATTTTCATCCACTTTGTGTAGATCATTTTCTTGTATTGGGACCATATCAAAAATTCTTTCTGCCTTCAGTTGTTGATAATTGAAAGTATAGACTTTGATCGATGTTTTTTCTTAAGTTTTAGATATCCCTGTTCCTATTAGTTGCTTCAGATCTTGCAAATGGTGAAATTTAAAATGGCTCTTTCCCCAGTGCCCTTTCTGCAAAATATGCTTACCTTCTATAGATGCTTTGCGATATGGCAGTGAGAAGGTTTTATAAATCTCCCTGGCTTTTGTAAATAGAATAACTTCCAGTCTGAAGGTTAACAGAAAGTTTCTCTTTACAACCCTGAAGACATTTACTCTGTTGCTTTCAGTGTTGCACTTACAACACACTGATAACATGCACATACTGCAAACTCCCACACTTACTCTCTCCACACACATAAACCCACACAGTCACCCACATACACTTATTCCTCACATCCAACTGAAGTAGCAAAAGTTAAAAATTCTCCATTCAGAGCCTTGCTGGGATTTTTTTTTAATTTAACAAATTAAAGCCTACTTTCATGATACCAGAAAAAAGACATATGTCATTAAAGTTAAAAGGTAAATTTTATGTGTACTTTACCACTATAAAAAATTGGGGGGAAATGAAAGGAAAACAAATTATAGCCTTCACCAAAGTTTAAGAATAGCAGATACAGACTTCAATATTCAGCAGAACACCAAGATAGATAGATAGGTAGAAGGATAGATAGATAGATAGATAGATAGATAGATAGATAGATAGATAGATAGATAGATAGATAGATAGATAGATAGATGATAGATAGATAGATAGAGAGATAACACACCAGAAATATAAACAACATTTAGGAAACTTAGCTCACAATTCAATGCCAGTTTTAAATTATAAATAAACTGTTCTTTCTGATACCATGCTTGGTTATTTTAACAAGCTCAATCTTTTAATTACAAGATAGTAGAGTGGGTGTATAAATATTTATTTATTCCAAATTTTCCACCTTTAATTTTATAATAATCAGACTACATTGGTTTCTTACTAAACTCTCAAAATCTCACTGAATCATATCCTTTGTTAAAGCAGGTACAATACATAAAATTTAATATCTTTACTTTTAGTACAGCTCTGCTAAAGTCAATTTTTATTTTTATATTTTATTTTATTTATTTTATTTTTTTAACATCTTTATTGGAGTATAATTGCTTTACAATGGTGTATTAGTTTCTGTTACATAACAAAGTGAATCAGCTATACAAAATATACAAGCAGCTCATGCAGCTCAATAACAAAAAAACAAACAACCCAATCCAAAAATGGGCAGAAGACCTAAATAGACATTTCTCCAAAGAAGATATACAGATTGCCAACAAACACATGAAAGGATGCTCAACATCACTAATCATTAGAGAAATGCAAATCAAAACTACAATGAGGTATCAGCTTACACCGGTCAGAATGGCCATTATCAATTTTTATTTTAAAAGCAGTATCTTTTGGTAATAGTTTTCAAACCAAATATAAGAATGAAAATGGTTAAAATGTTAATCTTGTCCTTTAGATTTAAAGAGTTACCCTTATTTCAATTTTTTTCTTTCAATACAAAACTTCTCAGTTTTATACTATTAAGAGCACATTCCAGTTAGTGCTGATGCTGTAAATTATCTGTATGTTTCACACTTATGGACTTGAGGCTTTGTTATTCTTCCAACGTAGCTCTCCAACATCTGCAACTATCATTCATATCTTACCTTTATACAGAAACACCTCTAAATGGAGCCATAATTATTGTGAGTGATAAAAGTTTGAGGTTGTGTCACTGGCATAACACTTCCTAAAGGCAAACATCTGTAGGCATTTACATATAAGAGAAGCCTAAAATCTGAAGTCAGGGGAAGTCCCTCCAGTAAGAGAAGTCACCTTTGGCAACAGGGACAGCCAGAATGACCAGGAAGACCCACTTTAAGATTACAGTATAGACCAAGCAAAACTCACAGTTATTCCGATGCCCTAATTAAATTCCCATTCCAAGAAATCTCATGCAGTATCAGCTCTTCCCCTGTCCATTTTTCCCCTTGTGCTGAAGAGTTCAAGCTTGTGTAACTGCGATGACATAACTAAGAGTATCACTTCTTTTTTATGCAAGAGAATAATTAATTATGCAGAAAGTCCAGCAGACTTTCTGGACTTCATAGGCCCCAGCACATGCCATCTGAGATGAAACCCAAGGCAGCATAATTGTTGGGTTTGTTGTTTCACATATATTTGATGGGGCAAGTGAGAAAAGATCTCTGCTGTTGGCTAGTCAGGTTGTCACTTCAATCCAAATCCAAAATCCTATCAGTAAAAGAATGGTTGTGCTTTCTTCTGTATCTGAGGGAGTTCCCTCCAGAATGCAGAGAGAGAGAAAGGAACAGACTCTCTGCTGCCTGTACGAAATAAACCTGCACTTAATCTAGACTCTAAAAAGTTCAGATTTCCTCGTCTTCTTAGTGTTTTGTAAAACATTTTGCAGTTCTAAAAAATATGCCAAACAAATAAGCAAACGATGTGAATTTTTATTTAAAGCCCTTCCTGAGGCATTTTATATATTAAATATAGTTTCAGTGGTAACTCTATCCACTCTATATCTGTATGCTGAGAATTGATATTCATATGGTACCATAGGATTTCGAAGAGCTTTCTTGAGTCACTGTAGATTAAATTATATTCCACTTAGTCTTCAGATTAAACTATAATTTATGAGATTTAAGTTATTGATAATCTATGTGATATAAGTGATTACTCTCAATTAACTAAAAATAACCAATTAACTAAAAATCCCATGTTGTAACCTTTCTCAAAAAACAAAATGTTTTGTTAATTCATCCTTCACTAATCAGAAATTTTTATCTGTACTATGAAAAATGTTTGTGAAAAATGAATAGTGTAAAATTGGTAAGAGAGGCTATTTTCAAAACCAGGGCTGTTAGTGTATTTATTATTTGAATATGTACTGAGTCTGCTCCATAAGTAAGGAACTATTTGTAAAATAGAAAGGCGATCTACTAAAAAATTTTGGTTAACAGTTACTTTAATTTGTTTTTATTCATCTGAAAACAATAAGTATATCTTATGAAATAAGTAGGTTTTGTGAAATGTTTATTGTTTTAATTTATTTTTTTCAAGTATAGTTGACTCACAGTGTTGTGATAATTTCTGCTATACAGCAAAGTGATTCAGTTATACACATTATATACATATATATACATTCTCTTTCATTTTCTTTTCCATTATGATTTATCTCAGGATATTGAGTATAGTTCCCTGTGCTATACAGTAGGACCTTGTTGTTTATCTTACGAAATGTTTTATAATTCTGACTTTTCCTCAGTCTTCCTCTAACTTTGTTTTAATTACTACCTGTTTCATCATAAATTACATTAATTTTATATTATTACAGAATTACAACTGATCCTTATATATTAAAAAAAAATTTTTTTAAAGACCGGTTTGAAATAACTACAGCTATGGTTGCCAATAAACTACAATTCATAAACAGAAAGTAGAACACTGGGTTTAGAGGGGGAAAAAAGCAGGAATCTTTGTATTAAAAAGGAAAATAGAAAAGTTGGATTAAAATAGATAAAGAACCATCTCCAACTACCCTGTAAGATATATGAACTTTTGTCTAATATTATATAAAGGCAGATACTAATCTTTTTCTGACCCATTTGTAGAGAAAAAGAGAAGAGCCTACAAGGGCAGATGGATGTGCACAAGTCATGCATCTTGATTAAAGGATGGGTTGCTTTTTGACATGCATAAAGTGTTAGGCTCTGTATAAAGCTTAAAAGAAGCTTACAATCCAATAAAACAGGTTTGACAAACACTTGTGTTTAACTGTGGGGCTTTTCGTTTTATTGGGGGCCAGAGGAAAAGAATAAAAGGGGTTGTCAGCAATAAATTAGTAAAGGGACCTCTTGTTCCACTTTGGAGGCTTCCTGGAAGGGAGATTCTTCGAGATAAGAAGAAGCCAAATGTCCAGCTACATGACATGCTGAAAATTGTTCTGATCACAAGATAAGAGTAGGTTTAGTTTTTAACTTGAAAATGAACTGTGCAAATAAGATGATTAATGTCAGTACATTGTGTCCTGGTAAAAGTGCTGTGACATTATTATACAGGAAATCATAGAGCCAGCATGTTTCCCAAAGTGTATTCCATGGACCACTAGTTCCACATGATAAATAGACTATGAGAAAAGTGCGGACAAGTGAGTTTAGAAACAGGGTATTACATTGCCCTCTTGGAGAAACACAGTACCTTTGGCACCTTAAAGTCTCTAAGAGATCCTGAAATAAAATAACATTTTAAAGTTTGGTTTCTTTCCCAAACTTATTTGATCAGAGAACCCTTTTTTCTTAGAACAACTTTTTTAAACACTCATTTCTGCTTTTGCTTCTACCAGGAAGAGATGGGAGGTTATTCTCATCTTGTTTGTTTGCTCTTTTGTTGGAATGCATATGGTACTGAGTGCCATAGCCAAAGTAAAAGAGAGTTACCTGGTAGTTTTGCCTTTGTGTGTGTGAGTATTCCTTTAACATCTAATATTAATGCCCTGAGAATTTAAATTGTCTCATTTGTAAAACTGGCAGTTTCACCAAATATAACTGCTTTCTGCATCCCAGAAGGGCAATTTTCTCAAAGTAAGGATTTGCAATGAGTATCATTATCTTCCAGAAGGGAATCTAATATATTCTTTTTCCTTGATTCTATGATGCATTTCCTCACGTTTTCACATTTCTGAAATTGAAATGCATATGCAGTTTGTGTATATTTAATGTGGTAGGTTTCTTTTTTCCAGAAAAAGCTGTTTTTAAGTCAATGTGCCTATCTTATATTCACCTGTATCTTAAGAAGTGAAGAAATGTGATATTTCTGTATCTTATGCTTTATTTAGTGGTAAGTTTCAAGTAAGACAAATGTCTAAAACTCTTGACATAGACCATAGATAGAGTCTATCCTGACATAGACTCAAAGTATCTTAAGGAAAAGACAGTTTATTATAAATATAAGAAGGAAGTTAAACTAGAAAGCTACTGAGGATATGAGGCAATTCTGTGGACCAACACCAGTCTCTATATTTTCTCCATGGCCTGCATAATCTGTTTGTGCCTTTTGGGCCTGTTTCACTGCCCAATCTGTTTCACTGCCACTGGCCAGTCTTTTCTCTTTTTCCCAGTTTGAATTCAGAAAAGAACCATTATGCTAGGTTTAGCTAATTATAATCACAGCTGAGCAGAGCTGATCTGAGCACAGCTGAACAACTCACACAGCGGACATCAGGCTGATTTTGTTCAGATGCTGACCAGTGTTGCTGTCTGTTGGTGGTTGTCCTAGCACAAAGAAGGGCCTGACTCTACATCCCTGTAGGGAAGGGGACTGGGCTTGATGAGGATTCTCGTTAATATATTCAGGGAGACAAAAGTAGTCTTTACTGGTTAATCAAAAGGACAATTGCAAAAATGACTTAATGAACTTCTTGATTGTTATAAACCTTTTATATGAAACTAGATAGCTGGGAAGGAGGATAAAAGGAAGTCGGTAGGCCTTTGGGAGGTAACTGGGCAACATTTAAGATTTTCTTTCACTTATAACCCATAAGTGTATTGTGTGAGTTCTACGGGCACCTCAGTGAAGCACAGGGAACAATAAAACTTTACCAGGAAAGTTATATAAATTATGAAATTTAAAAATGTGGTCTATATTTCATAAACTCAGCAGTTTGCAACATGTGTATTACACTTTGATATGCCAAACTTTTCTATAACAACAGCTTAATCAATGGATATACTTTTGCCATTGTTTTTCCTCTGAAACTTCACCCTACGGTTGTTGAGATGTTCAGCTCTAACACAGACAAGTGTATTGATAGTTCTTTCTCACTCTTTTGAGTGATGAACACACAGTACTACTGTGGGCCTCTGGGCCCTAGAGAGGACTGTAACCTGCTATTGATCAGCTGACTGAAGATAAATGACTTAACTGCTTGTATTGCAGATTACAACATTAACATGGTCAGTAAACCATGAATTGTTCAATAAGGCGTTTATCTTTTTTCATTTTACTTCTGCTCCTTTATCATTTTTATTATAAAAGACAAAATTACCCACACTAACCAGCAAGATCAGTTGAAAAGAGACCCAGTAGGGTACCATTATGGGTGCAAGGTTGCAGATAGCTGAGTTCTAATGGTTTAATGATATTTAGTATATGTTTCTGAACTGAAGAAAATACAGAGTTTTGATCTTTTTTTTCTGTGTTTCTTTTACAGCTTCCTTTGGCCACATATTTACTAGAAGCAGTACTGGAGAAAATAAATGAAAAAAAGAAACTAGTTGAAGAATATTTTGCAATTATGAAAGATATTAGATGATATTATGATTGAGAACATTTTTTCAAACGTGAAAACTTTATGTGGTGTGATTGGAAAACATGCATCGCAGTCCTGATAACAGTATCTGCTCCAACTATCAATAGTCAGGGTCAATACCAAAATAAGAAGTCTGTGAAACCAATTAATTGCTGAACAAGTGAAACTAATTAAGTGCACAGCCATTTAGAAGGAAATAGTGTAGCATTTGATTGTTGAATACAAATATTGCCACAAATCATTGCAAACCTGAAAGTGATATTCTTTCCAGTACATTAGAAGGAATTAGAACAAGCTTGGCATACACAAATTGGTCTGAATATCAAAAGAAAGAAGTGTGAACTGAGGATTTAATGTTCTGAGTTTTATAAAGAAACTACACTTTTTACGTAAACCTGCTATAAATGGCCTTAAGTCACCTGATAAGCAACACATTTGTATTGTAAGCAAATATAAAGTAAAGCATTATCACTTAAGGATGAGCATTTACTGAAATAAATGGTGTGGTCCAATTGTACCTGTTCTCAGTCTACTGGATTATATAGGAGATATTGTATTTTCCTAGAACAGTTCAGCAAAAATAAAAACAATTTCTCCTTTGCTCCCTCTGTTTTTTTTTTTAACTCACAGTATTTTGTGTGGTCATATAAATTAGCAAGGGCCACAAACCCAGTGTATTAGTTAGGCTACTCCTCACAGTGCGCTAATTAAATTAAATTCTTAACAATGGGCAGCCATCCTTACTTAGGTTCCCGAACATTCCCAAGCCATTTCCCATCTTTCTGTGTTGCTGCCACGCCTGACTTTTTGGTTCTTCCAACTCACCAGACTTGTGCCCGCCTCCATCCTTTGCCCTTGCCGTTCTCTCTTTGTAGAATACTCTGTACTCTTTTCTCATGACTGGCTCATGCGTATCATTCAGGTTTGCCTTACATATTTCCTCAAAGAAGCACTCCCTGGCCATCTTGCTATTAATTTCCTTTATAACACAAAAGCATCTTTTACCTCTTCACTTACTTATTTTCTTGTTATCCCCCCTCCCCTGCTTTAAAATATGGATCCCGTGAGATTAAGGCAAGGGTTGGCAACTCATGACCCACAGGCCAAATCTGGCCTGCCACCTGTTTTTGTGTGGCCTACAGTAAGCTAAGAATGATATTTACATTGTTAAATGCTTTAAAAAAAATCAAAAAGAATTATATTTGGCAGCATGTGAAAGTTATATAAATTCAAGTTTTAGTGGCTGTCAATGAAGCTTTATCGGAACACAGCTATGCCCATTCGTTTTAGTATTGTTTATGGCTGCCTTCACACTACAGTAGTTCAGGTGAGTACTCACACGGAGACCATATGTAGTGTGCTCACCACTTTGCAGGACTGCAAGTCACAGTGACACAGTTACAACTTGACAACATTTTGTGTCACAAACACTACGATACTGCAGTTTTTTTAATACCAGTGCATACCTATCATGTAAAAATAAAAAGAGAAAAATGGCTGTCAAATGTCACACGTTTAAGCACAGTGAAGTGTGGATTATTTTTTTATTGAATTCAATGGCAAAGCATTATGTTTATTAAATGACACTCTACCTATGCTAAAAGAATGCAATATATACATTATCAGACTAAGTACTCATCACAATATTCCCAACTCATGGGGAAGCAACAGTAAGAAAAAATTACAAAATTTAAAATGTAATGTCTCATCACAGCAGAATTTTGTTACAAAAAATAAAAATGAGATGGCATAGTATTACCCAGATACCAAAACCAAAGACAGTACAAAGAAATAGAGTGTGGTAGGCTAAATTTGTTACCTTATATGGCAAAAGGGACTTTGCAGTGTAATTAAATTAAGGATCTCAAGTGGAGAAATAATCCTGGATTATTTTTTTGGGCCCAGTGCCTTCTAAGAAGGAGTCAAGAGGAGACATACAGAAAGCAGTGTTACTGCAGAAGCAGAGGGATGGAGAAATTTGAAGATGCTACCCCCATAGGTGTATGTATGGATGAAGAGGACCATGAACCAAAGAATGTAGGCAGCTCCTGGAGACTGGAAGAGGCAAGGAAATTGATTGTATCCTAGAGCCTCCAGAAAGAAACAGATTTGTTGACACCTTGACTTTAGCCTAGTGAAACCAATTTTGCATACCCAGAACTGTAAGAGATTAAATTTTTGCTGTTTTAAGCCACTAAGTTTGTGGTAATTCGTGGCTGCAGCAACAGAAAACTAATGCAAATTTGCTTCGATTCCATTTAGAATTTTTCTATGTTCATGAAGGATATTGGTCAGAAGATGCAAGATCTAGGCTGATTCAGTATTCAAAAATCAGTCAATGCATGCCACCATTTTAACAGACTAAAGAAGAAATATTATGTGATCATAAAACTTTAGAAAAAACATTTGAAGAAGTCAACACCCATGCATGAAAAAAAAAAAAAAAAACAGAAAACTAGGAAGTTCCTTAATTTGATAGGAACTTCTACAAAAAGCCTACATCTAACATTATGCTTAATGATGGAAGATTGAACACTTCCCCTTAAGATCAGAAAGAAGACAAGGATGTCCACTCTCATCATCCTAATTCACCGTAATATTGAAAATTCTAGCTGGCACAGTAAGGCAAGAAAAGGAAATAAAAGGCATACAGATGGGAAAGGAAAAAGTAAAGCTATCTAAAAAAATAAGCCAACTCTCTCAGAATTAACAAGTGACTTCAACAAGGTCTCAAAATATTTAAGAGCAACATATAAAAATAGTTTATCTATACACTAGTAAGCTAGTAATAAATATGTGGAAACCAAAATTTAAAATACAATGCAATTTACAATTGCTAAAAAAAAAAAAAAGTATACCTAGGTGTAAATCTAACAAAGTATGTACAAGATTGTATATGGAAGACTACACTGATGAGAGAAATCAAAGAAGATTAAATGGGGAGGCATACTGAGAATATAAATTGGAAATTCAGCATAGCAAAGATGACAAAATTGTCTCCAAATCCGTATAAAGATTTAAGACAATTCCTATCAACATCACAGCAAGATATTTTGAAGATGGAGACAAGACCCTTCCAAAATTTATATGGAAAGGCAAAATTTTTTAAATGGGAGAAATCACTCTATCCAATTTCAAGATGCATTATATAGCTACACTAATCAAGAGTATGTGGTGTTGGTAGCGGGATAGACACACAGATCAATGAAACAGAGTAGATTACCAGAAACTATACCTATGCAAATATGCTTAACAGGTTTTAAACAAAGGTTCAGAAACAATTCAATGGAGTCAGAATAACCTTTCAACAAATGATGCTGAAACAATTAGAAATCCCTAGGTTAAAAAAAAACAAAACTTGACCTAAACTTCACACTTCAGACACAAATGATCTCAAAATAAATCATACATTGAAATGTAAAATATAAAAGATAATGTAAGACAAAATCTTCGGGATCCAAGACAAGGTGAAAAGTTTCTATACATGACACCAAAAGCATAATGGACAAAAGAAAAATTGGCAAATATGACTTCATCAAAATTAAAAATTCTTGCTCTGGGAATAGACAAGTTACAGACTGGGAGAAAATATTTTCGAACTACAAATATCTGAAAAAAAAAAAAAAAAACTACAAATGTCTGACGAAGGACTTAAATCTAGAGTAAAGAATTCTCAAAACTCAACAATAGGGAGACCTTCAAGTTGGCAGAAGAATAAGACGTGGAGATCACCTTCCTACCCACAAATACATCAAAAATACGTCTACATGTGCACCAACTCCTACAGAACACCTACTGAACGCTGGCAGAAGACCTCAGACTTCCCAAAAGGCAAGAAACTCCCCATGTACCCGGGTACAGCAAAAGAAAAACCAGAGACAAAAGAATAGGGACTGGACCTGCACAACTGGGAGGGAGCTGTGAAGGAGGAAAAATTTCCAGACACTAGGAAGCCTCTTCAATGGTGGAGACGGGGGGTGGGGTGGTTGGCAGGGAGGAACCTTCGGAGCCACAGAGGAGAGAGAGTGCAGCAATAGGGGTGCAGAGGGCAAAGCGGAGAGATTCCCACACAGAGGATCAGTGCTGACCAGCACTCACCAGCCCGAGAGGCTTGTCTGCTCACCTGCCGGGACGGGTGGGAGCTGGGAGCTGAGGCTTGCGCTTCGGAGTTCAGACCCCAGGGAGAGGACTGGGGTTGGCTGCGTGAACACAGCCCGAAGGGGGCTAGTGCACCACAGCTAGCCAGGAGGGAGTCCGGGAAAATGTCTAGAACTGCCTAAGAGGCAAGAGACCATTGCTTCGGGGTGCACGAGGACAGGGGATTCAGAATACGGCCTAAACGAGCTTCAGAGACAGGTGCGAGCCGTGGCTATCAGCGCAGACACCAGAGACGGGCATGAGACGCTAAGGCTGCTGCTGCAGCCACCAAGAAACCTGTGTGCAAGCACGGGTCACTATCCACACCTCCCCTCCCGGGAGCCTTTGCAGCCCACCACTGCCAGGGTCCTGCTATCCAGGGAGAACTTCCCCGGGAGAACTTCTTCAGGAGAACACACGGCGCGCCTCAGGCTGTTGCAACGTCATGCTGGTCCCTGCCACCGCAGGCTTGCCCTGCATTCCGTACCCCACTTCCCCCTACCTGAGTGAGCCAGAGCCTCAGAATCAGCTGCACCTTTAACCCCCTCCTGTCTGAGCAGGGAACAGATGCCCTCAGGTGACCTACATGCAGAGGCAGGGCCAAATCCAAAGCTGAACCCCAGGAGCTGTGTGAACAAAGAAGAGAAAGGGAAGTCTCTCCCAGCAGCCTCAGGAGCAGTGGATTAAGTCTCCACAATCAACTTGATGTACCCTGCATCTCTGGAATACCTGAATAGACAATGAATCATCCCAAAATTGAGGTGGTGGACTTTGGGAGCAACAATATATATATATTTTTTCCTTTTCTCTTTTTGTGACTGTGTATGTGTATGCTACTTTGTGTGATTTTGTCTGCATAGCTTTGCTTTTACCATTTGACCTAGGGTTCTCTCTGTCCGTTTTTTGTTTTATTTTTCAATTTTGTTAATTACTTTTAACTTTTTAAAATTTTTAATAATTATTTTTTACTTTTTATTTTAATAACTTTATTTTATTTTATTTTTTCAGAGTAATGATAGTAAAGATGATCCAAAATCTTGGAAATAGAATGGCGAAAATACAAGAAACGTTTAAACAAGACCTAGAAGAACTAAAGAGCAAACAAACAATGATGAACAACACAATAAATGAAATTAAAAATTCTCTAGAAGGAATCAATAGCAGAATAACTGAGGCAGAAGAACGGATAAGTGACCTGGAAGATAAAATAGTAGAAATAACTACTGCAGAGCAGAATAAAGAAAAAAAATGAAAAGAATTGAGGACAGTCTCAGAGACCTCTGGGATAACATTAAATGCACCAACATTCGAATTATAGGGGTCCCAGAAAAAGAAGAGAAAAAGAAATGGACTGAGAAAATATTTGAAGAGATTATAGTTGAAAACTTCCCTCATATGGGAAAAGAAATAGTCAATCAAGTCCAGGAAGTGCAGAGAGTTCCATATAGGATAAATCCAAGGAGAAACGTGCCAAGACACATAATAATCAAACTATCAAAAATTAAATACAAAGAAAAAATATTGAAAGCAGCAAGGGAAAAGCAACAAATAACATACAAGGGAATCCCCATAAGGTTAACAGCTGATCTTTCAGCAGAAACTCTGCAAGCCAGAAGGGAGTGGCAGGACATATTTAAAGTGATGAAAGGGAAAAACCTACAACCAAGATTACTCTACCCAGCAAGGATCTCATTCAGATTTGACAGAGAAATTAAAAACTTTACAGACAAGCAAAAGATAAGAGAATTCAGCACCACCAAACCAGCTTTACAAGAAATGCTAAAGGAACTTCTCTAGGCAGGAAACACAAGAGAAGGAAAAGACCTACAATAACCCAAAACAATTAAGAAAATGGTAATAGGAACATACATATCAATAATTACCTTAAATGTAAATGGATTAAATGCTCCAACCAAAAGACATAGACTGGCTGAATGGATACAAAAACAAGACCTGTATATATGCTGTCTACAAGAGACCCACTTCAGACCTAGGGACACATACAGACTGAAAGTGAGGAGATGGAAAACGATATTCCATGCAAATGGAAATCAAAAGAAAGCTGGAGTAGCAACTCTCATATCAGACAAAATAGACTTTAAAATAAAGACTATTACAAGAGACAAAGAAGAACACTACAGAACGATCAAGGGATCAATCCAAACAGACAATATAACAATTGTAAATATGTATGCACCCAACATAGGAGCACCTCAATACATAAGGCAAATGCTAACAGCCATAAAAGAGGAAATCGACAGTAACACAAACATAGTAGGGGACTTTAACACCCCACTTTCACCAATGGACAGATCATCCAAAATGAAAATAAATAAGGAAACACAAGCTTTAACTGATACATTAAACGAGATGGACTTAATTGATATTTATAGGACATTCCATCCAAAAACAACATAATACACTTTCTTCTCAAGTGCTCATGGAACATTCTCCAGGATAGATCATATCTTGGGTCACAAATCAAGCCTTGGGAAATTTACAAAAATTGAAACTGTATCAAGTATCTTTTCCAACCACAACGCTATGAGACTAGATTTCAATTAGAGGAAAAAAATCTGTAAAAAATACAAACACATGGAGGGTAAACAATACACTACTTAATACCCAAGAAATGACTGAAGAAATCAAAGAGGAAATCAAAAAATACCTAGAAACAAATGACAATGAAAACACAACGACCCAAAACCTATGGGATGCAGCAAAAGCAGTTCTAAGAGGAAAGTTTATAGCTATACAGGCCTACCTTAAGAAACAAGAAACATCTCAAATAAACAACCTTACCTTACTTCTAAAGCAATTAGAGAAAGAAGAACAAAAAAACCCCAAAGTTCACAGAAGGAAAGAAATCATATAGATCACGTAAGAAATAAATGAAAAAGAAGGAAACAATAGCAAAGATCAATAAAACTAAAAGCTGGTTCTTTGAAAAGATAAAGAAAATTGATAAACCATTAGCCAGACTCATCAAGAAAAAAAGAGAGAAGACTCAAATCAACAGGATTAGAGATGAAAAAGGAGAAGTAACAACTGACCCTGCAGAAATACAAGGAATCATGAGGGATTACTACAAGCAACTATATGCCATTAAAATGGACAACCTGGAAGAAATGGACACATTCTTAGAAAAGTACAACCTTCCGAGACTCAACCAGGAAGAAATAGAAAATATAAACAGACCAATGACAAGCGCTGAAACTGAGACTGTGATTAAAAATCTTCCAATAAACAGAAGTCCAGGACCAGATGGCTTCACGGGCAAATTCTAACAAACATTTAGAGAAGAGCTAACACCCATCCTTCTCAAACTCTTCCAAAATATAGCAGAGGGAGGAACACTCCCAAAGTCATTCTACGAGGCCACCATCACCCTGATACCAAAACCAGACAAAGATGTCACAAAGAAAGAAAACTACAGGCCAATATCACTGATGAATATAGATGCAAAAATCCTCAGCAAAATACTAGCACACAGAATCCAACAGCATATTAAAAGGATCATACATTATGATGAAGTGGGGTTTATCCCGGGAATGCAAGGATTCTTCAATATACGCAAATCAATCAGTGTGATACACCATATTAACAAATTGAAGGATAAAAACAATATGATCATCTCAATAGATGCAGAAAAAGCTTTCAACAAAATTCAACACCCATTTATGATAAAAACTCTCCAGAAAGTAGGCATAGAGGGAACTTACCTAACATAATAAAGGCCATATATGACAAACCCACAGCCAACATCATTCTCAATGGTGAAAAACTGAAACCATTTCCACTAAGATCAGGAACAAGACAAGGTTGCCCACTCTCACCACTATTATTCAACATAGTTTGGAAGTTTTAGCCACAGCAATCAGAGAAGAAAAAGTAATGAAAGGAATCTAAATCGGAAAAGAAGAAGTAAAGGTGTCACTGTTTGCAGATGTTATGATACTGTACATAGAGAATCCTAAAGATGCTACTAGAAAACTACTAGAGCTAATCAATGAATTTGGTAAAGTAGCAGGATACAAAAATAATGCACAGAAATCTCTTGTATTGCTATACACTAATGATGAAAAATCTGAAAGAGAAATTAAGGAAACACTCCCATTTACCACTGCAACAGAAAGAATAAAATACCTAGGAATAAGCCTACCTAAGGAGACAAAACACCTGTATGCAGAAAACTATAAGACACCGATGAAAGAAATTAAAGATGATACAAACAGATGGAGAGATACACCATGTTTTTGGATTGAAAGAATCAACATTGTTAAAAATGACTATACTACCCAAAGCAATATACAGATTCAATGCAATCCCTATCAAACTACCAATGGCATTTTTCACAGAACTAGAACAAAAAATTCCACAATTTGTGTGGGAACACAAAAGACCCCGAAGAGCCAAAGCAATCTTGAGAAAGAAAAATGGAGCTGGAGGAATCAGCTCCCTGACTTCACACTACACTACAAAGCTACAGTAATCAAGACAACATGGTACTGGCACAAAAACAGAAATATAGATCAATGGAACAGGATAGAAAGCCCAGAGATAAACCCACACACATATGGTCACCTTATTTTTGATAAAGGAGGCAAGAATATACAGTGGAGAAAAGACAGCCTCTTCAATAAGTGGTGGTGGGAAAACTGGACAGCTACCTGTAAGAGAATGAAGTTTGAACACTTCCTAAGCACCATACACACACATAAACTCAAAATGATTAAAGACCTAAATGTAAGGCCAAACACTATAAAACTCTTAGAGGAAAACTTAGGCAGAACACTCTATGACATAAATCACAGCAAGATGCTTTTTGACCCACCTCCTAGAGAAATGGAAATAAAAACAAAAATTAAAAAATGGGACCTAATGAAACTTAAAAGCTTTTGCACAGCAAAGGAAACCATAAACAAAATGAAAAGACAACCCTCAGAATGGGAAAAAATATTTGCAAATGAAGCAACTGACAAAGGATTCATCTCCAAAAGTTACAAGCAACTCATGCAGCTCAATATCAAAAAAACAAACAACCCAATCCCAAAATGGGCAGAAGACCTAAATAGACATTTCTCCAAAGAAGATATACAGATTGCCAACAAACACATGAAAGAATGCTCAACATCACTAATCATTAGAGAAATGCAATTCAAAACTACAATGAGGTGTCACCTCACACCGGTCACAATGGCCATCATCAAAAAATCTATAAACAATAAATGCTGGAGGGGGTGTGGAGAAAAGGGAACCCTCTTGCACTGTTGGTGGGAATGTAAATTGATACAGCCACTATGGAGAACAGTATGGAGGTTCCTTAAGAAACTAATAATAGAACTACCATACGACCCAGCAATCCCACTACTGGGCATATACCCTGAGAAAACCATAATTCAAAAAGAGTCATGTACCACAATGTTCATTGCAGCTCTATTTACAATAGCCAGGACATGGAAGCAACCAAAGTGTCCATCGACAGATGAATGGATAAAGAAGAAGTGGCACATATATACAATGGAATATTACTCAGCCATAAAAAGAAACGAAATTGAGTTTTTTGCAGTGAGGTGGATGGAGCTAGAGTCTGTCATACAGAGTGAAGTCAGTCAGAAAGAGAAAAACAAATACCGTATGCTAACACATATATATGGAATCTAAAAAAAAAAAAAAATGTTATGTAGAACCTAGGGGCAGGACAGGAATAAAGACGCAGATGTAGGGAATGAACTTGAGGACAGGGGGAGTGGGAAGAGTAAGCTGCGATGAAGTGAGTGACATGGACTTATATATACTACTATATGTAAAATAGATAGCTAGTGGGAAGCACCTGCATAGCACAGGGAGATCAGCTCAGTGCTTTGTGACTGCCTAGAGGGGTAGGATAGGGCGGGTGGGAAGGAGATGCAAGAGGGAGGATATATGGGGATATTTGTATATGTATAGCTGGTTCACTTTGTTATAGAGCAGAAACTAACACACCATTGTAAAGCAATTATAGTGCAGTAAAGATTAAAAAAAAAATCAACAATAACACAACAACAACAAAGCAATCTTCTGTGAGTGACATTCATATCCTGGGAAATTACAAAATAAGCCTAGCAGCCATGGCTGCTATAAGCAAAAGTTGTCATGATTATGTGTTTTTCAGAATATGGGACAGAGGAAGGGGTAAGTTTTATTCTTTAACACTGGCCCTTAATTTCCTGTTAAAAGTTTTGCCTAAAGTAATTGCTTCTCAAAATTATGCAGGATTCTACCAGGTGGAACAACTTCATTTAGATGGTCCCAAAGTGAAAACAGTTTTAAGAAATCAATAGCCACATGAGAAAGCCTCTGAGTATCCTCATAACTTAAAACCAAACAGAAGGGATGAGTACTAGAAAACATTTTGAAAGAGCCCTTTTCTATCTATGTTCAAAAGGGTTCATGAAATAAATGGGCGCAGGAGTTGCTATTTTTAATTCCCACATTCCTGTGCAGATAACTGCATTTGGTATTAACACAAAATTTATATGAGTCACTTAATGTAACATAACAGAATAAAAATGAGTTTTTTCTTGCCTATCAGACAAGGTTTCATCAAATAGATGATTGTTTTAAAAAAAAACCTTTTGGCTTACCTTTTAATTTTTTAAAATACAAATACATATTTGATTTTTTTCCTACTCACTATGGAATGGTGAGCACTGCAAAGATTTCCTCTCCACAGTCCAGTCCTCAATTTCCTTCTTTTCTCTTAAGCACACATGGTCCACAAAACCAGTCTTGACATCAACCCCTTCCAACAATTCCTGCCATTCTGTTTTCCTTCCTCCTAGGATATCATCATTGAGAATAAGTGAAAAGAAGGTGGTGCCCTCCTGCCTCCTTGTACTCATGGTTTAAGGAGAGAGAATGTCATTCTCTGTTAATGCTAACCCTAGCACAAGGAACCCAGAGCCGTTAGTAGAGGGGTATTGGAGACTTCCCTTGGCTTGTGCCCCACCCCTCTCCAGAAGCTGGAAAAATATACCATTTACCTACCTGAACCTACTTAAAGCACTCTGCGTATTTGGGGATGAGATTTAATAAAAGAGAATAAATGTAAAAAATATAAATGAAGTTTGCATTTTCCTACAATGTCTTCTCAGGTCACTACTATTCAAACTGAGGGTGCAAAATATCTTCCTGTTGTCTTGACATGTTTCTTTGGCTTAGGACCCAGTTTTTTTTCTGGAAATTAATCTCCACTGTATGCTCCCTATTTTAGACACTGGTCCACTATATGATGCAGTTTTTCCCATAACCGGGATTCACAGGACCAGGAATCAAGGGGTGGAAATGGGAGTGGTACCACTCATCATTACTCCTACTGACTCACTAGCAAAATTTTTGCTTCCTATCCCTGTGACCCTATACTTTGCTGTCCTGGAGTTCTTAGCATCAAAGGAAGTAATGCTTCCACCAGGAGACACAACAATAATTCTATTGAAGTGGAAATTAAGACGCCCACCTAGCCACTTTGGGCTCTGCATGCCTTTGAATCAATAAGCCAGGAAAGCAGTTACTGTACTCATTTGGGTAATCGATTCTGACTACCAAGGGGAAATCGGACTATGACTTCACAGTGGGTTTATGGAAGAGTATCCCTTCCCAGGGATATGCCCCAGGAGATCCCTTAGGGCATCCCTTATTTACTAAGCTCTGTGATTAAAATTGATGGAAAGTCAATGGAAAAATCCAACCCAGGCAGCAGTACTAATGGCCCAGACCCTTCTGGAATGAAGGTTTGGGTCATCTTACAAGGTAGAGAACTATAACCATCTGAGATATTTGCTGAGGGCAAAAGGAATACAGAATGGGTAGTGGAAGAAAGTAATTATGAATACCAGCTATGACCATGTGACTATTTACAGAAGCAAGAACTATAATTATCATGAGTACTTCCTCCTTACTTTGTTATGAATGTATATGTGTGTGTATATAAAGTTGACAAGGAGTGGACTTATGATAGTTAATTTTATATGTCAAGTTGCCTGGTCCACAGTGCTAGACATGTGGTCAAATATTCTGGATTTTTGTATGAAGGTGGTCTTGGATGAAATTAACATTTAAATCAGTGGACTTTGCACAAAGCAGATTGCCCTCCATGATGTGGGTGGGCTTCATTAATAAGTTAAAGACTTAAATATAACAAAAGACTGACTTTCCCCAAGCAAAGGAGAATTTTGCCAGCAGACAGCCTTTGGATTTGAATTGCAATACTGGCTTTTCCTGGTTCCAGCCTGCCAGCCCACCTTGCAGATTTTAAACTTGCCATTCTCCATAACTGCATGAGTCAATTCCTCAAAACAAATTACATATATATATATACGCATTCATATATATATATATATATATATCTCCTATGTCCTATTGGTTCTGTTGTCTGGAGAACGCTGGCTAATATACCAGGTCAGGTTTGGGCTATTTCATATAAAGTTACTACAAACATCCATGTATAGGTTTTTGTATGAACAAAGCTTTCATTTCTATAGAATAAATACCCATAAATGTGATGGCTGGGCAATGCAGTTGTAACAGGGAAGAGCTAAATAGGACTCCATGTTCGATCTGTTTCTTTGACTTTAACCTTTGCTTTTCATTGCTTTTGGGAACCCTGTCCCTCTGCCTGAATGTTAAACTAAAGTGCCTTTGTTCAGCTCACAGGGAGACAATCTGACCCTGCCCGCCTGTGGATGGCTGCAGAAAAGAAGAAATTAACACATCCCCTCCCTGAGGCTGGCCATTCCAGGAGATGTTTTGCAAGACTGATGGCCCTTTTTACTTTACTTCCTCACCGCCTCTCCCTCTCTGATTCTGTTAAAGAAACTGGCATCCAGACCCCCATAAGATGGTTCTTCAGAGACACTAGTCTGCCATCTTCTCGGTCTGCCGGCTTTCCGAATAAAGTCGTATTCCTTGCCTCAGCACCTCGTCTCCGATTCATTGGCCTGTTGTATGGCGAGCAGAGCGAGCTTGGACTCAGTAACACAGTAAGTGTGTTTAACTTGGTTAAAAAAAACCCTGCAAAAATGGTTTCTAAAGTGGCTAATACCGTTTTACAGTCTCACCAACAAAGTCAGAGATCAAGTTGGTCTGTATCTTCTTCAGGACTTGGTATTGTTGGTATTTTTTATCTTAGCCATTCTAATAGGCATGTAGTGGTAATATTTTTTTTAAGTTCTATTCTCTCCCTGATCACATTTAAATTATCATTTTTTTTGTTTTTTCTGTCTCCAAAATCTGCACCTGTGGTCTTTTCAGAAAGCATGGGCTGATGGGAACACGGTGATTGGGGTTTGATGGGGCACATAACTCTTTTCCAGACCAGTTATCTGAAAAAGCAAATCCTAGTAATCACAATTTTATAAGGAATTTCTGAAACACAGGTCTATTTATTGCTTCATAAAAAATTACCCTAAAACTTAGTGGCTAAAAGCAACAATATTTATTGGTGCCAGTTTCTGTGTGTTAGGAGTTTGAGCACAGCTTAACTGGGTTCTCTTGACAGTGGGTCTCTGAGAAGACTGCAGTCACATGAAGGCTTGACTCAGAAGGATGAGAAGCTCACTCGGGTAGCTGGTAGGATTCAGTTCTTTGCAGGATGTTGAACTGAGGGCTTCAGTTCCTTGCTCGCTATTGGCTAGAGGCTGCCCTTAGTTCCTTGCCATGTGGGTCTCTGCAGTATGGCAACCTCCTTCAGCTCACACACACACAGAGGGGATTACACAAGAACATAACAGGCCATGGAGCTCATTAGGAAGCATTTCAGGACCTGCCTACCACAGCAGGTGTTTAGGTTTGACAATCTGGATGAAGCAGAGGCTGCTGGAGAATTTGCCTTTGGAGACTTCTTTCAAGGTAAGCATAGATTTTACTTAGAATAATTATTTATTTGTGGTGGTTTGGGGAAAAAGACAGATGGAGCTTATGGGCTACAACATTGCACATACCTCTTGGCATTACCACTGCAAGATATAAGCAAGAGGAGCCAAGAGCGGGGGCCATCACTTAGATGCTTAACAGATGAATTTAAGGAAATCGTTAATTCTCACCACTACACGTGAGATCAAGAGGCTGGGACAGCATAATTCGTCTTCCACAGCAAAGAAAATAAAACCATTATCAGAAATTCACAAATTTAGAAGGCCAAGTGAGTCCAGTCTATGGCCCTTTCTCAGATTTGAACTGTAGAAATATTGTTGGCAGGTGGAAGCAGGCAGCAAAGGATTAGAGACAAGGCTTGTGCTCTGCAAATCTATCACACAAATGGCCTTGAGAAGCCTCCTAAAGAATTAAACTAGAAGTTAAGGAATAGTTTTCAAAACATGTATTTGTACAGTATATTCATATTACTAAAAGGAAACACCAGAATCTGATAATATTAGTTATGGCCAGAGAGGAGTAGGGGGTCTGTACTGGGAGAGAGACTTGCTTGTTTCAGTATAGCCGTTTATACTGTTTCAGTATGATCCCATGGACATGTATTTCTCTTTCAGTTTAAAAAGAGTCTTTAAAAACCCTTTTAAATCATCTTGCAAGCAAAGATAAAGAAAATGGAAATGGAAAATTATCTATAAAGTAGTAAAAATGAGAATACTCTTTATCAAAAAAATTATGAGGGATAGTAAATCTGTATTCAAAAGAAAATAACTCAAAGTGTTTTATTTCAAATGGACTGAAAATAAACTAAACATGCTACTAAACAAATAGAAAACAAAAGCAATAAACCTAAAGAGAATAGGAGGAAAGAATTCACAAAATTAATGAAAGAAAAACGACTAAAAAAGAGATAAAAACAAAGTTGATGCTTAAATTTAATTAATTAACCCTGGGAAACCTAATTAAGGGCAAAACCCTAGTTAAGGGCAAAACCTAACGAAAACATGCAACATTAGGAATTGGCAAAGAGAGAAAGACATTTTAAAAATTGTAAAAGAATATGTAAACTATACGGCAATCTTAAGGAAAAGTATGATTTTCTAGCAAAATGTAAATAACCCAGGTTCACTTAAGAAGTAATAGAAAGTTGAATAAACAATTACATGTAAGAGAAATTAGAAACATAGCTCAAGATCTGCCATTTAGAAAGGCACCAGGACCAGAGATTTTTATCACTGACAACTATCTAGCCTCAAAGAACAGATGGTTCCTGTTATTTTAACTATTCACAGAAAAAGATAAGGAGATCCCACAGGTCATATTTATGAAGCCAGGGCAGGCTAAATAATAAAACCAGATAAATATAACTAAAAAGAGAACTCTAGATCAATATTATTTACAAGTAGGAATATAAATATTGTAAGTGAAAATAGAAATTCTAATTATTCAAATCACAGCATATACGGCCAAAGAGGTTTTATTCCAAATATAATGATTAGGAAATAATCGATATAATTCATTACACTGACAGAATAAAGCAGAAAAATATCTGATGTGGCACATGATAACATTTAACAGCTTTTATATAGTAATATGTACTGACAAATGATAAGAAAACTAGGAACTGAGAAAAGCCAATAGACATTTAAAAATACTGAATCTCAAGTGGAAATAAAAAATAATTTTTACCTCTCAAAGTGGAAAAAAGAAATTTGGTGAGAGTGTATGGAAGTGAGCACTCTCGTATATTGCTGGTAGGAATGTGAAGTTTTAAATTTTTGCAAGGTAATTTAATGCATCTGCTCAAAACTGGCCAGAAATGGCCCTATCTGGAATCTTCTCTATACAGTAAAAGCACAAATAAACAGGAATAAATATAGACAAATATGTTGTAGAGACAAAAAAGCAATAAATAATCTCACTGTCCATCAGTAGATAAATGGTTGAATCAACTGTGTAACATCCCTATCTATGGTTAGCTATTAAACAGAATGTATTAAACCTACATCCATTTTATCTGGAGTGACAATTTGTATATATCAATACTATACGAGGTATAATTCATCTATAATAAAAATTAATGTATACAATTCAGTGGTTTTTAGTATATTCTCAAGTTTGGGCAACCATCACCACTATCCATTTCCAGCATATTTTCAACACTCCAAAAGGAAACCCTGCACCCATTAGCAGTCAAAAGTGCTAGAAAACCAACACTCTCAGGAGCAACCCTTAACCAATGACTGCTGGAAGTTGGTATATAAACAGTCCCTTCCGTGGCAAACTCTAAGGCACACATTTACACAATTTTCCGGAGTTCCCCTTCAGGGTTAAGCTCTAGTTATTCACAGTTATACCTCTTGTGATAATGTACCCATTATTGGCCACATTCTTTCCTTTTCTCCTACTACTGATTCCTGGTATCATCTCCTGAGTAAACTCATTGCATTCAAATCTTTGTCTTGAGGTCTGCTTCTGCAAGAACCCAACTAAGAGCATCAGAAATGGTCTTAGGAAGCAGGTTCTCAGAATGGGGTTTTGGAATTGTGTCGTTCATTGTCCAGATGACAGCAGAGACCCTATTATTAATGGTAATTTGGGATGATAATCCCCACATGCTGTAGTATCAATTATTAAGTCTCTTACCTGTGGTCAACTGGGAGGGGATACAGGTGGGAAAAAATGCACTTGTATAGGATGGCTGGTATTTGAAAGATATGGGGGCAGTAATAATTGTAAGGACTCTGAAATTGGGTGGCTACTGTTAGGGACTACTGACAAATTGAAGGAAGAAAATTCTAGCCTCAGGTCAGTCAGTTATCAACTTGAGGCATAGTGTAGAAATAAGAAAACTTATTTGGCAGTGTTTAGAGAGATTTCATCTCCTGCAAACATTGGGACTGAAAATTAGCTCCAGGATCTGTTTGTAACAATTGTAAATTTACAGAAAGAAAGAAAGAAAGAAAGAAAGAAAGAAAGAAAGAAAGAAAGAAAGAAAGAAAGAAAGAAAGAAAGAAAGAAAGAAAGAAAGAAAGAAAGAAAGAAAGAAAGAAAGAAAGAAAGAAAGAAAGAAAGAAAGAAAGAAAGAAAGAAAGAAAGAAAGAAAGGAAGGAAGAAAGAAGGAAAGAAAAGAAAGAAAGAAAGAAAGAAAGAAAGAAAGAAAGAAAAGAAAGAAAGAAAGAAAAGAAAGAAAGAAAGAATGTGTGTGTGTGTGTGAATGCACAGCTCTAGCAAGTCTAATTGTGTTTTTTACTCTGCTGTCCTCAGCAATTCTACTCATGGTCATGGTGCTGAAAGAGAAGGAGTGGGATGCTGAGAACAAGGCTGGGGACATACATCAGAGTAAATGCAACTGAAAAATATTTTTAATTTATTTTTATGGAGATATAATCGACACATAACTTTATGTAAGTTTAAAGTGTACAATGTGTTGATTAGATACATTTATATATTACAGTGTGATTATGAACATAGCATCAGCTAACACATCTATCACATCACATAATTATCATTCCTTTTTGGGGGGGGTGAGAATAATTAAGATCTGGTCTCTTAGCAACTTTGAAGTTTGCAATACAGTCTTGTTATCTATAATCACTAATGTGTGCATTAGATCTCCAGGACTTACTTATCTACTAGTTCCAAGTTTGTACCCTTAAACAACATCTCCCCAGTTCCACCAAAACTGCCCTCCAGTCGCTGGAGACCACCATTCTACTCTCTGTTTTTATGAATTCAACTTCTTTTAGATTCCACACGTGAGTGATACCATCCAGTACTTGTTTTTCTCTGTCTGACTTATCTCACTTAGCATAATGTCCTCAAGTCCCGTCCATGTTTTCACAAATGGCAAGATTTCCTTCTTTCTCATGGCTGAATAATATTCCTGTGTGTGTGTGTTTGTATTCTTTATCTATTCATTCCTTAATGGGCATTTGGGTTGTTTCCATATCCTGGCTATTGTGAATAATGCTGGCATAAACATGGGAGTGCAGGTATCTCTTTGAGATCCTGTTTTCATTTCGTTTGGACATATACCCAGAAATGGGACTGCTAGATCATATGGATGTTCTAAATTGAAGTATAGTTAATTTACAATGTTCTGTTAGTTTCAAGTGTACAGCAAAGTGATTCAGTTATACATTTAAATATTTCTTTTCTGGATTCTTTTCCATTATAGGTTATTACAAGATATTGAGTATAGTTCTCTGTGCTATACAGTAGCTCCTTGTTGTTTATCTATTTTATATATAGGAATGTGTAGATGTTAATCCCAAACTCGTAGTTTATCTCTCCCCTACCCCCGACTTGCTATTCCTTTGGTAACCAAGAGTTTGTTTTCTATGTCTTGTGAGTCTATTTCTATTTTGTAAATATGTTCATTTGTATCATTTTTTTAGATTCCACATGTAAGTGATATCATAGGATATTTGTCTTTCTGTCTGACTTATTTCACTTAATATGATAATCTCTAGGTAATCTCTAGGTCCATCCATGTTGCTGCAAATGGCATTACTTCATTTTTTATGGCTGAGTAATATGCCATTTTATATATATATATATATATATATATATATATATATATATCATATCTTCTTTAATCCATTCATCTGTCAATGGACATTTAGGTTGCTTCCATGTTTTGGCTATTGTAAATAGTGCTGCTATGAACATTAGGGTGCATATACCTTTTCGAATCAGATATATGCCCAGGAGTGGGATTGCTGGATCATATGGTAACTCTATTTTCAGTTTCTTAGGGAACCTCCACACTGTTCTCCATAGTGGCTGCGCCAACTTACATTCCCAACAACAGTGTAGGAGGGTTCCCTTTTCTCCACACCCTCTCCAGTATTTATTATTTGCAGACTTTTTTGATGATGGCCATTCTGACCGATGTGAAGTAATACCTCATTGTAGTTTTGTTTTGTTTTGTTTTGTTTTTGTTGTTGTTATTTTGTTTGTTTTATTTTAACATCTTTATTGGAGTATAATTGCTTTACAATGGTGTGTTAGTTTCTGCTTTATAACAAAGAATCAGCTATACATATACATATATCCCCATATCTCTTCCCTCTTGCATCTCCCTCCCTCCCACCCTCCCTATCCCACCCCTCTAGGTGGTCACAAAGCACAGAGCTGATCTCCCTGTGCTATGTGGCTGCTTCCCACTAGCTATCTATTTTACATTTGGTAGTGTATATATGTCCATGCCACTCCCTCACTTTGTCCGAGCTTGCCCTTCCCCCTCCCCATGTCCTCAAGTCCATTCTCTAGTAGGTCTGCGTCTTTATTCCTGTCCTGCCCCTAGGTTCTTCGTCACCATTTTTTTTTTAGATTCCATATATATGTGTTAGCATACAGTATTTGTTTTTCTCTTTCTGACTTACTTCACTCTGTATGACAGACTCTAGGTCCATCCACCTCACTACAAATAACTCAATTTCGTTTCTTTTTATGGCTAATACTCCATTGTGTATATTTGCCACATCTTCTCTATCCATTCATCTGTCGATGGACACTTAGGTTGTTTCCATGTCCTGGCTATTGTATATAGAGCTGCAATGAACATTGTGGTACATGACTCTTTATGAATTATGGTTTTCTCAGGGTATATGCCCAGTAGTGGGATTGCTGGGTTGTATGGTAGTTCGATTTTTAGTTTTTTAAGGAATGTCCATACTGTTCTCCATAGTGGCTGTATCAATTTACATTCCCACCAACAGTGCAAGAGGGTTCCCTTTTCTCCACGCCCTCTCCAGCATTTATTGTTTGTAGATTTTTTGATGGTGTCCATTCTGACTGGTGTGAGATGATATCTCATTGTAGTTTTGATTTGTATTTCTCTAAAAATTAGTGATATTGAGCATCTTTTCATGTGCCTGTTGGCCATCTGTATGTCTTCTTTGGAGAAATGTCTGTTTAGGTCTTCTGTCCATTTTTTGATTGGGTTGTTTGTTTTTTTGATATTGAGCTGTATGAGCTGTTTGTATATTTTGGAAATTAATCCCTTGTTGGTAGCATCGTTTGCAAATATTTTCTCCCAGTCCGTAGGTTGGCTTTTCATTTTGTTTATCATTTCCTTTGCTTTGCAAAAGATTTTAAGTTTAATTAGATACCATTTGTTTATTTTTGTTTTTATTTCCTTTACTCTAGGAGACAAATCCAAAAAAATAATTCTGCGATGTATGTCAAAGAGTGTTCTGGCTACATTTTCCTCTAGGAGTTTTATAGTATCTGGTCTTACATTTAGGTCTTTAATCCATTTTGAGTTTATTTTTGTATATACTGTTAGAGAATGTTCTAATTTCATTCTTTTACATGTAGCTGTCTAGTTTTCCCAGCACCACTTTTTGAAGAGACTGTCTTGTCTCTATTGTATATTCTTGCCTCCTTTGTTGTAGATTAATTGACCCTACATGCATGGGTTTATTTCTGTGCTTTCTGTTCTGTTCCATTGGTCCATATGTCTGTTCTTGTGCCAGTACCCTACTGTTTTGATAACTGTAGCTTTGTATTATAGTCCAAAGTTAGGGAGCCTTATTCCTCGAGGTCAGTTTTTCTTTCTTAAGATTGTTTTGGCTATTTGGGATCTTTTGTGTTTCCATACAAATTTTTAAATTTTTTGTTCTAGTTCTGTGAAAAATGCCATTGGTAATTTGATAGGGATTGCATTGAATTTGTAGATTGCCTTGGATAATATAGTCATTTTAACAATATTGATTCTTCCAATCCAAGAACATGGTATATCTTTCCAGCTGTTTGTGTCATCTTCAGTTTCTTTCATCAATGATATAGTTTTTGGAGTACAAGTCTTTTGCCTCCTTAGGTAGGTTTATTCCTAGGTATTTTATTCTTTTTGATGTGATGGCAAATAGAATTGTTTCCTGGAAGTTCTGTTTTTAAATTTTGAGGAATCACTGTACTGTTTTCTATACTGGCTGAACCAATTTACATTTCCACCAACAGTGTACAAGTGTTCCCCTTATCTCTGCATCTGTTCTCTCTTGTCTTCTTGATAGCCATTTTTACAGGTGTGAGGTGATATCTCATTGCAGTTTTGGTTTTCATTTCCCTGGTGATTAGTAATGCTGAGTATATTTTCATGTATCTCTTGGCCATCTGTATGTCTTCTTTGGAAAAACGTTTACTCAGGTCCTTTGTCTATTTTTTAATCAGATTGTTTGTTCTTTTTTGTTATTGTGTTGTATGAGTTCTTTATATATGTTGGATATTTGGAGTATCAATTTGTCATTATTTGCAGATGATGTGATCTTATATATAGAAAATTCTAAAAACTCAACCAAAAGTTGTTGGAACTAATAAAGAAATTCAGTAAAGTTGTAGGATATAAAATAAACATACAGAAATCAGTTGCATTTCTAAACATTAACAATAAAATATCTGAAAAAGAAATGAAGAAAGCAATCCCAGTCACAAGAGAGTGAAAAACAATAAAACACTTAGGAATAAATTTAAACTAGGAAGTGGAAGACCTATCCCGTTATCTGGTATGTGGTTTGCAAATATTTTTCTCATATTTTATAGGTTGCCTTTTCATTTTGTTGATTGTTTCTTTTGCCATGCAGAAGCTTTTGAGCTTGATGTAGTCCCACTTGTTGATTTTTTTCTTTTGTTGCCTGTGCTTTTGGTCATATATCAAAAAAAATTAGTGTCCAGACCAATGTAAAAGAGCTTATTCTCTGTGTCTTCTTCTAGGAGTTTTATGTTATCATGTCTTATGTTTAAGTCTGATCCATTTCAAGTTCATTTTTGCTAATGGGGTAAGGTAGGGATCAAATTTCATTGTTCTGCATGTGGTTATCCAGTTTTCCCAAGGCTATTTGTTGAAGAGACTATCTTTTCTCCACTAAGTGTTCTTGGCTCCCATGTCAAATGTTAGTTAACCATATAAGTGGAGGTTTAATTTTTGAGCTCTCTATTCTGTTCCTTTGCTCTATGTGTCTATTTTTCTGCCAGTACCATACTGTTTTAATTATTATAGTTTTGTAGAATAGTTTGAAATCAGCAAGTGTGATGCCTCTGGCTTTGTTCTTTCTCAGGACTGCTTTGGCTATTCAGGGTCTTTTGTGGTTACACACAAATTTTAGAATTGTTTTTTCTATTTCTGTGTAAAATGCCCTTGGAATTTTTATAGGGATTGCAATGAATCTATAGCTGACTTCGGGTAGTATGGACATTTTAATAATATCAATTCTTTTTATCCATGAACACAAGATATCTTTCCATTTGTCTGTTTCTTCTTCAGTTTTTTCATCAAGTAATTTTGTACAGATCTTTCACTTCCTATATTAAACTTATTCCTAAGTATTTTATTGTTTTTGATGCTCTTGTGACTGGGGTTGTTTCTTTCTTTTTCAGATATTTTATTGTTAGTGTATAGAAATGCATCCGATTGCTGTATGTTTATTTTATATCCTACAACTTTACTGAATTTGTTGATTTTTCCAACAGTTTTTAGTTGAATCTTTGGAATTTTCTGTATATAAGATCACATCAACTGAAAATAATGACAGTTTTACTTCTTCCTTTCTGATTTGGATGCCTTTTATTTCTTTGTCTTGCCTATTTGCTCTAGCTAGGACTTCCAGTACTATGTTGAATAAGAGTGGTGAGAGTGGGCATCCTTGTCTTGTTCCTGATCTTAGAGGAAAAGCTTTTAAGTTTTTGCCATTGAATATAATGTTAAGGTGGGTTTGTCACATATGACCTTTACTATACTGAGGTATGTTCCTTCTATACCCAATTTGTTGAGGGTTTTAATCATAAAAGAATGTTGTGTTTTGTCAAATGCATTTTCTGCAAAATTGAGATGATAATATAATTTTTCTTTGAATGGTAAAATTAATATTAATCACATTTATTGATTTGTGTACATTGAACCATTCTTACATCCCACTTGGTCATGGTGTATAATCCTTTTAATGTGTTGCTGAATTCAATTTGCTACATTTTGTTGAAAATATTTGCATCTATATTCATCAGGGATATTGGTCTATAATTTTCTTTTATTGTAGTGTCCTTTTCTGGCTTTGGTATCAAGGTAATGCTGACCATATTTGAGAATTTTGAAACTTCAGACTCTTCAGAACTGTCTGTGTTGGCAAAAGAGGCCCACTCCTTCATGCAAGAGTATAGCAGCCCTCCTTTGGCTAGAGACTAGGCAAAGACTTTACCTAAGACAAATGCCTCTTAAAATGATGCTTGCCTTCCTCAAGTTTTTATCCTTCACCCACCATTACTTTTAGATCAATAAGTATAGTCAAGTTGCCACATGGCTCAGCCATGGAAGCACTGCCTAGCCTTCAGAAGTAAAGAGGTATTTCACAGAAGAGCTACAGAAAAGCTAAAATAGTATCAGCAAGAACTGGGAGAACACTCCTGGAAATGGATCTTGACAGTGCTGAACAGAGTATAGGGCTGGGTATGGAGTTTGTTGATATGGGACACTCTCCTATGATACATAATTTAACATCCTTCCAAGGACACCTGAGATTGGTCTTAACATGTTGCTGGAATGACTCCATGAAGCTTGGGGGGGAAATGGTAGCCTATTACAAAATAGGTGGAGGTGCCATAATTACCCTAGCAAAGTATTGAGGAAGAGGTCAAGTGGTTCAAAGTGTGGGCATGCTAGACTAGATTTATTATACAAGACCATGGAACTCAACAGCTGACTATGTTGCCCAAGAGGGTCTAGAGGACACTCCCTTCACTAAAACAATAATAATTCTAGTGAAGGGGTCACTAGAAGCATTAAGAAGCTCAGCGGTGACTGTCTCCTGTAGGCTGGGGTTGCTACTATAGAAATGGACTCCCTAATGACAATCAAGATGAAAGGATCCTGAAATATCAGAAGCCAAGTGACAGCATGCAAGACAATGATAGGCAAGGTGGACATAATTGCCATACTGCAAAGCCAGTGTTCCTAGGGGTGAAATAGATGGATAGGTAACCAACTAGGGTATTTCTTGATCTATATAATCAAAAATGTTATGGTTGGATAAGGAAAAGATTGATATCAGCTTCTGCAATTTAAAAAATCATAATCCCTTACACTGTTTCCAGACTTGAACCTGTTCTCAGACCTAGAGTCCATTGATGGAGGATTGCCTTGAGGAAGAGCCCTGCAACACCTTAGAGATACAGTAGTGGTTTTCCCACTTATTCACCCAAAGGGTCCTACAGTTGCAGAGTAATTTCACACTGTAAAAAAGGGAATACAGTACTCTTTCTTCAGATACAGCATCTGAACTGACGCTGGTACCAGGGACCCCAAACATTATCATGACCCCCTATTAAAGTGGATTATACAGAGGTCAGATAATAAGTTGAGTTCTGGTCCAAGACTGCGCCACAGTGGGTTCAGTAGGTCCAGGCATCTACTATGTGGTCATTTTCCTAGTCCCACTGAGGGCATCATCAAAATGGATGTAATTTTCAGCTTGACAGAATCATTAGATTGGTTTCTTGACCTGTTGGGAGAGTCATAATGGTAGGAATGGCCAAATGGAAATCTCTGAAGCTGCCTTGGCCTCCTGCCTGAGCCAAGATAGTAAATCAGAAACAATGCTGCATCTTAAATCTAATGGCAGAAATTAGGCCAATATCAAAAATTTAAAGGTGCCAAGATGGCAGTCATCCATTATTCCATTCAATTCACCAGTCTGGACCTTGCAAAAATCATGACCGTTGATGGTGGACTGCACAACTCAACTAAGAGGAAGCTCCAATTATAGTTTCTGTACTGGATTGGTCTCTTTACCAGACTGATCAGCAGTGCCCCAGGCCGATGATATGCAGCTCTTGTTATGGCAAACTCATTCTTTTCAATCCCGTCGGGAAAGAAGATCAAAGCAGTATGCAAATGAACATTTACTTGGAACAGACAGAAAAACACATTCATGGTTTTGCACCAGGGTTATATTAATTCTCCCACTATTTGTCGTAATACAGTCCAAAGGGATCTTGATTGCACACTTGTGCAGAACATAACTTGTTCCACTATATTCATAATGCCATGTTAATTGGACCAGGTGAACAGGGAGTGGCAAGTACTCTGAATACCAGACACATATACTCCAGAGAACAGATAACAACCCTACAAAGACTCAAGGGCCTATCCCATAAGTGAAAATTTTAGAAATCTAATGGTTTGAAGCATTCCAGAACATCCCCTCAAAGATGTGTAAGATAAATCCTTGCACTTCTTCCCATGGAGACAAAGAGCACAGCACTAGGTAGGCTGCTTCAGACTTTGGAGACAGTCTATGTTTCACTTAAGAATACTTTCTGACACATTTATTGGGTGCCACAGAAGGCCTGGTACAAGAGAGAGCTCTGCAACAAATTCACAATGATATAAACAACACTCCCACTTGAACCCAGCATATCCCACAGTTTACTCAGGATACCACAGAGTATCCTGCGTAAACAAGAATTCCATGAGGGCTTTCTGACAAGCCCCAGTGGGACACAGTGCAGACCTCTAGGTTTCTGGAGAAAGACCACACTGTCTGCAAAAAGCAGCTCCAGGCAGACTACTGAGTGCCTGACCATAGCACATCAAGGGACTATGTGACCAGAACAGAGCTATTCACTACAACCTGGGTGTTGTCAGACCCACAGAGTCATATGTTAGGGTAGAATCCTGTTTTACAATAGAGTCACCTGTCTATGAAGGCAAATTCATCAGTTTACCTGGGCAATTTGATTGTTTTCTAGGTGTCACAAAAAAGTAACTGCCAAGGAACTTTTACAAACTGTGGTCTTTTCACATTTATTTTTATAAAGACAATTGTTTGACATATAATTTGTATGCAAATGATTCCTTAAAAATAGTTTGTCCATTTTCTATTAATGATTTCTGTCTTTCTCTGAAACTTCTTCCCTACCTTAAAATTATATATTTTACAAAATCCTCCTATATTCAATCTAATACTGGTTGTATAGTTTTGTTCTTTCATGTTGATTTTAGTCTATCCTGAATTTATTTTATGTGTAGTATGACATAGGGATCTATTATTTTTCTAAATTAATGGCAAATTTTTCTATTACTTAACCTTTCCTTTCCCCAGTGATATGAAGTATTGCCTTCATAATATACTTATTTCTCAAATATACGTGGTTCTGTTTATGAATTCTCTATTAGGTGCAATTGACTTCTTGTACTAATAGCACTCTTTAATTATTGTGGCTTTATATTACCTCTTGATATCTAGTAAGATATATCCCCTTTAGTTTTCTTTTTGTGTGTGTGTGTGTGTTGTATTTTTTTGAAGCCTGTTATTATGCATTCTCTTCCAGATAAAAATTTAATTGAAATGTTTATTGAGATAATTGCAGATTGACATGCAATTGTAAGAAACAATACAGAGAACTCATGTGTATTTTACCCAGTTTCTCCCTAATAGCAGCATTTGTAAAAGTATAATATGTCTATCAAAACCAATATATTGATATTGATACAATCCACCAATCTTCTCAGATTTCCGCAATTTTACTTGTATTCATTTGTGTGTTTACATGTGTTTAGTGCTATACAATTTTGTCACATGTGTAGGTTCATGTACTCACCACCACATTCAAGATAGTGGATAGTTCCGTCATTAAAATAACTCCTAATGTTGCCCTTTTATAGCCATACTACGTCCCTCCAACCTGCATGCCTTACCCCGGCCGCTATTAACTGTCCTCTGTTTCTAAAATGTTGTCATTTCAAAAGTGTTATATCAATGGAATCATGCAAATGTAACCTTTGGAACTGGAATTTGTAACGTTTTTCACTCAGTATAATTCCCTGTAAATTCATTCAATTTGTATGTATCAATACATACAATAAAAAGCATTTTATTGCTGAGTGGCGTTTCATGGAATGGATGTACCACAGTTTGTTAAACTATTCATCTGTTGAAGGACATCTGGGCTGATCCCAATTTTGGGGTATTACAAGTAAACCTGCTATGAACACTTGTGTACAGATATTTGTGTAAACATAAATTTCCATTCCTCGGAATAAACGCCCAAGACTGCAATTGCTGGCTTGTATGGTAATTATGTGTTTAGCTTTTTCAGAACTGACAAACTATTTTCCAGAGTGGCTGTACCAATTTACATTTTCACCAGCAATGTATGCGTGATCTAGTTTCTCCACATTCTTGACAGCATTTTGTTTTGTTACCATTTTATTTTAGCAATTCTGATAGGTGTGTAGTGATAGCTCATTGTGGTTATAATCTGCATTTTCCTGATGACTGATGACGTGAAACAACTTTTATGTCCTTATTTGCCATCTGCACATTCTCTCCAGTGAAATACCTCTTCATGTATTTTGCCCATTTTCTAATTGGATTGTTTGGGTGTTTTGTTTGTTTGCTTGCTAGAGTTCCTTATGTATTATAGATCTAGTCCTTTGTTGGGTATATGTTTGTAAATATTTTCTTCAGGTCTGTACATTATCTTTTCATCCTCTCCACGTGGGCTTTCTCAGAGCAAAAGTTAAGTTTCAAAAAGTCCAATTTATCAAAATTTTTTGTTTATGGATCATTCTTTTGATGGCAATTCTAAGAGCTCTGCATAGCCCTAGGTCCCAAGGATTTTCTCTTATTTGAAAAAAACTTTTATGGTTTTGTGTTTTATTTTTTAAATTGGTGACCTTTTTTGAGTTAATTCTTACATAAGGTGTGACAGTTACACCAAGGCTCATTTTTTTTTTTTTTTTTTTGCCTGGGGATATCCATTTGTTGAAAACACAATTGTTTATTGGGTTGTTTCTGCATTTCTTTCCAAATTTACTTGAGCATATTTGTGTGGGTCTACTTCTGAATTCTCTATTCTGTTTCATTGATCTATGTGTCTTTTCCTCTGCGAATGGCACACCATATTGATTACTGTAGTTATATATTGAGCTTCAATATCAAGTGAAGTGATTTATTCAACTTTATTCTTCTTAATCAAGATTGCTTTATCTATTTTATGGCTGAGACTTTCCATATAATTTTAGAATAACTCTGCTATATCTACAGAAAATCTTAATGAGATTTTCATAGGAGTTACATTAAGTCTATAGATCAATTTTGGGAGAAATGATATATTTATTGTTTTTAGTTTTCCAGCCCATGACAAGGTATGCCTCTCCAATTACTTAGATATACTTTGATTTCTTTCATCAGAATTCTGTAGTAATCAAGATCCTGTATATTTTTTGTTAAATGTACACCTAGGTATTTCATTTTCTTCAGAACAATTGAAATGGAATGGTATTTTAAATTTTGGTTTCCATGTGTTCATTGCTAGTATGTAGGAACAGGATCAATTTTTGTATGTTGGTCCTGTGTCCTGCAACTTTGATGAATTTACTTATTCATTCTGGGAAGGTTTGGGATGGTTTTATTTTATTTTTTTTCTGGTAGGTTCCCTGGATTCTCTACATAGATAAGCATATCATCGGCAAATAGAGACAGTTTTATTTTTTCCTTTGTAATCCTTTATTTCCTTTTCTTGACTTATTGCAGCGGCTAGAATTTCCAGTACTGTGTTGAGTAATGGTTGTTAGAGTGGATGGACAGTCTTGCTTTGTTCCTGATCTTAATGGGAGAGTCTTTCACCATTAAGTATGATGATAGTTGTTAAGTTTTTTGGTAGACATTCTTTATCAAGTTAGGGTTAATTCACCTCTAGTCCTTACTTGGTGAGAATTTTTATACTGAATAAGTATTGGATTTTGTTAAATGCTTTTTTGGAAGAAGGGGCATCATCTGATATGATCCTAGAAATTTTCTCCTTTAGTTTGTTAATATGGTGAATTACACTGATTAATTTTCAGATGTTCAAACAGCCTTGCATACGTGGAGTAAATCCCACTTGGTCATGGTGTATAATAGTTTTTATACATTATGGGATTTGGCTTGCTAATATTTTGTTGAAGATTTTTGTGCTAAATTCATGAGAGATGTTGGTCTGTAACTTTCTTATTTTATTTCTATCTTTGCCTGGTTTTAGTGTCAGAGTAAGATTGGCTTCATAAAACAAGTTTGGAAGTGTTCCCTCCTCTTCTATTTTCTGGAAAAAAATTTGTAAAATTGGTGTTAATTGTTTAAATGTTTGGTAGCATTCTCTAGTGAAACCCCCTAGGCCTGAAGATTTATTTTCTGGTAGCTTTTAAAATTATTAATTTGATTTCTTCAATGGTTAGAGTGCTATTCAGATTATATCCTCCTGGTTGAATTTTGGGAGTTTGTGGTTTTTGAGAAATTGATCCATTTCTTCTAAGCTGTTGATTAATGAATGTAAAGTTGTTTGGATTATTCTTTTATTATCTTTTCAAGGGCTGTAGGAACTGTAGTGATATTCCCTACTTCATTTTTTTTACTTTATTTCTGTCATTGGTGATTTGTGTCTTTTGATTTTTCCTGTCTTGCTAGAGGTGTATCAATTGTACTGAATTGTTTGAAGAATCAGTTTTTTATTTTTTCCTATTATTTCCTTATTTTCAATTTAATTGATTTCTGCTCTTTTTAAAATTCCATTTCTTCTATTTGTTTTGAATTTATTTTGCTCTTCTTCCTTCTAGTTTCTTGAGGTACACACTAAGTGCTATAAATGTTTCTCCTAGCACTGCTTTCTTTATCTGCACTCCAAGTATTTTGATATGCTGTATTTTCTTTTCATTCAGTTCTACATATTTTTGAATTTCCTTTAAGACTTTCTATTTGACACAGGGATTATTTAGAAATACACTGTATAATTTTCACATATTTAGAGATTTTCCTGTTGTCTTTCTGTTATTGATTGCTAGCTTAATTCCTTTACCATAACAGAACATACTCTATATGATTTCAATTCTTTTAAATTTGTTGAGGTTTGTTTTATGGCCAAAAATATGGACTATTTTGTGAATGTTCCATGTGCACTTGAGAAAAAAATGTGTATTGTATTATTGTTTGTTGGAATGTTCTATAAATGTCAGTTAGAACCTGTGGGTGGATTATCTTGTTTAGACTCTCATATCCTTGCTTATTTTTTTCTCTAGTAATTCTATTGACTGCTGAGAAGGGGGTGTTGAAGTTCCAAATTATAACTGTAGACTTGTCTATTTCTCCTTTCAGCTCTCTCAGTTTTTACTTCATGTGTTTTGCAGCTCTGTTGTTTGCTCCATACACATTTAGGATCATTATGTCTTCCTGGTGGAGTGATCATTTTGTCTTTATGTAATATCCCTCTTTGCCTCTAGTAACTTTTTTTTTTTGCTCTGAAGTCTACTTTATCAAATGTTAATGTAGCTACTTGTGATCTTTTTTGATTAACATTAGTTGTATATTTTTCCATCTTTTTCAACCTATGTCATTTACTTTGAAGTATGTCTCTTGTAATCAGCATATAGTTGGTGTGTGTGTGTGTGTGTGTGTGTGTGTGTGTGTGTGTATGTGTATGTGAGTGTTATCCACTCTGCCAATCTCTGTCTTTTTATAGTGTATTTAGACTATTTACTTTTAAGGTAGTTATTCATATGTTAGTGCTTAAGTGGACAATTTTACACTTTGCTTTCTGTTTGTTTTCTCTATTTCTCATTCCTTTGTGTCTCCCTTCTATTGCCTCCCCATGAATTACTTGGACACTTTTTAGTATCCAATCTTGGTTTATTTATACTTTTTGAAATTATCTCTTTATACAGTTTTTTTTAGTGGTTTCTTTGAGTAATACTCTGTGTGTGTGTGACTTGTAACAGCATACTTATATCAACATCTTATACTTTGAAGTGTAGAAACCTCACATCCATCCAGGTCCCTTTTCCTTCCTCATTTTTAAATATCATTGTTTTGAGCATCAGACTGTGTTACAATTTCTGCTCTAGTGTTTCAGTCATCAGATATGTTGTAAAAACCTCATGAGAAAAGGGAAAGTGCAGTGTGAACTCATATTTTTGCCCTTTCTGTTGTTTCTTCTTCCTGATGCTCCTTTCTTTTATCACTTCCTTTCTGTTTGAAGAACTTTTAAAGGTAATCTTTAAGAACAAGTAGAAAGAGGGGCATTACATAATGATAAAGGGGTAAATTCTCCAAGAAGACATGACAATTTTTAACATGTATGCACCTAACCCCTTCTTCCCATCTCTGGTAACCACTCTTCTACTCTCTGTTTTTATGAGTTCTGTTTTTTTAGCTTCCCCATGTAAGTGATATCATACAGTATTTTCTTTGTCTGACTTATTCAGTTAGCATAATGCCCTCAAGGTCCATCCATGTTGTTGCAAATGGCAGCACTTCCTTCTTTCTCATAGCTGAGTAATATTCCATTGTGTGTATATACCACATCCTCTTTATCCATTCATCGATTGACAGACACGTAGGTTGTTTCCATATCTTGCCTATTGTGAATAATGCTGCAGTAAAATGGGAGTGGAAATATTTCTTTGAGCTAGACCTTTTTTTAATGTTTAAGCCATCGTCATTTTGGGTGCTCTAGGACTTGAAGTCAAAGCTAATCCTTTCTGATACATCAATGATCTGTACATTGGCAAATCCTATGGCCAATTTTCAGCCTTCATCTTTCTTCACTTACCAGCATTTGGCATTGCTGATCATTCTCTTTTTATTGAAATCCTTTCTTCACTTGGTTTCTAGGGCCCTACTCTTTTGCAAGTCTTATCTTTGCTCATTGGCTGCTCTTTCTCAGTCCAAATTGCTAGATAACACTCATTTTCCTTATTTCTAAATGTTGGGGTGGGAACTCAGTTAAGAATCTTCTTTATCAACATTCAGTCTGAATTGATTTCATCAAATCCCATGGCTTTAAATACCATTGATAAGCTATTGACTTCCAAACTTATTTTCTAGCCCTGACATCTTCCCTAAACGATAGACTCATCTTATTGCCTGTTCAACATCTCAGTTGGTTATCTATCTGGCATCTCAAGTTTCACATGTCCAAAACCAAACACTGCATTTCCCCCCTCTTTTCCATCTCAGTGAGCAGCAACTCTAGCTTCTATTTGCTTGGGCCAAAAAATCTTGGAGTCATCCTTGTCTCCTCTTTTTACTCACACCCCATCAATCCATCAGCAAATTTTATTGACTACCTCAGAACATGTCCAGAATCCAACAAGTTATCACCACTTCTCCATTTTCATTCTAGTCAGATCATCAACCTGAACTGCTGCAGGAGCTTTAATCGATCTTCTTGCCTCATCTGTTGCTCTAACACAGAATATTTGCCACCTAGCATTTATTTAAATCACATGTGATCATGCCACTCCTCTGCTCACATGCCCCCAGTTGCTTTCCATCTTTTTCAAAATAACAGCCAAAGTACATCCTACAACGTTCAAGGGCTTTGTGGTCTGGTCCCCAATTACCTCTCGGACTTCATCTCCTTCCTCTATTTTCCATTCCTTCCACTCTGCCACAGTGTCGTCATCGAACACATCATGGTATGTTTCTTCTCTGAGAAGGCTGGCTGCACTGCCCTTTATGTTCCTGCACGCTCAGGACCTTTACACTTGCCGTTCTCTGTCTGGAACTCTCTTTCCTCAGTAGTCACATGATTTTTCCCTCCCTTCATTCAGAGCCTTTACTCAAACTCCCCTCCATAAAGAGGCTTCCCCCACTACCTTACCCACAATCACATACTCCACTCTGTCACTCTCTATCATCTTACTCTGCCTTATTTTTCTTCTTAGTGTTGTATATGTCTATCGTCCATTTCTACCGTAGATTGTAAGCCCTAGAAAATTGGTAGAAATTGGTTGAGAATTTTGGTGGTTTTACTGTTATGACTGTAACCCTAGTGTCTATAACAGTGCCTGGCATATAGTAGGGACTAAATAAATATGCACCGAGTAAAGGAATCTTTCTGTCTCGATCACAGAGCCTGGAATGCAGTGGGCACTGCAAAAAATGTCACATACATACTTATGTAATCAAAGGGTATAGATTCTAGTTCTGTTTATTCCCCCCACAAGATATGTTGAAGTCCTAACCCCCAGTACCTGTGAATATGACCTTATTTGGAAGTAGGGCTTTTGCAGATGTAATCAGGTTAAGATGAGATCATTCTCTATTAGGATGGACCAAATTCCAGTGAATATTGTTTTTATAAGGAGAGAGAGATTTGGAGACATGCAGACACACATAGAGAAGACAATTTGAAGACAGTGGCAGAGATTAGAATTATGCTGTCACAACCCAAGGAACACCAAGGACACATGGGACAGTTTCTCCCTCAGGGACTTCAGAGAGAGCACGTTCTACTGGTACCTTGATACCTTGATATTTTAGACTTCTAGCCTCTAGAGTTGTGAGAGTAAATTTCCATTATTTTACATCACCCATTTTATGGTCATTTGTTACAGAAGCCCTAGGAAACTAATACAAAGGATGAGAAGAACTAAGCTTTTCAAGCTAACTGAGTGATCAATTAACTGACCTCACTCAATGCCAGAATTAGAATGCCTCCTTCCTGATTCTTGAATTCAGTATACTTTCTGCTAGACCGGTACTTCTCAACTTTATTTTCATTATTAACCCCCCTAAGGAGCCTGTTTATACTCTTGTCCCAATCACCCCAGAAATGAAATTTTAATATCATAATATACCTATTTATATAATATGGCCCTTTGGAGGGCTATAGATCATTGTAATATCTAAGTTTTTGCCCCCCAACCCATAAAGAACCAGTGTTCATCCCCTAGGGAGACTGTTGTCCCCATTGATAATGCATGCACTCACTAGACTGTAATATAAGCTGACAATGGCAATAAATGAAACAGTTTTCTGTAAGCTGAAAAAGAACTTTAGCTATGGTTCAGGCATGCATATTCCAGTTCTCCTTCTGGCCTATGATAGGATTTTAATTCTCCGCCACTCTGAAGTTAAGTGAAGCCAAATGACTTCTTTAGGCGCTGGAATGTGAATGCAAGTGGCATGTGTCACCTCCAAGTAGAAGCCTGAAGAGTGAGTGCATGAGTCTCCACCTCTCTTCCTCCTGCTCATGTGATTCTGGAAACACAGGGTGCACTAGAGTCTCCAGTAACCAGGATGCCTGGGTGAGGGTGATGGGCATGGCTTCCCTCATGGCTAATAGTGTACCGTGTATGTGGGTGAGAAACAAACCTGCTGTGAAATCCACTGGGGTGTGGGGGCTGTTTGTTACTATGAAAAAACCTACCCCATCCTGACAAATACAGTCTTGCATGGGGAAAAAGTCAGATGCAGGAAATTAACTCTTCTTCTTATTTTAGTTTTAATTTAACGTAGTCCTCACAAGGAAAAGCTAATAAAGTTTTAAAACATAATTATAACTTTTCTGAGTTTGTTTTTTAATATTTAAGTAAGAACTGGTCTTATTACATAATAAATGTTAAAGCATATATAAAAAAACTGTTCACTCCTCTAGAATGCTAAATTAGAAATTTAATGCAAACATAGATGGACATGTGGGTAAATATGCAGGACGAAGGGAGACCCCCACCACCACACACCACGCCAGCACTCTGAAAGCTCAATGCTTTTTCTCTACTTTCTTTGCAAGGTATATGGTACTAGATCATGAACCCCATCATCAGTGAAAAATAAAATTCTGTGTTTATTGGAGTTGTGTGACCTTTTCCTCCAACAAGCTCAGGGCCCGAACTTTTAGCACACCCATTGGTTAAGTAATTTTAAAATGCAGTAAGGATGAGAAGGTCAGACAATTATAAGAAGTCTGCTAGCCAGTGTTGGTGGGATGCATCAGGTGTCAGTAGAGCTTCTATTTCAGATACGAACAAACAGGACATAAAGCTACAGTGTAGCTGGGGTGAGGCAAGAGGCATGCCCGGGAATATGCTAAATTACCCCTGGGAATTGGAAAGTGCAGCCAGCCTTTTCAGAGAAGATAGGAGAGAAAGCAGTAAAAAACAGAGTTTTCAAGTAAAAAAATCTAGAAGTTTTACCAGTAAAGATGCCTAATACAAAATCCTCACTTGCATTCAAATATTTCTTTTTCTTGTGTGAATTCAGCCATTTGTAAAAGTAGAAAACTTTTTTTTTTTCACTTGTTCCATTAATTACTATTGTTTGCCTCCTTTCACTGGACAAACTTTGGTAGGACTTTGTGAAGTTTTTCCTTGTATGATCTTCTATAACAACCATTAGTACAATTTTTAGTAATGGAGATGGGTTCAGTCCAGAAAACAGAGTCACTGCAAGCATTACAGGAGGAAAGGGATTTAATAAAGGAATCAGGGCTTACACATATGTGGGAGAGCTGATGGAGAGAGGCTCTGGCTGCTACAGGGAGAGGATCAGAGAAAGAGTCCATCAAAGACATCAGCATTAAGAACTGGAGAGGAGAAGGAAGCTGAAATTTTCAAAAAGCCCAAGATGCCATCACCCCTGGCCACACTGACATCCTGAGAAGGATGGTTTAACTTTCTAAATCCCATGCAAGTTCCTCTGATGGCAAAAAATCGAACCCTGAACCATACAGAAAAGGCATTCTGGGAAACATGGCACCCAACCTTGGAAGTGAGAGGTGGTCCTGCTGAGATGACCAGAGAACCCAGCACAGTCGATGGCACAGTGCAAGGAGAACTCTGTTTATCGAAAACAGGGTTTATTTATTTTAACTGATAATTGGAGTACAGGCTAGTGGTAGGATAAAATCAGGAATTGAGTTTAGTACCTTTTGCTTTTGTTAAGAACAAAATATCAGCTGATGCATTTTTAATTTTTCCTGAAATTATTTCCATTAGATTTTAGATGTGTGCTGGCAACAAAGGAAAGCCTTAAGTTTCATGGTCAAGTTTGAGGCCAGACAGTGGCAATATTTTGAGTGATCTGTTGTGTAATAAAGAAATTAATTAAAGCTGCCCTCTTCTTCTGGTTATAAAACATAATTCAGGTCAGAAGCATGAAAAATTCTATCGACTGTTATTTGCAGTAGAACTGAAAACTGGATTGCAATACAAGTTTATAAAATGAATACATGAGCCTTCAAATTGTTTATCTGCAAATAGTACAGCCAGAGAGGGCACAAGGTAACTGTCAAAATGGAGCTTTAACAAAAGAAAGACTGCAAGCTTTGGTTAAAGATTCTGCAGTTATTTGGGGATTTGAAGGTTCCTGGAAGCCAGGAAAAGGTCCCTTGTGGTTTGGAAAAAGCCTCAGAGAAAAGAGGGAGGGAGGGAAAGTGGGAGGAATGGAACACAAGGAATAGTAGGGAGAACTGTGGTGATCTGTGATGGAAGGGGAGGCTGCAGAGGCGCTGCTAGAGCAATCTAAGCTGTGAGTAAGCCAGAACAACCTTGTGACCGGGTTCTGTAACAGAGCAGAAGAGGAATGTGATTTAGCTGGTTCTAGTAATGAGAACCAGCAAGAGACTTGCTCAATTGCATAATTCCTTTTTCCCCCTAATTCACTCTTGAGTATATCTGTGTGGATAATACTTGTTTAATTTAATAACCTAGTGTCTAGCCATTTTTTTTCTAGAGAAACCTACTCCTTGAGCAAAAACCAATTGGCATTTTTGTGGCTTATTTCATATTTAGGAGCGCCCATTCCTCTCAGATGGCGTGGATGGAACTCTGCTATCACCAGGTGGCAACTCACAACTTTGCAGGTGAGAGGAGAAACTGTTCCTTTCAAGCATCAAATAGCACTGAAATTATGACTGTCTTTGACATTATAAGCCATTACTTGAAGGAAAATCTGTATTTCAGATTTTGGATCGCTTAGACAAGTTCTGAAAAAATAATTACAGTTGTTTTCCAAGCGTTGCTCTGAAAAATTGCAAATGTTGATTCATTATAATACAGTGTTTGAAAGGTTGTATTTTCCCCTTTAAAATTCCTGTCAATATTGAGAAACCTGACTATAACTCTATCCACATTCTCTTTATCATATTGGGTCATAGAATTAGGACCTGTTAGCTGAAGGAAGCATTAGCAATCGTCTGTTTACAATGAGACACCCCCTACCCCCTCAGTGTATTTTCTACTATACTTTGCTGTGATACAGTCTCAGTTCCAGACTCCTGTGACATAGAAGAGGAATATCTATCTCTTGGGGACTTTGTAAGGATTAAAGGAGGTCATACCTGGAAATGACTAGTACAGTGCCTGCCGCATAGTAGATGGCATTTTAATGTCAGTTGGCTTCTCTCCATATGTTCGGTTTAGGGGATAGGAATAGGGATGGCTGCCATTTGTTGAGCTATGGACTGGGCATTATGCTAACTGGTTTCATCCCTAAAACAGCCTTGTAAGGAAAATGAGGCTCAGATACTAACTTGCCCAAGATCCCACAGCTAATATGTGGGTAAGCTGGATATTCAACCTCTGGACTGTCAAACCTTTTACCAATATGCCATCCTGACCTTGATTCTTCAGACCAAATATGAAATCCCATCATACTTAGTGCAGCCTTGGAATCACTTAGGGAGTTGGACTCCTATGGAAGAAGAATTTTTGTGGTTCCACCACATTCAGTTTTGGAAACTACAATACAATTCTGCCAAGCCCTAAAGCTTAAGACTGACTCAGAAAGGCAGCCTTAGTGGGCACATGACTGACAGTGGGCCTGCCTTTCTTCTAAGGCACAGGGATCTTAAGCCCATCTAGCCTATTGTATGAGACACATGAAAATAAACAAACAAAAAGAAACATTTTAAATTACTCTTATTCTAAGACTTGATGCCCAAACTCAGATCCAACTTGTTCTTGCCCACTTTGACTTTCCTTCCATCAGCGTGGCACCTGCTGAAAAAATCCTTTTGATTCCTCTCCATTTACCCAAGTCTTCTTAAATTCTGGTCCCCTCTTCCAGGGTCTTATCTCTTTTTCAACAGGTGCTTTCTTCTAAATTGCTGCCCCTCTTTTGGTGACTCAGTTTCCAAAATCACTGAGTAAAAGGTACTAGTGCACCCCTGGATGTGTAGGTGAGTTGGAAACCTTTAGAATGCAGATGCCTAGAATCTCTTAAGGAGGCCCCAACTTCATCACCCCTTTATGACCAATCCAGAAACTCCAATATCTAGAGACTGCTTCATCTAAAAACGTTATAACTTTATAGTCATAAGATTGTTCCTAGAAATACACACATGTATTTCTTTAAAGAATGCTAGTAAATGAAAATCAACTTGCATATAATTCTACCTTGACTTTTCACAATGGAAAAATGAATTTGAAGGTAATTTTATGGATTGTTTGCTTTGTGTGTTGTTGTTGTTTAGCAGTAGAGTGTGCTGTGTGAATGTTTGGCCTTATACAATCTTTTTTTTTTTTTTTTGTCATTTGCTTAATATCTCTGAGACTTCTAGACCTTTTACACTTATATCTTAGGGGCTGGAATATCTGGTGTCTTTTAAAATTTTTATCTCTTAAGAGGGACCCCGTAAAGGAGCTTGGGCCTATGACAGAGAATCAATTAAAGCTTGCATTCAGGAGCACTCATTAACTAAGCATATTCCTCCATCACAGACCCCTGTGGATCTGTAGCAACTCCTTTGGTCAAAGAACATTAAGAACAGTTTTCACTACTAAGTTCTTTGCTTTTCCGCTTGAAAAGATTCCTTTACTCTTATAGCAAGTCTGTGAAAGGTTTCCTAAAATTGGAAAGTTTCAAGAAGTGGTTATTTGTAAACTGACTTTCTGTGTATGACTCATACCAGTTCATTGTACCTTGATATTTGGATTAGTCAGCATTCTCCAGAGAAACAGAACCAACAAGATATGTGTGTATGATTGCTATATAATCATTTATAGAATGAGTCATACGATTTATTATAAGAGATAAAGAAATTTATTATAAGTAACTAGCTCACAAGACTATGGAGGCTGAGAAGTTGCACGATCTACAGTCAACAAGCTGGAGACTTAGGCAACGTGATGGTGTAGTTTCAGTCCAAGTCTGAAAGCTTGAGAACTGGGAGGGCTGATGGTGTGGTGCCAGTGGAAAGCCCAGAGATGCAACGAGAGCTGATGTTTCCATCCTAATTGGAAGGCAGAACATTGATGTTCCAGCTCAAGGCAATCAGGCAGGAGCAGTTCATCTCGCTTAGCCTTTTTATTCTATTCAGGTCTCCCATTCATTGGATGAGGCCCACTCATACTAGGGGGAAAATTTGCTTTACTCTGTCTACTGATCCAAATGTTAATATCACCCAGAAACACCCTCACAGACACACCCAGAATAATGTTTGAGCAAATGTCTGGGCACCCCTTGGCCCAGTCCAGTTGGCAAATCAAATTAACCATCACAATATTCCGTTACTGATAACATTTAATCAGATTAAACTTTCATTCTCAGCTTGTATTAAGGCTCTTAAGAACATAGCTATTTGTTATAAATTTAACCTTTTCTTTGTGGGTTATGATTCCGTAGCCCTGTCAAAACACACTTGGCTGTGAGCTTTAGGCATAGTTATCTTGAGGTTTGGGTCCTACACATTTAAAAGAAAGAGAAAAGCCGCCCTTGACAGCCGGGAACTAGCTTGATACTGTCTGCTGGCCTTGTTGTTGCTAAGAGCTAGACTTGGTATTTTCCTATTAAACGGAAATAATTTCACAGAATATCAAACTCAGACGAGACCACTCTATAATCATCATGGATCATGACAAAAACAATATCACTCTCTAATCACCTTTGAACATAGACAAAAACATGAATGTTGTCTAAACCATATAAAGCAGTGGTCCCCAACCTTTCGGCACCAGGGACCTGTTTCATGGAAGACAATTTTTCCATGGATGGAGGTGGGGGGGCGGGGAGTGGGGGGGGGTGTGGTTCAGGCAGTAATGCGAGCCATGGGGAGCAATGGGAAGTGGCAGGCGAGCAAGGGAAGCCATGGCCTAGAAGTTGGGGACCCCTGATATAAAGGACCAAAATATTCTCCCATCCTGGCTAATATGAGTGATGCTGCTTTTTTTTTTTTTTTTTTTTTTTTTTTTTACCAATTATAGACTGAGCTTCACTCTAGTCTTCCTTCTCTCTAGGTAAAACTTATTGAGATACTTATATATAGAATTACCCCCATTTCCTGATAGCACTCAATCCAGAGTAAAGCCCCAATTCTTTAAACTTCCCTTAAACTCTGTAAGTTCTTTCTGACACTTCTTACTAAGTTACGCCACGGTTCCCCATGTTTGCGTTCTCCCTCGCTGTGATGAGTCAAAATCCAACTTACTCAACTATAGATGTACTCCCAGTGGTCATTGACTGAATGACATTAACAAAGATGAATCTTTGCTGAGATTCAGCTGAAGCGCTCCCTGCCTTGCCCTCAAATCAGCAATCGCGTGCACATTTGAGACCCCTCTTCTGTACCTATTTTCTGCCAGCCCTGGCCTGAGAAAGAAATTCGCACTGAATTGAGCTCTGATATTTCATTAAAGACTTTCAGTGCTGGGCTTCCTAGGAATAAAGTTCCTTGGAATTTTTTGTGGTTCTCTGATTGGAGTTATAGTGTTTCTTGGTACGATTAATTTCTGACTTTGTAACACAGGACTCTATGGCCTGTCTGCATGTCTTGAGAATCTGTCCAATTGTCTTGGGCAACTTTAGTGCTGTTTACGAACAAGAGGAAAAGTCTATAAGTACAAGATAGACTAGGTCTGATGACTCTTTGTTTGAGCCAAACCTGGCGGCTGAAGAGTGCAGAAGGTCTCCCAGGACCTGTGTTTCTTGGATGAACTTTGCCTCTAGTCACCAATAAAGATGTTAAGAAAAAAAAAAAAAACAAGATGATCTTTGAAAGTTTTCCAAGATAGATCAACTACTTGTTTGAGGGCTAAGGGGTATTTCTTTCTTTTCTTTTAATAAATTTATTTATTTTATTTATTTAAGACAACAACAAAAACACCTTATAAGGATTTCTTCCTTGGTCTTTGTGTTCTTGAGCTCGGCTTTGTTTAGTGTAATCTGCCCATTATCAGGAGGCTTTTCCCGGTCCCTGAGTAGTGATTCTTGGCCTTTGACCGGGTTCCAGAGACACAGTTACACAGCATTATCCTTATACACCAGATCACTCAGTTCTCATGGAACTGTCTGAATCTACAGTGGCACTTCTTCCAGGCTAACATCTGACTCCTTCATCATGTCTCCTCACCATACGCTACCTTGTACATTGATCTCATCACTGGCAACATCTCACTGAGGAGAATCTGGAATTGCAGTGGTCATTTTGGGGAGATTTTGACATGAACAAGATTGTTTATTTGAAAAAAAAATAAAAAACAAAGGAGACTTCATGAGGAAATTGCCTTGCTCATCTAAAAGAGATCATTTTATTCAACATAGGCATTAAGAGTTATCCTCTTCTTTGCTTCTGTACTTTTAGGATTAATCACCGATGGCTTTTCTTAAACTGTATGACTTGATAATATTGTCAAGGGCCCAAGTTTTGAAAAAAAACAGCTTTATGCCACTTTCTTTTTGTTCTTTTATCCTTTCTTCTAAAGTCTAAAGATCAACTGATCCCCAAAAAATTATTTTTCAAAATTTTTCCAAAGAACTGATCAAAAAAGTCATTTCTCGTGCACTGTGGGGATATATAGTACAGATAAACAGTAAATATTTTCTAAAAGAAAGAAAAGTTATTAAATTGTGTTTCTTTTAATGGGTACTGGGAAGTATCTTTACATATTAGCCTTTGTTTTTATAGCTATGAGGTATTAAAAAAAAGTTTTAATTTCGAAATAAAAGAGGAATTTTGGAACATGATCAGAGTTTTTTAAAATTAGCTTATCATATAGAAATAATGTTAGCAAAATATTTTGATTTGTTCAAGACCACGGTTAAAGTTCACATAATTCAAAATTTCCTACAACGGTTTTATGAGTTAAATAAACTAACATTGTTTCCAAGGCTTGTTTAAAATGAAAAATTGTATATATATAATTATACTTAACTAAACAGAATGAAAATAATTAATATCTTTTTTAAAGGTTTAATATCATGAAAGCTTACAATGCTCCAAATCAAAAGTATAATACTGGTTAAATTGTAATTTCCAGATCCTTCATTAAGATCGTAGAGAAATGATTAAGTTCACTGAAGATCCGAACAATTCCTAAACAAAATTTTTAAAAGATACAAAACACTGGTTGCTAAACGTAACTTAACCCATATCTCTTAAAATGGCAATAGAATAACAAAATATAAAAATATCTTTGGATAATTACGTAATGGGCCTCCTCATAATGGTCAAAATTATATGAAATCAGTGCTCAAAGATCAATACTTGATCAATAGATCAATAAGAATTACTAGGTTTATCTAAGATTCTCCAAGTTTTAATTAAGTAATTGTTATGAGAGACTTTCTACTAGACTTAGTATGCAAAAACTGATAAATTATAAAGACAGTTTAATCTTCTTTGGAGAAATATACTGTAGTTTGAATATGCTAACACAAATATCTCTCAATTATTGAATACATTCAGGTTAAAAGAAACATACTTGTGCTTAAGCACAAAGGCTGATACAATAATTGTGTGCCAAAAGACTTTTCCAGAATTTTAGATTCACGAGCATTTTCCCCCTTTGTTCATAAAAGGTTTGGACATACTCTAGGAGTGCTGAATCATGGGAATCATTAGAGACCTAATGAAAGGTCTTTCTTTAGCTCCAATAGCCAAGTCATATGCACCGTCTCTAAGAGTTATAATAGTAATAGCAAAAGATGCAAAAACCTCAATTTATTTCTATAATCTCCACTAACTTTAATGATTACCATGCTTTACATACTATTCTACTGACACAAATGCTCACCACTTTTCAGCTAGTCACCTAACCTCTTATGAAATGATGTTGCTTTTCCATTCATACATCACCGTCCATTGCTGTGATACCCCAAATTCAGCCACCCTCCTTCACTTGCCTGTAGAAGAAAAAATCCCCTGGTTGCTTGCCTCTGTTGGCCAACTGTCTATACCCTGCACTACTTTCTAGAGACTCCTCTTAGTCTTTGACTTAATTATGTTTGTTAGCAGTTCATATTTTTAAGGAAAAGTTAAAAATTTCCTAGCAGACTATGCTATCCAAGGCTTAAGTTTATCTTTGAAATATAAGCTTTCATTGTACTCTAGCAGATAAGGTTGTTTCCCATGGGTGTACATGTTAACAATTCTGATACCACTATACATGTACACTGGAACTGAAGATTTTTAGTAAATGGATGGAAGATGGTGGGAGCCAGGTGTCTTCCTGTTGGAGTGGGAATTTACAGGTAAGCAAGAGGAAGTTAGAATGATCCATGTGGTCATGAATTAGATTTGGAAACGTGAATAGGAACTCATGTTTAGCTTAATATGGATACAGCTGGTTACATATAGAAATACTTATGAATGTGTGTATAAGCATGGTTAGTACACACATATATATTTCCTTGCTCTGTAAGCTGAGAAAGGCTAGAAGGAAGACACCCCAGTAGCAACAAGCACACCTCTCACTGGGATCTTGATTTCCAATAAAAGGAACTTGGGCTACTTGGAGAAATGGCTGATTCTAGAACTGGAGCAGGAAATATACAAGATGAGCCTGGTGCATCTTGTTAATGCCAGAAAGTAAGGAAGTGCTCAAGGAAAAACAAAACAAAAAAACCTACATGGATGGGATTTTTCAGAGGGACTCAGGAGCCAACTGGAAGACTTCCCAAGGCCTGGAACAATTTGATCAACAAAATAAATAGAGTAGTATTGGATTATCACCAGAAGTATAAACTAAATATCCATGAGTCCATATTGGCACAAATAAGTAACTGAATTTTAAAAAATGGGGGAAAATAGACAAATCTGCTGTGCAGAACTCCAAATAATTTATGTAGATACCCTTCACTCAGGGAGGGGAGCATAAATCCCTGCTTTTTATGTGTGAGTTGCTCGTAGGGAGTTCTTTCCAAAGGACAGTATGGAAGTGCAGGGGAACAGTAACTTCACAGTGGCAAAGTCTGATAAACACCACCTCAGGGATCACGGTCGGTATGAACAGTGATAAGTCTCAACAGTACATACAGAGTACGTACCCTTGACATGAAGTGATGAAATGGCAATTTACCTCTGTGCTTTTTCTCCCCTAAACTCATCATCCCAGTCTAATCATGAGTTAAGCATTAGACAGATTCCAATGGCATCCTATAAAACGCTTGACCAGTATTCCTCAAAACTGTCAAGGTCATCAAAAACTAGGAAAGTCTAAGAAATAGTCACACCCAAGAGTAGCCTCAGGAGACATGACAACTAAATGTAATGAGATGTCTGGATGGGATCCTGGAAACAGAAAATGGACATGAGGTTAACGCTAAGGAAATATGAATGAACTATGGACTTTAGTTAATAAAAATACATCAATACTGTTTTATTAACAAATGCACCATACAAATGTAAGCATCCAGTCCAGGGTAAAGCCCTGCTTCCTTAAACCTTAAATCCTATAATAAGTCTTTTATGAGGCCCTGAGCACCCCATCGTGAGTGTCCTCACCTCACTGCAACATGTAATAACCCAGCTTTTTCAACTCCACGTGTGTTTCTGTTGGTCTTTGCCTGGAGGGCATTGGCAAAACCGTGATTCAATCAGTGATGACTGTTAAGACGTTGATAGTGGCAAGCTTTGGATTCATGTTTTCTGAGAGTAATTCATGTTTTTTTTAAACCTATTACTGCAGTTAAAATATTATCATTCCAAATGGGAATGCTTATGCTCTTTTTTAATGTTATAGACTTTATACGGTATAGATTCCCCCCAAAGACTAAGTATTTCTCTAATTGACCTCAAGATGGCAGGCTTGAATAAAAGATAGTTCCATTTTTGAAATTCTGGGCTTCTCAAAAGTTTTCCTTGTAATTAAAAAAAAAATTACTACAGAAAGTTTTCTTTGAAGCAAAATTATAATTTTTTTTAGTTTTTTTCTCATTCCATATAGGCTTTTACAATATTCTACCTGTGTTTCTTCTGTCTTAATTTTCTTCATTGTTTTTTTAAGGGCCATGACACTTTATGTGAGAATCTGGAAACCTCTTAAAATGAAGATAAATGGAAAAAGAGGTACATTTAGGCAAATGTAGTAGGATTGGATTAGGGATATGCATCCCCACACTGTTCTATGACAGTGCTAAATTATTATTGGTAATACATTAATTGCAATAAACCTTAGAATATTTGTTCTAAGTTACTATCATGTATCTACAATAATTTTACACTTGAAATTTGGAGATGAATTTATCCACTGTACAAGTTTGTCTTTGAAAAAGTAAAGACTAACATAGGAGCTCCAGCCAGTGGGTTTGCAGCATCATAGTGTCCAAAATTCTCCCCAAAGAAGTGAAACAATGTTTTGATTTAATTTAGTGTTTAAAAAGCTGTACTATTTCCTTCCTTCTCATAATTTTACTAGAAAAGGCAACATAGCATTGTAGTTAATTAAGTACGTAGGTTTTAGAGCTAGACAAACTCAATTTCAGATCTAATTCTGCCTCTTACTGGCTGTGTGACCATGGGCCTATTACTTAATCTCTCTGAACTTCATCTATAAAATGGGGATAACATTACTCACAGGGTTGATGTAAGGGTCAAATCAGATCATGAATGAAAAGCACTTACAGTTTAGTAAATGACAGACCTTATTATTATTATTTGGAGGGAATGAGGAGAGGGTGAGTGAGGAGTGTCACTTAATGTATTATGAATTATGAGTTACAACTCCAAAAAGTTGAAAAAAATACTGATTTTTTTAAAAGTATGTGAGCTACCACAAGTGGTCAGAAGACCCAACTTTTAGCAATGATTCTACTAAAGATTTGCTGTGAATTTTTTTAAAACATTTTATTGAAGTATAGTTGACTTACAATGTTGTGTTAGTTTCTGATGAATAGCAAAGTGATTCAGTTATACATATATATACATACTCTTTTTCATATTCTTTTCCATTATGGTTTATTACATGATATTGTAATTTCCCTGTGCTCTACAGTAGAACCTTGTTGCTTATCTATTTTATATATAGTAGTTTGCATCTGCTAATCCCAAACTCCTAATTTATCTCTCCCCCACCTCCTTTTCCCCTTTGGTAACCATAAGTTTGTTTTCTATGTTTGTGAGTCTGTTTTTGTTTTGTAAATAAGTTCATTTGTGTCATATTTTAGATTCTGCATATAAGTGATATCAGATGGTATTTGTCTTTCTCTTTCTGACTTACTTCACTTAGTATGATAACCTCTAGGTCCATCCATGTTGCTGCAGATGGCATTATTTCATTCTTTTTTATGGCTGAGTAATATTCCATTGTATATATACCACAATGGACATATATATGTCCATACATATATATACCACATCTATATATGTGGTACATATATATACCACATCTTCTTTATCCATTCCTCTGTTGATGGACATTTAGTTTACTTCCATGTCTTGGCTATTGTAAACAGTGCTGTTGTGAACACTGGGCTTCATGTATCTTTTCGAATTAGAGTTTTCATCTTTTCCGGGTATATGCCCAGGAGTGGGATTGCTAAATCATATGGTAGCTCTATTTTTAGTTTTTAAAGGAACCTCCATACTGTTCTCCATAGTGGCTGCACCAATTTACATTCCCACCAACAGTGTAGGAGAATCCCCTTTTCTCCACACCCTCTCCAGCCTTTGTTAGTTGTAGACTTTTTGATGATGGCCATTCTGACCCATGTGAGGTGGGACCTCATTGTAGTTTTGATGTGCATTTCTCTAATAATTGATTTGCTGTGAAATGTGAAGCAAATTTTCTAATAACTTTATCACTCAGTTTTTTTATCCATTCTCACAGCCTATCTGTGACCGCAAATGTGGATCAGAGGTCAGTAGGCATTTCTCGAATGTTCTGTTCTGCATAAGTCTACCTCAGAAAATTCAGAGCCGAGGATGGGAGTGGGGTTATAGGAAACCCCAATAATAAGCCTGATTGAAATCCCCTCCAGCCTAACAGAATAGAGGCTCAGAAAAGATTAAATTTAAATTAGAACAAATATAGTATTTATACACCTAATGATTGCAAACTCCCACTGATCCATACATAGACATAGATATAGACTTCTTTTATATTCATTCTACAGCCTTGTGAGCTTTCAAAGGGTAAAGAATGATGTTGGCTTGTTCAGTGTATTTGGTGACTCAACATAGTTGATGCGACATGAGCAGAAAAGTGAGATACTTCTAAACCTAGCCTGGACCCTAGGAATGCAAGTGGTGACAAAAAGTTGATGTAGGATTCATAGGAATCTAAGGAAACACCCAGATCTCATTTAGCTCCATCTGTTATTTTTATTTGAAGTAGATGCTGTTGGTAAATGAAATCCTCACTCTCAGACCTACCAGAGGTGCTAACTGGTGACCAATTGGTGGGCTGGCGGTTAATTACCTCTGTCAACTCCCAGGGAAGAAATGTTAAGAAATAGCCAAGAGGGGACTTCCCTAGTGGTCCAGTGGGTAAGACTCTGCACTCCCAGTGCAAGGCGCTGGGGTTCATCCCTGGTCGGGGAACTAGATCCTGCATGCCGCAACTAAGAGTCCACGTGCTGCAACTAAGAAGCCCGTATGCCTCAACTAAGAGTCTGCATGCCACAACTAAAGATCCTGCATGCTACAACTAAGACCTGGCACAGCCTAAATAAATAAATTAATTAAATATTTAAAAAAAAAAAAAGAAATAGCCAAGAGCCACAGGGCTGGGGGAGGAGGACAATTTGTTATAGAAATTTGCCTGATTAGTTTCCACTGGGAATTACGGGTACTTCCTCTTTTTCAAATATCATCAATTTTGGAGCACTGTAACAAGGCTTAATATTCAAAGCAACCCCTTAGGTCACCCAATTCTCACTCCCAGTCTTGTTTTGTTCTGTTTTGTCTGCCCTTGATTTGTAGGCTCTCTATTCTGTATTCTAAATTTTCAACCCATGAAGAGAGTGAGAATTCACTGAACATCGAACAAACCAAACTATCTTCATCAAAATTAAAGAAAGTCAGGAAGGCACCACCAGGGAGCTGTTCTTTCCAAATAAAAGACACGTGTCAATAATGGCAATGGACGCTGGGGGGCAGTAACACACAGCATATGCAACCTTTATTCCCATCAAGTTTCTATTAATCAAACAATGGTTTTCTATATCTCCACTTCGAAAATGAATTTCCCCAATAGCTTCCGTTGTTCAAGAGATATTGCACAGGGATATGTGGTTCAAAATGTTGTTCTTTTGGACCTTAAGTCAGTCAGGAGATTTGATTCAGTTTGTTAATTCAGTTGTTATCTTGACAATTGATGGGACTTTGCAAATTAAATTGTTTGCTATTTTCTTAGACTCAACACTAGAACAGACTTTTTTTTTAAATTGACTTTTACCATTTTGTCTCATTTTCATGGTAGAATCACCAAAAACTATCTTTAATTGCTTATCTCCGTTTTCCTAAGTCAGACCGTCCTAGCTTGAGAGGTCTGAGGGATGTGTTCAGGCTGCCGCCTGACGGTGGTGATGGGCATGACTGCAGAGTGCTTCCGAGGGGCTGAAGAGCAGGGGCAAGGGGATGGGGCTTCTGTCTGACAACCGTTTCAACGTTGAGGTCACCTTGAGACAGGTGCACAAAGGCACCATGGAGAGGAGAGATGAGGAGACCTGGAGCCAACTGTGGTCTGGGAACAGATGGAGAGCCGACCAAGCCCAGAGCTCACCTTCCTCGGGGCCTGGATCAGGCGCAAGGTCCTCCCCAGCCCCTGTGCAGCGCTGGCTCTGGCAGGACAGTGGCATCCCCCCTCCGGCTTTCCTGTCACTGGGAAGTCCTGGGTTTGTTTGTTTGTTTTCATATTTTCTCAAGTGCCTCAGCAACCGTCAGCACTCAGCCAACAGTTCCTGGCTTAGCCCTTTTGACTCCAGGGACCTAGGGCAGGGAAAATAATTCAACCAGAAATAGGGGAATACCAAGTCCTCAAACCTTTGGAAAGCTACTGCCGTATTTTTATAGAGTTCAGGAGAGAATGACACCCTCAAGTATCTGAGATATGTTTGGAAATAAGTATATAAGCTGCAGTTTTATCCTGGAATATAGCTATTATTTAATGGGGCTATATATAGTGCTTACTGGGAATCAGGTACTATTCAAAATTCATTTAATCTTTATAATGATCCTATGGGGTAAGGTAGCATAATTATCCCCATTTTACTGGTGGGGAGCCTGGGGTCCCGAAATGGTTAAATGACTCACTCAGCCAAGGACACATTACCTACTAAGTATTAGAGCTGGGATTTCAACCCAGGCAGTATGATACCAGAGCCTACACTCTAACTATTATGGTATAATACTCTCAAAATTATAAATGCAGTTTCCTTCAGTGAATGAAAGAAAGCTTTAATTTGAATTTCAGTAACTGGATTTGGAGGTAAATAAGTTGAATGCATATAACTTGTCGGTATGAAAAATGCTATTTTTTTTACAGTGAAATAAGTAACTCTTATTTGAAACTTATAATGGGATTTTTTTCCCTTAAATTGTTTTAATTCCACTCCCTAGTTACAGAATCTTTTTTTTTTAGACTTTTATAACCTCTACTAGAAGTCAAACATCTCAAGAGAAGAATCACATCTTTGTCATTATTTTTTAGCATTTGGAATATTTAGCATGGGATCTAAACCAATAGAAAGTATTCAAGAAATGCTTATTAGCTGCTTCAGTATTATTCAATATTATCTTGCTTGAATGAAATTATCAAAATAACAAATTCAAGATTCTTAAGGAAAGGGAACTAATACTATGTGTCAGGCAGTATACTAGGAACCTTTATAATTACCTTATTTAGCTTTCCCGTTTCACAGATGAGAAAACTGAGGCTTAGAAGTCAGGTTAATCACTTTCCAACTAGTCAGGATTTGAATATGTCTGTTTCCAAACATCACACACTATGTCAATCAAGAATGCCTTCTACAGTAATAGAATTTGTCTGTGGTGGTTTAAAACAGCAGGGGGTTATTTTCTCAATAAAAGGCAGTGTGGAGGCACTTGGCTGCTGGTATTGGTCCAGTGGTTCAGTGATATCAGGGGCAGTGGTGCTGTAATTGTCCTGGCCTTTCCTTCATGGTTGCAAGATTCAAAGGAGAAAGAGGGAAGAGGAAAGTAGGCAGAACTTGCACCCCAAACCCGAAAGCTTTTCTAGGATTCCCCATAGCTGACTTCCATTTACCTCCCATTCGCCAGAACAGGGCCAGGGAGGAGGATGGTGAGAGATTAGACAAGCCAGTGAACAGTGTCTATACCATCGTGTTGGGTTGTTTGATAGTAGATTCCTGTCTAGCTAGCTCTGTAGAGTCGTGGGACTTAAATATCAAGCAGCTGTTCCAAGCCCACCTCCAGGGGTACATGCTGGGTCAGAACAAGTGAGTTGTCAAGTGCATCCGGGCGACCTAGTTGCCCTTGCTCCTGCCAAGATAACCTTGTCCAGGTGTCACGGAGATGACATGCTGGTAAATGCTACCACCACCTTTCATGTGCTTCCTAACAAGTTACCTGTCTGTAGTGCAATGCTGCAGGGCTGTGGGCACTGGGATTTTCCCTTTTTCTGACTGTTGGTTTTCAAGTAGGCATAGAATGATACCAGACAATGGTAACTAAAATTGTCCATGTTTCCTATTAACAGAATGGATTTCTGTTACTGTTTCAATGTCATTCTTTTAAGTAAGATGGAACTTTGAGTTTATTAGCATGCTTAGCACACTTTCTGATGATATTTTCTTAAGTCACTACGTAAAGATAGAAATTAGGGAGAACCTGCTCTGTATGACTTACTTTCTTCTCTGAGATGACTGTGGCACTAAAATATAGACATGTCAAAGAGCTAGTGTCTCTGTATCATGGAGTATTGCACACAAAGTCTTAGCTGATTGTACCTTCTGCACTCAGTTTCCTACAAGTGTTTCAGCAATGGTAAGAGTAAGGAGATGCTAGTATTTACAACTGGGTTGATATTCTTGTTCACTGTAGGAAATATCAGATCAATTTCTCAAAATATGCTCGTAAAATCAGGCAGGAGCTGGATGCCAAGCGGATTTGCTCTTTGCTGTTCAGCCTATGATAATAAGGCTATCTTACCATATTTCTCTTCGCTGAAAATAAACGTGTGTTTTTCTTAATGAGTAATTAATTGATGGGCCAGACTAATGGTTTCAAAATGACAGTTCAGTCCCACCTGCTTAGAATCCCTGACATCTGTTGAAATAAATGTATGTGAAACCAAGGGGGAAAAACCCGCTAAATTATTAAATCCAGTAAGTGGGTAAAGGTACTATCAATTGGCTAGAAATATTAATGGATATCTAAAAATACATTGCAGATTGATTTATATTGTGAGACAAACAAAACTGGTTGATATCCAAAAATAGGTAGGGACAGGAAACTTTGGAGACATGTGAGTGGAACACAGTACCACAAATTTAAGGCAGTAGAGACTTAAAGCATGGAGCACTGTGTGGAGCCCAAACCAAAGGAATTCTACAGTGGCAGAATTGAGTAGTTGTGACAGATCACGTTGTGCACAGAGGCTTTAAGATATTTACTGTCTCGCCCTTAAAGAAAGTTTGCCAGCCACATAGAGGATTCAATTCATTTTTATACATTGACCTTGTACCCAAGAGTTTTGCTAAACTTATTAATTAATACTCATGCTTCTTTTCTAGAGCATTTTGGATTTTCTATGTATGCAATGATGCCATCTTGTAATAATGACAGCTTTACTCTTTGGGTCCCAATCTTTGTACTTTTAATTCTTTCTCTCGTTGTCCAGTTGAAAAGAAGTAGTGATAGTGAATATTCAGGGGAGGATAATTCAGTATTTGGCATATAAGGTTAGATGTAGTGTTTTTTTTTTAAAGGTACCTTTTCTCAGAGCAAGAATGTTCTTCTCTTGTTGGTACTTAGCTATAATCATATATATATATATATATATATATGATGTGTCTCTCAAACATTGGTTTGTAAAAATACAAATGATCTTTCATCAAAAATTACTGCTTAAATATGATGCATGCATTCATGCACACACATGTATGCATGAATATGAATATATATGTAAGGTATGTAAGGGATATGTGTGGAAGGATATACAAGAAAATAGATTAGTGTTTATGTCTTTTAAGTGGGCTAAAAAATCTTAGAGTAAAACTGATTTTTTTATTCTCTACCCTTTCGTACGTGTACATGTTATACATAGCCTTTTTAATTTTTTTCATAAAAGTGATTATAACAAGATTACTTTTTTTTTAAAGTGTATGCCACAACATTATAGGTACCTCATGATTATAAATATAAATAAATTTCATTTTTACTGAAAAAAAAAAAAGTAAAAAAGAATGATATCAGACAAGGGGTCAGAAGATCTGGATTCTAGTCTGGCTCTGCCACCCACTGAGAAACCTGGAATAAGTCCCTTAAGCCTTTATTTTTTCATTTGTAAGGAATGGGGATAATTTTCTTGCTTATTTGTTGCCTCAGATACAAGGACTGCTGTGACCCTCTTGGACTGTGAGGCTGTAAGATCCCAGAGGGCAGAGCTGTGTTGTCCTTATCTCTGTCTCCCCAGAGCTAGCACAATATTGTGCTTAGGACTCGATAAATATTCATTCGATGAGTGACTGAGTAGGAGAATGGCTGGACAAATAAGTAAGTGAATGGAGGCTTATCCTCAACAACTGAATTCTGGCCTTTAGCTCTGCCTTCACTCTTGCATGTCTAACTGCCTGCTAGAGGCCACTGCCTGGCTGTCCTGAAGCACCCCAAAATCAATCTTACCCCTCAGTACGGTAGCTCTCAGCTTCTGCACAGAACTGTGGTCACTTTGCATTCCTGCTAATAGCAACTCTCCTCTCCAGCCCCTGGGCGTGCAATTCCAGATTTATATTTGTCTCTTTATTTCCCCTCATTCTCAATATCCTATCATTTGAAAATTCTCTGTAGTCTACCTCTGTGATATTCAGGCACAATACACATCTCGGCCACCACGCAATTTTGCAAAGAGAGGCTCCTGACTGTAAGATTTGATCTTCTTTCATAACATATTGATATGGGGCTGGGGAGCCTTATTTCTGTTCCTGGGTTTAGTCAGGATCTTGCGCTGAGGCAGAGATTAGGCTGGATGTTTTCAGATGGTTCCACACCATCTTAGATGCCCCTGCCTGCATGGCTTTAATGTTTTACAATCAAGCATTTCTGGCAGCACATATGCAAGTTTATAAAGACCTAGTGCATTAGTCAATGACAGTGCTTGTTCAAATGAACAATTAGGCACTCAGGTTGGATCGGAGATTCCTTCTCGCTTCCACTATCAGTTTGCTTCTCTAGAGTCACTTTACAACTAACATCTTAAGATATAATTCCCATACCGTTCAATTCACCCATTTAATAGGTACAATTCAGTGGCTGTTAGTATATTCACAGAGCTATGCAACCACAGTCAATTTTAGAACGTTTTAATCAGCCCCCCAAAATCCTTTGCCCGTTGGCAGTCATTCCCCTTTTCTCTCCCTTATCCCCCTCCCCCAGCCTTAGGAAACCACTAATCTACTTTCTGTTTCTATAGATTTGTCTATCCTGGACACTTAATATAAATAGAATCGTATAGTATGTGGCCTTTTGTGATGGGCTTCTTTTACTTGGCAAAATGTTTTCAATGTTCATTCATGTTATAGCATGTATTAGTAATCCATCCCCTTTTATTGCTAAATAATACTCCATTGTATAGACACACCACATTTTATTTATCTAGTCATCAGTTGATGAATGTCTGGGTTCTTTCTATTTTTTGGCCATTATAATAGTGGCCAAAATAATAATGCTGCTGGAACATCTGTGTACAAGTTTTATGTGGACATACGTTTTCCTTTCTCTTGGGTAGACACCTAAGAGTAGAATTGCTGCATCATAGGATAATTCTACGTTTAACCTTTTGATGAGCGGCCAGACTGCTTTCCAAAGCAGATGTGCCAGTTTGGAGTCATTTTTAACATGGTGGCATTATTAGCATCATAATAGAGATGGGCATTTAAAGTGAGAGTGCTTAGGGGCTTAAGATTTAGACGTGTCAAAAGAAACACAATTTTATTTTTTAAGTACCGTGCACCTGTGCATTTATAACTTGTGTCAAGTCGCCATCAGCAAATCTTCCAGGAAACAGGATTGCATTGTGCTATCCAGTTTGTCCATGGTGAAAGGCGAGATACCTGGTTAAATATCCTTGCATTTAAAGTCACCTTCACTGGAATGTGGTCTTGAGCCAGCGTCTTTCTCTGCTCGCACTTGTGCTTCCTGTTAGGAGATCCGAGGACAGCCAGCCTCAGTCCTTCCGAATCATCCCAGCCCTGGGGCCAAGGCTCAGCACAGTCTTGTGCTTGCGGACTTTTTCGATACTGGGTGGCTGTGGAAGAACATTATGTCAGAGACAACATTGTGACCTCTCTGTAGAACGAGAGAGAGAGAGAGAGAGAGAAAGAGAGAAACCATGCTAGGAACAGGCATGCCACCACCCCAAAGTGGGTAAAGAGGAAGGAGGAAAAGAAAAATCCATTTTCATGACTTTAAGATTTTAAAGGGTATGTTCCATAACTCTGAATACATAAACTATAAATGCCATGCTCTGTGTTTAATTAGGTTGGCTTACTTCCACAATTTAAAAAAAAATGGAAAGAAAGAAAGAAAAAGATACCACTGTCAGTTTGAGCTTAACCTTTATTTAGATTCTATATATCTCACCTCTGGGGATACTGAATTAGATGAATTTCTTATTTTAGCAAAGTGGAGACAAAGCGTTTCACTAACAGATCTGAATGTCTCCTTCAAGTAGGACCGGCAGTCACTTTCTCACTGTTTTCTTCTTGTAAAGACTTGGGATTCAATGGACATAGTTTTAGGAAGCTAATAATAAGTTTTTGTTTTTTTTTTTAAAGTAATTAATTATTTATTTATTTTTGGCTGTGTTGGGTCTTCGTTTCTGTGCGAGGGCTTTCTCCAGTTGCGGCAAGCGGGGGCCACTCTTCATCGCGGTGCGCGGGCCTCTCATTATCGTGGCCTCTCTTGTTGCGGAGCACAGGCTCCAGACGCGCAGGCTCAGTAGTTGTGGCTCACGGGCCTAGTTGCTCCGCGGCATGTGGGATCTTCCCAGACCAGGGCTCGAACCCGTGTCCCCTGCATTGGCAAGCAGATTCTCAACCACTGCGCCGCCAAGGAAGCCCCTAATAATAAGTTTTAAAACATACAGATTGTTAGACATAGAGGTGAGGCAGCTGGGGAAATGGAAGCCCAGAGAAATTAAACATGTTTTTCAGTCTCCTGGTCTGTGGTAGCCCTGGAAGCATGCCCAGAGCCTTTGACTCTTGGCCCAGTGCTCCCGACCAGGACCACACTGCCTCAGGCTGCTCCTTGTCCTTGACTGTGACTGGGGTGGGGTGGGGGGCAAGGAAGAGCCTGCTAGCCAGGGTGCACACAAGCTCCTGTCCTTCAGTGCTGAGCACCATGAGGCATCCAAGGGGTGGGGCTCGATGGCAGACATCATAGTAGAGGGTGATGGGGAAAGAATTTCAGGCTCTTGTATTCTGTCCTTCAACTTTGGGGGGCTGCTACCGGCACAGACAATGCCTTTATGTGAATTAGAAAAACCCAACATTCCTCCCGGCAGGTAGAGCTCTGTGCAGGCGCTTGATAGCAGCGCACAGGCTCCAGCTCAGCCCCACTGTGCCTTTGCCAGGGAGCACTTGTGCAGGGCCCAACCAGTGCAACTGTGCAGGGTGATCTCATTAGTCCTCAAAGAGGCTCACTGTCCTCATCTGTAAAATGGGGACATCAATAATAAGACTTCTCCACTAAGGATCCCTGATGGCTGGGTGAGACCCTGTTGATGAATGTGCTTTATAAACCAGAAAGGATCACCACAGGATAATTATTATAAATATATGTGTACACATAGACATGTGCACACACACTTGGCTTTTACCATTTTCAAATGCCTAGAATGTTATGTTCTTGGAGTCCTTATAGCCTAGTAAATGGGCCTTTGTAACCAGTGAAATGCCCCTGGTTCTCAGTGTCAGAGAACTTGTGAGTAGATATCTCAACAAAAGATAAAGAACAATATAAAATTTATCCCCTAACCCCAAGTTTCTCAGACCTGGCTGAACATTAGAATAATCTGGAGAATCAAAAAAATACAGACACCTAGGCCTCACCCCCAGAGAGTGATTCAATTTATTTGGTATGTATGGGGGTGGGTAGAGGCTCCAATCACATTTTACGTGATTTCCCAATCACGAGGGAAATGCCATTTAAAAAAAAAATATGCCCCAGGCCTCTGGCTCTGTCTTTGGTTTGTCTTTAAATAACCCTGGAGCAAAACTTCTATTGTGGAATAAAAGATAAGGAAACGTAATAGGTTGTTGAAACTAAAACCCTCATAAGAAGCTGTTGCAACCAGACTTTCCTTTCCTGTAAAGCTCTGAGGCTGTTGAAAAGGCATCCCCACCAGCCCTCTGTTTTCTGCATCCCTTTCATTCCCACAATTCTCTGTGCTTCCTCCGCATCCTCTGCCCTATTGCCCCCCTGCTACCCAAGGCTGCCCTTTCTCCAATATGGAATGTGTGATGCAGCTGGAAGAGTCAGCAAACAGATTCTAATTTAATCTCCCACCTTAAAAAATGAAACCAAATAATCATGGCAACAAGCCCTCCTTGACCATCTGTATTTCTTTCATTAAAAAATATTTATTTATTTTTTTAATTTATATGACTGTGTCGGGTCTTAGTTGCCACACAAAGGGATCTTCTTTGCCGCATGCGGGATCTTAGTTGCGGCATGTGGGCTCTTTTAGTTGCGGCATGTGGGATCTAGTTCCCTGATCAGGGATCGAACCCAGGCCCCCTGCATTGGGAGCATGGAGTCTTAGCCACTGGACCACCAGGAAAGTCCCGACCATTGGTATTTCTGCCTTACTTTTCTATTTTCATCCATTATAAAAATTCTCGAGAGTTATCTACATACCCTCTCTCCAGTTTTGCACTCTTCATTCACTCTGTAACCTACTTCAATCTGGCTTCTACCCCCTTGTCTACACCCACTGCATTTGCTAAAGCCATCAATTACCTTTAGGGAGTCAAAGGAGGTCACTTTGAAAGAAGTGATATTTTTCTTTTTAATAAAGTTTAATGATGTTATGAATTGAACGTTTGTGTCCCTACTGCTCTCCCCACCGTCATTCATTTATTGAGACCTAATTCTCAATGTGATTGTGTTAGGAGGTGGGGCCTTCAGAGTTGATTAGGTCATGAGGATGGAGCCCTCATGAATGGGATTAGTGCCTTTATAAAAGAGACCCCGGAGAGCATTCTGGATTCTTCTACCATGCGAGGATATAGTGAGAAGACGCCCTCAATGAACTAGAAAGTGAGCTCTCATCAGACACCAATCTCCAAAGCCTTGATCTTGGATTTCCCAGCCTCTAGAATTGCGAGAAGTAAATGTGTGTTGTTTAAGTCACCCAGTCTATGGAGCCCAAACTAAGACAAATTAACATGTAAAAAAGCACAAAAACCATAAGCATACAGCTTGATGCAGTTTCTGAAAGTGATCACATCCATTTAACCATCATTCAGGCCAAGAAACAGAATACTTTCAACACAAAATCCTCTGTATAAGGGCTTCCCTGGTGGCGCAGTGGTTGGGAGTCTGCCTGCCAATGCAGGGGACGCGGGTTCGAGCCCTGGTCTGGGAGGATCCCACATGCCGCGGAGCAGCTGGGCCCTTGAGCCACAACTGCTGAGCCTGCGCGCCTGGAGCCCGTGCTCCGCAACAAGAGAGGCTGCGATAGTGAGAGGCCCGCGCACCGCAATGAAGAGTGGCCCCCGCTCGCCACAACTGGAGAAAGCCCTCGCACAGAAGCGAAGACCCAACACAGCCATAAATAAATAAATAAATAAACAATTAAAAAAAAAAAATCCTCTGTATGCCCCTCCCCCAGGTCACCACTGTTCTGATCTATGAACATATTAGTATTGCCTCTGAAACTTTATGTAAATGAGAATATATAGTATGTGCTTTTTTTTTTTTTTTTTTTTTTTTAAATGTTTGGCCTCCTAGTCTCAAAATTATGTTTGTGAGATTCAGGTATTTGAGATTGAGGTATGAATAGATCTCAACTTATTAATTTATGCTATTCTTGATAAATTGAGCTGTTTTCCAGTTTTGGGTATTATAAATGATATTGCTAAGAAGATCCTTGTACAGGTTTTTCATGTACATATGTGTGCATTTCTGTCTGTTATATACTGAGGAGTAGAATTGATAGGTCATAGGGTATGCATATGGAGATTGCCAGTTTTCAAAAGTGGTAGTACCAGTTTACCAGCAGTCCGTATGAGTTCAAATTGCTATGGAATCTCACCAACATGTTTATTTTTACTCTTTTAAATGTTTGCCATTCTGTGAATTTTAGTGGTATCTAATTATATTTTCATTTATTTAACAAATACCAAGGTTGAGCACCTTTTCAAAAGCTTATGTGCCATTTGGACATTTTCATAGGTAATGTGCTCATTCAAGTCTTTTGCTCAATATTGCTTCAATATTTTGAAGTTGTGTTTCACAACCTTTTTGTATTTATTCACAAAATAACTTTACATTTTCTCAATATGTCCTTTCTTGAATATCTGAACTTCAAAACTTCTTCCACTTTTGTGACTTGGCTTTTCTCTCTCTTAATGGCTTCTTTTGATAAATATGTTATATCTCTCCATTTATTTAAGTCTTCTTTAATTTCTCTCAACAATGTTTATAGCTTTATTTGGAGGTTTGTCTACAACTTTCATTAGATTTATTCTTATTCTTATACATTTGATGGACTTTGGTATTAGTGAACATGGTATCTGTTTTCCTTTTAGAATTTCACTGTTGCTGGCATATAAAACTACAGTTGATTAGCCTTACACCACCCATATTTCTAAATTCACTTACTAATTCCAATAAATGTTAATTTATCTGAAGATTCTTTTTTGTTTTCTAGACATATGATGATGTCATATGTAAATAAAATTTTATTTCTTACTTTCCAATCTTTATTACCTTTTATTTTTTAATGTTGCCTTTTGTACTGGCCAGTAGTACCTCAAATAAAATATTGAATAAGTGTAGTGACAGCTGAAATTATTGTCTCATTCTTGATCTCCAGGGAAACACTTTCAATATATCCCCATTAAGTATGATATTTGCTCCATATTTGTAGATATAGTTTATCAGATTAGAAAGTTGTCTCCTATTCATAGTTTGCTAATAATTTCTTATTACTAACAATTTGTTACCATAAAGGAGTGTTAAACTTTTTCTGTATTCATTTAAGTGATCATATGATTTTTCTTTTTTTTGGTCTATTAAAATGGTTAATTGATTGATTTTTAAAAAGTGTTAAACCAACCTTGCATTCCTGGAGTAAACCCAACTTAGTTGTCTTGTATTATCCTTTTTATTTGTAGCTAGATTTGATTTGCTAATTTGTAAAGAATTTTTTTCATTTATGTTCATGAGAAAGATGGACCTGTGATTTTTCTTTCTTGAAAAGATCTTGTCAGGTTTTGATATCTAGGTCATTCCAGCATCATAATACTGGTTGGGAAATGTTGTTCCCCCCTTTAAATGAATTTTCTGGAGAATTTATGTAACTTTGGACTAATTCACTAATAATGCCATAAGAACCTAAAGTTTTCTCAGAGAGAAGGTTTTAATCAATTTGTTTAAGAGATATAGTACAATACTTTTCAAACCACTAGGCAAGGAGGAAACATGGAATATTACAACTTGATCAGGTCAGAGTTTTAGAAGTTCACTCTGGTGTTATTGGAGTGGGTGGATTGAAGGCAGACTATGCTGGACAGAGAACACCAGTCAGGAAACTGTGACAATAGTCACTTGACGTCAGTCCAGGCAGTGGCAAAGAGCTGGAGAAAAGATGGCAAGTAAAAATAAATATTTGGGTTTTTTTTTTTGGGGGGGGGGGTATAGTTGTTTTACAATGTTGTGTTAGTTTCCACTGTACAGCGAAGTGGAGTTCCCTGTACTATACAGCAGGTTCTTATTAGTTATCTATTTTATACATATTAGTGTATATATGTCGATCCCAATAGGTTTTTTTAAAATAAATTTTTTTGGAAAAGATGATAGCAAGCCAAGGATGGTCTATTTAAAAAGTCTGAGTTGACCGTGTATTTTCTTTACTTCTGTAATGAGAACCAGAGAGCTGGCACCATTTCAGTAGCTTCTTGGCCAGTTTGAAAACTGTGACCGTGGAGCATCACTTATTCAAAATGCTAATCAAAACACAGGATATCAAAACCAGTCATTTTTTACCCTATGGGAAATGATACCCAAATGTAATATGGTATTCTTATTATTTCTTGACTGAGATATAAATGTGGTTAGGGTGGACCTTAAACTATGATATATCTTTCTCTTCTCCCTGTTCCCTTCCCACTTTCCTTTAAATACTTCCTACCCATCCATCTGGGCCCTGCTCATGACTTGACAGGGTACAGGAGTGATGGCCATTGGGAGCAAGTTGAGCTAGGAGATATTACCTGAAAGTTCCTCCTAATTATCCAGGGGAGGTGGAAAACAGGAGTGCAGAAGTAAAGCTAAGAACAGAGATACCCAGTAACCAAAAAGGGCTAATAGATGAGTCCAGAGAAAAGATAACACACATGGTGAGGAGAACACAGTGAGCCATGGTTAAGGGTAGGAAAAAAAATTTAAGATTGAAATCTGCCAATACTGGACGGCTATGCAGATTACCTTTGTATGTGGGCTCTGTCTTCTCTCAGGCTCAGATTATTTAAAGAGCCCTAATAAGCCAGACAGTCTCCTCCCCTGTGTCTGCCTTTGTCAGGTTGTAATCTGGCCTTTCAGGTCCCCAGTATCTCACATTATCTTCCCTTCTTAACAGGTCTTAACCACACCTTCCTTTTTTTCCCAATTGGTTGATATTGACTTATTAAATAAAATGTGTTCCCTACTCTAAAGGAGTTAAAATTCTGATAGAGAAAAAAAAAACAGTATAGATACAGATGATGTCAAACTATTCATGTTAAGCAGAGAAGTGCAGACCAATGGGCTCTAAGTTCAGGCACACATGGCAGCACAGTTGAGATATTTTGAGAAGGCGGTTTCCTTGGTTTGTTTGCGACATGGATGTGCACACTTTTACAGCAGCACAGATACACCTGGGGACTTTTCTTTCACACAAGACTTACAAAGTTAGTCTAATCAAGAATGTGTCAATAAGAAGGCCCTGGGATTGACACTGTCTTGGTAAGCATTTTGCAATTTACATATAGCAGACCTTGGGTGTTCGGGACACTTCACCTGCTAAGTGTCAACACAATACAGCTGAGGTTGTGATGTGTCAGCAAGGATGTCAGGGAGGAAGTCAGAGGGCCAGATCTTCAGGGACATGGCTTGTTTAGCTTACACGGAGTTCTGAAACTGTCAGTGGCTCATTCTGTTTGGCAGCTTGGAGAGCCGTCCAGGTTCAGAACTAGAAGTATTCAGGCCGCAAAGAAGGCAACAAAAGATTGGGAACTGACATACTGATACTTTCCAGAAGTATCAAGTCTGGTAACTGGAAGTCTGGAAGCTTCCCATGCATCCATCGCCATAGGCAGCACTTATCTAGATTAAAAAAAAAAAAAAAGCATCTCTCCAGCTTCTCAAATGTCGTTTTGCCCCCAGATCACCTGGTACTGGTTAAAATGAACATTCTTGAGCCCCACTCGCAGAGACTTGCACACGACTCTCTGGGGTTGGGCTCAGGTAACTACCTTCTTCCAAGCACACCAGGTAGTCTAGATCAGGTGGTCTGTGGACCACATTTTCTGAAATGCTGCCCTAAAGTCTTCCATGTACCCCAGCTATCAAATCACTGTGTGAGGTGCCATAATTCAATTTATTTCCAAAGAAAGAGGTCTGGAACTAGTTTTTCTTTCTCCTCCCACATTCAAGCTGTCATCTCCTTCTGCCACAATGTTCCAACATTTTCTTTCTGTTTGCACCCTCTTCTCAAGCTCCTCACCCCAAATCATCATCTAAGATCAAGGCATTTGAGTCAGCTCCCACCACGGGCGAACAGCTGAGAGGTGCACAGTGTCATTTGGGCAACCACCTTTCCTGACCTCGATGACTGCATATCAGCTCAACTTGCCAGATGTGCCAAAGTGATGACCAAAAGCCGAGTCTTATGAAGAGTTTTTTTTTTTTAATTCGAATTTCTTGTCAATATTTTCAAAAGGGGGAAATTTCCCATACACATCCATATTTCTGGCTATTTTTAAAATACCAGAGGATCTGGCCACTCTGGCCAGTTTTCCTAAGGATAATAGTCAGCTGGGGTTGAGGAGAGGCTGTCCCCTTGAGACACAGAATAGAGGTGCATATATGGCAAAGATAAGGAAGCTCAAGGTCAGGGCCCTGCTGCTCCAAGGCCCTTGACCTAACATTGCGTTTGTAGTTTTGTATTTTTTTCTTAAAGAGGCCACCACAATTGTGTAAGTTTTAGATTTCGCAAAACTTGGATCCACTCCTGCCATTCTGTTCTATGTACTACCCTGCTACCAAGGATTGGTTAGCATTTATCATCAGATTTGCCAGTAGATTTTGTTAAAGTAGAGAAATATTTCTCTGAACTCTTGGGTCTATAAAAACAAGAGACAAATGGAGAGGGCCTCATACTTTAGGCAGAAAGGGAGAGAGCCTATCTTTGCATGGATGTGATCTGGCCTGCATCCCTAACATTTGATTTCATGATCTCTGGCTGCATCTAGTTCTTCTACAGTTCATGATTCCTTAAATTCCCTATAGTGGGAACATTTTTGTACATAGTCATCACGCTTGGTTCCTTCTCCATTTCTGCAAAGACACATTTAAATCCCATCAATTTAATCCTCACTTGGGGTGTGGATGCTAAGAATCCCTGTTCTGGAGAAAGAAAAATAAAAGTGATATCTGCCTATAGAAAGGCATATTTTTGAATGAAATGTCCTAGGGGGAAAGGACTGCACCTTCTCTGATTTTTACTGCACGTGTTTTCAGACATGGCTAAATGCTTTCTGGGATCTCACTAAATATTCACTGTCATTGATGATAAGACATGGATAGAATAGATTAAGGCATCTGTTCTCCAGTTACCTTCTAAGATATTATTTTTCTCTGTTGGTCACTGCTTGGAGCAGATTCTTTCATCCCACAGCATTAAGCTCTATGGAAATTCAAATATTTTTATTGTAACAACATGCTGTAATATTGGGAATTCAGCCATTGCATTTCCCCCTTCCAAGATATTATTTGCTTTACTTCAATATTTCTTGTGTTGTTCATAATGTTGTTTTAAAGCCTCATTTTTCACTCTTGAGATCGTTAAGGATTTGGTGATGTTATCTGTGAATATATTTATTACTCAGCATTAGCCTGCCTTTGCTCCTCTGCGGGAATGGAGGAGAAGTGGCATGCATTATAGATCATCAGAGAGGTAGTCTTCCCGAGGCATTTATCTGAAGCTTATTTTAACACTTCTCATTTGCACAGACTGTTAGCTCCTCTTTTTAGATAACATCTTAGGAAAAGGAAACACCTGTTTGAAGATGTGAAAATAAAACTAAATACAAACAAAAGGGCAAGTTGTTGAACATGGGCATTTGTCATATTTATTTTCTAATCTTTCCTGTCTGGGGGTGTAGTGGGGGATGTGACTTATTACTCTGAGTCTGAGCCGTTAACTATTTTTTCTACAAAATAAAGGGTTGAGAGCCAGTGTCCACTAGGCTGATGTGGACATTTGAGTCATGACTGTGGAACTAGTTAAGGGGTTGATTATTTTAATGACATTTTTAACGGCACTAAATTAATTGTTCAATAGTTCCCCATCTTAGTTGTATTTTGCCTACATAAGTGTCAATCTAATGTTTTTCTCTATTTTTAAAAAATTCTAAAATTTTCAGTACTATCGCTAGGTACTATGAACACACTTCCTGATTCCTCTCCAGAGATAAAGAACCTGGTTTCTCTGTTAAGAGAACTGTTTTATCCTGAATAAAATCATTCAACAGGTAACTTAAATTCTTATTCAGCCATATCATCAATGGCACATTGTATTTTTTTCAAACTTTGCTTTGAATCTACTACCCTTTGCATTATGCAGGAGACAAGCAGCTCTTTCTTTGTGAAGTGAACATTTTGGTAACCACCAGTGAATTTCAGACCTTATTTTATGCAATCACTGCATTACTTAAAAGCAGCCAGGAACATCTGACTTCAGTGATGGTGTGCAAAGAAATTGGGTCAACCTTTTGCTAAGGCCAAATAGGAGGGCTGAACAAAATATTTTTATCAATCTGCTTCAAGGCATTGGAGAATTAAGGCAATGAAAAATCACCAGGCCATAATCCCACGAAAAGAGGGGAATCTAGAGAAGTTAACATGATTTTTTGGAGCTGCTTTTCCCTAGGGAGCTTTGCAAATTCTAGAAAAGGCAGCTAAAAGGCTGAGAGCTAAGCAACACTTTTTAAAGCTTCCAGAGTTGAGGAAAACAAAATTTGAAGTCTAAGTCCTGCCAAAGTAATGGTGGTGGGTAAATCCATGTTTTGGGTTGACATTCAGAGGGGAATAAGGGCAAACAGGGAGTAAATAGCCTGGTGCCCTCAGGAACTGCAGCCAGTTTGGAATTATCTCTAGTCCTGTAATTGTATTAAGGTGATTCGAGAATGCTTGTGCCCTCAGATGTCTGAAAGAATCAAACAAAAATCCTGAAAAGAATTAAGCAAGAAAGGAAAATGATAAGCTAACTTCTCTTATGAACATAGATGTGAAAATCCTAAGTAAAATATTATCAAATTGAATCTATCAATACACAAGAAGTATATTGTACTTGTATATGACCAAATTGTTTATTTCCCAGGAATGTAAATTTATTTAGATATTTGAAAATCAATGTAATTCAGTACAGAATAAAGGGGAAAATATCTGATTATTTCAATAGATGCAGCCAAAATATTTGATGAAATTCAACCATGTTCCAAACTAGTAATAGATGGGAATCTCTTAAGTAGAATAAAAGCTACCTACCAAAAAGAAAAAGCATATGTAGCACTTAATGAGGAAATATTGAAAACTCTCCCCTGAGATCAGGAAAGAAAATAATGCTTCCTATTACCACTGCTATCCAACATCTTACTAAGTTCCTAGTCAGTCCTAGTCATAAAAAAGAAATAAAACGTTAGGAAGGGAGGAACAACTGCCATTCACAGAGCACATGTTTGCATTCATAGAAAAATCCCAAAGAATCTTTAGACAAACTATTACAATTAATGAATGAATTTACCAAGGTTGTTGAATAAATGCTCAATATACAAAAAATAAATTGTATTTTTAAATACTATCTCAATAAACTAAATAATGAAAATTTGAACATACTTAGGAATATAGCTAAACAAAAGATAAGCAAGAATGAAGCATAGAGAGATAAGAGGGCAAAAAATACAAAGGAGAAGGTAAAATACATAGAGGATATAGTGAAAAGGCCTAGGATATGAGTAGTTGTAGTCCCAGAGAGGATGTGGCAGAATTAATAATTAAAGACACAATGGCTAAGAAATTTACCACACTGATGAAAAACATCAAGGCACAGATCAAGAAGTCCTACAAACTACCAAGAGGTTGAATAAAAGAAAACCACACCTATGCACATCACAGTTAAACCGCTGAAAACAAATGACAAGTAGAAAAATCTTAAAAGCAGCCAGGGGTGGGGAGGAGGGAAGACATATTACCCTCAAATTACAATTAGACTGCAGGCTGACTTTGTAGGAGAAATAATGGGATCCAGAAGAAAATGGAGAAATATACATGAAGTACTGAAAGAAAATAACTGCCAGCCTAAAACTCTATTTTCATCCTTAAAGAATGCAAGTGAAATGAAGACATTTTCAGATGAACAAAAACTTAGAGGATTCATCATCAGCATACCTTTTCTTAAGAAAATACCAAGGGATATTTTTTAGGCAGAATGAAAATGTTCCCAGATGGAAGGTGGGAGAAGCAGGGAGAAAGGAAGAGCAATAGAAAGGAATGTTTATGAATAAATCTGAATGAATATTGGCTGTGTAAAACAATAATAAAAATGTCTTATAGACCTATGTCAGGAGGCAGGTAAATGGAGTTAAAGTATTCTAGAGTCCTTGTGTTGTCCAAGAGAAGGGGAAGAGTACTGATAAACATTATATTCTAATAAGTCAAGAATGCATGTTGTAATCTCACAGGTAGCCATTAAAAAGAATAGTAAAAGGGCTTATAATTTTGAGGCTAATAGTAGGAAAAAATGGAATAACATACACTGGGTCAATCCAAACAAGTTAAGAAAATAAAGAATGAGGAAGATAAAGTAGGTGCAGTAAATAGAGAACACAGTGTAAGATGACAGTTTTAAAGCAAATACATCTGAAATTATATTAAATGTAAATAGACTAAATGATCAAATTTTTAAAAATTAATAAAATTATATATGACTAGATTAAAAATATTATATAAGGTTCATAAAAGATACACCTAAATCATGAGGATGCAGAAAAGTTGAAATACAAAGACTAACCAAAAGAAAGCTAAGGTGTAATATCTATCTTTCATCTAGATTAATATCAGATAAAATATTTTTAATTAAAAAAGCTTTTGAAATAAAGGAGATGATTAATAAAATAAAGGGTTTTACTCACCAGAAACATATAATAAAGCTAAATTGTATGCGGCTAAGAATACAGCCGCAAAGTAAGTAAAGCAAAATTTGACAGAAATGTAAGAAGAAATAGACGCATTCACATTCACGGTGGGAAATTTTCACACAACATTTTTAGTTATTGATAAATATATAGACAAAAATCAATAAGGACATAAAGGATTTAACAACATAATTAGCAAACCACCTATAGACATACATAGTGTATTGTACTCAGCAATGGCAGAATGTACGTTATTTCAAAAAATGCACAGCATATTTACAAAATTTGACTATATGCTGGGATCTGAAGCAAATCTCAACAATTTTCAAAAGATTCAAATTAAACAGCATATCTTCTAAGTCTACCATGGAATTAAGTTAGAGATCAATTATAAAGAGATTTTTATAAAATTGCCATATATTTGGAAATTAATCAATATACTTCTAAATAACTCATGGGTCATGGAAGAAATCATATTAGAAATTAGAAAATATTTTGAACAGAATAATTAAATTATTACATATTAGAATCTGTGGTATACAGCTAAAACTATGCTTAAAGGAAATTTGTAGCTTTAAATGCAATGGGGATGTCTGAAAACCAATGAGCTAACCATTTTTCTCAAGAAGCTAGAAAAGAATATCAAATTAAAGTAAAAGGAAGGAAAGAATAAAAATAAGAACAGAAAATAATGAAATAGAAAGCAAATGTAAAATACAGACAATCAATAAGCCAAAAATTGCTTCTTTGTAGAAACTAATACAACTGATAACTGCCTGCTGAGACAGATTAAGAAAGTGAAGTCAAAAATAATCGATTTCAGGAGTGAAAAAGGAAACATCATTATAATCATAACTTACAGACATTAAATATATGAGAATATAATGAACTTTATGCAAATATATTTTAAAATTCAGGTAAAATTTACAAATTCCATGGAAAACAGAATAAATTTTATACAAGAAATAGAATAGTTCTGCAGATATTGAAAATGTTAAATTTATTTAAAACCTCCCATAAGGAAAACTTTGGGCCTTGATGGCCTTAGTAGTGAATTCTACCAACCATTTAAGAAGGGAATACCATCAATATCACATACACTCTTTTAGAGAATAGGACAAAAGAGAACACACCCAACATGATTTATGAGACCAGCATAACCTTGATACCCAAACCTGACAAGGACACTATGAGAAAGGAAAATTATAGGCCAGTCTCCTTCTTGAACAAAGGCAAATGGACTAATGGAATATAGAAACATTACCTGTGATATACATAGCTGATAAAGGGATTGATATGTAGAATATATTGAGATTGCTTACAAATCAATAAGAAAAAGACAATCCATTATGGGCAATAGATTTAAATGGGTATTTATTTCACAAAAGAGAGAATTCAAATGACCAATAAAAATATGAGAAGATGCTTGCAACTTCACTAATAATCAGGGAAATGCAAATTAAAATCATGAGATACCACTACATATCTACCAGAATGGCTAGTCAAAAAGACTGATATTACCAAGTTGTAGCGAGAATGTGGAACAAAGGAAGCTGTCAAACACTGCTAGGGAAAGTGTAAATTGGTGCAATCATTTCCTTTGGCATTGTGTAATAAAATTGAGCATACACTATCCTGTGCCTGAGCAATTCTATTCCTGGGTAAATCCCCAACAGGTATGCTTGCATATGTGTGGCAAGAGTATCACATACAAGAATGTTCTCAGCAGCTTTATTCCTAATAGTCCAAAACTGAAAGCAGCCCAACTGTTCAATAGGAGAAAAGAAAAATTAATTACTGCAGGAGAATCCTCTATAACAGGGGCCAGGGAACTTGGGCTGGTAAAAGAACAAGTCTGAAAGTGGTTCATCCTCTGGTGTAGGCAAGTTTGGGTGGGGAGAAACTGCATCAGTATGGAAAGGATAGATTAATTTACATCAGCAACTGTGTGCTCTTCATGAAAGCCTATCTTTAAGAAGTGCCATCTGGACTTCCCTGGTGACGCAGTGGTTAAGAATCCGCCTGCCAATGCAGGGGACACGGGTTCGAGCCCTGGTCCGGGAAGATCCCACATGCCACGGAGCAACCAATCCCGTGCGCCATAACTACTGAGCCCACGTGTCACAACTACTGAAGCCTGCGTGCCTAGAGCCCATGCTCTGCAACAAGTGAAGCCACCGCAATGAAAAGCCCACGCACTGCAGTGAAGAGTAGCCCCCGCTCACCGCAACTAGAGAAAGCCCGCACACAGCAACGAAGACCCAACACAGCCAAAAATAAATAAATAAATTAAGAAAGAAAAAAGATAAAAGAAGTTCCATCTACTGAAAAACTCCCTAAAGGCACGTTATCCTCTCCATTTGACCTACCTCAAATTCTAGTCTTCATCGTGCGGGACCACCAGAAATCTTTGTTCTTGTACGCGGTTAAGCTCCTGAAAGAATTTCCTTTTCCAAGTTGCACTTAGTGCCCTTCTCTCTCCAGGTCAGGCCTATGACCTGGACATAGGAGAAGCAGACATTGTCCTGGTGCAGGAAAAACAGAGCTGGTGGGAGAAGAGTCCTTAAAGACACACAGGGCTAGGTTAGAATTGCTGCTCCACCTCTTACCAAATTGTAAGCATGAGCAAATCCTCACTCATAAAATGGGGAAAAGAATCCATACAACATACAGTTAAATGAGAATTAATGAGGTAATGTCTATAAAATGTCATGCACAGAAAGATGCTCAAATGGTAGCTATTAGTATTTTTTGTTGACAGAGTTCTACTAGCTTTCATTTTAAAATATGTGGTTTGACCTTGACTCAGACCTTGTCCTCCCTCCCCACTGGCTACATTAAGAAGCTCAAGAATGAGTGAGTTAAGTTGTTCAAACCAAGCACTACTGGACCAGAGAAGATGGGCTTATCCCCACCTGAGCTGGTCAGGGAAGGCATTTGTGTGTCATCTGAATGCAGGCTGATTTCCATGGACAGCAGCCGGAGGGGGAAGGGAGGAAAGAGGCAAAGGGAATGAGATAAGCCTTGGGACTCTCTTCTGAAAGCTGCAATGTGAATGTTCATAGCCTTCCTGTACCTTGCTAGCTGGAGGGGGATTTCTGCTTTTTTTCTCCATCCTCTTTAAAAGCTCTTCTGTCTGTGCCAGCTAGTTCCTAGATGTCTGTGTTGTAGAATCAGGCAATGTGCACAGTAACACAAACCGGACTCTGGGAAAGACAGAAGAATAGGGGCAGACAGAAAATAACAGTGAAAGGAGACAGCAGGCTGGGTGTTGAGGAAAGTTTTATTTGGAGTTGAGAATTGGAGAAAGGAAGGAATTTTGGGGAAGCAACTGATGGTGATTTCAGAGAACATTGTAAGTGGCAGAGGTAATCAGATAACCACACGTGGCAAATCCAAGATTTGACCAGTTGTGCATCCTTCACCACCATCCATTTTAGAACTAAATTTCATCATCCCCAAATGAAACCACACTCTTTCTAGCCAGCAGCCCCAATCCCTCTATCCTCCCCAGCCCAAGGTAACCACTAATCTACTGTCTCTATAGATTTGCCTATTTTAGATATTTTATATGAGTGCAGTTATACAATATGTAGTCCTTTGTGGCTGGCATATTTCATTGAGCATAGTACTTTCAAGGCTTATCCATATTGTGGCATCTATCAGCACTTCATATCTTTGTTGCCAAATAATATTACACTGTTTGTCTATATCACATTTTATTTATTCATTCATCAGTTGGTAGACATTTGTTTTCACCTTCGATTGTTTTCACTTCAGCTATTTTAAATACTGGTGTGAACATTCATGTACAAGTTAGTGTGGGCATATGATTCCATTTCTCTTGGGTATGTAAATAGGAATGGGAATGCTAGGTCATATGGTAACTGTATGTTTAACCATTTTAGGAACTGCCAGACTTTTCCAAAGTGGCTGCATGATTTTATATTCCTACCAGCAATGTATGAGGCTTTCAATTTCTCCACATCCTCACCATCACTCATTATTATCTTTTTTTTAAAAAAATTATAGCCATCCTACTGGGAGGGAAGGAACCTTATTTCATTAAGTTTTTCTCTGATGGCTAATTGCCTGAATCTCTACTCAATTAAGGTACTTAAGGTACTTTTTGATATAAAATTACTGAATTTGGAGTACAATTTTTAAGTTGATATATAGTGCCAAACTGCTTTTCATTAATTGTATCAATTTTACTCTGCCTGGAAGTATATAGGACACTTATTTCATAATATCTTCATCAAAATAAATATTATATTTAAAATCTTTGCCAATTTAGTAAAGTTGGAATGATTTATTTTAACCCTATTCCTAGTGATATTGGGTTTTTCCATACACATAATAATTATATATATAAATTCAGTCAGCTCATATTCTTTGTACATTTTCCTCTTGACTCTTAGTTTTTATTTTGAAAATTGTTCTTAAAATCGCTAAAATTCATCTTGAATAGTTTATGCTAGATAAGAAACGTTTGAGTAAATTATAAATATAAAATATTTTGAGAAATATTAATATTTTAGGGCCCTGGCAATAATTAACCAGAATAACCATTCTGAAGTTTTAAAAGGGATTTAGAAAATTTAAAAAGTCTATATTTGGTTATTTACATAATGCAAAAATTAGACAAATGAAAACTAAATGAGAGAGAATGCTTTGATTAGATGAGACATTAAAAACCAAATAGAAACCTCAATTAAATAGAGTCAGAAGACCAGAAGGGGGCGCTCTCACACCCTGCAACAATAGCAGAGCCCAATAGGAAGAAGGCTCTTCTTCCTTCCTGACAACTCAGCCAATGAAAAGCCATGGACCCCTTGTTTATTGTAGTCCTTCCAACTTCCTTTTCCCCTTTAGAAAAGAGTTCTCTCCATTTCCGCTGGAGACTTGAACGTCCCTACCATGGTTGCAGACTCCAGATTGCAATTCTCTGCTGATCCCAAATAAACCCATTTTTTTTTGCTGGAGAAATAACTGGCAGTCTATTTGTTTTAGGTCAACAGACATATCAATGCTTCTCCTTGAATCTAACTGAAAATTTGATGATAGTGTATATTCAGTGAAATGAAGGAAGTTAGAAGAGGTAATTATTTGGAGGTTGATCCATTCATTTAGCTTCTTAGGCACTTTAATTGCATTCATGGAAATAGTTGAAACTTTTTTTTATATTTTCCAGTGTAGATCTCTCAGTGTGTACTTGTGTTTAAAAGAATCACATAATAAAATTTAGGTCTGAGTGCTCTATCATTTTTTGACTAGCAAAATTCTTAAACAGAAGTTGCTGAAGTGTAAGGTGTACCCTTACTAATAGGATTTTCAGGAGGCAGAGTGTGAGGGGTGAGCTGGTGAATACTGAATCACCAGCTCCATCTCTCCCCCTGATTGTTTAATGCTTAAAGGTCAGAATTGCTCATAAGATAAATGGGTTACAAACATCTCCAGTTTTTCTTTAGGAAGATCTGTGAGCCCAAAAGGGCTATCCAAAACTACAGAGTAGTTCTGAATTTACAGTCTTCTGAATTTAAGTTCTGTTTTTTGAGACCAGATGAGTATCTCCTACTACTCAGAGTTGTTTTTTTTACATGGCTAGAGCCAGAGACACATACTAATGTGGGATGGATGATGAACCCTATGTTCTTTTCATTAAACTATGTCTTTAAATTGTTGGATATCAATCCAAGAAATATGAGGAAACTATTTATTATGTTTAAATGTACCAGATATGGAATGAGGAAGAAGTGTCCCAGAAAATATCCTAAGTTAGCATATCTAAACATCATTGGTTTGGGGATACACACTGTGTGAAGGGAGTAATTTATCCCTCTGTGACTTTTGCTCTGCCAGTGGCATTAAATAAGGAAATCTGCCATGTCCCTGTGTTCCTGGTGTCAGGGAGGTGACAATGCTGAGGAATGTGAAGTGTTCTCAACAGGAGTCCTGAGTCGGGGCCCTGTTATGGGTTCAGCTGTGTCCCCCAAAGATCTGTGGAAGTCCTCACCCCCCGTACCTCAGAATGTGACTTTATTTGGAAATAGGTTCATTGCAGATACAATTAGCTAAATTAAGATGAGGTCATACTGGAATAGAATGGGCCCTTCGTCCAATATGACAGGTGTCTTTATAAGAGTAAAACTGAGACACAGGTACACACAGACTGTAGACCACCATGGGAAGACAGAGGTGAGGATTGGAGTGATGCATCTAGAAACCAAGGAACCTCAGAGATTCCTGGCCATCAGGAGAAGCTGGGCAAGATGCATGGAACAGAGTCTCTGCCACAGCCCTCAGAAGGAACCAGCCCTGGTGACACCTTGAATTTAGATTTCTACCTTACAGAACTGAGAGAATGATTTTCGGTTGTTTCAAGTCACCTAGTTTATGGTAATTTGTTACAGCAGCCCTAGCAAACTTATACAGGCTCCAAATTGCTAGTTCAACTGCTTAATAAGTTTGTATCAATTTCTTGTAGAACAGAAATAAGAATACCTGCCCATCGTGAAGACCCAATGGGCTTCTGTATGGGGAAGGTTTTATGTTTGGCTGCCTGAGCCTCTGGCCTTAGGCAACTTCCTAAGACTTCTACCCTCTTCTCTCAGCACTACCAATGCAGTTTGGAGACCAGTAGCTCTTAAACTTGGGTTTGCATCAGAATCACCTGGAGGGCTTGTTAAATCACAGATTGCATGGCTCCACCCCAGAGTTGTTCATCCAGCAGGTCAGCGGCGGGGCTCGATAATTTGTTAATGTAACAAGGTCCCAGGTGCTGCTGCTGCTGCTGGTCTGGGGAGCACATTTCAAGTACTATGGGATTAGATGCTTGGGGAAGATTTATGGGGGAAAAGTGACAAAGTCAGCCTTAGAGGGAGTCCTGAAAGGGTGGGGGCTTGGCATCATGTGCAGATAAACCTTAAATCATATTATCCTGAATGGGCTCTCAACAATCCTGTCCTTCCCCCATGCTGTAGCAAATGAGTCTTGTAGTATTTTATGGGTTACAGGTTCTTGTCCCATCTTCATTCTGAATTTGGATTTTTTTTTTTTTTTTCTTGTACGTCTGGGTTTGGGCTTGAATGTCTACCTATTGTTCCATCTTGAGCTTCCCTGAGCGATGAGATTTGCGATCTGATGGAAAGTTAACTTCAGGATCTATGTCTCACCTGCCCCAGGAAGCATTTTCACCATGACTCTGCCCTTCCTTGGGCTCATAACACAGTTTTCATATTACCTATTAGGTGCTTAATCTTACATTCACCAGTGGATCAGTTTTCATATGGTGGTCACCCAGTGAGCTTCTTGTTCATTGGTGGGGCCCCATATCACGTTTAGCTAGGCTTAGGAAACTAGGCCATCCTTGTTCCTCAGAAACACTTTAGATTTCTTCTGTCTTACTAAATTTCCCAGAACTTCTCTACCCATTCTCCCAGAACTTCTCTACCCATTCGCTCATTCATTCATTCATGAAATGCCGTATGAAGCACCTCCTTTATTCCTTATGGAAATGTGTAGAATAATGGGGGAAAGGAGGAGACAGATATCAAAAAATCACATGAATACATGCAAAATTACAGCTGTGCCAGGTACATCAAAGGACAACAGTACTTAGTTCTAATACTGGTGAGATTTGGCCCTGCTGGGGAGGTCGGGGAAGCCTTTGAATTGATATCTGAAGGACACGCTGGGAATTAGCCAGTTGTAAAGCAGAAAACAACTATTCCAGGCAGGGAGAAGGGTGCCTGCAAAGGCCTGGTCAGGGGAGGGAGTGCACAGGGACTGATCTTTGAGCGTGGAGAGGAAGGGCCTCAAGGGACATGAGCCGTGCTGGATGCCCAAAGCTGGAGAAGTGGAGGACAGGCCAGATGGTGGAAGGCCCCTGATGCCACGTGTTCACAGTCCGAGCAGGTGTGGGCCGTTGGGCATCTCCCTTGACTCCATCGATTACTCTCCTGCCACATTGTTCCTGGCTTCATCCCTCCACACGCCTTAGCACTATTCCGTCTCAGGGAAGAGGCAGTCCTCGACCTTCACCAGCTGACCTCTCCATTTGGCCTTTCTTCCCTTTCCTCCTGCAGCCTCCAGTGACTGGGCTCAGGGAGCCTTTATTTCTCCACTGTGACTCTCATCTGCCATTTAAACTGGCTCCTTTCCTTTATTAGTTAACTGGTCCAGATCACTCCAGCGTAAGGGAAAAAAAGGCTTCCCTCTCTGTTATATGTGTCATTGGTCTTACGCTTGCAGGCTGAAATGGGCTTTCCTTCCTCCCGTCCTACACCTTCAAAATTAAGGACATCTTAAGAATTGCTGTCAAAAGTTCTCCCCATTCAATTCAACTCTATTCACAGGAAGCTAAAAACTTTTCACGACCTTTGTTCTAAGGAACTCCCTACTTGGCAAATTTCCTGTGACTGGACCTTGAGAGAAAACTGGTATTCTTGAGAGGGTGATGTATTCATGTAAACTTAAATGTTTGAAAGGCTGTTTTAAAATATTGCTTTATATTTGATTCTTTGTCACTGAAGAAAGCTTTATATGTGTGGGCCAGAGAAAATACAAGCTGTGCACATTAAATAAAATCATCAAAAATTTTTTAAAGGACAAAAAATTAGTCCCCCAATATAAAAGATAAATCACTTATGTATAAATTGTCTACTAAAAGCATAAAGTAGGGACTTCCCTGGTGGCGCAGTGGTTAAAAATCTGCCTGCCAATGCAGGGGACACGGGTTCGAGCCCTGGCCCGGGAAGATCCCACATGCCGCGGAGCAACTAAGCCCGGGCGCCACAACTACTGAGCCTGCACTCTAGAGCCTGTGAGCCACAACTACTGAGCCCACGTGTCACAACTACTGAAGCCGCGTGCCTAGAGCCCGTGCTCCGCAACAAGAGAAGCCACCGCAATGAGAAGCCCACGCACCGCACGCAATGAAGAGTAGCCCCCACTCGCCGCAACTAGAGAAAGCCCGCGAGCAGCAACGAAGACCCAACGCAACCAAAACTAAATAAATTTATTAAATTTATTAAATTTATTAAAAACATTTAAAAATAAAAACATAAAGTAGAATATATTATTTTTTTAGTATATAAAGCTGATGTTGATAGAAAGAATATTGGTAGGTTGTACTCTGAGTTCTTAGTATTGTTGACAGGTTTTTGCTGAACTAAAGTATCTCTTTTTTCTCACCTGGACTTTTCTATAATCAAGAGAATGCAGCCTTGAGATGACAGGGTGGAATGCACACTGTACTAAGGAATAACTTTTCTCTGCATGGCTAACTGGCTACTAAAATAGCAATAGAACTTGGCCTCTTTAACACCATACTTTATCGGGCTGACTAGCCAGAGCTTATGTTCAGGGTTAACAACATGCCTTCAGAATCTCTAATGATAATATCCATCCAGGAATAGAATAAATAAGCCAATGGTAATAATGCCCTAACAATTTACACTTAATTAAGGTTGCTCTCATTCCAGGAGTGGGCACTGCTGTCTCTGAGTCCAGTTGCTTAGCATTTAGTTACCAGCATTCAGCTGCCAATTCCCAGGGGCTTGAGAGATTCAGACCCTGGCAGCCTGACACATACTAATCAAATAAACAAAAGATCTGATTTGTAAATCAGAATGTCACTGTCTTACAGGGAGAATTGCCACTTGCTAAAGGACTATATTTCTTGTTACTCAATCTGTCCACCCTTGTCTGAGAAGGAAGCTAATGCAGTGCTTAGCAGGGGACCATAGTTGTGTAAATTGCTGTATTTGCGTTGCTAGATCCGAACTAGAAAAGGAACAGAGATTAGAATATTATTGCAGGGGTTGGATGGGAGAGGGGATGTATCATTTGGAATTTGTTGATTGCAAATAACAGAAAGCAATATTGGTTGACTGAATAAAGGGGAATTTATGGGAGGGTCATTGAGGATTCTCAAAATTACAGGAACCTGGAGATTCAGGCTTGGATACAGCAAGGGAGCAGCAATTAAGACCACTGAACAGTCTGTCTGCTCAGCTGGAGAGAAGCAAGCTAGTTCCCGTCTTTCTGGACCTCTGCTGGATTTAGCTTTAAAAATTTCATCAAGCTTTTAAAATTGCAATTAGACCATATCTAGTGTTTATATTATCTACTAAGAGTTGTAAAAGTAAAGACCCTACACTCAAAGAGTTAAGAATCCAATACTACATATCAATACGTAAAACACGTTAGACCAAGTTCATGGCAGAGGTGCCAAATCAGGGCTTTGTGGTTTGACAAATGAAGCAAGAATATGGGGTTAGAAAGATGGGGAGAGACTTCAAAAGAAAGACACTGGATATGGGCACTGGAGATGGCATGATTTTGCTAGGGAAGTTGGGAGCATTTCAAACTGAGATGTAAGTAACAAATACAGACCCAGATGTAAGAGCCTAATGTGAATCACATACTTGGTTAAGTTCCCTCCTCCTCCTCCTGTGACTGGGTTTACAGGGTTTACTAAATGAAGAGAAAGGTTTTGCAGGGAGAGGCCCCTGTGCTTTGGAGGGAGGAGGGCTGTGTGGGAGAGAAGGAAAGGTTGGAGGGGAGAGCAAGACCCACACATTTCACCTCCTGCAGACAAAAGTGTGCTTCTCTCAGTGTATCTGATGGAGGGTGGGTGGTAGGTGACAAACCTGGAAGCAAGGAAATGAAGGTGGTCTTTCCTTGATTTCCCCTCTCTAGGAAAGGGCTCATTAGCCCTGTTGATACTGGGTCAGGGTCCAATGCTAGTGGCAGCATCCAAAGGTACAAATTCTTATGTTAAGTGCCATCTACCCCAGAACAACCATCTGGGTCCTGCACAATCCATGCTTTAATACAAGGCTATTGGGTGAAGGCTGTTGAACATCAGACCCAATGTTGTAAGAATACAGCATCAGTGACAGTGATAAACAGTTCAATCATTCATTCATTCATTCCAATCTATATTTATTAACACTGACTGGAGTCTCTGCCCAAAATTGAGGCTAGAGGTTGAAGTAGAAAAAAGTAATGATAAGTCACTTCCTTTCCCTACTTCTGTGTTCTCTTCTGTCAAACAAGAAGCTGGAGTTTAATGCCTTTGCTTTGCTATGTCTCCTGTGCTTCATGAACTTACACGTAAAGGCAGGAGCAGTTTGCCCTGGCATGGGCCAGAGGAATGGCGTCAGGGGCTGAAGGGCAAAGGATAAGAGGTACTGCTTGTCCTCTGCCTCCTTGGAATGAGGTACCCTCTGAAAGGTGCTAGGGATGTACCAGCTCTGTGCAAACTAGAGGTCTGGTATTTGCCAGAAGCTTTGGCATAATGCAAGGAGAAATAGTGCATGAATGATGTGATGGAATTATCGCTGACCATGAATTTCCTGCCCAATTAGTGAGATGAGGTTGTGTGGGGTTTCATCTAATTGGAACTTTCCTCAGCAGATCTAGGTTTATTTACCATTTTACGTGATCTCAGGAGATGAGAGGGCAGCATGTTGAATTACAATAACCTTTCATTAAACAAAGTTCTTCCTCATTGACCTTTGATTCCCCTTTCCCGCATTGTGCTTCTGTGTTTCTCCATAGAACCTCGGTCACAGCTTCTTTGCAACCGAAGAGGGTACTTGGGTTTGAATTTTTTTCAGTGTCTGGTGCATTTGTCCCTCTATATTCAAGTCACAATAAATGTCTGTAAGAAGACTTTTCTGAATTGCTAGACTGGAAACTCATTGGGGTTCAATGTCTAGTCTATGTGCGTCTTGATATTTCACCTTACCATCCATCCCCCAAACCTCCTACCGATGCCTGCTAGAAGGAACTCAACAAATCTCTTTCAAAACATCTTAATTTATAGGTATAAATTGTGGCTTCCATAGAAATACTGGGTTTACATGAAATCCAGAGGATATCTGGGAGAGTTAACCATGGTTTCAAAAAGATTTAAAGTCCTTTCTCCCAAGGTAGTTCCTTTGAAGGATGAGCATTCTAAGGTGGTAGATAAAGAATGAGGGAAAGAGAGAAACTTGTTTTTGTTACATTTAGGGTTCCGTTAAGTATTCAAAGTTCTGAGGAGACTTTTCAGGGCCCCCTTTCACACCATTCACATTTAGAGGCCAGAGCTCATGCATCCCCACGCCCTTCCACTTTGTAGATTAATTGCTCTATCTCTTAGCAGCTTCAACCAAGGCCCATCCTTTTCTGAACATGTTGCATTGCTTACATCAGGAACCAGGTAGGAAAAATTAACTATATAATACTTGTATTATACAAATAATGGGAAAACATTATAAAAATTGGGAGACTAGAGAAAAAACTTCATTCCTAATATCTTTACTCCAGTCCAGGGGTTTTCAAAGTCTGGTCCCGAGACCAGAACATTAGTATCACCTGGGAACTTGCTAGAAATGCACATTCTCGGGCCCCACCCAGTCCTAGTGAATCAGAAACTGGCATGTGTTCCAGCAATTTGTGCTTTAACAAGTCCTTCGGGGGATTCTGATGCACACTAAAGTTTGAGAATGGCTGTTCAGGCAAAACTATTATTAGCATTTTATGGCAGTCTTTTCATGAGTGCGTGAGAGAGAGAGAGAGAGAGTGTGTGTGTGTGTGTGTGTGTGTGTGTGTGTGTGTGTGTATGCAGGCTTTACCAAACTGTTGGAGTACAAAAGCAGCCATTGTAACACTAACCCGAAATCTAATCTCTCCTGCCTAGGGCCCCACCTAGCCCTGCAGTGAGTCCAAACTCCTTCAGAGTTTTCTAATATCAAGAATCTGGGAATCATCACGGTGGACCTTATAGATGTGAGTATATGTGCCCTAGGCAAACCACTCCATGGGACCTCAGTAACTTCACTTTACTGGTTTTGTTCCTGGGCTCGGATGGATAAGTAGCCCTACTTATCTATCGGCAGGACTTTCATCTTTCCCTGTCTGACGTCCCTGTGAAACACAGATTGTCCCTTGCCCTGACATTCCTTTGGAATTTCCTATGGATCCCCAGAGCTAATTGTTCACTGTCTGTGGCTGGTAAGGAAAACACAGGGTAAGAGTTCAGGGTATGGTCACTGCATGGCGCCACCCTTTCCTCTGACCCTCAGGCCTGGGGGCTTAGTCTGCGCACTGCTTCAGTGAGGCTGCAAAAAAGAGAACACACCTCCCCAAACTTCAGTGAGGCTTTTGTAAGAAAAAAACAGGCCACTTCATGGACATCTAATGACAAAAAATAAAATACACGTGGGCCATGGCGGGAAATGGAAAATCTCCCCTCATCTTCTGAGAAATGGGAAAGCATTTTCTCTCTTGTGCATTAGTCAGGAGAGACTAGTTTGCCTACAGTAACAACCCCAGACTCAGTGAATTAAAAGTACTCAGGTTTATTTCTCACTCATGCTAAATGTCTTTCAACATTAACTGGGGACTTTACCCTGCTTCATCCTCACCCTGGATTCTGTTTGACAGACCACAGCGACCTAAAATACTGTTGGAGAGGGGAAAGGGCTTTGTAGCATCTCATTCCAACAGTTAAATTCTCTGCCAAGAGGTGACAGTCACTTACCTTCCTAACCCACTAGTTAAAACTTGTCACAGTGCTCCACTTAACCACAAGGGGTTTGGCAGGTGCAACTCTACCATGTATGTGGAAGGTACCTGAACATCAGTCATGACTAGCACGCTGGAGATTTTCTCCTTTTGTCTGCTTCCCTTTGCAGCCTCAGTCAGGAGTCCATGGGCTCTTGTTGCTCTGTGATCCACCACTATCTGCTTGATTCTGCCGTTATGAGTTTCAACTCACATTATCAAGAACTGTGATGGGTAGATCAGCGGGTGGACAGGATTCCCTTGTACCCGCTGTTCACCCCGCGCCCAAGTAGCCTGGCTGGCAGGGTGGGAGTGGGGTCTGTGATTCCTCCCAGGCAGCAGGGTTTGTAGAGGTGATGCAAGGCATTCCTAGTACTCCCACTCTGCCATTCTTCCGTATTCTTGGCAATGTCTCTCATCTTGGCTTCTGTCACTCTGGCTTCTTCTCCTTATAACTTTTGGTCCCCACATGGGGACCAAAAGTTCTTCTCTATGTGCTTCTCAGCCCTAGAAAAACAAGAGGAAGTGACTAATTACCAGAATACAGAAGCCGTCTAGTGCTGCGCTCTTAACAATTCATCTAGTTACAGCAGTTTCGCTTTAGCTCAGCCATATGTACTTCGTTGCATATGTAGTATTTGTACAATTTTGCGTCATGCTTTTTTACATTACATAATGCTTATTTTAGGTTGAAAATCCTAAATCCACTGTCATAAGTGAGTGCCAAGTTCATGTTTGGGCTTTTTCATAACTGTAAACAGAGGATTAAATGCTATTTACCTGACCAGCTTTAAAGTTTAAAATATTTTTCATCTTCTTTTTAAGTCATTAAATTGTGTCACATCGAACCCCCCCCCCCCCCCCCAAACCCAGCATTGGTGGCTTTCCCTAACGTTATGTAGGCTTAAGGGATAGTGAAACCAGGACAGAGAACTGTTTCTGTGCCCAAGCTAGCACGGAGCAATAACTTATTCATTACCCGAGAGAGAATGCCACTCCTCCTTTCCAGGCTGCAAACAGGCCAGGCTCAAAGGGCAGGCGGGCTGGCTTAGGCAGCGCCTCTGCGGCTACCTGGAAGCCGAACAAGACACCTGAGTCGTGCCAGTGCCTGGGCTGCCAACCTGCAGCCACCGGGCCGCAGTCCGTGGGGGCACAAGGACACTCCCGGGGCGGGAGGACCCCCTTGGTCCTCTAAGCAGGCAGCCGGCCCGCGGGTGCGGCGGCGCCAGGTGCCGTTGCCCAGGTAGCGCGTGCCCCGGCACCTGCCGCTCCAACCCCGCGCCCGGGGCGGGGCTTCCCGCGTCCCCTTTAAGAGTGCGCATCGCTCGCCCCTGACGTCAGGGTGTCTCTCCGCACGAGCCCGCGTCCCGCGCCTCTCCGCGCCCCCGCGCCCACTGCCCCGGCGGCTGCACGACGAGCGGCGGCCCGGCCAGCGCGCCGCACCGCTCGGTCCTCCCGCCCGGCTCCGCCGCCGCCCGCTCCCCGCACCGCAGCAGTCCCGCGGGTCCTCCTGCGCCATGTCGGTGGCCGGGCTCAAGAAGCAGTTCCACAAAGCCACTCAGGTAAGGCGCGTGACAGGTGCGCCGCGGGGCGGTCCCGGGAGGAGGCGCTGAGGGCGCGCTGGACGCCGGCAGCGGGCAGGGAGCGTGGGGACGCCGGCCAGCACCGAGCCGGGCCCGGCCGCGCCCCGCATTGCTCGCCCAGCCCGCCGCGGCGGCGGCGGCCCGGGTATCCCGGGGCTGGGAGCCCGCCTTCCGTCCCGCACCCCCGGCTCAGGGCGGCGCTGCGGGCATCCACGGGTCCCAGGCGTCCAGCCTAGTCGCTCCGAGTGTCGCCCCCGCATCGCCCAGCGCGGGCGCGACAGGGAGGGGGCCCCGGTGCAGCGCCGCCTCGGCGCGCAGGTGCCCGGGCGGCGCTGCGGTAGATTATGTAAAGTAGCCTTTTCCCTGGCGACCTTGCGGTGTCGGTGCGCCCGGCTGTCCCGGGATGTGCTGGCATGAGAGGTGGCCCGCTCTGGGGGTGGCTGCGGAGGTGCCCGCGGTCTGCGCTCTTCCCCTGTGGTCTCCGAATTCCGCCTTCCAAGGCGTCCGCAGGCTCCCTAGGAATGGGAGGATGGGGCTTCCTTCTGGGAAGCTCATGCGTTAACTTTTCCTTGGAGAACTCGGTCATGAAACTCCTTTGAGGCCAAGGCTCGACCGGCAGTCTGCATGCCTTTAAAAAATTCCCATGGGTTTTGCAGCGTTAACATTACCAAATCATCATGTATTTCAAAGTATTATTTTTAGTGAGCCTTTTACATCTTGGATGTGGCCATCTTTATGGGGTTAATAAGCTGTGATTATAATAAAACTTCTTTAATTCAGATTCTAATAATTTAAATCTTGCTGGGCTGGGTTGAAGAATTTTACATAGGGAAAAATAAGTGAATACTTATAATGTGACCTATTTCTTATATAATGAGTATGGTTACTTTTTTTTTTTTTTTTTTACCCTTCTGAAACAGTTCTAGTTTAAAATAAGAGGTCTTAAGCTAAGGACTTTATTGATTTCTTTAACTATTTAACCTAATTTAGCCTTAAATATTTTTTCATAGATTTGCTCATAATTAATAGCGAGCTTTCTCATAATTTCTCAGAAGTAGTGAGGTTTTTCCCAGGCTACCACAATAACAGTCCTATTATAAACCACCTCCAGAGAAGGTGAGGTTTATCTTTTACAGAATTTTGGTTAAGTTAGGGTGAGAGATGCAGCATGAAGTTCATCCCATGTGCCCACGTGCCATCTCTGTCACCACAGACCTGCCTTTATAGAATCGGTTACATTTGTCAACTTGGGAAATGGAGAAAAACTAAGACTATTTAAGTAAAAATACCCATTAATGTATTTTGGCTTTTCACCTTGGATCTTTCTGAGACTTCTCTGCCAGAAGAAATATTTGTAAGTATAAGTGCATTGTTGGTGTAATTTGGAAGGCCTCTAATAACTTTATATTTCACATTCCTTCAGGTTTACAGAAGCAGCATATGTGCTATCCAGAAATTGTCAGGCAGGATTTCTTTGATGTCACTAACCTTTTTTATTTCTGGTACTTGTCACATCTATAATGCATCACCACACCCCCAGCACCAAATTGACTAACACCACATCCTTTTTCCACTTTGATTCTGAAGACTTCCTTTGCAAACCTTGGTGTCCTACAAGGCAATTGGGAACCTTGGCTTCGGAGTGGGAAAGGCTAAGGATTGACCCATTTCTGCTGTCTATGACCTTGAGCAAGTTATTTAACTTTTGAATCTCTCCTTGCTAGAATGAGCATAATAACCATTTCTTAAAATTGATGTAAAGATAAATGAGTTTGTAGAACACACATTTAAAAGTGTTCAATAAATGGCATTAACATTAAAAATAATTTTTTTAGTATAAAATACTGTCCTTTATATTAGTAATAATGAGACATGAGGAAATTATAGAAGCTGGAATTTCTAGCTTTGCTACCTTAACAAAAAATTAATCAAACCACTCCATTTTAGCTAAATTGTGAAGTTACATGCAACTTTGAAGTTCAGAATAAAAACTTGAATTGTGGTATGAAAGAACTTCTTAGAGCCTTGGAGGAGGTCTGCTTGTGATGAGATGAGATTAGTATTTATCACACTGAATCCAGATGCAGAATCACTATGTCATTTTCATTTTTTTACTGAAAAGCCTTTCATTTTAAAGGTGAAGTGACGCGCAATCCCTTATCCATAACTTAATGTAGCACAATCTTAGAAAGCCCAAGGCAAATGTTTTTCTCCCTGTGCATGTGTGGGCATTTTCAAGGGCGTGTAAAGCCAGCGCTAATGTTTGCATGTGACAAAGATATTAGGGGAAGTAGCCATGTCCTACTTTTTAAGCCATTTCCCCCCATACAGTTCCATGAACTTGATCTTATCTACAGAGGAAACTTTAGACCTAGAATTACTCCTTTTTGAGAATGGATATGCTAGATTAGATACACTATGTTTTATAAGTGGAAGGCCCTGCTTCAGGAACATTCCTCTTGTCTCTGTGAAACTGAGTGTTTTGCTTATGTTTGTGAGGGATGATATTTGTATTAATAAAGCAGTTTATTTTCAGTGTTTACCCACTGATTGGAAATCTCTGAATTAGATGTGTCACCACTGTTCTCTTGGTTTGGAAGTGATTATTTCTGCCTTGTTGCTGACAATTATTTTCAACATCTCTGCTCTTTGGAGGTTAAAAAATGCCTTTGCCAAATAAATTTTGTTAAAGTGGAAAATCCTTTAAGCTTGAGAACATGTTAAAATAGCAAAAATTGATCTTTTTTACTTGAATATAATTTATTACTTAATTGCTCATAAAGATATAATTTATCATGCAATTAGAATAAATAAGATACAGTTTTTTAAACTGTAAAATAGGGCAAGTGAGCATGCATTATTCTACTTTAGTGAGTTTCATGTATATTGAAATTTCATTTTAGCAAGAGTAATGCCATTTTTTTTCATTTGTTGGTTTAAACCAGCAGCAGATTAGGTAAAAATAGCTCTCCGGTTCCAGTTAACATGCTGTTCTTACAAAATCTATACTTTTTAAAAAAAACTTTATCAGGCATTTAATATGGACACACCTTGCTGTATAGTGAAAGGTTCTTCAGAGTATGATTTGTTAGGTCCCTGTATTAGTTTGGTAGAGTTGCAACAAAGTATCACAAACTGAGTGCCTTAAACAACATGAATTTATTGTCTCACACTTCTGGAGACAAGGTGTTGGTAGGGCTATGCTTCCGCTGAAGGTACTAGGCAAGGATCTGTTCCAGGCCTCTTTCGTAGCTTCTCGTGGTTTGTTGGCAATCTTTGGCCTTTCCTGGTTTGTAGACACATCACCCCGATATCTGCCTTCATGTTCACATGGTGTTTTCCCTGTCTGTCTATGTCCATATTTCCCCCTTTTGTATAGACACCAGGACAATAGGGCGGATTGGGGGCCCAACATACTTGATGAGTATGGCCTCATCTTAAGTAATTATATCTGCGTGACCCTATTTCTAAATAAGGTCACATTCTGAGGTACTGGAGGATAAGACTTTGGCATATGAATTTGGAGTGGGGGCTAATCAGCCTATAACAATCCTTATTTTCCTAAAAGCAATCACCACAGTGTTCTTCTAAACATTGTGTTCGATTCAATGTAAAGGGACGACTCAGTCTGTAAATAATAACTTTTAATTGCATAAAATGAGAAATGCTTTCTTCTTTTCAATGAGTTTGGTTAGGCTATATACCTATTATAGACTATATCTTCTGATTTTTTTAAAGGATAAACCATATTTGGTTAGCCTGTGTTAATTATGATATAGTCTGGTATGTAATTATTGTCACACTCAGATTCTTCAACTGGAAACATTTAATTACATTGGTATTTTATGCTTTTCTGTTTTAACTAATTTCTTCATGCTTTCATCACATTTAAAATGCTGTGTTTTATATAGATGTTTTGCTCTGGAGAATGTTACATGAATCTGTTTATGCATTTGTTGATTCGGTGAGACTTAAAACTGGTTAAGGTATTTAATTAAATATATAATTAGTTATGACTTTATCTGAGTGAGGTTCTCAGTTCCTTAATTGCCTGCTCTAAGCAGTAAAATCTCTGCTGCCTTCACAATCTTCAGTATGACTTATCTCTATCCCTGCACCCTCTGTCAGGTTCTTTGCCTGGGGTCCATAATAGACTGCAGAGGGCCTATTTATTTGCTAAAATTATGCCACATTTTATATGTGCATTTTTCTGTGGGAGAGTGTCCTTAGCCTATCACCAGATTTTTAAAGGAATTCCTAATCCCTACCTCTCTTCCCCACAAAGTAAAAATACATTATAAGAAATTGATCATGTCATCAGGAGAGAATGAGGTGGTTCTTATAATAGTGATCACTCCCTCCATTCTTTTACTGGGCTTTAGAATGTCTGCTCGAAATGCAGCCTTCTCTGAATGAATTTTAGGGGCAATCAAATATAAAAAAAGTTTCTAGAGGTGTCAGAATTGAATGGGATGTTTGTGATAATGTATGTAATAACTTCCTGATACACTTGGCAAATGGACCTGTGGGGTGTTTAAACTGAAAGTGGTGACTGAGAATAATTTCCCTTGAGACTGAGATTCTTCTTGATTGAAGTTTTTGTTGTGGACACGGTTATATTTTTGCAAGGGCTCTTCCCTCACAGTGATTCTTTAATGCTTTAAATTGGGTTTATATGAATTTTGGTTTCAGTCTACTTGGAAAATTTAAAGTACCTCCCAAATTAATTAGAAGTACCCTTGAAAATGGCAAGGCTTTGGTTGGGGAAAATGGTGACTGTTTTGAGAAGAAATGTCATTGTGGAAGGAGGGTTTGTTAACACTGGGATGCTTAAGCTGGCAGAGCAGATTCCATTCTGCTGAGCCTGGCTGCATAAGGGCGTCAGGAGCCCTGGGCTTTCTTTAGAGTGGGTGGTTTGAGGAAGTGAGCAAGAAGGGTAAGACCACAGGTGAGTGAATAATGAGAATTGTGTGAGTTGAAGAACAGCTCCAGGGTTTACAGTGGTGGGGCTTGCCTAGGGATGAGAAGTCCTTCAGAAGTTAGGGCCAGATGGGCAAGATTCTGGGGGTTAGGAAATTAAAGGATTCCCTTGGCTTTCCTTTTTCCCCCTTTCTGTTCTTTTAATCCTTTGTACCCTTGTTTGTGTTCTTTTATGTGATGACCAGTTGGGTGTGGTCACAAGTGGGGAACACAGAGGTTTAGGAAAACAAAGTTTATCATACTCACAGGTCCTAGAGAGACAGAGTGACTGCACAGTGAGAGAGGTCACAGGGGAGGAGGGCCAAGAAAGTGGGCTCAACCAAGCAGGTGGGGAGCCAAGAGAGAGGATGAAGACCCATGGACAAGCACCTTTATGGAAGGTCAGGGTGGAGTACGCAAGAAAAGGCATGAGGGAATTTCCTTGGTGCATGAGAATGTTACTAGGTCACGGTCAGGGGCAGGCAGAAAAAAACAACCTTGTGGTGTGGCCCACCTTATCACACGGGTGCACTTAGTCACTGGGGTGGGGGGCTCACAGCTTGAGTGTGTGGGGATGTTGAGGGAGCAGGAAACAAAATATGAAGTTTTAAAGACTTTACAGTACAGCTTTTCTCTCTCTCTCGCTCTTTTTTTTTGGTTTAGATTTTCTTTATTTCCCTGACCAATTTGGAGCCAAAATGTTTGAGTGATTTATATGGTCTATAATGGATAATAAAGACTGAGGAGAGAGCTGTGGATAGCTGTACCTATTAAAATGCCATGTTGTGAGACCCTGTCAAGTATTCTTGCAGACTATCAACGAAGTATTTTCAAATGATATTGAAACTTCAGCTGAGTCTGATGCTTCGGGAAATTACTGTTTATGAAGATTTTACATTTAGTACAACTTCTAAATTCAGAATATGATGTTCTCCTTGCTTTGCTCTAACCTTTCTCCTCTAGCCCTGGGTCAAATCATATATGGTATATGACTGTGGAGAAGCTATCTGTCATTCTCTAGAACCACTCAGCTCCTAGGAGGTTTGCTCAGATTCTTTTCTAGCCTCTTCTGACTTGTGATATCTGAAAGAAACAGAAGTACCTTTCTTATAATTCAAACTGAATTTACAAATAGATCCTAATTGGAGCAGCTTAAGCAATATCTCAATATCAAGGTACAGTTCTTGTTAGGCACATACGGATGGTTTGCCTTTGCTTTTTAGTGTACAGGAAAGATCATCCACAGTGAACACTCCCACTTGGGAAGAGAAAGAATGGGAATCATGGCATTTATGGTCCGTAACAGTGATGCCGTCTGCTGAGTAAGGTGAAGTCCCCCGCCCCTACAGTAGAGGAAGTTCCTTGGTTTTACCCTGTTTCTGCAATCAGGGAAGAACTCTTTTGTTCTTTCTTTTGTTTGGCTGCGTCTAAAGGGAGTGACAAGGAGTGTGGCCTCTGGGAGCTGCAGAGCTTCTTTAGGTGGCTTCCTGTTTATTTAAATTTGGGGGTCACTTTCCAGTCACAGGCTTTTAACTACTCATGGCTCATGGCTGATTTGACCAATAACATTTCTTCAAAAACTTAGAAGACTTCTGCTATGTTTTATTCTTGTCGTTGCACTTGCCAGTTACCACAGTGGAATCTTTTTGTTCCCCACTGGATCCATTTGACCTTTTTTAGATCTCATTTTCAACCAGTACACTTGGTTTTGTTAATCTGAACTTTGCACGAAGTCCTAATGCTTTGGTTTAACCAAGGGGTCTTAAGGGATCTTTGTTGCTCTGACTTCTTTTCCTTCTTATTTCCTGTTATTTGCTTCAGGGATCCAGGATGACTAGGGTTCCGCCATCTTTAACACATGATTTTCAAGATTGCCAAAGGGAAAGAGTGTGTTGGATCAAGCATGGGAGATTTTCATGGGCCAGACCTGGAAGAGGAATGTGGTTGGCAGGACATTAAGACCTTCAGTGACCCTCCCTCTTATGTGGTCCCCTCCCCTTTGAGTGTGGGTCAGCCTGTCACTATGAAAAGATGTCCCTCCTGAGATTATTACTTTATATGGCAAAAGGGAGATTATACGGTTGGGATTAATCTAATCATATGAGCCCTTTAAAAGAAGAGCATTTTTTTCTGGCTGGTAGCAGAAGGGGAGGTCAGAGAGGACTGGACATGCTCTTGCTGTTCAGAGATGAAGGGGCCATGTGACAAGGAGTGTACTTAACCTCTAGGAGCAGAGAGCAGCTCTTGGATGGCAGCCTGCAAGAAAACAGGGACCTTCTAAGGTCCACAGCTTTTAAGAACTGGATTTTGCCAATGATGTGAATGGAAGAGACTTCTTCCCCAGAGTCAGCAGATAGGAGCCCAGTCTAGGTGACACGCTGTGGCCTCATGAGACTCTGAGCAGAGACCCAGGCAGGCTGGCTCAGGCTTATGACCTGTAGAACTCTGAGCAAAATAAATGGCTATTGTTTTAAGCTGCTAAGTTTGTGGTAATGCAACAACAGAAAACTAATAGAAGGAACAATCAGTTATGTTTAGGTTCAGTTCGCTGGAACTTGTAACCTGGCCAAGCCATGGAATACCTAAATGCAAGGGAAGAAGGGAGGAGGCTGGGAACTGTGGTCTATCAGGTGTACCCAGAATGTAGAAGTGGGTGTTGGTAAAAATCTAGAAGCCTTTGCGATGCCTTGTGTCTATAACACATTCATTTGTATGGGTGCTTAATGTGTGTATATGTATACACACACATATACATACAATGTAAACACTCACACATAAAATTTAAGTCTCATTTGCTGTCAATCTTATTACATAAGGTTCAGTGTTACTTATGCCTCTTTTAATACATGTTATATTTTGCAGGTTTTTCCCCATGGTTAGTTGTTTTGGTATTTTTCTCTGGTGAAACACAAGTTTCTTTTTGTAGTCCCTGATCAGTGTTAAACAGTGAAGCTGTAAATTACTTTCTGAGCCTCCTCTTAGCTTGGTAGGCTGCTTGTGCAGTGACAGCTTCATTAACCTTGGAATGGAGAGACTGTAGAACATTGAAGAGTTTTTTGAATTGTTAGTTTCCAACAAGGCACCAGGGATCCTTACCAGTGAGAGCGGAGTGGTTCACTGCTCATCCCACATCTGTTTCTGTGCTTGTGGAAGGCTGATGCCACCACAGGTACAGTGAAATGCCCTTATCTTGTATGGGCACATTAGACAGCTACATGGTAATTTGAAGTTGTTCATAAAGTAGTTGTTGAGTGTTCCAGACGACTGTGGCACACGTTGTGTTGTTTGTCAGTGATGTGTTAGCTTCATGTTCTTTGACATGATTCCTGGATCCAAAGCCCTGAGTGGTTTTCTAGGTGTAGCTGGTGGACAGTGCCAGACCTCTTTTGGAGAGGATGAGGTCTTGCACCCTGAGATGTCCTGTGAGGGCTTGGTGTCATTTGACAGCTTGGCCAGGGAGAGACTAGTCAGACAGTGTTCTGTGTCTGAGTGAAGTAACCTAAAGGTGATGTATCCTGTAGGAATTGATTACAGAATGAGTACAGCTTTCACCCTTGTCATTCCCTGCATTTACTGCTCACTGAAGTGACCCTGGAGTGCTTCTTTATGTTGCATGAATGTTGGCCATGTTTATAGTATTCATTAAACTGCTTAAGTGGCTACTTCTGGGCAATAGGGACCTGCAAACCCAAACCCTTGGCCGTGGCTGTCCTCCATCATGTTTGTAGACTGACTGAGTGAAGTGCTTTCTGGAGATGTTCTCTTCATTACTGTTACCAAGATTTTACTCATGCAAGTTAATATCTTGTTATCCAGAGATTCTATGCTGCTTCTTAACACTCAGCTTTTCAGTTGAGTGCTGTCTCCTATTCCACTTTCTGATTAAGTTTAACAAACAAAATTGTTTTTCATTAAGCTCTTTTCTGTCCATCTCATCCACTACCTTCTGTGTGACTTTGGTCCCTTTGAAGCTCACAAATCCAAAATCTTTAGATTTTCCACTTTTTTTTGCCCATTACCTTTACCTTAAACCCAATCCAGAATTTCCAAAGAGATACTTACAATGCTCATCATCCATCTCTTCTCTAAATTTTTTTGATGTAGACATGGAAAACTCCTTTTTCTTAGCTCCAACAGAAGCTTGGAAAGCTTATCATTGTTTACAAAATTTAAACTGTTCAGCAAGTATTTTGTGATCATTAAGATGCATTTAATTCATTTTTACAAGCTCTTTCAGCTACTTTCTGTGTCTCAAGATATGCACATTTAAATCATTTTGATCCATTTTCACCATAAACCCCCTTATGTGAAAGGATGTGTCCTAAACAGAAAGTTTATCATAAAATCTCTATATCAATGCATTTGTCTAAATTTGATTACTGTTAACTCTGCTTTTATGAGGCAATGAGTTATGCTGATATCATGTGATATGTATTGGCTTGCCCTTTATAACATTTAAATTACTGCTGTCTTATGTCACTGTGTCTGCTGGTTGCTGCCGTGAATGATTCAAGTGAATTTCTATAGGCTGTTTTGATTTCTGTAGGCTCTTTCCATATGATTATGGTGGAGTAATTTGACTGTTTCCCATATTTGGCATTCAGCTTTATCTTCATGACTTTTTGACATCTGCATTCATCTTTAATTTACTGACTTTAACAATGAATCGTTATCCTTTGATAAATGGAAAAACCACTGTCACTTATCATAAATAGAGGTATAGGAAATTATCATACCAAAAAGAGAGTTAAGTCCTACGTACTCTTGCTTGAGTAAATCTGTGAGCTTGAAGTTTATTATGCTTTTGTTAAAACAGGAGATTAACAAATGTTAGACAAGCAGTAAATACCCTAACAATACACTGAAGGCTTTTTCCTTTACAAAATCAGAACGATTGTAAGAAGACTAAAACAAATGATATCTTCATTGAGGGAATCAGTGTAATTGAGGACACAAGTCTGCACCAACTGTGTTGTTCAAAACTTGCCCCCTCCCACAATTTCACTGTGTAAATGGTCGGCTATTCTCTGACTGTCAGGGAATTTTCTGCCCATGATGTAATTTGATTATGTATCATAAAAGCGAAGGTCATTTGTTTAGAGCAGCACTGAGTCATCTGTTCCGTGCTTAATGTTCAGAAGGGAGCCCCAGGCGTGCTTCAGGAGAAGCTCTTGACATCCTGTAGAATATGGTAAAAGACTGTCCATCATTAGGGTAGCGTAAAACATGAGCAATAGGAACCTGGGATTAGAAACTCAGAGACCTCCGATATCCTCCTGGTTTTCCCATTCTGAGGGCCTGTGAGACCCCAGACAAGTCATTGGTCACTTGATTTCATCTCCACCCCCGCACCCCCCAGTTCCTAAGTTCCACAGCCGAGGCAAGATGGACTTGGACATGCGTGTAGGTTCTGACGTTCATGCTTCTGGTCTTGTTCCCCTCTGATTCGTATCTGAGTGGAGCTATAATCATCTTTCTAAAGAGCAAATCTAACGTTGCTCCTCTGCTTAAAACTCATCAGTGGTCCTTATGGCTCCCAATATAAAGCCCTTGTCAGTCCCATGAGAGAGTTTGCAGTGTGGTCTGATGCTTTTTACGTGCTTAGTCTCATCTTTCACAGCTGTGTAAGTGTGAGATGATCTTTTACCCCGTACTGCACACACTTACCTGCTTTTGGGCCTTTGCACCATACTGGCCTCTTTGTGGAAATTCCCCTTCCCTCTCTTCCACTTTATACTTGACTAATCACTGCTTCTCTTTCAGGTCTCAGCTTGATAATTTCTTAGGTCCCCTTCCCTCATTTGGTATGGGTTAAATGCCCTTCCATGTGCAATGAAAAGTGCCCATAGGGCTTCTCTTAAGTATGGGGCTGGGCCCACTGCACTGCTTGTTGGTTTATTTCCTTGTTGGTATCCCCCAGTGTGGGTATAAAGAAAGGGACTCTGTTTTGCTCTTCATTGTTTCCCTAATGCCCGTTCCTTAGTGGGTATTCAATAGACGTTTGTTGCATGAATACATCCTTCCTGTTTCTCTTCTATTTATCCGTATTTATGTATGTTTAAAAGGGGTTATCTTGTGTATGTATTTTTTACTTTATTTCTGCTTAAAGATACATCACATATTTTGAGTTAATTTAGAAGTTGAATTAAAACATGCTCTTATAAAATTGTAAATTTTTAAATTTAAAATAAACTTCCCTAATTATAAAAATGGCTAGCATGGTAGTTAACTCATTAATTACCCAAACCAACCCCATAAGGGCATTATTATCCCCATTTCACAGATGAGGAAACTGAAGCACAGAGTGGTAAAGTAAGTTGCCCAAGATGACGCAGCTTTGGTGGCAGAGTTAGGATTTTCGTCCAGACTGGCTAGTTTCAGAGCTGATAACTGCCAATAATTCTCAACTACGAGTCCTATTCCAGGCTTAAATGTCAAACTAAGAAATATCTGAAAGTGTTTAGTAGTCAGTAAGATAAAGATGAACATCTTAATAGAAAAATTAGAAAAGAATATGGAAAGGCAATTCAGCTTTCCCTTGTTATCCACAGGGGATTGCTTCCAGGACCTCCATGGATACCGGAATCCATGGTTGCTCAAGTCCCTTATATAAAATGGTGTAGTACAGTTGGCCCTCTGTGTCTTCAGGTTCTGCATCTGTGGTTACAGAGGGCTGACATTATAGGAAAGGACTACAAGTGGCCAGGATACAAATATAAAAATCATGGAAATCAAACAGCAATATATGACATTTCTCATTATTTACATCGGCATGGATTAAAGGGATGGTAACATTCTGAGTCAGCAAAGGTAAGTATGTGGGCTCTCGTTTGATGGTGGGAGTGTAGATGTCAGCAGTTTTCTTCCTTGTAATTCTGTTTTTAGGACTCTATTTACAGAAGATAAATGTATGAGCTTGCAAAACTTGTGTACACGGTTGTTCAGTAGTTATTGTAGTGAAAAGTTGGAAAGAACCTAAATGTCAAATGATAGGTGATAGGGAGGTAAATCGTGGTATGTCTGTATCATGGAATATCTATAGCTATTTTGTCCATAGGGGAGTATTTATCAGTGCAGGGAAGTATTCATGATGATTCCTAAGTGAAAAAAACAGGACATAAAACAGATGTGCGATAGGCCTAATAAAGGGTAAAGAGCTACAATAGTAGGTAAAATACACTGAGAATTTATATGCCAGGCACTTTGCTATAATGCTGTAAGATCATTTTTTAAATTAACATTTAAACAGTGTTTTTTCCTGGTCACTTGGGCTTATGGATGAGCAGTCTGTATTTCTGCATTTCTTCATCTTTTGTAATTAAATTTTCTCTATCACTAAATTTTCTTTCCACTCCATCATCCTCACTTCTTATTCCCATCCCCACTTCCTCAGGTTAAATTGAAAACAAGGAATAGAAGAATCTTGCAAGCCATCTCTGGGATTGGGAGCAAACCCCATTTCCAGCGAAGTTCTAGAGCTGTCAATCAATGTAGGTTTGCTCCGTTAAGCGTTTGGCTTAAGAGGATTAGAACACCTGCCTTGCCCTCCATAGAGCCCTGAATTAAATTGTGCCGCTTGGGTTTCTTCTGAATGCGTGGCTGCTTTTCCTGTTTCTTCAAGAACTGTAGAGGCCCCATGAATAAGAATGCTGCTAATGACTTTTGCTTCCATTTCTTTTGAATGATTTTTTTTTCTTCCAGATCCCTAGTCTTATCCTTAGGAAAGACAGTGTCATGGCTTTGACTCTGTTTTGCATAAAGGGAAAGAGGGCAGCTAGGACATGTATAAAAGAGTGCTTCTGCAAGATGCTCTCGGTCATTTGGTGCATACTGTCCAGCCTCATTCTTCAGCCCCTGTACCAGGAGTCTCCTGGGCATCTGTCACTTCTTAGCTTCTCAGCAAAAGGCCCGTAGGCAGTGCATCCCAGCAAAGAAGAATGAAGCATGGTGGAGACTCTCTAACAAGATAGGAGACATTCCAAGTGATTGTCTTTGAACGTGAATGCAGAATTCTGTTAACAGCCTCTCGTGGGCTTCCTTCTATTGAGGACAGAAAATGCAGAGTTTAGGGCATAAATAGAAAAATAATACCTTCTTCTTTGCACCCCAAGCAAAATAGAACAGAATGGAAGAACCATGACCAGGGGGCTTCCCTGGTGGTGCAGTGGTTGAGAATCTGCCTACCAATGCAGGAGACACGGGTTCGAGCCCTGGTCTGGGAAGATCCCACATGCCGCGGAGCAACTGGGCCCGTGAGCCACAATTACTGAGCCTGCGTGTCTGGAGCTTGTGCTCCGCAACAAGAGAGGCCGCGATAGTGAGAGGCCTGCGCACCGCGATGAAGAGTGGCCCCCCTTGCCACAACTAGAGAAAGCCCTCGCACAGAAACGAAGACCCAACACAGCCATAAATAAATAGATAAAATTAAAAAAAAAAAAAAAAAAAAGAACCATGACCAGGAAACACAGCCTCAGTAATGAGATGGGCCGGCCACCTTCAGGTTCCTCCCAAAGAGGACATGTCTGGCGGGATCAACCAGAGCACTGAGGGTGGCTGCCGGTTGGGTACCAGTGTGCCTTTATGGATAGTTTGGCTTTCTCTGGGGCCTGGCACTCTTTAATGGCTTCAATGAAAAGTGCCCCAAGCTCTAAGACGAATAGGCTGTGAAGTCATTTCTGGATTAAAGCTTGTTTTTCCAGCCTTTGCAGAATCGCTTTAAATTTCTGGAGCCAATATTTGTTTGTAAGTTGAGAAATAAGAGTTGAAGACTCTGCCTCAAGAAATTTGTTTTCCAGCATAGTAATCCTGCGTACACTAAACGGATGCTTTTACTTGCTGCAGAACTTCAGATTTTGGTCCTCTTAAGTGTTTTTGTTTTTTGTTTTTTGTTTTTTTTTTTATAATTATTTATTTATTTATTTATTTTTGGCTGTGTTGGGTCTTCGTTTCTGTGCGAGGGCTTCCTCCAGTTGCGGCGAGCGGGGGCCACTCTTCATCGCGGTGCGCGGGCCTCTCACTATTGCGGCCTCTCCTGTTGCGGAGCACAGGCTCCAGACGCGCAGGCTCAGCTGTTGTGGCTCACGGGCCCAGCCGCTCCGCGGCATGCGGGATCCTCCCAGACCAGGGATCGAACCCGTGTCCCCTGCATTAGCAGGCAGACTCTCAACCACTGCGCCACCAGGGAAGCCCCCTCTTAAGTGTTTTGAGACTTGAATATTTAAATATATCCCTGAGAAAGAGTGATTTTTGAATTAAGGTATATGTAGCATGATAGAACTTTGTTATCTATGCATTCTGTACTGTGCCCTTCTTAGGTGGTTCTCTGAAGAGTGGAAGAGTTTTGCAGGACATTTCTCTCATAATTGGGCATTACTGGTGGAAGGTGAGGTGTGAGTCTATTTGATTTGTAAGTTTTTTAGGGCAGGTTATTAAAATACGCTTTAAAAGCTATTCAGTGAATTATCTTGATTTAAAAACTATCTCCATGCAAGATAGATTCTTATTTGTATCAGTACTTTAGTCTCTTTTTGTTCTTGAATGGACCGTTGGAATCCTGAAGTCTTGGTTTATGGAGTACCCATGGACTGGGAAAAGGTGTGCAATTCTGTTCCTGTAGATTAAATTACTTCACTGTTTCGTTATACTTTTGAAGATGCTTTACCTTTGCCTCATGCTTCGTTCAGTAATGATTCTCACTGCAGCCTACCATCTCTGCGGGTAGTTTAAGGCCACTTACACTTATGCAGTGGTTCCCAAACCTGGGTGTGCGTCAGTCACACTTGGTTCCTACTGCATGGGAGTCTGAAATAGATCTGAGGAGGGGCACAGACATCACCATTAGAAAACTCAAAACCCCTAAAACAGCTCCTTAGCTTTAGGGACTGCTGTCCAAAGAATCTTCTATTAATACAACATGGGGGAGAGATACCTACCAAGACCAAATAAGTTTGAGAAATACTGGAAGCAAGGTTAAGCATGTTTCTGTACTGCAGGACTTTCCTGAGCCTAACCATCACAAAATGTTCAGAGTTCTTAAAGCAGGGTTTGACTACGGACAGTTGATTTACTAATCCTCCTGCCTGTTTCCTCCCCGCTCCCCTTCTATTCTTCTTTCCTTTTTTCCCTCATTCATTTCTCTTTTTTAAAAAAATTAATTAATTTTTTCGTCTTTGGCTGGTTGGGTCTTCGTTGCTGTGCGCGGGCTTTCTCTAGTTGTGGAGAGCGGGGGCTACTCTTCATTGTGGTGCACGGGCTTCTCACTGCGGTGGCTTCTCTTGTTGCAAAGCACGGGCTCTTGGTGCGTGGGCTTCAGTAGTTGTGGCTCACGGGCTTAGTTGCTCCGCGGCATGTGGGATCTTCCCAGACCAGGGCTCGAACCCATGTCGCCTGCATTGGCAGGTGGATTCTTAACCACAGCACCACTAGCAAAGTCCCCATTTCTCTTTTTTTTAAAAAAAAGTTTAAAGAAAGATTTGTTGTAGACCACCCATATATAAAATGATGGTTCTCCTTCAGAAGTTCTTAAAGTTTGGTTTTGATATGTGTTTCTTTAAGTGGAAGCATCATCTATATTTTGAAATAAATGTTAGGGTCTTTTGAATAATCCCTTCTGCCAGATGAAAGTTCTTTATTCAGTATGTCAGTTAATTAGATCATCATGATTTGGCTCTTCAGTAACTACTCAGATACTTGATTTTTTAACATCCATCTCAGGAAACTCACATTAACTTTTCCCTTTTTGTTGATGAATGTGGAGTGACACCTTAACATTTTATAGTGTGTATGTACTTATTTTACTATTCTAACACCTCTCTAAGGAGAAGGCATGTTGATACTTAACCATTTAACATATGAGAAAATGGAGTCTGAGTACCTTGCCTATAGTTTCTGCAGAAGTGATGGTATTATGAGAGTCTGGGCCAAACTTGTTTTGCATCCTTCTTGCCAATCAGCAGGCTCTTTGTGCCTAAACCACTACCAGCAGTGCCAGATGTGTTCATGGCAGCTGTGAGGGATCGGAAGGGAGAGAAGCAATGCAGGAGTGTGATGTTCTCAAGATACTGCAAGAGGCAAGGGCTGTAGAAGGCTTGCCCTCCCCGAAAAAGCCATTTGCAAATACAGAAACTCATTCCCTTCTCACATTAGAAAGAACTTAAAAATATGCAGTCGGAGGTTTTTCAGGAATGTTATGAGGATTGAGGAGTAAGCATTCAAAATTTTTTGGTAACATTGTGTATCATTTACTTATTTATTTTCCTAAGAGTAATAAACCACGGTGCTGTTGAGTTGCAAATATGGCAGTACAAAGGCCTTTAGCCACTAAGCTTTGTGGTCTTGATTTGATATTGTTTGTATATTCAATATATTTAATACACAGGAGCTGTCTTTTCATGGTTGATAATTCATGTCCTTTGGATGAGTGAAATTGCTTAGAACTGGGACTCTTCTGTGGGAAATAGACTTTATCTAGTTCCTACTCCCATTTGGCTTTATAGGTCCTTGATTACAGTGACTTATTTCTACATTGTACAGTCTCACATTTGTATCAAGGTTACTAATCATGTAGAATTTTCCTTTTTTAAAAATAAATTTATTTATTTATTTTCGGCTGCGTTGGGTCTTCGTTGCTGCATGCGGGCTTTCTCTACTTGCTGCAAGCGGGGGCTACTCTTCGTTGCGGTGCGCGGGCTTCTCATTGCGGTGGCTTCTTTTGTTGCGGAGCACAGGCTCTAGGCACACGGGCTTCAGTAGTTGTGTCTCGTGGGCTCAGTAGTTGTGGCGCACGGGCTTAGTTGCTCCACAGCAGCTGGGATCTTCCCGGACCAGGGCTTGAACCCGTGTCCCCTGCATTGGCAGGCGGATTCCCAACCACTGCGCCACCAGGGAAGTCCTAGAATTTTCTTTTCTGATGCCAAACCTCTCCTGTCAAACGTTGGCAGTTGTTGTAATGTCGGGTTTTTTTCTTTTTTTTTTTTTTTGGCTGCACCCTGTGGCATGTGGGATCTTAATTCCCCGACCAGGGATCAAACCTGCGCCCCCTGCCATGGAAGCGTGGAGTCTTAACCACTGGACCGCCAGGGACGTCCCTGTAATGTCCATTTTGAAATGCTGTGGAAGTCCCTCAGTCCACTGCTCACCGTCCCTCACCCCCCACCATCGTGGTTCAAGCTGTGACCCAGCATCTCTCCTGCCTCCAGTCAGGTCACATTTTAGCCAGAGGGATCCAAAGCTGAATATATCTTTGACACTTAGTGTGCTTAAAACCTTTCAGTGGCTTCTGGTTGCACAGACTAAAATCCTAAATCATGAGCTGCAAGGGCCTGTCTGATCTGACCCTTGCCTCTCCACCCTGATTTAGTGCCAGGTTTCCGCTCGCACTGTGCTCTGGTCATCCATCTGTCTTACAAATAGTAGGCGTTAAATCGATTACCTGCCATGGTCTGTGCTAAGTTCTCAGTGTAGGGAGGTGAATAAAATACTCATTCCCTGCCTTCACGGAACTGGCAGCGTAGTGTGGGAGACAGACCAATAATCCTGCAGATGTATGGTTAGACATTGTCACAAATGCAACAAAGAAATGCTGGGGTGCTATGACGTGAGGTCATACTTGACGTTGTGTTGTGGAGAGAGACCACACTCTCTTCACACCTGGGAAGGTTCGGGGTGCTTATCAGGGGCAGCAGGGGAAGCTCTTACCAGCAGAGACAATTCCAAATGTGAGAAAGGGACCATTATTTGCACATAAAGAGCAGATGATGGTTTCAGAAAAACCTGCATATGTTAATTCAGAAAGGATAGCCTTGAGGATAGATACTAATTCTTGTATTTTACTGAAGCTAGGATCTTGGAACATCTCTAGCTGCAATAGTTTCTGTTGAATGAATAAGATTGTATGATCTGATTTACAGCATTAGCATTCTTATCGAAGACCATATCTCTGGCTTTTCAGAGTGGATGATCATAGAGTGTCTCTCTGAGGGTGAAGAATTTAAACTGAGAAGAAACCAGCCCCTTGTGAAGTTGCCAGTAGAACAGGCAGATGTGGGGCTCTGCAGCCAGGCCTTTGTGGCTGGATTGTGTGTGCCTGTGGTCCCCTCACCCTGGGGACACTTCACTCCTACTCATCCTTTAGCCCTTAATGCAAATGTTACTTCTTGGAAGCCCCTTCTTGGATCTGATAGATTAGATGAGGTTCCCCTTTAATCCGTTTACTGTGGTTTGATACTGTGCATTAATATTGTGGCAATTTGATTAAATGTTTATCTTCTTCACTGGTCTCTAAATTCCTGAAGGTAGGGATCAAGTTTCTCTTTGTTTACTTTTGGGGATGATGATAAGGATAAGTAACATAAAAATAGTGCTTACCATTTAGCTTAACCCCATAAAAAATCTATGGGGTAGGTACTATTACACCCATTTTACTGATGAGGAAACTGAGGCACAGAGAGGTTAAGTGTCTTTTCTGAAGTAAGACAGCTATTAAGTGAAATAAGTCAGACAGAGAAAGACAAATACTGTATGATATCGCTTATATATGGAATCTAAAAAATAAAACAAACTAGTGAATATAACAAAAAAGAAACAGACTCACATATAGAGAACAGACTAGTGGTTACCAGTGGGGAGAGGGAAGGAGTGAGAGGCTAGATAAGGGTAGAAGATTAAGAGGTACAAACTACTATGTATGAAATAAATAAGAGCTCCATCAAAAAATAAACAATCCAATTAAAAAATGAGCGGAAGACCTAAATAGACATTTCACCAAAGAAGACATACAGATGGCCAAGAGGCACATGAAAAGATGCTCAACATCACTAATTATTACAGAAATGCAAATCAAAACTACAGTGAGGTTATCACTTCACACTGGTCAGAATGGCCATTACCAAAAAATCTACAAACAATAAATGCTGGAAGAGGGTGTGGTGAAAAGGGAACCCTCCTGCACTGTTGGTGGGAATGTAAATTGATACAACATCTGTGGAGAACAGTATGGAGGTTCCTTAAAAAACTAAAAACAGAACTAGCATACGACCCAGCAATCCCACTACTGGGCATATACCCTGAGAAAACCATAATGCAAAAAGAGTCATGTACCACAGTGTTCATTGCAGCACTATTTACAATAGCCAGGACATGGAAGCAACCTAAGTGTCCATCGACAGATGAATGGATAAAGAAGATGTGACACATATATGCAATGGAATATTACTCAGCCATAAAAAGAAATGAAATTGAATTATTTGTAGTGAGGTGGATGGACCTAGAGTCTGTCATACAGAGTGAAGTAAGTCAGAAAGAGAAAAACAAATACCATATGCTAACGCATATATATATATATATATATATATATATATATATATATATATATATATATATATATATATATATATATATATATATGTATATATGGAATCTAAAAAAAAAATGGTACTGATGAACCTAGTGGCAGGGCAGGAATAAAGACGTAGACATAGAGAATGGACTTGAGAACACGGGGAGGGGGAAGGGTAAGCTGGGGCGAACTGAGAGTGGCATTGACATTTATACACTACCGAATGTAAAATAGATAACTAGTGGGAAGCAGCAGCATAGCACAGTGAGATCAGCTTGGTGCTTTGCAACCTAGAGGGGTGGGATAGGGAGGGTGGGAGGGAGACGTGTATATATGTGTACATATAGCTGATTCATTTTGTTGTACAAGAAGCAATTATACTCCAATAAAGATCTAGTAAAAAATTAAAAAAAAATAAATAAGATACAAGGATATATAGTACAACATAGGGAATATAGCCAATATTTTATAATAACTATACATAAAATGTAACCTTTAAAAATTGTGAATCAGGGACTTCCTTGGTGGTCCCGTGGTTAAGAATCCGTCTTGCAATGCAGGGAACGCCGATTCGATCCCTGGTCAGGTAACTAAGATCCCACCTGCTGCGGGGCAACTAAGCCTGCACGCCACAACTAGAGAGCCTGAGTGCTGGAACTACAGAGCCCCCATGCTCTGGAGCCTGCGCACCACAACATAAAGCCTGTGTGCCACAGTGAAAGATCCTGCGTGCCACAGCTAAGACCCAACGCAGGCAAAAAAAAAAAAAAAATTGTGAATCACTGTGCTGTACACCTGAAACTTATATAATATTGTACATCAACAATGCCTCAGTAAAATAAATAAAACCAAAACAAAACAAAAGCAAACAAAAAACAAAGTAACACAGCTGTTGATGATGGAGGCAGAATTTGACCCTGGCAGTCCATCCTTTGGATACTGGAGTAGACTTTAAATCAATCACTTAGCGTTTCATTTATTCAGTCAGTGGAGCAGAATAGAAGGTCCAGTGATAAGTAGTGCAGGTGTATTGTGGTAATTTGGTATATGATAAAGGCAGCATTTCAAATCAGTAGAGAAAAGAATGGGTTATTCAGTAAATGATGTTTGGATAGTTATCTGTCCATTTGGAAAACTGGATCCTTTTATCACACTTTATACTGAAATGGATTTTAAGTGGTTGGAATGTATGAAGGTAAAAGAATATAAAGTAGTAAAAGGAAAATATGGGTTCTCTTGAACTGGAGAAAAACTTTCTGAACATGATTGATAAGGTGCAGAGACCGTACGGTAAAGGTGGGCGATTTTTTGCTACATAAAAATGAAGAGCTTCTGAGTAGCCAAAGCATCCTAAATATGGCTGTAACGACTAGTGGGATTAAGATATGCAGCATACAACTAAAGAATAAAATGGACAAAACCCAGCTTTGGCACGTGTGTGGGGTCAGGGGTTACTCTCATGTCCTGCAGGTTCCTCCTTTCTGGGAGCCAGTTAGGCAATGTGTCAATATGTAAGTTCCCTTTGATTAAGGCACTTCTTAGAATTTATCACAGATAGGAGAATAGGAAGTGTGGTCGAAGAGAGATGTTCAGAATTCATCACTGTGTTAATGGTAGTGAAATATTGGTGTGGTCATCCAGTGGAGTTCTGTGTGGCTAATGAAAATGACGTAATCTAGATTCATTCACGAGAACACCTTTCCTTGATATCATCGGGGCCAGGGGGTGGATTTTAGCAAGATGTGTAGAGCGTGAACCTATATGTAAAATTGTAGGCAGGACCTGTATCCGAACATGTGGCTGGGTGCATGTCTGGAATAAGGTTCACAGTGTTAATAATTATCTCTAGATATGTCTTTTAAAAGTTTTCTCTTTCTTAAATTTTTTTGGATGTTATTTCTTTCAAAAGGTATATGCTCATTGTTTGTATTTTGTTTTTAATAATAACAAAACTCTCCAGGAAATGAGAAGAAATATCTAAGGTGTATTTTTTTCCAATCTGAACAATTTTCCAGCTTATGAAATAAAAAAAATTAAGACGTTTTGTTATCCTTTTGTAAGTATTTAAATTCTTTTTAAATTTAAAAATTTTTATTATTTAAAGAATTTTTATGGAAGTATAGTTGATTTACAGTGTTGTGTTAGTTTCAGGTGTACAGCAAAGTGATTCAGTTTCATATATATATATATATATATATATATTCGTTTTCAGATTCTTTTCCCTTATAGGTTATTGCAAAATATTGAGTATAGTTCTCTGTGCTGTACAGTAGGTCCTTGTTGGTTATCTATTTTATATACAGTAGTATATAAAATACATATATAGTATATAGTATACAGTGTATATGTTAATCCCAAACTCCTAATTTATCCCTCCCCTCCTTTCCCCTTTGGTAACCATAGTATTTAAATTCTTATAACACTTATTTTTGGCTCCTATAAATGCTATTCCCACTTTTGTCCTTCCTAGCCACTGTATTAGGGTTGTTTGAAGTATTCAGGGTACTGAACAGAAGGTCAAACCCAAGGAAGGAAAAGGGGTTCAGAGCATTTTCATTAAAATTGCATGAATACTGGAGTTTATTCCACAGCACAAAGCCTTTCTGCATGAACTGGATCAATGTTTAATGGAAACAGCCTTTTAAGCATTCTTAAACTCTCTGTTCTTAAACTCTCTGTTTTTAATTAAACATACTATGTTCTTTAGCCTTAAAAGATGGAGTAACTAACACAAAGGAGGGGAAAAAAAGCATCAGCGTCAAAGATAGGAGTATAATGTCGAAGGGAGAATTTCAAATAAAGCACCCACACACACAGCTCCCTCAGAGATAATATTAAACAGCACAGCTGGTTCAGATTCTGATCTTTTTTCAGTTAGATCTTCAGAGAACAGTTTAATAAAGCATTAATTATGTAGCAGCCCTACACACACTGTTGACAGGGATAATCTCGCTGCATAATTTTGCTAATGATATTTCTGTAGGATACTATTTCTATCCTATTATAAGATATCTGTTCTTTAGTGACTAGAGGTAGGCTTATTTCAGAACCACAAGCAGCATTTGATATTCAACACTCTGTCTGGTTCAGTGGATATATGTACCACTCTTTTGGATTTTGTGAGGAACGGACTTTTAAGAATGGTTTTAAGATAATCTGCAATGTGTGGACAGATTGGGGATTTTTAAAATAATTTTTACTCATTGTCCTAGGTGAGGAAGATTGGAAGGCAGAGCACAGGGAAGGATGGGATAAATTGTCTACATAGGTGAAAAATGCCACATGGATTTAGGGTTTAGGGTTTAGGATATGGAGATTGTAATATGTTGATGGAGCTGCAGTAGGTAACAGATCTCTACAAATTTTTGTCTTTTTCGTTAGCTCTGTGATAAACACTGTGATTTTTTTTCCCCTTTAATCAGTGTGTTCCTCAGCCTTTTAAACCATTGTGTGCATGCATCACCCGAGCTTTTCTTTTTCTTGGATGCCTTCTGCATGTTGTCGTATCTTCGTCTTTATCACACCGCTTGGCATCTTCATCCCATTTAGGTCCTGTTGGGTGGTTTTTGTTGTTGTTTGGTTGGTGAAGCTCCTGTTGTCTTAAATGAGATCATATTCTTTAATCTGAACCAATCTGTTACCAAAGGACATACAGAAAAATGGGTGAAAGGTGGAAAAAATAAACACAGGGCTCAATGTTCAGAGGATATTTTTAGACTTAGAAGCAGCTCGCTGCTTTCCATGAAGTGGTCGCGTGTAATTAATGGCTCATGTTTCCCTCTTTGGCCAGCCGTTTTTCTTTAACGGATGAAATGCTGATTTTTAACTGCACGTGTGCGCTTGTGTGTATGTCTGTGTGTGTGTGTCTGTGTGTGTATTTGGTTCTCCAGGTTCACGGAAAGGAGTGTGGTTATTTTGTCTAATGGCTATGTGGATAGTATTTCCTTTTATCTCTTGTAAAGTATCCTTTTTAGTTGTTACAGAAATCAAGTCTTTTTCCTACATTAGCTTCAGAAAAGGTGAAGTGGTATATAAAAATAAACCATGACTGTGAGTAAATTAAAAAAAAAATTAGGTATAGAGGAGAAACCCAGTGAGTGGTTAAATGACATTGTTAATTTTCAGGTTCTCTAGAATGCTTAGGTACAGCCAGAAGTAATTTTTTTAGATCATTTGAGTTTATTTGCTGACTGTTGAATCCTCAGAATTTGGATGTGGTCATTGCGGGAGAGAGTCTCATTGTCGGAATCCAGAGTAGGTTTGATTCTGTCAAATAGTTACAAGTAATTCTAGTTCTAGTAGTTACAAAAGAGAAATGGTCAAGCTTGGGAATCATGAATTGTATTTTTAAGCTGGTGATTTTACAGATCATTTGACATAAGTGAAACTGAAACCTCACCGTTTTAAGGGCATTTGAGAAAGCCTTCTGGCTTAACTTGATGAAACCTAACTCTTTCTTCCCAGATTCTCTTCCTCCTTTTGAAAACCGAACTGGCATTCTTCATATAAAGTGCTAAAAAACGCAGAAGTCTTGTTTATTGGTGGTAGGACTTAAAAGAGGAAAAGACTGAAGAATGACAATCAGATATCCTTGCATTCTCCTCTGGACATGAGACAGAATGCTCTTGGTGTCCCAGCACCCTTTATCAGGATCAGGTTAGCTAGAGACAGAAATGATCTTAATTCATGGGACCATGACTTGAAGTGGGGTTGCTGGGCTCCTGGTTTTCTTTAAAAAAATGCTTGCAATAACCTTTGAGTTTGCTCTCAGTGCATTGTCTAACAAGCCAGGTCTGTCCTGCCTCTCTTTTGCCCTGAGGCTTGGCTTCTTACACACTGCAGTCGTCCCTTGGTATCCCAGGGGGATTAGTTCCAGGACCCCGCCCGGATACCAAAATCCATGGATGCACAAGTCCCTTATATAAAATGGCCTAGTACGGTTGGTTCTCCATATTCACAGGTTCTGCATCCGTGGATACGGAGGGCAGACTGCACCTCAGCCCACTTGTCTCCCCCAAGATGCATTGTCACATGTAAGGACATTTCTTTACTTTAGCTTATTTACCTCAAAAACCTACTCAGTGGTGTCGGTTTGACTGCTGTTATCTGAACTCTTTTAGTTTTACTTGGGTAGTTTGTGGTAGGTCACAGTTGAAGTCAATTAACTTCATGGCTGGGTTATGATGAAGCGTACAGAACTATCTCTGATTCAGTACATTTCATCCAAAACATTTTGGTGCGACTTTGGCTTCTCTCTTTCCAAGTGTTTTGTAGTGGCTTCTGCTGTAGAGGCCACCAGCTGCTTGTATCTTTCACCCTTGCCTCCAGGAGATTGACGGGTCTGATTACTGTCAAAATGGTGGATCTTGCCCTCCAGGTGAGACTTGACCCCTGGTATAGGGAGGAGTAGCCTGGTCTCATAGGGACCTAGCAGTGTAAAAATAACAAATATTACTGATATGAGAAAGAAGGATTACCAACAATGGTAGCAAGACAGTTGATCGTGATGTTTTCCTCTTTATTCATCCATTTTTTGGGAAAATGGAGTGGGCACAGATAGGAAACACCTGTACCAGAATGGAAAAATTTTCTTGTAAGAATAACAAAGGACTTCTATCATTGAATCTTTTTTTTTTTTTTTTTTTTTTTTGATGTTTGAACTAACTGCAGGGTGTTCAACATAAACAGAAATCCTACAGTTATTCTAGAAATTGATGTGCTGTCAGGAAAACTCCACCTTAAATCCCCTTTGGAGTGCATTCAGATGCTCCTGTTGTGGTATTTTTTTGGGAGATTATTTTTCTTGGGTAGCAAGTGTTTGTTTTATTTTTCAGTTACAGGCAAAGAGCCATATTAGGGATGGGGGCCTGGACCCCGTGATGGAGCAGTAGTGTGTGTGACTCTGATTCTTGAGATATGCTACAGATGCTTGGGCCTGTGTTGAGAGCTTGGCTCAGTTCAGGAAGATTTGTTTATGAGAGATCTCCTGATTTGTTAAAATTTTTTTGAACATTGATTGAATCCATCCTGTTCATTAATACCCCAGAGTTACTTGTATAACCATGTTCATAGGAACATGAGTCACAAGAGCCAAAAGGTGGAAGCAGCCAAGTGTCCATTGACAAATGAAGGGATACACAAAATGTGGTATATCCATACAGCGGAATATCATTCTGCCTTAAAAAAGGAAGGAGTTCCTGTCATGTTATACGATGATCCTTGAGGACATTATGCTAAGTGAAATAAGCCAGTCACAAAAAGTCAAATACCGTATGATCCCACTTATACCTAGAGTAGTCAAATTCACTGAGACAGAAAGTAGAATGGTGGTCCCCCAGGGACTGGGGGGGAGGGGGAATGGGGGGGTCAGTGTTCAGTGGGTAGAGTTTCAGTTGGCGAGGATGAAAGTTCTGGGGATGGATGGTGGTGATGGTTGTACAACAGTGTGAATATACTTAATGCCACTGAACTATGCACTTAAAAATGGTTAGTGTGGTAAATTTTATGTTATGCATATTTTATCACAATTTAAAAAAAATCCAGAGTGGATCATTCTGCTTTGTTCTGGCTTCGGGGCACAGTGGGGTGTGGCTCTCCCAGTCCTATGATTGTTGATGGAAACTATCGGCTGGAAGGGACCTTAGACTGCATCAGCTCCGACACTCTCATTTTGCAGGTGAGAAAGCCGGCTCTCAAGTGAGGGGATTTACCCACTTCATTGGTGGGCATAGTCCTCCAAGCTACGGCTCACCCAGTTTTCTGTGGAGGCAGTATAGAGAATATTAAGAGGCGGGCTGTGGGGTCCTAGTGCTGGGCTTCACTCTGCCTCTGCTACTTAACTCAGATTCACACAGATGGTTCAATTCTCCCATCCTGCTTCTGAATCTATCAAGTGGAAAACATAGTAGTATCCCATGAGGTTGTTATGAGCTGATCCATATTAGCACTTAACACTTAGCATAGTGTTTTGGCATACAGTAAGTGACAAATGAATGTTAGCTGTTTAAAACCTGGTGGTCCATGGGTTAGGACTTGGTGCTTTCACTGCTGCGGCCCGGGTTCGATCCCTGGTCAGGGAACTACGATCCCACAAGCCTCCCAGCGCGGCCCAAAAAAAAAAAAAAAAATTCTCATTATTGTTCTTGTATTGTTGCTGTTAATAGCTTCTGCAAGGAGGATTTGGAGACCAAGGTGTTGGGATCGAGGCTCAGCGGTAATTACATCCTAGCTCTCTGTCCTGAGCCGACCTGCTTAGTGTGTCCTTGTTAACCGGTGTGTGAGCGGGGCAGAGGAAGTGCCTGTCGTGGGGTGGCTGTGAAGGAAGCAGTGTGGAGCCTGACAGAGCTTGGTTCATGGTTACGAGCTGGGTCAGTCGTAGTGGTTAACCGGAGGTCGCCGCGGGCAGGAGGCCTTGCAGCTGCAGCTCTGCAGCCGTGGTCGTTAAGAGCGGTGCTGAGAGTAGACGTGCTCGGCTCCCGTCAAGGTGCGAGGCCGCAGGTGTGTTCTCGTGGGCCTGCTTTCCGGGGCCTCCTGAGGGAGGGCTCCTCGACTCCTCTGGGTCGGGGGTCCCTAGCAGTTGGCCCGAGGTAGGCGTGCAGGTAGGACTCGGCTTAGTTCAGGGCAGGGCACAGGCGTTTGTGTCATCTCACAAGCACTTCTGTTTCTGGTCCAGATGCTAAGCACCCCCTCACTACCGGCTCATTGTCTTGTCAGCCCTTTTTTAGCCCTTCCACCAGTTTATGGTGGAAGACTTCATCCGAAATTAAGCTTACCAGGGAGGTCATTTGTGCTCAAGGCAAATTCAGGTAACAAATAGGTATTGAGCGCCTGTGTGCCTAGCCGGGGGTAAGAGTCTGGAGCTATAAAGAGAAATGAAATGATCTTGCCCTGGAGGGGCTCAGCACTCTACAGTCAGTATACAGTCCTCGCCCCTGAGACCTGAGAAGAACTGGGCAGAGATGTTCATCTTAGCCCAGATAGCATCTTGGTGAGGAGGGCTGGGGCCAACATTGCAGTCATACCATGTATTACTTAAGTGTGTGTGTGAGTTTGTGTTCAGTGTATATATAAACGTTCATGTGTAAGTGAAATATATATATGGTAAACTTCCTATCAAAAAATTCATGGTGTGAGATTTGTCATAGTCTCTGACATTCCTAGTTAAAGAATCTCCTAATAGTGTAGACATCCAAACTGGATGAATCCTGAATGACTTTGAAACTCTGGTGCCAGAGTGGACAGCGGACATGGCTTCCTGTCTGGGTGTGTGCACACTCACCCAGATCAGGGTCAAGCAATAAGTCAACTAATTGTTTTATCTGCTCTAAAATTTCTGCACTTGTCCACAAGATCGCTGTCACTAATGGCTTATTCTTTCGTTCAGTAGTCTAATCCAGTGGTTCTCAACCCTCACTGCTGGGTTAGCTTTAAAAAAAATGCTCAGACCCCAACCTTCCCCAGACCAGTTAAACTCAGGTGATATCACCGTGCAGCCTGAGTTGAGAACTGTTAGCCTACCCTTTGCTTGAATAGCATCTCCTTTCCCTTTTGATGTGAGCTATGCTAGTCTTCTTGCTTTAATGGCATGGCTATGCCAGTTGGGTTTTTTCTTGTTAGCCATCCTAGAGGTTTTTTTTTTTTTTCTTTTAATAAATTTATTTATTTATTTATTTTTGGCTGTGTTGGGTCTTCGTTGCTGCGCGTGGGCTTTCTCTAGTTGTGGCGAGCGGGGACCACTCTTCATCACGGTGCGCAGGCTTCTCATTGTGGTGGCTTCTCTTGTTGCGGAGCACGGGCTCTAGGCACGTGGGCTTCAGTAGTTGTGGCACGTGGGCTCAGTAGTTATGGGTCACGGGCTCTAGAGCGCAGGCTCAGCAGTTGTGGCTCACGGGCTTAGTTGCTCCGTGGCATGTGGGATCTTCCTGGACCAGGGCTCGAACCCGCGTCCCCTGAATTGACAGGCAGATTCTTAACCACTGCATCACCAGGGAAGTCCCATCCTAGAGGTTTGCTATAGGAAACAAAAAGCTAAAATTAGTTTAAGAAGTTTATGTCAGATTTAACTGATGCTCTCTAGTGAAGGGAAAGCTTGATATTTTCCTGAAGTCTGAGCTGCCTAACATTTTCTGTTTGACGTTTTACTTTCTCTCCTTTAGGTGAGTAAAGAAGGAATTTAGTGTTCTCTGTTCTCTGTCCCTCAATGCTGAAAGCTACCACAACGGATAAGTAAAAGTATGGAATTCAAGATGTATTTTGACCAACTTCACTTCTTGTCTAGGCAGCTTCTTCTCTGGTTGTGAAATGGCAAATTAGAGTGTCAGCAGTTGAAAACGGGGCCTTGCTGTGATTTCGCATGAGTTCATGTGAAAGATGGAAGCACCCCACAAGCACACTGAGCTTCAGAGGAGCAAGTTCATTAGCTGTTGCCCTTTCTTCCTTCTCTTCTTATAGATATAGAGGAAGAGAGTTTGTGTGCCAGGGAAAGGACCACTTTACTATGGCTCTTTGAAACGATGACACGTTTAGCTGAAGGATTAAGTGAAATAAATCATACAAGGCCTTTTCCAAAGTATTTTTTACAGGTTACTATTCACAGTCCGTATATATTTACATCATATTCTGGGATGTGTGTAATATGACCTGCTTCTTCAAAATTTGAATGGATAAAACTTCTAGCAGCCTCCAAGAGTTGTCTGTTGTTTGTTTCAGCCCATAGCAGAATTGCCTGTATTGAAATTACATGAAAATAGTTGTGTGAAACATGATACCATCACAAACTGATTATTCAGACTCATGGATTAAATACAGTTTATTTTGTTTTATTATTTATTGAATACTTTTCTGTCCTAAATATCTGTGCTCAGTGCTGGACGTATTGATGATGTGAAATTTTTTTACCCTGAAGAAATTCAGGATTTTTCTTTCCCCTCAGCTCACCTGTTGAAATTAAAACAGAATCCTGGTGTTTGCGGGGGCTGAGTTGCACTTGTGTATCAACAACTGAGGAAATTATATATTTAGAAATAAAATCTTTTTTGAATTTGGAAGCAGCCTTCCTTATGGTCAGCCCTTATTAGAGAAAGCTGGTGAAGGAAACGTTGGTAAACACATTAGGTTCTCTCTCACCCAGTTCTCATCCACCCAGGTTGGAAGCAACAGTTATTTTTCTTTTGACTCATAATTTATCAAGTGACATGACAATTTGTTGATGGATGAAGCACAGTGATATTTCAGCTTCTTTGACATTCCCTAGGAAAGCATTGTTTCCTGCAGTTTGAAGTTTGAGATTGCTCATGTTTTCATGATTCTTCACTGTCTCTCCTTACATAAGACATTTTGAGACAGAAAATAAAATTATTCAAGGCTCAAAGCACAGGAGTTGTCATCTGGATTTGAGGTTAAAATTCAGTAACATAAATGTGGAAATACAATTTAACCAATGCTTTTTACTTCTAGTGAATATAAGACACTTAAAATCCCATAATTCATAATAATTTCAAAAATAACAGCTTTTTAGTAATTAGCTCTGTTTTGGTGGATGGAGGTCTAGGTGACCCACTGACACATAAAGGTGATCTGTTCTTTCACTGTCCTTATCAATAATGGCGAACTGATGCAACATCTTTTGCTTCTGCATCGCAGTGTTGGTGTCATGGGGGATGCAGAGCTGATGAAGACGTGGTCTTGCCCTCAGTGGGCTTTAGTCCAGCAGGTGACAGTGCTAGTAATCAACATTATCCAGCCCTTAATGAAAAATAATTCAAATAGCCTAGTGGCACCCCCTTTTATAGGTATGGCAGTGACATGCAGAGAGATAATAGCTTGCTCAAGATCACAATTTATATGAGAGAGAATTAGAGTTTCCACCCAGGTAGTCGGGGATGTACAGCCCAAGAACCAAATAAGTAGTTTAGGTGAAATTTTTCTGGGATTTTGCGAAGGAGGATTGAGACTGAAGAGAAGAAGCAAAGATGCCCAACGTTGTGTTCAAGCAGATCCATCGAGCACTTTTTGGGTCATGGTCTCTGTACCTACGAAACTCTGACAGGTAGCGGGGCTTACAACTCGAATGCCTGCAGGAGCCCGGTGGGTAGAGTGAAGCCTGCCAAGTGGGGCTGTGGCGAGCTGGAGATCCTCGCCATGGGACAGCCTCGAGGTGCAGCTGTAGCCACGGGGAGGTGAGCTCTGTATGACTGCTCTTCAGAAGGGCAGCTAATTAAAGGTCTGAAAAACATCTGTGGGCCATGACAAGTTTGTGCGTCTCTAGTGTGCAACCCTGGACATGTACTTGAAAGGCGGTTGGGGAGAATTTTTGAGAATGTGGGAAAAACACTTCGTTCTCTAAAAGAAATTTATACAGATCACATTACAGAGCTACGGCTGAGCTCTGTGAGGCTGCCCCTGAGAAGGGCCTGGGCTCCCCAGATCATGGCTGCCTGGGCTCTCATTGGTGGGTGGGAGGCTCTGGGAAGTCACAGCAAGATGCACCGCACTTGGGCTTCTCAAAGCATCATTATGCTGCCCCGAGATCTCCAGGCCACTAACAAGAGTACTTTCTGATGCAAGTGTACGGCTCAAGTACTTCTTTGCTAAGTTAGGGTGGAGCCCTTGGTACCATTCAATCCGATTTTTCCTAATTTGGTCAGTGTGTTATGCAGTGTTAACTCTCTGGGCCTGGATTTGGTTTGAGGCCCCACCTTATTGGAGCTTGGCAACCGTGGACCAGTTCTGCCTTCTCAAGATTCCGCTTCCTCAGGGTACTGGAAGGATTAAATACCAAAATACACATAGGGCTCTGGCATATGGCAAATGATAGTTTCCTTTCTTTTCATCCTTTTCATTGATCACTTGATTTATGGAAGTGATATCAAATGAGCTTTTCTGATCAGTGCTGTGTGTGAGCCAAGGGCTCTGATTTTTTTAAATATTATTTTATTTTTTATTGAAGTATAGTTGATTGACAGTGTTGTGTTAATTTCTGCTGTACAGCAAAGTGATTCAGTTATACATACATACATATATATATATATACATTTTAAAAAATATTTGTTTTCATTATGGTTTATTAATTATGGTTTATCATTATGGTTTATAGTTCTCTGTGCTATACAGTAGGACCTTGTTGTTTATCCATTCTGTAAATAAACGCTTACATCTGCTAACCCCAACCTCTGGCTCCATCCCTCCCCCCACCCCCTCCCTCTTGGCAACCACCAGTCTGTTGAGGGCTCTGATTCTGTTTGCAGTCTGTTCTGGCTGACAGGCCGGCTTGGGCATTAGGAGACTGAAAGATGGGAGTGAAAGGCCTGTTTCTATTCTCAGGGAGTTTGATTTAGGGTGAGAGACACGTAAAATTGGAAGTTTGATGGTGGGATTGGTTTCAGTGTTTGATACCTTTGGAATGGCTACAATGACTTTAATGGGGTGAGTGCACCCTGCAGTGGGAACTGAGAATTTAGGGAGACCCTCGCAACTGTTAAAACATATACTTAAAAAACAGGATGTAAGCGTTGTGATGGCTGAACAATATTTAGATTTTTTTTTCCCTTTGGGGGGAAGCACAAATTTCATACAAATTTTTAAAGCAAAGCTATTCTAAGAACTCTAGTGAATTTTCTAGTTTTTTTTTTTTTTAAATAAAACCTTAGATTGTCTTCTGTAAGCAAGTTAGCTGATTCACTGGAGAATTGTAATAAAAATAGGGCAATGACCCCTTAAAATGAGGCCTTTTCTTATGTTATAGGAACACTTTTTTAAATGAATAATTTATATTTACTGATCCCTTTCTTTAGGTGGTAGGCTCCTTACACTAAAGTTAATAGTTAAAACATTACTGTCTGGATAAAGAAAAGTTGTTAATAATGCCAAGGTGTTAAATAAAACTCTCATTTCTCTTCAGTGAAGCATCTTGTTTTGAATCGGCAATTAATGTTTTCCCCCGTTTCTCTAAGACTGTACTGAATCATTATGACAAATTTCATTTTATGAAAGATGTGAATAACTTCTTTAATTAGTTTTTGTTGTTTATGGTGTAGACATTATATATGAATGTAACTTGCAAATAGGAAGATATGCTTTATTAGTCTTTTGTTTCATAAAGTTTAACAATTATTTTGCTATAAAGAAATACACAGGTAAAGTAATTCCATCTGATTTTAAGACAGTCCTGTAATAAGTAAGTGGATGACTCGCTTTTTACAAGTCTTCTAAACTTGTTTTTGAAGCCATTTATAGAGAAATACATCATAAATATTTATTGAGTATTTTCATGATTATGAAAGCAAGATTAATTTTTATGGGGTAAATATGCATCCACAATAGACATATAGTACATTTTGGTTTCTTTTTTTCATTTTTGCTTTTGGTTGAAATTTATCATGAAAACTAAAATATATTCTACAGTGAAACAAGTTTTATCCTCAGGGCACAACAATTTCATAGAAAAGAAAGCTCATTTAGAACTTTATTGGCTTCAGTTCCATCTAGCTACAGCAAAATCAGAGACGTTGAATTTTCATGGCACTGCAGTGGTGTGTTCGAGAGGTGCATGAATTGAGTGTGGGACATTATACCTGAGACTCCATGACTGGTAACCATTATCAAGTTTGTGATCTCACACGGATATTCTCATAGGAAGCTGGTGGATCCCAAAGGCATGGACTAAGGCTTTTAGTGCCTCTCAGAACATGTCTTGTTTCACTTTGGTCGTTGAAGCCTTCCTTCTCTGGGAATCGGTGCTGCCCTCGCTCAAGCCCTTCAGAGGGATCACAGGGGGCAGTGCCTTGGCCTCTGTCTGCAGTGCTCCCAGGAGGGGGCGGCAGGAATTGCCCATCCCCAGAGTCTAACCAGCTTCTCTTGTCTTTCGGGTCCATCAGGGGAATTGGAACGAGAACTTGCCTATCTCAACACTTTGCCCCATCATACAATAATATGGTACTTTATGGTTCTTTAGGCTCTTTTTGCAAGCATTTTTTTATTTCACCCTGGAAACAACTCTGTGAAGTCCTCATCTAGTGGTATTGGGTCCAGTTGTACATATGAGAAAGTTGTCTCAGAGGTGAGGGTGCTGGGGGAAGGTCTTGCAGCAGTAGAGCTGGCGGAGAAGGCAAGCCCATGCGCCATCTGTGTGTAAAGAAGTCCAAGGGTTCAGTGGAGGAGTTGCCTCTCGTCCTGTCTGTGTAGCTGTGCCCGGGAAGCTCAGGGAGGAAACACCCTTCCTGGGATACTCCTTGGTGTGGCTCGTGGCCGGACTGGGGACAGTAATTCTTGTCAGTGCTCAGTGCTTTAGGATATGATGAGTCTGTATATGTGATACAGCCTCTGTGGTGTGGGAAGCGCATGACCCTCTTAACATTGCCATCCCTGAGAGCTTGCTAGAAATGCAGAATCTCAGGCTCCACCCCAGGCCTGAGGAATCATAATCTGCTCTTTCACAAGGTCTGCAGTGATTCTCATGTACCTTAAGTTTGCAAAGCACCATCTCTAGAATGCAGAGGACAAGAGATCCTCCAGTTGAGAATAAAGTGAGGAGGGGGGAGTGTGAGTGTGAGTGTGTGTGATTGAGATGATACTTCATTTTGCATATGTGTGTTTATCTCATGTAACTTTAAAAAAAATAAGTTTAATGAGCTATAATTCATGGGCCATGTAATTTGCTTATTTAAAGGGTACAATTGAGTGGTTAGTTTATCTACAGACTTGTGCAATCCTAAACACAACCAATTTAAAAATTGTTCACCACCCTAAAAGAAACTCTGTACCCGTTAACGTGCACTGGCCATTTCCCCTCGAAGCCCACCTGCCTTCCTAGAAGCCCCTGACAATCACTAATGTACTTCTGCCTTTTTGGGTTTGACTATTCTGTACATTTCATATATAAAGGAACTCATATAATATGTGGTCCTTTGTGTCTGAATTTTCTCACCTAGCATGGTGTTTTCAACCTTCATCCATGTTGTAGCATGTCTCAATACTTCATTGCTTTCTTTTACTGTCATTGTACTTGTCGTGAGTTATTTTGAACAGGAGTAAGGAGATGCTGCCTTTTTTCTTAGCCTTGATGAAGTTGAGACAGTCTTTTCACCATACAGTAGGAGTCAACAAGAGTAATTTAATTTCTTAGTGCAGTTGTTGCTTTCTAATGCCACAAACTCTAGGATCTGAGAGCTGTGTGACAGTGAAATGGAGCATTGCTACATGCTTTCAATTGAAAAGAATAAAGTATTATTTTCCATTTTCTTTCCAAGTGAAGTTTTGATTCCTTAATTTTCATCCACTTTTTCTGTGAAAGCAGTGGTATGCCATCCATGTTCTGCTGAAAACTCTGCCTGTCTTTACAAAATATCCAGCTGATGTTGGTGAAAATTAAAATGACAAAATATTGTGTTCAGATAAATAACAACAATAGCTATGTTTTTGGCAAGAAACCACGATTGTCCCTCCTCCAAGCAGTCTGTTCCCTGTGGTTCTGAAATGTTAGTAATTTTAAGCTTCCCGAAGGAAGACTACGTTCTTTCCTTTGTTGTCTGTGCTAAGCTCTGAAATTTTTGTTTGTCAAATAAAGGACAAATTTTCCTCTAGATGTTTAAAGATCTTTAAGAAATCTGTCATACAGAATACCTTACTGATTGAGGAAGATGTTTGCTTGGCCCTTGGGCTTTTTTTTTTTTTTTTTTTTTTAATAGATTTTATTTATTTATTTTTGGCTGTGTTGGGTCTTCGTTGCTGCGTGCGGGCTTTTCTCTAGTTGCAGCGAGTGGGGGGGCTACTCTTCATTGTGGTGTGTGGGCTTCTCATTGCGGTGGCCTCTTGTGGAGCCACGAGCTCTAGGCGCACGGGCTTCAGTAGTTGTGGCTCGCAGGCTCTAGGGTGCAGGCTCAGTAGTTGTGGCTCACGGGCTGTGTTGCTCTGCAGCATGTGGGATCTTCCCGGACCAGGGCTCGAAGCCGTGTCCCCTGCATTGGTAGGCAGATTCTCAACCACTGCGCCACCAGGGAAGCCCCAGCCCTTGGGCTTTCTGAAGATCATTTCATAATGCATTGTAATGTGTGATGACCAGGAAAAGAATGGTAACAAGATATTTTTATACCTGCACAGAAGTCATTTTAGCATTTCATTGCTCTGATGGTGTTACACAGTCACTTGGAAATGCTTCCTCTGGTTTTAGCAGTGTGAGAAGGTTTCCCTTTCCCTCGGCTCTCCTCCCTGACTAAGCTCATCTTAATGCCACTAAATTACCAGCGCCTTATTTGGCTGGCTGCCTGGTAAATCAAATGACTTGAACATACTGGAGATCTTGTGTGGCCACTTTCTAAAGGGTTTTGTACTTCTTTTGTACTCTGTCTCCCTCTCCTTCTTTGGTGGGTAGAGTCAATTATTTGGCTCTGTTTGAGAAGGCTCTGGGCAAAATGCCATTTATCTATCTTTTCAACTTTTGGGGACATGCTTTCTTAACAGATCTCTTTGGGAAGTAAGTTTCTTCCTTTAACCTAACTACTATTTTTTCAGTGCTGATCATTCTCAGCAAATCACAAGCATTCTGTTCTTCCTCAGCATCCCAACAAAGTTGCTGTTGTGTGTATGTGCATTTGTGTGTGTAATGCTGAAAATGCTTGGTTTCCAAGAAGAGAAAAAAAGATAAAAATCCTTGCCTCTTTTAGTCTTGGAAGTTAACATGACTGGGTTAACCAGATTCCTCTGTTGGAGGAAATAGGAAGGATTGGATTGAACCCTTTTATCAAGGAAGTTGACTTGGCTGGATTTCAGGGAGCAAGCTGGGCTGCCCCACTAAAGATTTGTGTCAGTATCTTTAGTAGCCTTGGAATTGGCACAGGATAGCTATCGTTTTGTAGTAGGTCAAACTCTGGGGAAAGGGGCTGGGACCAACATTGTAGCAACCTTGTGAGCTTTGTATTACTATTGTTGTTGTTACCACTGTTGCTTTATAAATGGAAAAACTGAGGCCCAGAAAGGTTATTCAAATTTCCCTGCATCCAGATAACTATAAGCAGCATTTCCAAGACAGGGGAAAGCTTCCCTGGCCTCCAGGGACCCACAGAGGGGCCCAGCTGCCAGTGACACCCCCTCATTAGTGTAAGCGCCCCCTTAGGTCCATCTGAGAATGCCCTATCCTCCCTCCTCTGAGGGTCCTCTCTCCTTGTGGCCCCTCCCAACTATATTGGATATTTTGGCTGTGTGCTGCTTGCTCACAGGTGCTAAGTGACTAGTAGCAACTCATTGTTGAGTGTTTCTTGCACAATTTGGTGAATCAAAGGTTGACCTCCTGGTGAGTACCCTCTAATGGGCTGAGGCTATGGACCTGCCCAAAGTCTGTTTTGTAGGAAGTGTTTTCTGGGACCTTTCAGCAGTTCTCAAATAAAGCCATGTAATTGACCACCTGTATTTTCTATGAATAAATTTGGTCTTTTGAAAAATGTATAATCTTTCCATCTTCAAAATTTCCCCTGTAACACCTTATTTTTTATTTCCCTCTATTAATACATGCTCATTGTAAAAAAACTTAGAACAAAAGTTAAATTAAAAAAACCCTACCCCATTATGAAGAAATCCTTATTAAAAAATTCTATATTTCTTTCCTATAGAAAAATTTTAACACTAACCTTGTAGACCTCACTTAAATGGCAGCATAATCATTTTAATCAGTTAATAATTTGCTCTAGTAGTTTAAAAAATAGTTTTGCACCATTGAATAAGAAAGTTAAAATTTGTGCTCGGTGGTAGGATCCAGAAAGGTGTTTATGGGAATGGAGGTTCTGAGACAGTCGGCATTCTGCCTTCTCCAGGCTTCCCTAATTAATGGCATGATGACTTTCTAGGATATACAGTGAATCAGTGATCCATTTTTCAGGAAGGTAGCAGCTGCATTTTGTTCCATTGTGGGGAAAACATAATATATGGGTACAACTTCAACTGTAGTTAGTTGGTTGTAGTGATACCTTTTAAAAATTGGAATCAACAAGGAGAAATCTGCCAAAATGAATTCCATATGCACTATGCTAATAAAAGAAGCTGCTGTATTTTTTTTTTTTTTTGTGGAGGTGGTGGTTTTATTTTTCTTTTTGTGAAGGGTGTGCAAGAGGGAGGGAGAAGGGCCTGGGAGTTGGAGGAGGCTGCAAATGATAGAGCAAAGTGAATAACTAGATGATGAATCTCGAGGAAATCATGAGGGGGAATAAAATATTGTTACTGCTCTATCAAAAAGTATTTTCTCCTTTATTATTTTAAAAACAAGAAAGTATCAGCCTTTAGAATCGTATCAGTGATAGGTTGTTTCTTGTTTTGCCTCTTTACTAATAGAGCCTGCAGTTTTAGTAACTTCTTTAATTTCTGTTTGAAAGAGACTGGTAAAATTAGTTTAAGTAGTTATTTTTAACTTTATTATTTTTTTCTGAGCATGTAATGCAGTCAGTATAGTACAAAAGATTAGACAGAGTAGTGTTCTGTTGTACTAGTATTGTGCCATCACTTACTTAACCTTTGTGCTTTTGGTGAATGTTTTCAATTTGATCTTTTGAATAATGCTGCAATTTATGAAATTGTAAACATAGGTACATTTGTGAGGAAGGAAGTGGAAATCAACAACTGAATGATGGTTTTAGGATTGTCTCTGGAAGTTGGGGCTCTGTCATTGTTTCCCAGACTGGTGCTCCTTGGAACCCTCATCAGGGAAGTAGACGTTTTTGGAGTATAAGGAAAGTATTTAATGGCCAAATAGGCATGGGAGATGTAGTGTTCTCTATTTTCTCTTGGAGCTTCATGAGCAAATAAGCATATTAAAGACTTAAAGTGATCACATGGTGCTAACAACAACCAAAAAAAAACGCCCAAGATAATTTTTCAAACTTATTTGAGCATCACAAATATCAAGATGCATATTAACATCTGTCAAGATGGTTTCTGGGAAAAACCAGTTCAGGAAATGTTGACCTGTGTGATTCTTCCCTGCCTCCCCACTTCCGTAGATAGTGAAAACTAGCTGAACAGTAGATTTTTCAGCTGAAAAATTGCTTGCCTTTGGAGTCATGTTTCTTGACACCTGTAGCTTGCTTACCTCTCTGGTCATAATGCTTAATGTGAGAAATGCCTTCTTGGGAAAGCTCTATGTCAGGACCATCTTCTGTTGGTGGGCATGAAGACAGGTGGATCAGGTGTTCTGGGCGGAGCCCAGTGTGAACTAAAGCCTTGAGTTGTGAAATCATGTTCTACTTGGAGGCAAAAGCAAGAAGTTCATTTTGACTGGGATTCAGGGTATTGTAGGGGGTGAAGGAGAGTGGTGAGACTTTCTAAAATAAGCAGCACTCCCGCAGAAGTTGCAGTTTGGAGTTTCTGTTGTGGAATATGGAGAGGAAAGGGGTAGTTTTTTTTTTTTTCTGTCATGCCCTGGTTCTCAAGGAGGGATGATTTACATCCCCGCAACCAGGGGACATTTGGCAATGTCTAGAGACATTTTTGGTTATCATGACTAGAAGGGTGCTTTTGGCATCTAGTAGTGACCAGGGATGCTGCTAAACAGCCTACAATTATACAGGACAAAACACCACAACAGAAAATTATTCAGTCCAAAAGGTCAATAGCACTCCGTTGATAAGCCTGCTCTAGTGGGATCCTGCCAGGGTTGGGGACTTAGTAAATTTATTTTATTTTTTTCCAAGCATCTGAAGTAGCATAAATCAGCCATGTGCCTTTTTGGAATGTTGCTGCTGCTGATGGTACAGATAATTTGATAATACAGATTCAGGACTTTTATTCACAGTTGTACATTTAAAAAGCTCTGAAAATGTAAAGTTTCTGCAGAATTTATTTAGCGGTAAAATCTCACCTGTACTGAGTTGTCTTGATTTATTTGATTCTGTGTGAATGTTAGTGTTTTGATAGTAGGGTGCTGGCCCACACCTGGCTTGGGGGTTTTATATCGAATGGTCAGTGCACACTGTATCATCTTTCTAAAATATGGAACATTCTGTATTTGAAAACACTTTGAGCCCCAAAGGTTTCTGATAAAGGGTTGTAGATTTATATATTGAGCTGAATTTTTGCCTAATTTGGTTTCTTTTAAGAAATTAGGGACTATTAGTGGATATTTACTGATTTTTTTTTTTTTTTTTTACTTCAAAAATGACATGGGATCCTTGTAAAGAATTTGATAAGTACAAAAAGGAAATAATATGATTAACCACCTGTGCAGTGCTTACTGTGTGTCAGGGGCCGTTCTCAGTTTACATGAATTAACTAATTCAGTCTTCAGAATTCTGTTGTTGATGTTTACAAGTGAAGAAACTGTGGCATAGTAACTTGCCCAGGATCCCATGCCTAATAAACGGCAGAGCTGAGCCTTTTTGAACTCAGCAACAAAGAAGGAAATCATCCATAGTCTGAACAGCTAGAGAGGTTAAAGGGTAGCTGAATGAACTATAATTTATTTAAACAGTCTTCTATTGCTGGGCATTTAGACTGTTTTCAGTTTTTCACAATAGAACATTGACATGAGCATGTTTGTCTTTAAATGTTTGTTCACATCTCTGATTATTTCTTTAGGGAATATTTTTAAAGGGAACCCTTAGAGTGCATAACTTTTTACAGACACTTCATATATGCTGTGAAACTCCCACTAGCACTTCACCCTCATCAGCATTTGAGTGTTAAAGTTTTTTTTCTGATTCTGAGATGTGTAGTATCTTGGTGTTTTCTGAGAAGATGGGACAGATGGCTGGACATTTAGCATGATTTTTTAATTTTTCAGGATACCAGAGTTAAAAATAAAAATTTCCCGAGAAAAAACACTCAAGTAGTTGGAACAACTGAATTTTAAAACTTTACATTTCAAAAAATTAAAATTTATAGCCACTTTCTTTTCAGGTTGATTCCTGAAGTTAAAGTGAGGCTCCATTTCAAATTATTATGCAGGGTTGGCAGAAATAAGGATATCTGGCATTAAGGAATATTTTGGTCAGAATCTAATTGGTATGTGATCAGTGCATGACTCAAATAACCATTCACTAAATATTCACGGAGCATTTTCTATGTGCCAAACACTGCCCTTTGTGTTGGAGATGCAGTGAGGAAAAAGGAATAACAAAAGCAAACGCTTGTAGTGCTTCTTAGGTATCAGGCACTGTCCTAACTGCTTACGTATATTAACTCATTTAACCCTCACAGCAACGTTATGAGGTAGGTACTATTATTATCTCCAGTTAATCGATGAGGTTGAATCACAGGGAAGGTAAGTAACATGATCACAGACATACAGCGGCGAAGTGGCAGAGTCAAGATCTGAACCCAGGCAAAGCCTGATTCTATGACTTTGAGGAGCAGACATAAGAGTGTTAGTGCAGTGATCTGGGCATGAGAAAATGGTGGTCTTAGCTGATGATCCAGTAGTGGGGTTGGAGAGAAATGGAAAGATCAGAAAGGTTTTTCAAGGTGCAATTCATCAGACTTGGTAAATTCATCAGATTGGCTGTGAAGGAAGAGGGCCACACCTAGGTTTTCTGGCCTGAGAGACTTGCTGGATGGTGGTACCATCGGTGGATTGGGGAAGACCAGGGTAGGAAGAGGAACGTGTTTTGGGGAGGTAGAGATGACTAGTTTTTGGATTGGTTATGTTGAAGGGGTCTGAAAGATGGAGATGCCCGGAAGGCCATTATCTCTAAAATATTTGAGAGTTATTAGGTTTGATGCCCAGGTAGTTTATTTATCAGAAAGTTATTTTCTTTAAATATTTACAGTGTGTAGTTTATGAGAAGGTTCTGCAGCTTTTACAGATGTCAACAAAGTTTCAGTTGATGGCTTTGGTTTTCATGTATCAAACATGTAAAAATTTAATTGTGTCATTTTAATGCCCTTTAAAAAACTCATTTTAATGCTTATAGACTGTTTTATAATGTGGTTGTACCATTATTTCTATAACCAACAATCTGTGAAGGGATAGGTTATTGGCATTTTTTCTTTAGATAGAGTGTAGATATAATTTTATAGTTAGTGTCTTTGTTCATAAAACACTTCTATCATTCGGGATTATTTCTTTGGAGGTCAATCAGAATGAGAACTACTAGATATTAGTGCCTATTGCAAAATTACTTTCTTGTGCTAATTTACGTCCACCAAATATGTGCAGGACTTACCTCTTGATCAGCCATTGGGTTGAATGTTGTCTTGATTTTTTGACGCCATCATTCACTTCCTACTTTTTATAACATATCCTATAATCACAATCATATGATGACTTTTGTATACTGTCTTTATTTCATTTTGATCAATACCCGATTCACATATTCACAAGAATTTTTACAAATCTCATCTGATAAGGGTGTGGAGATTATCATCATTGTTCTTGAACTCTGTCTAAAATATTACCAGGATGATATTTAAAGTCATTTGAGATTGTCTGCCAAAGTCTGGCTGATGATGATATAAACACCTGGAATTCAGCAAAAGATGCCTGTTCTTCAGTGTGTGGTTTGCCTGTCTCTATGTGATAAGTGGAGAATCAAAGCCATTATATGGATAATTCAGGACAAAAACAAATTTTACTATAAGTTATCTGGTTATTTGGGGCAAATAAAGATAACTTGTTGACTGGAATTATGCCAGTAATGGCTTCAGTTTTGTACTTTGTTTTCCACTTTGCTCAGTAAAAACTTTGCTCTCCAACCTTTAATTTCTATAAGTTTTCCACCACCAATATCCCTATTTTGTGTACTTTTCTTGAAGTTACTAATGCCTGCCTCCAGAGTCATGGTATTTGGCTTCTTTTGATTATTCTCAAGTGATATTTTGATAAAACTAGAATCAGGCTATTTGTCATGTTAGAATTTTCTGCATTTATAAACTGACCTTCTTACAACCTTTTAATGAACTTGCATATGAGTTGTGATGAAGGTTTATTATTCAGGGATTACTTATTAGCCTGGTTACTTGTCAGAGTGACACATTAAAAGAAAGAAATTTTTCTACCCATCTGCTTCTTCCCATATGCCCCCAAACAATCATCAACTGGGAGAATAATAATATGCAAATAAGCCATCTGCAATGTCCAAATGGGAGGATAGCTTCCAGTTCTTAGTCAGAGATGTGTCAGAAGCTGGGTAGTAATTTCAGTAGTTTTCTTAAGAGGGCGGGGATCTCTTAGGAAGTAGCTTGATTGAAAATGTTCCCATAGTATTGATAATAAGGACATTTGGATTTGAGTGCCCAGGCCACTTGTGAGTTAAAAATCTCCTATTTCCAGATTCAGCCTATAACTGTGGGATGCCTGTGTTTCATCATAGGTGTTCTCAACTTAATTTTTTTATCCCTCTACAAAGACTCCTCCCATCCCCCCCCCCAAAAAAGTGATACCAACTAAAAAATATGAAAGAATAGTAGTTCAGGTTGAATAATACCTTTGGTTTTCTGGTGCAGTTCTGGGCCTGTGTTGTTCTCTGAGAAAGTGGGTACCCTTGATGCCCTGATGTTCAAAATGAGGAAGGTGAGAGGCAGCCATGGCAGGTCAAGAAAAATGGATCCTGAACCTGACCTGCAGGTTCTTCTTTTGGAAGGGTATGTGTTCGGGACATGAGAACAAAGACTTAAAATTGTGACAGCTGGTGCTGTAGTTTTTGAGAATGTGGACTATACTTGGTGTCATATTGCAGAGTGAAATTATACCTGCTCTTTTCTCAGTTCCTCCCTTTCTCTTGAGCTTTTGGGTAGTCACTCTCCTTTAGCTTGCTGTTGTTGGAAAGCGGGAAATAGAGCATGGTTCTCTTCCTGCTCCTTTCTCTTCCATCTGAGTGGCCCCCTCAGTGGTGAGTAGGAGTGAGGAGTAAGAGTTTGGTGTCCGGTGGTGTTGCTTTATCAGGCCCCAGGCTGTGTCTGAATGTTTTCCAGATCTGGAAGCTGTGCCCTGTCAGTGCTGAGTGGCGTGTAAGGAGCTCGTGGGAATCTAGATGGAGAGGTCCAGTAAGTAGAGTGTTTGGGAATATAGACTTAGGTGGTGGTGTGTCCGTGTGTAGTTCAGACTTTGGGTGGGAGTTTATATAAGACACGGTGTAGACTGAGAACTAGGGACCTAGCAATTTTAGGGAATGAACTGAAGGAGAGTTGCCTATGAATAAGAAGTCAGAGAGGAAGTGGGAAATCCAGAAGAGAACAATGTCAGGGAAGCTAAGACATGACAATGATTCAAGAAGAATATAATCAGAGGATGAGAGCATGTGTGGTTTTTTTGTTTGTTTGTTTGCTTGTTATGTTTTTACTTGGAAATAATTTCAACTTACAGGAAAACAAGTACAAATAATAACTCCACTCTTTATGCAGATTCAACTGCTATTAAAATTTAACACTATTTGCCTTGTTTCCTATATACACACATGCACCACTATACACCTCTACACACCCACACAATACATTTTTCATTTTGAGGATATGTTACATACATCATGGCCTTTTACCTCTAAATTCCTAAATATTTATTTCGTAAGAATTGGGCTAGTCTCTCATATAACCACAGTACAAATTATCAACTTCAGGAAATTGAACATTGGTACAGTTTTTAAAGTCATATCTAACATTCATATTCTAACTTGGTCGGTTAACTCAATGATGTCTTTTTTAATATTTTCCCCTCCAATACAGGATCTAGTCTATGCTCAGATACTTACTTTTATTTCATTCATTAGCTTTCTTTCATCTGAAACACTTCCAAAGCCTTGTTTTATCTTTTATGACATTGACAGTTTTTAAGACTGTATCCCTCCCCTCTGAAAAAAAATAGAATGGTCTTAAGTTTGGGGTTGTTTGATGTTTCCTCATGGATGGATTCTGGTTATACAATCTCAGTTGGAATATTGCGGAGGTGATGTTGTGTCCTTCTCAGGATATCACATGTGGAGGCGAATAAGGCCTATGGGTGGCGATAACTTTGATCACTCTGCCAAGATGTGGTCCAGTTTCTTGACTGTATGATTGCTGTTTGCTTACTAGTTGCAGGAGAGGGAAAACAAATCAATGAGGAGACACTTTAAGATTATGAAAATATCCTGCTTCTCATCAGAATCCATGTAGTGTTTGGCATCCATTGGTGATTCTTACTAGATCTGATTTTTCCTGTGATAGGTACAAAATCACGGAATTCCAGCTCAGTACTCCTTCCATATTTACCAATCAGCTTTCAGCATTCTACTATAAGCAAGAGCGTGCCATTCATTCTTGTCTTTCTCTCTCTCTCTCTCTATCAATCAATCAATCAATAGGTTATTGGTATAGACTCATGAATTCTGTTTTCCAGTGCTTTATAAGTCACAGGTGAACTCAATTATTTGGTGCTCAAATTCTCCCAGACTTGGCCAGTGGGAGCCCCTTCAAGGTGGCTCTTGTGTCCATGTGGTATTTCCCCATCATTTTTTTGAGACCTTTTCTTACTTTCTGGCATAAAGAGATGTTCTGGGATCATTTTGTCCCTACTCCACCCCACCCCTGAAGTCAGCCATTTCTTTGAGGAGCCCAGGTTTCTTTTAGTAGAGAAAGGATACAGTACCTGAAGGTCTATGTTTTTGGTGATCCTCTCTGCTGTATAAGGTGTTGGGCCCAGGATTGGGAAACTGCCAATTTCTTGGTTGATGAATTTTGGATCAGGTAGAAATCTTGTGGTCATGAGGAAGGGCAGCTTGATTTTCAGTTGTTAAAGAAAGAATATATATTCAGAGTACGTCTGAGATGAGGATTGTTCTTGTATTTAATTTATTTGTAAGCCTTGGCTGGAGTTAGCCTGGCAGATGGTATCTCTTTGCCTCTGGCCATACCTTTTTGGAAAGGGTCTGGCCTGCATCTTAATGAACATGCCGTGAGTATTCTGGTCCTCTCCCATACCTGCATTTTTAGGTGTCCCTTTGTCACCAAGCTCTATAGACTATCCTTTAACACTGGATCATTGTGTATGAATGGACGGGCAGGGGAGGGGAGGGGAGGGTGTCTGGCTCCTCGGCGAGAGCAGTCTGCAGATGCCATTTAGTCCACGTCTGTCTGTTGTTGCCCGGGTCCTGTCTGGGAGCCCCACCTTGTACTGTGGTGTAGAATGAGCAGAATCATAATTGCAGGGCTGCGCGGACACATGGTTCCTTTTATAGTCCACCCCTCCTAATTTCCCCCATACAACCCACGGCTTCTGACCACTGGAGCTATTTAAGACGTATTCCTACCTGTCCCATCATGGGGTCCTCTCGACAGTAGCCTTGTGTAGCAATCAGGGAAAGATTAATTCTGTCTTACAGGTGAGGAAGCTAGGTAGAGAGAGATGAACTTTCCGAAGGTGAAACGGCTAGTAAGTGGCAGAACCGGGACTTCGGTCCAGCTTATCTGTCTCTTAATTCCACACTCTTTCACCTTGGTTTTGTAAATTTGAAGACTGAGGAAGGTAAGTGAGCCCTCTAGAAATGACCTAGGCATGGAAATTGGTGGGGGCAGGATGTGGGGTAGATTTCTCCCTTCTCAATCAGCTTCCTGTATGGGACTTCACATATCGAGGGTGTAATTTTTCAAAGTGAAAGAGAGGCCAAGGTCACTCTATGTCCTCATGGAGAACCAGACCCAGGAAGTATGTCCAAACCCCAGGGTTACCCCAGGGTAATTAGGGGAAACAGTATAAATGAGCCTCACTGCTTTGCGGTTGATGAAGCAGAGCAGAAAAGCTGTTCTTTTCTCCTTGTCTTTAGGTTGCACTTCCTCACCTGATCCTCCTTGGCTGACCTGATGGGCTCTCTTGCTGGACTGGGAGAGGTATCCTCTTGTCTCCCTGGCCACAGCACACAGCAGATGGAGCCAGTGGGAGCCCGTATTTGTATGCCTCAGCAGGTGCAGTCTGGGATGGGTTCTGACCTCTGCCTGGTACCGTATGTCAGGAGGATCTCACCCCATATGAGTATTTCCAGATTTCCTCTGGCCTGGGGCCAGGTTTGGTTTGGGAACACCAGCAGTGATGTTGAGGGGGGCCTTTGTGAGGGGCCCTGGAGATAGCCTGAGGTTAGAAAACCACCGGGCTGTCCCTTCTGAGCTGAGCTGTCCCCGCGGAGCTGAAGCTTCACGAGGGAGCTGAGCCTGAGGCGTAGCTTCAGAATGGCTGCAGTTAGGCTGTGTTCTCATCTCTCGTATTTCCCACTCTAGTTTTGTTTTCATTATTTTGTCACAGGCTCGTGAGCTTGGCTTTTTCAAATGGCAGTGATGATATTTTTCTTGTTTTTTTTTTTTTAAATATATTTATTTATTTATTTATTTATTTATGTATTTATTTAATTTTTGGCCGTGTTGGGTCTTCGTTGCTGTGCGTGGGCTTTTCTCTAGTTGCGGCGAGTGGGGGCTACTCTTCGTTGCGGTGTGTGGGCTTCTCACTGTGGTGGCTTCTCTTGCTGCGGAGCACGGGCTCTAGGCGCATGGGTCTCAGTAGTTGCAGCATGCAGGCTCAGTAGTTGTGGCTCATGGGCTCTAGAGCGCAGGCTCAGTAGTTGTGGCGCACGGGCTTAGTTGCTCCGCGACATGTGGGATATTGCCTGACCAGGGCTTGAACCCGTGACCCCTGCATTGGCAGACGGATTCTTAACCACTGCACCACCAGGGAAGTCCCTGAGCCCTTTAATTTGTGGAAGAGTCCAGGGAGAGGAGGCCTTGAACATGGTCTCTCCTCACTACAACACTGTGAGTCTTGCCCTCCCCTGCCTCCTCCTGGTGCCTTGAGCCGCACCCTGAGCCGGGATGACTTTCTTTCTTCTGGACTTAGTGTCAGGCCCTGGACTACATGCTGTGTGCACCTCCCCTCGTTTAATCTCAAGATTCCCCTGTAAGGGAGGTGGTAAACATTCAGTAACGCTTTTAAGCTATTAAATAGAGGAACTGGGACTACCAGTCACATTTGCCAGATTCCAAAGCCAGTGTTCTTCCAATACACTCAACAAAAATGCCAACTGTCATTGTCTGAGCTCCCACCAACGGGACACCCTCTAGTGTGCTCCCTCTCAGCCATCCTGCGGTGCTGCAAGGCACCGCACTGCACAGCGAGTCCTGGGGCCGCCTGGCAGCCCTGCTTCCCGTGAGAGGCAGAGGACTAGCCTGCTCTTCGGGGGACAGTGGCAGAGCTCTCAGAAGCTGCCCCATCCTCAGCCACTTCGCTGGATTCTTCATTCCTGGCCCAGATGAAGGCTCTTCTCAAAACGGAGACCAGAAACTGTGGCCTTCTTGCCTACAGTGGTTCTGCTGGAAGAAGACAAGTAACGCAAATGAACGATTAGCAAGCAGACACCATCCGTTATCTGACTTTTTAAAATTAGAAATAATTAAAGTAATCATAATTACAAGGTGTTTTTTAATGTAGTCACATTGGCATGAAAAATATAAACCCGAAGCTCAGGGATTTTAACTCTGGGGGTGTAATTTGTGTGTAATGCTGTGAACATTATCAGTTAAAAAAACAAATTGCTGCGGCTGTGCTCTGATGGCACTCTGAGAAGGTAAAGGTATTTATTATCTTGCCATGCCCCTTCATCTGTCGTGATGACCACGTAAACAAAGGATAAAACCCAGGTAAAGCTCCTGAGATAGAGGCTCCAGATGGCCTTAGCTGAAAGGACACCTGGCATCCAGAGTGGCCGTGTGGCTCTTCATACATGAACCATGGGGAATTTTTTTTTTTTTTTTTCACTGCTCTAGTGACTCAGGCACACAATGGTGATCTGCGAAGTTTGGCTTTTAGCCTCTCTGCTGTATTTAACCTCTCCATACCTCACATTTCTTCCTTTTTTCCAGCCATCACACAGGCTGACTGTGAAGATAAGTGTATGAGAGATACAAGCGCCCTAAGCTCTCTAGGGTCAAAGGAGTGCTGTCCCTCTGAGGAGTGTTTTACAGTACAAAGCAGAAGTCACTGCACATCGGAGACTGATGCTGTGGCCGTGGGAAAGTTACTTAAGCTCCCCTGAGCCTCAGTTTCCTCTTTTGAATATGATTCCATCATTCAAAATCATGGGTGATTGTTGTGCAAGTGAGCCAAAATAGATCAAGCACTTAGCATTGTCACTGGTACATGGGCACTGGGGGAGAATGTGACTCTTCTCCCTGCCCCCTCACCTCCCTGTGTGCCGCCAAGCCAAGGAGAACCTAGAGTAGGAGCATTCCTCTATTTCTCAGACACAGTGCCAAGCTTAAAAATACATCTCTGGGGCTTCCCTGTTGGCCCAGTGGTTAAGAATCTGTCTGCCAACGCAGGGGACAAGGGTTCGAGCTCTGGTCCGGGAAGATCCCACATGCCGTGGAGCAACTAAGCCCGTGCGCCACAACTACTGAGCCTGCGCTCTAGAGCCCGGGAGCCACAACTACTGAAGCCTGCGTGCCTAGGGCCCATGCTCCGCCACAAGAGAAGCCACTGCAATGAGAAACCCACGTGCTGCAACTAGAGAAAGCCTGCGTGCAGCAACGAAGACCCAACGCAGCCAAAAAACCAAAATCTCTAGCTCTGGAGATGGCCAGGGAACTTTATTATGGGGTGTGTGTGTATTAATCTATGTGAGTAAGTATGCATAAGTCAGGGTCTCACCTAACGAGAGGAAGCTTGCCTTGGTGGCTTCAGTTCTTTTTACTCTGATTTGAAGATCTTAAGGTGAGGAAAGATAGAGTAACAACATATATTTGAAGCTAGAAGACTCAGTGGCTTGTTTGGAGGATTTTTTTTTAATGGATAGCTTAAATTTCCAGCAAAAAGTTCTGGGTAGGTTTTGTCTAGCTAACGGGAGAATTGCATATCGGGCACTAACTATTAATGGATGAAATCCTGCCAGCTACCCTTTTATAGATCTTCATTGTGAAACAAGGCTTCATATAGGTTGCCAGCTAAGAATCGATCTTGGATCCAATTCCATCAGAGCAGTTTTAATATTTTTAGAAGTAACGCTCACCCAAGCACAGCAGACGGTGATATGGAATACCAGCTGTTTATAAAAATCTATGTTTTAATTAATTTCTAGAAAATTAAATTGCCTTTTTTTTCTCTCCGATGCCTTGTGTCCAAACTGTATGAAACTGCATCAGGGTTCAGGAAATGGCCTTTGCAGAGAATTTAGAGGTGAATTGGGATGTTGACTTGTAGGACATGTGGATAGTATGGTATTGGGATAGCTGGGGCGAGGAGACCTGGGCTCTAGCCCCAGTTCTGCCTTTCATGAAATGTGTGATCTGGGCCTGGTCACAAGGCCATTGTGGCCCTCAGATTGTGCAGTTATTAAATAAGGGGATTTTATGATCTCGGGGATTTTATGATCTCTAAACTCCGATCATGTTTTCATTTCAATAAGTTATTATTATAGCTGCATGATAGAAATGAAATACAGTGTTTGTAAGTCTCTATCCTAAAATTGTGATATTATATCCTTTAGAACCATGTAGCTTGGGTGATTCTGAAGAATAGTTTGGGAAAAATGAGATTTAAAGAACCAAGATATTGATTTTTAGCAGTCTGGCACTACATCCTCGCCATATTAAGTGGATTCTCTTGTTCTGTATTTGAAGGGCATGTTCAGCTTACCTTAAACCTATTACTTTCCCATTTACCCAGGTTTCACGTTTTGTGATCGGCCACTGTAAGGCCCACCTTCTGCATACACCTGTGATCAGGTTTCTCGGTTCCGTGAAGTCCTGTAGTCTTGTTCATTGTTACTGACTGGGGCTCTAAGATGATTCCTTGAAAATTTCTTTCTGTATATATTCTGACCGCTCTTAGGCCACTGATTGAAGTCTAGTTCCCAGGCCACCTGCAATAGAATTACTTGGAGGTTCTTGATAAAAGTGTGGTTCCCTGTTCACATCCCATTGTTACTGGAGCCAAGTCTCTTGGGATAAGACATAAAAATCCTAATTTTTTTTAGCAAGCTTCCCAAGTGACTCTCAAATTTAAATAGGCCTCAGAATCACTGTCTTTGGGAACTGAGGCTATACCTTTGTTCATGTTCTCAGGATCTAACATAACTGGAGTTCAATGATTATTTTTTGAGTAAATGAATCCGTGCATGAATGGGTGAATATGTAGTAGTTTATTGGAAAGCTATAAAATACCTTTACCCGCCCATTTGTATTGAAGGCTCTGAGATATTTATTGAATGAATGAATGGTGCTGATAACAAGGTGATGGAAGTAGTATTTTCATCGATAAATTTCTAACCTACCACCTTTCATTTCGTAAGTCTTCCTCAAACAATATATCTGTGTTAGAATATTATTGAGTGCGTACTGAATGTTACTGGAGGCGGCTCTGCTTGTGCACAGGTGTCTTTGACCTTGTGTTCAGAAGCACACCACTCCCTTGGTGAGAAGCTTGTAGGAGAACATAGGCATCGGGTTTCAGTGTTAGGAAGGCCATCAAGTGGACTGACTAAAGGGCGGGATGTGGAGGGTGGGTAAGAAGTAAAAGGCACATGCTCTGGCTCCTTGCTTTTGCTTGTTGTTTTAGAGCTTTGTGGTTGTTACATAACACCCTTAAAACTAGAGACTAGGCAAGGCCAAAGATGCACTGATTAAAGAAACTACTGCTAATTAGCAGTTAATGTGGAAATGGCCTATTTCCTTACTTCATTTTATAATGATGATGTAGCCTGAGGGGCTTCCAAAGCCCATTTGGCTGCTGGGGGGTGGTAAGTGGATTTTGGTTCTGAGGCCCAATCTCTGCCTGCTCTTTACAGTCAAGGCAAGGCTTGATCAGTGATAATTTCTTCAGTCATGGCCCCTTTCTCCCATAATGACAGGAGATGGTTAGGACCCTTTGATTGTTGAGGAACTCGGTTATTCAGCAGATAGATGCAATCAGAATGATGGGAAGGAACGGTAGGTAGCAAATGATTTAATATGTGGCCTTTGATAGAGATAAAAAGTATCCACAGCCTGTGAACGCTGCAATTGCTTGATAGTATAGTTTTAGTTTGAGTAATGGCATAGAGGTGGTGATTCTCTAGAGGGGTGGTTGAGAGGAAGAATTGAACTGATCTCTAGGCTTCTTAATTGTTAGAAACTTTTCTGTTAATAAAACCAGCCTAAAAAGGTGAAACGTACAAAGTTAATAGCGAATAATGTAAGCCTAGCAGACTCTTCACTGTTGTCACATTTCTTCTAAGTAATTCTGTTCTGGCAGTACATGTTGTTCTTAGAAAATAAAACAAAAATTGTAGTAATTCATTTTTCAGAGAGCGAGGATCTCTGAAATAGGATACTATCCATCTTTATTCCCTCTAGAATTCACAATAGCCTCCTTCACACAATCCCTGTTGGTGTGAAATATTTTTCTAGTCTTCTAAGATGAAATTTTTCTTCCTAGTCTCCTGAGTCTCGGTTTTCTCACGTCTAAAATGAGAGTTTTGTATCACAAATGATCTTGGATGCCTCTTTCAGCTCTAATAGTTAGATTCTGGGTAAGAGACAATTTTTTCTAAATGGATAATAAATTTAACCAAGATCACACTTTACTTGCAACATTTTAGATCTATTAATATTTGTAATCTAGTCCTAATAGCTTTCCTTAAAAATTTTTTTTTCTTCCTCCATCCTCCCTTTTGTAGATTTATTGAGAATGTATTCTATAGTTTGATTAATTTGCTATAGAAAGGTTGAACTTAGATTTTAGATAAACCGTGTGTATTCCAAGGATGAGCTGCAGTTTCCTCAGTTCCGTGAAAACTGCCGATGGTGGGTTTCTCTGCTGTGCCTTCCCCTGGACTCCGTTGGCCAAATTCCCTCTCAGGTTTCAGCGCAGTGGTGATGACTGTGACAAGAGGCCCTGCTTGTGTGGACAGGGAGCGAAGAGACCCAGGAGTCTGTGCGCACCAGGTTTCTGGGAACCCTGGCCATAACGTAGTCCTGGTTGTGCCGTGCATGGCTTGTGTGACATCGGTGGGGAGAGGCCACTGGTTGTGTCTTTGCCTTTGCTCAGCAGTAAAGTGAGAGGGTTATAGTAGACAGGCGTTGAAATAGATGACCTAATACTGACTGAATGCTTCAGATAACCAAAGTGTCTTTTAAGTCGTCAGAGAAATTACGCTAGTTATAGTTTGAGTGTAACACACACTTACATTCTAATTCACCAAATATTAGTAATGTAAATATGGAATAGAATAGAATGGGTGGTTTCACACTGGGTGTGTAAGATGGTATGTGGAGATGTAGGAAAAAATATTAGAAATGAATATTTCTACAGTTTTCTCCAGCTTAAAAATTGTTTTTATATTTTGAACTAATGTAGGATGCATATTGTTTCTAAATAAAAATATCAGGGCCCTGCATGCTGAATTTTTACTGATTGGGGTTTGTATTTGGGGTTAGAAGACCACTAGAATAGATTATATGTCTCTTTTGCCCAAAATAATGTATTTCATTAGGACATTCCAGTGTCTGATTGATAAGCAATAGGATCTTCTGCCTTTCCTTGGGAAAGATTATGATAAAGAATTATTGTTTGAGTGTGTCCAATTCAGCAAACCTTTACTGACTACTGTGTATCTTGGGGTGTGTTGAGAGGGGAGTAGGTTTAAGGAGGCAGTTCTTGCCTTCATAGCATATAATTAAAATAAAAACAACAGCTTATGTGTTCTCATACCCTCTTGTTCAATTCCTATGTTCACCTGGGTATGGGATCTATTTGGTGAACCTTGGCCATTCTAACTATTCCTGCTGCCATCTCTCTTGCTATTCTTTTCTGGGTTTATTGTAATGTAAACCGACCAAACAAGACTTCTGGAAGCCCTTTAGATGGAAAATATGAAGACTTAGTTTGATATCCTGGAGAAAATGAAGCCCCACCATACTGGATGTTCACATCAGCTGGGCTGGGTTACAGTGCTGGTAAGTGGGTGCTTTGAAGGCACTAGGGTTAAATGTTTTGAATACCACCCTAAGCAATAGGATCTTGGGTTCTGTGGGGCTTTAAAACATCCTTTATTCTATCCCACTTTTCACTGAGCTCTGCAAACATTTTATAATTTTCTATACTCTTTCTGAAAATGAGCTTTTTTATATCCCAATCATGTACCTGGAGGAGACATACTTTGAAAAGTAGAGAGGTTGGCTTATTGATGGGTTTAGGGCTTCTCCTTAGGTGCTCGTGTTTACATTTTTGAAATTGACCTAAAACATCAATGCTTTGCTTTAGTTTTGAAATTTGTATGATAATTCCTTTCTGGGCATGTGAAAATATTAAGTTTCTTGGCAAAAGCATTTTCTTTTTAGGGTTGAGCATCTTCTTTTTAATGGATATTTTGGGGAAGATTTTAATAGAGCTTAAGTACTTTCTTAACCACATACAACATGATTTTTTCTATAAATTTATGGGAAAGAGGATCCATGAAAGGGTTAGCATAACACTAATTAGTGAATGTCATTTTCTTTAAAGCTGGCCTAAAATTGTCTTTGCACGCAGAAAGAGTTTGAAAAATTGATCAAAACTTAGCACCAGAAATAAAAAAATATTACAAACAAATAGGTCTTTCACTGTAAAAACAAACTATCTGTCACAGCAAGGAAAAATAATATAAAAAATTCACTGTCCCTAGCTCAACTATTTTTATTGAGAGTTTTGCATGTTGTTTTTATTTTTGTCCATATAGTTTCAAATCACTTATTTGATCTGGAGCAATTAGTTTGTATTTTTGATATTTATCTGCCATTTATATATGATCACCCTTTTAGTTTTTCCATTTACTGTACAAATATTACTGAAATGGCTACATATTGGGTTATCCAGTTGATTTACTATAATCAGTCTCATATTGTTAAAAATTAGATTGTATCCAGTTTTTTGACACTGTAGACAATATTGTTGGAAAAGTATTTTTGCCTGTAGTGTTTTCCTTTTTTGGGATTACTTCTTTAAATTAAATTTGGACTTTACATTTGGAGTTTCTGGGTCAATGTTACTTTCATGGTCCTGAAATAAAAGTTTGTTTTATACTTTTTGGAAGAAGTTTTTCTTTTTCCAGCCAACTGGGTCACAAATGATGGGTAAGTTTTAAGTTTAGTGCATGAAGGGATCAAATAACTTAAGTTATTTATGTTTTAATGCATTCTGAAGATTTTGTGCACTTAATGTATGCCTGTTATTTGGGGTCTGCCTGAAAGGGATTCTGCCAGGGGCTTCTGCTAATTAAATTAAGTTGGTCCAGTATTTTTATCAAACCGGTAGCTGATTGTGGTGTTCTAGTCCTTCATGCTCATTCCTGGAAAAGGTTTCAAAAAAATGAGAGGATATTGATATTAGCCTGAGGACAAAAAATGTTTGGCGTTCCGCAAAAGAGCTGCCACTACTAGCCAGACACCTCTTGGAACTTGCTGGTCTCGCCTTTTCCCTCCTCTGAGCCAGCCATCATTGGTCTTTGGAGCACTGCCTTGCGCTTTCTGTCAACAGAGTCTTGTGCACCTTCGGGTGTAGGCTTTGCCTCTCAAGGGAGTGTGTCCTCAGTGGTGGAACTGAGTAATCTAGGAAGGTAACTTTGATGACCCAGGCATGTGGGAATGCCAGTAGAATAGGACTCTACGGTGATGTGGGTACTAACCACGCCTGGCAGGAGTGGACTAGAAATCTCGTGGGGTCACTGTGAGCCCTGTCCGTTGATGCGCACCTATGACGTGAGACGATACTGCTTTGCATTGCTTCCAGTGACATTGAAAAGTCTTTTGAGAGACCATGCAAATGGCTGGATAGCTGTTTAGAATGTATTAAATGTAAAAGCAAAATACAAAATGGTCTAAATATTGTGCAGGTATCCTAAAAGTTTTGCATATGTTCAAAATAATATAAGAAAGTATAAATAGTTATAATAGGGTATGGTGAGATTAAGGGCCTTCCCTCCCTCCCTCCCTTCCTTCCATCCTTCCTTCACACCTACATGTTCTTTAGTATTTTAGCACATTTTCAGTAGCGTTTTGAAGTTATTTTTTCAATTTAGACATGTAGGATTCTAAAGTCTCTGAAATGAAGTTGAAAGAGGAGGATTTGACTTTCTGGTTAAGCCACTGGAAAATGGAGGTTGAAAACAGCAAGCTTTTGTCTGCGTATCTTCTGGAACTGAAATGAACACTGTGCCCCTTCTGCTGTATGTCTATGTGAGTATGTTTTAAGATCTCTCTAGAGAGGAAGTTGTTATGTTTAGCAGGAAAATTGCTTACTATCCTAATACCTTTAGGAAGCTAAAGGAAAGGCTTGATGTATCTAAGAGTGCCTCCAGTATCCTTTGGCTGCCCCTTTTTGTGCTCCCTTCATCACTGTGATACATATCTCGCATTACCAGTTCTCTCTCCCGGCTCATGGAAACTCTGAGCTCAGTTGTGCACCCCTCGTGTGAAGCAGTAGAGCATAATGGTAAAGATGCTGATCCTGGGCTCTGGCTGCTTGAGTTTGAGTCCTGGCTGGCTTTGTGACTTGGGGCTCCGTACGACGGTTTCTCATCTGCACAGTGGAGACCCTGATAGTACCCACCCCTCAGGGTTATTGTGAAGATTATGTTGGTTAATACTAGCAAAGCCCTGAGCACAGTGCCTGAGCACAACAGAGTACTCTACTGTAGTTATGGTGATGATGATACGAAGATAATGATAAATATTCTAAGATTCTTGAGATTTTTACATAAATTTTTTTATCCTTTTTCATTGTGGAAAATCAGAAAAATAAACAGAATATCACAAAGAAGAAAAAAATAACCCATGATTTTTGTTTTGTTCTTTAAGTCTTCTACGATGATGAAATGAAAGGTGCTGTCCATTTAAGGAAGTAAAATTCTCTGTAAGTGGAGTGTTTCCAGCACCTCTGAAATAGATCCCCCTATTTTACCTATACTTAGCACAATAATGGGCTCATTGGCACTCAGTAGAGACTTAGCTTCATGTCTTGATTCTGCTACTAACTTTTGTTACCTGGGCAAATCTCTTAAATGTTTCTACGTGTTTTTTTAAAGCTAAAAACTAAGGTTAGGCTGGCTTTGTCATTCTCTCTTCTCTTAACCTTTGACTTGGTCTACAGTTTGTTCAGTGCCCTTTTGTGTCTCCTGTGAAAGAGCAGAGAAGATGTCTTTGGACACCCCAGTTGGCCAACAAATGTTGAGCCCCAAGTAAATGCTAGGCACTCTTGTGGAACAGGGAATTACAGAACTAGGCTATGCAGGTATGCTTTCTGCCTCATAGAGCTTGCAGCAGGATCCTGGATGGAGGAAGATAAGCATCCTCTCATGTCATGATGTGATGAAAGCTTCTGTGGGGAAGCACAGGGTCCAATGCAAGTACTTATTTGAAGGTCTCTAATTAGGATGAAGTGGAAAGAGAAAGGGATGGTGAGATGAGCAGCCAGACCTGAGTCATGAAGCCTGGGTTTGAACTGCTTCATTTCTTTAAAATTAATTAATTAATTAATTAATTTTGGCTGCGCCGGGTCTTAGTTGTGGCGTACGGACTTCTTAGTTGCGGCATGCGGGCTTAGTTGTGGTATGCATGCAGGATCTAGTTCCCCAACCAGGGGTTGAACCCGGGCCCTCTGCACTGGGAGTGTGGAGTCTTACCTACTGGACCACCAGAGAAGTCCCTAAACTGCTTCATTTTTAAGAGCTCAGTTTAATTAAGAATCCTGTAGGTCCCTGAAATGTATCAAGCATTTGCCTTCTGGGGGCTGGGGATGCACAGTTCCTGCCTTCACAGAGCACCTAGTCAAGCTGAGAAGGCATGTGCTTGCTGTGAAGGATACACATCAGGGGAATTGGATGGTCTGTGTTATCTCCTTGGAATGTCTGTTGGAGTCAGCTGTGGTGCCCATGGGGGTTCAGGAACAAGGGAGAAAAATGAGTTGTCCCCTCAAGGCTTTCTGGGGATTTCTTGGTTGTTCTGGACTCCCATGGAAGAGTATCACTGGAAGCTGTGGAAGGACGAAAGTCGCTCTTTTCTCTAGCTGCCATGTGTCAACCAGGTGCCAGCAGCAAGTAAACAAGAGGTCCTGAATGCAGTGGCTAATCCCTATGTGGCATGTGACCTGCTGAGGCATTCACGCACAGTGACACTGAAGCTTTACTTTTTTAGCACAAAATTTGGTGATCTTATCTCTTGTCTTCTTGCTGCGTTTTTCATGGAATGTTCATTGGGGTTGGATCTTGGGGTGTGCTTATGCATGTGTGTGTGTGTATACGCATGTGCAGGTGCTTGTGTGTGAAGTGTTAATGATGGGGTTTCTGAACAACAGTAAGTCTTCAAAAAGAGGCATCTAGCACAAGATGACCTTGGATTTAGAAGTCTAAACTACATTTTATCACTGTATTTCTGGATTCTAGCACAGAACTTGCCATTGTGAGCAGCATGGAAGTATTCAAAAATGGATGGATGATCTATGTCATGAACAACCTTCCTGACCTATCTGGAGTTCCCAGCATTTTATCCCACTCCAGGACTCCTTCCGTCTTTCCAAACATGTTGTATTTTCCTTTTAGCTAAACTATTTGTGTAAGGCAACCTTATCATGTACAATAACGTGCTGTAGCCCAGGTCCATCATTCCATTCTCCATGTTGATCGTAACTCTGAAGAACAACCTCTTCACTACTGGAATCATGTCAGGACACAACTTCCAGCAGTTTAGCTGTTTTTATAATGTTAAAAGAAATTAAATACTTTCTTTTCATCTAGGAAGATTATTTTCCCATTGTGCAAGTTTTCTAGCCATAGACTTAATAACCCTGACATCAAGTCAAATAATGAACCTATGCTGGAAAACAGTTTAAAGTAGACATTTAATTCAAATATTGTTTCTCTTGTGTCCACTGAACTGGCACTAGTTACTTTGTCCTTGGCATAGTCTTCAAAGCCACAATCAAAATTAAGGCCTGCTGTCTCTGTTTATGGTTGAAACAGTTGCCTGTACTGCTTTTCCTGGGTGAGTTTCTCTGTGGATTTAAATTCATAGTAAGTACTCGAGCATGTTGGACACTAGAGCAAAAAGGTCTTCAGTCACTTCATACATTTGAGTGTGTTGTTATTGCTGAATTTCGTTCATTTTGCTTTTAGTAGAATACCTGCTCTAACTTGCTGATTGCCTGGAAGGAAAAAGGATTCAAAAGATGGACTTAATAGGTGTAGTATTTATTGCTAAAATGGTGTGCCTTCTGAGAAGAACTGATGTTGTTGGGTGGAGCTTGCAGTAAATGGTAGCATTTTGGTTTGGACAGGAGGACAAACACTTGGTAGTTAATTCAGCTTATGTTATATTTTAGCCCAACAGTTAAGATCATATCACAGCTTTTGCAACATATTTTATTAATGAAGATTACTACTCAAGTAAGCGTTGCTGGTAAATGGAGAATGGTTGGGATGTGGCCATCAGATTCAGGCCCAAACATACCATTCTCAAATCCACAGTCTTAACTAAGAGTTGGTTTGGAACTCTGGGAGCTCCTTCTGAACTCCCATAACCCCCTGCTCTCACTTCCCTTGTAGCACTTGTTACACTGTTTATTACCTGTTGTTCTGTCTGTGTTCCTCACTTAGCTGTGAGCTGTTGGAGTCAGGAACTGTGTTATAACATCTCCAAAAGAATGAGTTCATGTAAAAGACAGCATTCCACACCGTTCTTTGTAAGGACAAAGAAATAGTGGAAACAGCATGCTCTTTGGATACTGAAGTGTGACTTGAGTCTTGTCTGCTCACTAGCTGTGCACCTTCAGACAAGTGTCTTCTTTTTTCTGAGCCTCAGCTTCCTTACCAATTAAGGTGGGGAAATAACCTCAGAAGTTATGGCTACTGTGTTCAGAACAACCTCAGTGCTTGTTTTGAGGGAGTTGGGGAATGTAATTAAGGACCCAGCACAGTGCCTGTGATACCAGCAGGTGCCCAGATAGTAGTTGTTACTCATGTCATTACTTGGTTTTCACTCCTCCATGAGGCTTACCTTTTGATCTTAAAACACTGCTTTCATAAGACTGGTGTTTTTCAAGATGTCTCAGAGAAGCCCTAAAAATTTTCTCGGTTCCCAGCATGTTTTTCAAGTAAGTAGCAAAAAAGTTATTATGCTATTGGATGTCCTTTTATTTACTCATCCATTATACAGATATCTTACTGAGTGTTTGCAGCATTTTAGGCCTGAGGCTGAGAGCTAGAGATACGAAAATGAACAAAACAGGTCAGTTCCCTGTCCTATTGGGACCTCCTAGTAATAGTAGAGACAGACAGACAGTGTCAACAAGCAAATGAAGGCATAGTTAGCTGTGAAAAATGCCACGCAGAAAACCAAATGATGAAGGCGGGGAATAGTTGGGCTGATGGAAACTATTTTGGACACGACGGTGAGAGAAGGGTCCTTTGAGAAGGTCACGTGAGCTGAGACTTAGAATGAGACAGGGCCACCACATCTCTCTTCTTTGTGGCCCTGGGAGATCTACAGAACAAGGTCTCCTTGCCTTGTGGGCTCAGCCTGAACCACCAGCCTCCACTGTGGTCAGCTCGGCCTTTTGAACCAACCTCAGCAGGTCAGTGGGCCTCCCTTCAGCTAAGTTGCCATCCTCTCTCCAGTAGAGTGGTCCTTCCATCCACCCCCTCCCCATCAGCCTGTAGGTGAACCCCTTTAGACCGTGGGGCCTGGCTTCTCTCATTCCCGGGTTCTCAGACTTTAATGGACGTCAGAATCACTGGGGTTTCTCAGAGCTGCATTGCTGGGCTCCACCTCCAGAGTTCCTGGTTCAAGGAGGCCTGAGAATTTTCATTTCTGCCAAGTTCCGAGGTGAGGTCAGTGCTTACACTTAGAGAGCCGCTAATACCTTTTTGCCCTCAGACAAGTCAGTTTGTGTGTCTCATCCCTTTGATCTATCTATAAAGCAAATACAAATGTGGGAGAACATATGCTAACATAGTGCTTACTACATGCTGGGCACTGAACTAAGTAAGTGCTTTGCACATGTTATGTCATTAATATCTCTAGTGATCCTTTGAGGTAGGTGTTACTGTTTTTCTCAGTATTACAGATGAGGAAATGAAGGTACAGAGAGGTTGGATGGCATTAAGTTCCCTTAACCAGGAAATGTTGGAGCTGGGATTTGAACACAGGCAATCTGGCTACAGAGTCCATATTCTTAACCACTAGGTGAAAACAAAGGTAGTGACAGTATCTACCTCCTAGGGTTTTCTATGACGATTATATGAGATAACCTTTGCAGTGGGCTGGCACATGTGTGTGTTTAAAGTCTCCTTCCCTTATTCTTATTCCATATGTAAAAATAAAGTTTAATTTTCCAGCTATTAAGCCCTGTGGTGTGTTAAAACCCTGACCAGAAAGTGACTTTTGGCAGGAGAGGCTACTAGCCAAGTGTAGTTTATGTCACAGTTGCTCTATAAAGGTATGTTGAATGAATATGTGAATTCTGAATTGTCAGAATTAATGTGAAACCATTGCCGTTTTCTCTTGTGACATTGGATTAGATTTCTAATCTAAGATTTCTTAAACAGGACACAAAAAGCACGAAGTACAAAAGAAAATAGTGGTAAAATGGACTTTGTCAAAATTCAAAACTTTTGTATCTTTCAAAGAACACCTGGGGATAGAAAAGCAAGCCGTAGACTGGGAGAAAATATTTGTAAAACATAAATCTGGTAAAGGGCTTCTGTTCGGAACATATAAAGAACTCTCACAATAATAATAATAAAACAGGGCTTCCCTGGTGGCACAGTGGTTGAGAATCTGCCTGCCAATGCAGGGGACACGGGTTCGAGCCCTGGTCTGGGAAGATCCCACGTGCCGCGGAGCAACTGGGCCCGTGAGCCACAATTACTGAGCCTGCGCATCTGGAGCCCGTGCTCCGCAACAAGAGAGGCCGCGACAGTGAGAGGCCCGCGCACCGCGATGAAGAGTGGCCCCCGCTTGCCACAACTAGAGAAAGCCCTCGCACAGAAACGAAGACCCAACACAGCCATAAATAAATTAATTAATTAATTAAAAAAAAATAATAAAACAGGCAGCCCAATTAAAATTTGGGCAAAAGATGTGAATAAACATTTCATTAAAAAGGTACATAAATAACCAATAAACACATGAAAGGATGCTTACCATCACTAGTTGTCAGGGAAATGCATATTAAAACCTCCGTGAGATACTATTACATACCCACGAAAATGACTGAAGTTAAAAAGACTAACAATGCCAAATGTTGGTTAGGATGTGGAGCAATTGGAACCTTTATATGCTGCTGGTGGGAATCCAAATTAGATATCAGTATGGCAGGATCTTATATAGTTAAACATAAATTTGCCATATAACTCATCACTCCAACTTTTTGGTATTTGACAAGGAGAAATGAAAACATATGTCCGTATAGACTTTTATATGAATGTTCATAGCAAGGTTATTCATAACAGTCCCAAACTGGACACAACCTAAGGGTGGCATATCTGTACTCTGGAATACTACTCACAAAGGAACAAAATATTAATACATGCAGGTACATGCTGACTTTTAATGAATCTTAAAAAATTATGCTATGTGAAAGAGGTCAAACTCAAAAGAGTAAGTATTGTTTAATTCTATTTATATGAAATTTTGTAACTGGAGAAACTAATGATAGAAAGCAGATCAGTGATTGCCCGCGCTGGAAGTTGCCTGTGCATATAGACTGCAGAGGAGCCCCAGGAAGCATTTCAGGGCGATGGGATTGTGATAACTTGAATGGAGGTTGTGGAGGTTACAAGGTTGTGCATAATTACAAAATTTATCACACTGTACAATTAAAATGAGTGGCTCTTATTGTAACTTATTATTTTAATTATAATTAATCAGTGAAATGATAAATTATACCTCATAAAGTGAAAACGTTTAAAATATATATAGCCTCTGCCAGTTTATCTTACTTGCTTCTACCAGTGAAGCATTCTGCAGTGTTTCTTAATTAAATGTGGTAGTAAAGAGTTATTCTTCTAAGCATTTTAGACTCTTAGTCTTTTACTAGTCATTATGTGAGTGGAGAATTTAGAAGGAAGTTACTTTTTCCCTTTCTTATTCTATGTTTTTTTAAACCATATTAATCCAATTTGCTGGCCCTTTATTATTTTTTTCCCAAGAGCATTTTTTCCACTTACTATTAAAAAGATAGGACAGGTTGAGGGGACACATATTCTGTTTTGTACTAGAGAGCTTGTACTTCATAATAGTAAAGAAAAACAATAACATTTGTATTTTAAAAGGGCCTCTCTCAACCTGTTTTCTTACCTGTGAAAGAGCCCGAATACTGCCCCTTGCAGGGCTGCTGTGAAGGCGAACTGAGACCACCTGTTTGCTGCGGCTGTACTGTATGCCCAGGGCATGGCCCTCAGCAGGGCCAGTGACTTTCCTGTGCTTTTCCATGACACTTGGTTCAGGTTTCTCAGAGCCAAGGCCTGGGAATGTTTTAAAAGGTTTGCTTGAAATGTTTATTTTCTGTGACTGTTTTATTTATTCCTTTACTTACTATTACTGTGTCCTTAAAATGAAGGCTGTATTATACAAATATTCTGATCAGATTTAACATATCATTCAGCCCTAAGAGAATATTCTTTTCTTTCAACATGTTGCCTAATGTAGCATAATAGCATAGGATTTCAACTTTCTAAATTAATTCCAAGGAAGAATGTAAATATAGAAAAGCTTGCCTTTAGAGATTACCTAAATTTATAAATTCTAAGTAAAATACTGGCAGTGCGTGTAGATACAGAATCACATAATCCTTGTGATTATAATGAAATAGAAAATTTTTGTTTGGTTTTTACCTGGATGAGTTCATTCGTAAAAATTATTTTTAAGCTTTTAAAAGGAGCCTTTTTGGGTGGGTAGATGCTGATTCTTTTTATCAGTTTTCTAATATTCTAGACTCTGTGCTTAAGTTGAAGTTTATATTTTCACCGCCGACACTCAGTAGTGTTTCCAATCAAGTAGCTTTTCCAGTTGTCTGAAATTAGGCCCAGTTGCTGTCTCCCTACTGCTCCTAGAGTACGCACTGCTTCTGGTAACAGATGAGAGCAAAGGTGCACCAATGAGATCAATCCATAAATATTTTGAACTCAGATTCTTCTCAGATTTCTATGGATATGAAATTGACAAGGCACAAACTGCTTCTCTAAACTGACTTGTAAAAGAAATTTATTTTAAGAAAAGATGGAATATTCTCTAATCACACATATATTGTTTGTTTCTCCAATGTATAAAAACACTATGCTATATATTGTGGGGAAAGACTAAAATGAATAATAGCTAACGCTCAGCAAGAGCTCATTGTGTGCCAGATGCTACACTAAATGCTTTATGTGGGTGATTTCATTTAATGCCTACAACAGCTCTGTGAAAGAGCTCTTGTTAGTTACACACACACACACACACGCACGCACGCTTGAGGAAACTGCTGCTTTAGGAAAATGCAAATGACAGAACTGGGATGCCAATTCAGACCACAGAGCTAGTGTTCTTAACTCCCATGATTAACATCCAAAGCCTCACCTTCCTCATCTGTAGAATGGGGATAACAAACAAGCTTGTCATGAGGGTTAAATATAGTCATGCTAAAAAACACTTGGTAGCACATAGTAAGTATACTTAATGGTAGTAGCTATTATGGCTGTCATTGGAAAGGGATTGTAAAGATTAAAATAAATAAAATGTATGTAAAGCACTTAGCAGAGTGTGGCACCTAGGTACTCAGTGGCACGAAGAGACACCCTTTGAATTGGACCTTAAAAATTGCCAGGGTTTTTACATATGGAGATCAGTGCTTGGGGGAAAAACCATGACCAATATTAGGGAAATGCATGTACAAAGACACTGAGATGGGATTGAGGACTGTTAAGTAGTCAGCTTAGCTACATTAAGGTACCTAGGAAGAGTAGGAAGCTGGGTAGCAAAGGTAATTTGGGGCCAAATCATTAAAGGTGAATGTCAGGCAACCAAGTTTGGCTTTATCCTTCTTTTGGAAAGCCAGTATGCCGATTTAACTTGCTCAAAATGTGCTGTATTTTTCCTTAGCATTAGTAAATTAATGATTTAGACACTTGAGAAGGAGAGTTCCCTTGGATTATTTTCTTGTTATCGTATCATTTAATACATTCATTTTCCAAAATGTGGTGAGATGGTGCCCTGATAGAATCAAAGCTGCTCAGAAAATGAACCATTGGCTTCTTTCAAGTAGCTTCTTAGGGTTCTAAATTATTGTGTTGTCAGGTCTCAGATACTGTCTAAAGTCTGTCTTTTGTTATATCTGATGTATTCAAAAGAGTTTTCCGTGATTTGGTTCATTCAGGTTGAAATGATGAAGATAGCTCCTAGAGAAAGCTGACAATGTAGGTTACAATTGAAAACCCGGAAGCAAAGTACTGTGGGCTGTTCATCACATCAACAATTGATTTTCTTTTCAAATTATTACAATGAAATCCAGGTAGAAAAAGCACTGCTTCATCAAGTATATTATTTTATTCTGAGTATAAATGTGTTTCCTGTGAGACATTCAGTGTGAGTGTGTGTGTATAAATCTGTTAGTGTGGGCTTTTATGCCTTTTTCTCTGAACTCACGTATTCATTATAAGGTTCTACAGTATATATTTTTAAAACATTTACTTTTTTATTAAAGTATAGTTGATTTCCAATGTTGTGTTAGTTTCAGGTGTACAGCAAAGCAAATATATATATACACACACACACACACACGCATACATTCTTTTTCAGATTCTTTTCCCATATAGGTTATTACAAAATACTGAGTAGAGTTCCCTGTGCTATACAGTAGGTCCTTGTTGTTTATCTATTTTATATACAGTAGTGTGTAGCTGTTACTCCCAAATTCCTAATCTATCCCCCCCCCAACCTTTCTCCTTTGGTAATCATGAGTTTGTTTTCTAAATCTGTGAGTCTGTTTCCGTTTTTTAAATAAGTTCCTTTGTATAATTTTTAGATTCCACATATAAGTGATATCATATGATATTTGTCTTTCTCTGTCTGACTTACTTCACTTACTATGATAATCTCTGGGTCAATCTATGTTGCTGTAAATGGCATTATTTCATTCTTTTTTATGGCTGAGTAGTATTCCATTGTATATATATAAACCACATCTTCTTTATCCACTCATCTGTTGATGGACATTTAGGTTGCTTCCATGTCTTAGCTATTGTAAATAGTGCTGAAATGAACATTGGGGTGTACAGTATACATTTTTAAAGACAGAAAACAACTATATTTTGTACTTAACAACTCACTTTACCTCACAAATACTGCATTCTGATTTGGCCAAAAGGTCTATGTTTTCAGTATGATTTAAATGAAAAAATAATTAATAATGGTATGATAAAGATAAATCTATGTTACCAAATGGTATGATATTTAAAAGGGCAGGGGGGATGCCATACAACTTTACTTTTTTCTATTTCAAATGAAAAATAAATTAGTTTTCTCTGTGCCTATTAATTAATACAAGTGAGTTTGCTTTATTAGACTTAGCTCAATGAGGCAGCACAGTTTTCTTTTAATAAAAACCTATACAAGGCATCATTTCAGGCATGAGGAAAATAATGAATGTTTTTAGTTATTTTGAATAAAAAATGTATAACACTGTTTTTCTTAGAGCAATGTAGGTGCTTTTTCTGCTATGCCTAAGTTTTGAACAGATAAATGTTTCAAACCAATTTGTCATACATCTGTTATAACAGAGAAATGAGGAACAAAAATCACAGTTAACAGTTTTGACAGGTTTGTACCAAAATGGTATTTAATAAATCCAGATGTTCTACCCGGAAAAAAGTGTAGAATGACTCATAGTTTAACTTAATCTAAAAGAAAAGCCTTCATATTCACCAGTTTTTATTTAGAGTCCCACACATTTCTAATATACTGACAATGACATCTTCCCTGTAGAGAGTAAAGTTGACTTCATACCAGCTCTGATTAGAATTTTAACTAAAAACAACAGTTCAGATGATGTACTTTTCATTCAGATTCTCAACTCAGTTATGGAATAAAATATTGCACATGTGTATCGATATAAAATAAATAAGATGTGGTTACTGCCAGGATTTTACTTAAACTAGAAATAAATGACATTCTTGTAATCATTTGAAGTACAAAAAAGAACATGAACTCTGGTTTGTGTGTTCCCCAAGGCTTAATAATCATGTTGCAGTCATCCCTTGGTGTCCGTGGGAAAGATCCAGGAGCCCTGTGGATACCAAAATCCACCAAAGCTCAAGTCCCTTATAGTCAACCCTCCACTGCCTCTGGGTTCCGCATCCGTGGAAATCTGTGGTTGAAATGTGTTTGAGGTGATATCCACGTGATGTTTTCAGTTAACTAACTGAAGCATATTTTTGTAAAACTGTTGGTAAATGGTAATATTCAGGATAAAGCAGATCTTAGTACATTATAGAATCTTGTCGTATTTGGAATATATAAATACATGAGATTGCTCATGATAATTCTTTGTTATAGAGCATCTAGAGCCTTTCCTCTACTGCATAGGTGTGTTTCTTATTCTATGGAATACATGGTTTCCTTCCCTTCACTGGTCATTCTCATATCCTAATTATAGAGCCATAGAATTTCCCCAAATCTGAATTCTGACACCCTATCACTGACCCCAGACCTTTTCTCTGATTCCCTTCTTTCCCCCTATTTATGTGTGTGTGTGTGCGCGCGCACGCGCGTGTATGATAGAAAGAAAGAAAACACGTATTCTGTTTCGTGACTTTGCTTCTTGATTCTTTTTCATTAGTTTTTACCGTTCTCAATTACTATGATATGATTAATTTTAATATCTGGCAGGATAAGCCCCTTCAGCTTTTGCTTTAGTTTCTTCCAAAAAATGTCTTAGCTGTTATTTTTCTTTTTTTCCTCCATACATATTTTTAGAATTAATTTTTCAAGCTCCCTCCAATTCCTGATGGGATTTTATATGAAATGCAGTGATGTTATAAGTTAATTTTAGAGAAACTTGATATCTTTAAAAATGTTAACTCATCCTGCCCATGAGCATCTCCTCTCTCTATTTATACAGAGATTTTTTTTTAAACATCTTTATTGGAGTATAATTGCTTTACAGTGTTGTGTTAGTTTCTACTGTATAACAAAGTGAATCAGCTATATGTATACATGTATCCCATATCCTCTCCCTCTTGCGCCTCCCTCCCACCCTCCCTATCCCACCCCTCTAGGTGGTCACAAAGCACTGAGCTGATCTCCCCGGGCTGTGCGGCTGCTTCCCACTAGCTATTGGTTTTACATTTGGTAGTGTATATATGTCAGTGCCACTCTCTCACATCATCCCAGCTTTCCCCCTCCCCATGTCCTCAAGTCCATTCTCTATGTCTGCATCTTTATTCCTGTACAGAGATTTTTAAATGTGCTTTAAGGTTTTAACGTTTTCTCCTTGAGAATCTCGTGCAGCCTTTGTTAGGTTAATTCCTAGATACAATGCTTTTGTTGTTGTATATTGTTTGTTGTATATTGTTTGTTGTGAAGAGGAATATTATTGATTTTATGTATATTGGTTTTGTACTTGACAATTTTGTAAAACTCTCCCATTTAGTTCTCCATTCCCTTATCATACACCTCTTTGTTTTATTTTTAGCGGTCTGTGGGTGATTAATTCTTTTGGCTTTTGTCTTTCTTAAAAAGTATTTCACATGCTAGTTTTGCTGGGTAAAGATGGTTGATGGTTTTTTGCTGTCAACATGTTCATCATGTCATTTTCATATTTCCAGGATTTTCTTATCGTTAATATTGATGTTACTTAACTGTTTTAAATTCTTATTCTCTTTGTTCCCTCACTGGTTATTTCAGTAGTTATTTCCTCTCTATCTTTATTCTGCCTTTAAACTCCTTGGATTTTGCTGCTTCTTATGGTGTGAGGGAGGGATCTTTGCCATTTCTTTGCCTTCTCTCTTGTCAGTCTTGCCTAAGGCTATTCTAAATCATTAGCCTTTAAAAAACACCACTTGGTTGTTTCTTAATCTCTCTTTTTTTGTTTTTTGGTCTTCTTCTAGTTCACTGATTTCTGCCCACATCTTTATTCCCTGCCTTCTCATTTCTGACTTTATTCTCTTGGCTTTGTCTTCCTTAATGAATTAACTTATTGGCTCAGAGTCTCCTGCTATTACTGTTTCAGGCACAGTCCATAGATTTTTGGCATGAGTTCTTCCCTTGTCATTATGCCATAAGGATTGTTAGTTCTCCTTACTGTTGCTTCTTGAAATCACATATTATTTTTCATTATGACTTTTACATATATTTCAGATAGGTAGAATATCTTCTAGTTATCCTTTTATTATTTGTTTCTGCCTATTATTATATTGAGGTAAGAACATAATCTGATGAACTTTTTGGTAATTTTTTGAGGATTCCATTGTCGTTTATGAAATGGTCAGTTTCTGTGAATATTCCATGAGTGCTTAAGAAGAACACATAGTCTGTGTTTCTAAAGTTCTATGTGTTACTATTAATTAGTATATTTACATTTTCTCTTATCATTTCTGAGAGGAGTATCTTAATATTATATGTAATATATATAATATTATTAATCATTTATTTAAATATTCTGTCAGTTTCTATGGGGAGCATATTAAAGTAACTGATGAAAATAGTTGATTTGTCTATTTATCCCAGTAGATCTGTCACTTGTTTACTTATATATTTTGTGGTCAAATTTTTAGGTACATAATACTTCTGTGATTATTGTAGTTTTGTTCTGTTTCATTCCTTTTCTTAGTAGGCAGATTCTCTCTTTGTCCTTGATGATGTTTTGGCTTTAAAGTCCATTCTGTCTGATAGTAAAATTGCTATATTGGCTTTCTTCCGTTTTATGCTCCTCTGACATATATTTTCCATACCTTTAATGTTGATTCTTTGAGTCACGATTTTTCAAAAATTCAATCTGAGACTCTTTTTGGTATTAAGTTTCGTACATTTACTTTATCACTGTTCTGTCAGCCTTATTTATGCCACCTTATTTTGTGTTTGGTCTTCATAGTGCTTGTTTTTTTCTTGCCTACTTGCTTGCTTTCCTGCATTGCTCTTCTTTGCTGCCTTCCGCTGGAAACTCTTTCAACTGGACGTTTTAGCCCCACCCCCCCACCTCAGTTCTTGGAAATTCTTGACTGTTAGCTTTTCAGCTTTTTTTTTTTCCCCATCTGTTTACATTTCTGTATCCTTATGAGACTCATCTGGAGAGTTTCTTGACCTGGTTTCCTCAGAGGATATAGATTGTTGTCTTTCATTCCAAGTGCTTGTGTTCCTCAGCTGCCTTAATATCTTCTCTGGACTCATTTTAATTCCTCTGGAATTATCACCTGTCTTGGTAATGATGTCTGCCTGAGACTAGAAAACTTTGATAGGAAAAAAAAAGGAGGAAAAACCTTTCTCTAAGTGAGAGTTTAAGACTCTCTCTGAAGCAAGAGTTGTGTGACCTTATGGGATAACGTGTTTGGACTTAGGTTTTCCCAGTAGGAAAAGAAAGGAATAAAAAGAATTCTCAATAATTGAGTTCTTTCATGTATTAACCTCTATGCCAGGCACTGTCCCGCAGTATCCTCATTTAATTCCAACAGAAATCCTCTGAGGGGTAAGTAGCTACCATTCCCATTTTACAAACAGACCTAGAGGGAGTAACTGACAGAAGGAGGTAAAGAGCAAAGGCAGAGCAGAGTCTGAGGGAGAGTCACCAGCTTTAGATACCCTGGCAAGACACAGTCATGAAAAGAGGAGCCCGGAAAAAGTCATAATGCTTGAGATTATGCATTCACTGCGTGATGATGTGTGGAAAGGGGTAGGGAAAGACCAATGTGTTGAAATGATTTGTTGCTCAGAGGAAGTTAACTTTTTCATGGAAGCTGGAAGGGTGAAAGCAGTTCATTCGGTGGGCAGCTGAATTGGGCTAGTCCTATGAAAGAAGAGGAGAGATGTTTCTTTAGCGAATGTTCACGGAGACCTTCATAAGAGGCCAACATGGAGGGTACGTGATAGCTTAGCTTCAAGTAGGTAGAAAACATCAAGTTCATAATGAAAGAAATGACTAGAAAGGTTTTTTTTTTTAACCCTGGGAAAAGTAGTTGTACAGTATATTTACACAGCCAGGCTTCTGTCATTATTCAGTCTACATTTTAAGCTTTGACTTTTCCTTGACTCTAATTAGCAACGAGCTGCTAGAAGGTGTCAAGCCAAGGAGAGAGCTGGCAGGTGGTGGGAGGACAAGAAATCAAGAGTCCAATGAGAATCCTTTTCCCAGTCAAAGGAAAACCAGGCTGGAAAAGTTAATATGTCTCTGGCTGCCCCCTTCTCTTCCCTTCTCTGTGTCTTTGTTCATAAATCATTCATGATCTCTCCTTTCTCTGGTGATTGTAACTTATTTCTCTGATGGGTTTCTGTGCTGTTTCCCCTGAATAACTGCAGTCCAGGAGAGAAGGGGGACTGTTGTGTTTTTTCGTATTTGTTCACTGAAGTTTTGCTATACAAATGAGAGGATAAGCAGTCATGGAAAATGTAGCCGTAGATATGAATCTTGGCTTTCTGCTAAGAAATGAGGGTTTTGATTTGTTTATAGGAGAGCTCTGTCTCTGAGTCAGTATGCCTGTCTGTAAGGCTAGCCCAGAAGAGTAGATTAGGGCCCAGAATCAACAGAATTTAATGATGAAGGTGATATATACCATGTCCAGGGATGTCCAGGGATCTCGTAAGAGAAAGTAAGAAAATGTTTAAAGAACATTTATGAAAATGAAGCTGTGGGTAAAAATGAATTTAATCACCACTGACTATATTAACCAGTAATTACTATGGATAAGAAATAGTATGCTGAAAGATAAGAGAACACATTGTTTTGTGACAGAAGTGTAACACTCTGTTGCAACTTTAAGAGTATAATAAGTAGAGAAAATGAGGTAATGGTAAAAAATGAAAAATAGCTGGGTGTGGTAACATGTGGACATTTTTCATCTAAATTGTTCCTTTTAATGACAGAGACATGCTGCTCCGGGAGGATGTGATTGGAGGTCTGCAGTGAGATTAAATAGGTCCCGGAAGAAACCATGGTTCAGTGTTCTGCAGATGTTCAGACATCAGACAGTTCTTTGCCTTCCTGTGAAGTATCCCTCAGCAGAGGGCGGTGATGAAGAGAGGAACTGGATCAGCGTGCATTTTTCTTTTTCTCTGGAAATGCTCTGGACCCCTAAGAGGCTTTGAGCCGGGGTCCATGAATGGGAAGCTGTAAAGGGGAAAAGAAAATCACAATCCAGCAGGTCAGAAGACCGTAATTTATTATAAAATAAGTACCTGGATGACATTTCGTTGCTTCATCTTTCTGAATTCGCATAGCACTTGCTTTTTCATATAACTATGGGAAGATGACGACAAGGAACACACTGCAGGCTCTTTTCCATCCCTCTCCCCAGGTTCAACTCTGTAATAGGGAAATTGGGTGTTTTACTACACGCTCTGGCTCTGCCTTCCTGATCATGCAGCTTGGGAAGCTGGTGACATGAACTGAGTCCATTCTAATAAAGCACTTAGCAGCACGACTTAATATTTCACAGTATGTTTTGTATGGTGGATCGATTTATGTGCCTTGTAAGTTGAGTCTGATTAGTCAATTTTCAAAAGTCATTTACGAAGAAATTTGTTTTACATTACACCTTGATTCCCTAAAGCCTTAAAAAAACCAAAATAGTGTTTATTTAAACATACCACTTAAAACCTAAATATTTTGAAGTGCTGATTGAAGCACTTTTCCTTTATTTTTCACATCAGCTGACCTAGTTGCTGTCACATCTTCTGGGTCTACCTCCTCTGGACTTCTAGCCCCAGTAATGTTCTTGAGCACACTGAACAGATCCAATCCATGTGGTCTGAACCGGGTCATCTCTAGGGTCACCATACCCTTCCTGCCTGCTTGCCTTCAGCCAGAGCCTCCTGAGTCAGCCCCACCTGCTGTGTCCCAGGAGGAGGGGAGAAAGGGGGTCCAGGTGGCTCTGAACAGAGACCTGTGTTTCTTGAAGCTGAAGGAAAGTACTGTTAAGGCCTAATGTGTTACATTTTAAGTTAGGATGAGATCTGAGGTTGGTTCACCCCTTCTGTTCTGTCTCAGTGCCCTGAAATCATACTTGGAATGAACCGTGGGTATGTATAAATAAACTCTTTCCTCTACCACGTTCATGTGCTGCTGTTGAGTCATATGCTGACACAGTTTTGGTTTAGCTGCCATATATAAAATATATTCATGCTCGGACCAGAACTAAAAGTGTTTGTATTCACCATATAGAACTTTGAATTGGTTCGGAGTATCTGCAGATACTCTATTAGTTATAAGCTTAGCTTAATTTCAGAAGCAGTAAAAATACCAGAGCAATACTTTAACTTTCAGCAGTGGCTTTGAGGTAACATTAGCCTTAACTTCATGGGCAAATGGACTGCTTAGTACAAAGGAAACTAACTCTTTTTTTTTTTTTTTTTTTTTTTAATAAATTTATTTATTTCTGGCTGCGTTGGGTCTTCGTTGCTGTACGCGGGCTTTTCTCTAGTTGCGGTGAGCGGGCGCTACTCTTCGTTGCGGTGCATGGGCTTCTCCTTGCGGTGGCTTCTCTTGTTGAGGAGCATGGGCTGTAGGCACAGGGGCTTCAGTAGTGTGGCACGCGGGCTCAGTTGTTGTGGCTTGAGGGCTCTAGAGCGCAGGTTTAGTAGTTGTGGCGCACGGGCTTAGTTGCTCCGCGGCATGTGGGATCTTCTCACACCAGGGCTCGAACCCGTGTCCCCTGCATGGGCAGGCGGATTCTTAACCACTGTGTCACTAGGGAAGTCCCCTCATTGTAGTTTTGATTTGCATTTCTCTGATAATTAGTGATGTTGAGCATCTTTTCATGTCCTTTTTGGCCATCTGTATGTCTTTGGAGAAATGTGTATTTAGATTTTCTGCTCATTTTTTGATTGGGTTGTTTGTTTTTTTGACATAGAGCTGCATGAGTTGTTTGTATATTTTGGAGATTAATATTTTGTTGGTCAAAAACATTTTAAATTATTAACAAAATGTGACTGTTCCTAGGGAATGGTCATGAAATAGAGTTTAGTCATCAACCTCAAAGAGGAATATAATCTAATAAACTTAAGCACGTTGAACTAGTATTTCATTTCTGCTTTTTTTTAGTCCCTACTAGTTGCCAGCCACTTTATATTGAGAATTAGTATATTATGTGATGAATAACTGTGTGATGAATCACTCATCATCTTGCCTTCCAGGAGCTTCTTGTCTAATAGGAGAAAAAAATGCATGAACAGGCCATTTTAATATACTATAGTAAACACTGTGATAAAGGTATGTACACGTGACCAGTTGGAGAATTTGGGGCAGGAAAGCAGAGAGATTTAAGGAGCAGATGGTCCTTGAGGTCTCCCTGTGTCATCCTACGTAGAGGTGAGATCTGTGGCAGTAGGTCCTTACACGCCCTATGTGGGTGGACTCTTGTGGTTGACTTGGTTTCTGATGTCAGCGCCTCTAACTACTTGTGCCTTTAGGCAAGTTACTTACCTCTCTAGTTGGTTTCTTCATCTATGAATTAGGGACAGAAGTAAAAATACCTGCCTCACAAGGCAGTTATGAGGACCAGAGAGATAATGTGCCTTAATGTGCTTTGTAAACAGGGAAACGGCACATGCGTGCTATTAGTTGACATTCTTGGCACTCACCTTGTGACTTGAGCTAATTACTTAATCTGTCTATACTTTGTACTTATGTGTAAAATGGAATAATAGTAGTTTCTTTGTAGGGTTAATTGTAAGGATTAATGAGTTAAAATATGTAAAGCCCTTAAGACAGTGTCTAGCACACAGTAGAAATTGGTTATTATTTTGATTATTATTGCAACAGAAGAGGTTGACCCTACCTCTCAGTGATTCTGATGGAAGATTTTCAGCATACTCATTTTACAGTGCTCTCAGCATAAAGATTCCATGTAGTTTTAATGGCTTAATAAAAATTGTGTGTTGTTGGACTGCTGTTATAGATGAGCATCCAGAATTGGATTAACTGCAGGTAGGATTGTAGGAGGTGCTCCGTATTAGATCACTCTTGAGGCTGAATTGTTTGGAAATGCTTCTTTCTGGCATTCATACCATATACTCTACTCTGGCTGCAGAAAGTTGGTTTAGTGAACAGTGAATAAGATGCTGCTCTTTTTAACAGTCTTTAATAAATTGTTAATTAAAAACTTCAGTCTGGAGTGTCTGATGCTGTACCTTCAGTAGGCCACTTATAAGGGAAAACCCTTTCCTTTTCTTGTGAGGGCTATGTAGTGTTGGTGGTTGCTGTCTTTTTCCTCCTGATACTTTTTTTTTTTTTTAATTTAAATAAATTTATTTATTTATTTATTTATTTATTTATTTATTTATTTATTTTTGGCTGCGTTGGGTCTTCGTTGCTGCGCGCAGGCTTCTCTCCGGTTGCGGAGAGCGGGGGCCGCACCTCGCTGCGGTGCGCGGGCTTCTCACTGCCGTGGCCTCCCTCGTTGCGGAGCATGGGCTCTAGGGGCGAGGGCCTCAGCAGCTGTGGCACACGGGCTTAGTTGCTCTGAGGCATGTGGGATCTTCCCGGACCAGGGCTTGAACCCGTGTCCCCTGCATTGGCAGGCGGATTCCCAACCATTGTGCCACCAGGGAAGTCCCCTCCTGATACTTTTTCCTTTCCTAGGAAAAAATAAAATCTATAATAGATCTATTTTGTTTATGCAACTACAGCAAGGTGAGTAGCCATTTCTGATAACTTTTCTTTTTTTTTTAGTAGTAAATTATAATGCTTCCTCTTTGTTTGATTTCTTCTTATGGCATATTTTAATTCCCTCCCCCTTGGGATGTCTAACAAAAGCTTTATTTCATCTGAATTTCACTAGATGTGTGAAAGAAAATGGGTTTATAATAACAATTAATGAAAAACAGTACCAAACAACATTGCTTATTAAATGTTTACTATCTATACCATCCACAGTGCTAGGCATTTTAATACATAATCTCATTTAAAAATCATTTAAGAACATTGGGAGATATCCCCCACAGTAATTTTTTTTTAAAAACTGGATGTTTATTTGAAGGTGGCTTGAAGCTGCATTTACATAGTAGGAACTCTGTAGTGTATTTACTGGGAGGGGAACTGTTGGAAATTACGGGGAGGAGTGTGACTGAAGTCCTCCAAGCTGTACCTTGAGGTCAACACCTCTCGCCCTACCAAGGGACCAGAAAATCTACCATGAGAAATGAGTCCTTTAGATTAAGTCTTCCCATCTTTGGGAGCCCCCGCTTAAAATGCAAATGTCCCTGAGAGGTAACTGATTAAATAGGATATCAGTCATGAAATTATCCTCCTCTGAGCAAGAATGGAGCTGAACAAAGGCTCAAGTGACTTTTAATGGGAGATGGAGAAATGGTGATGGAAATTTTCTTGCTAGCGGTAGTTCCTAGGGAATTAACTGACAGGAGAACGGGGGACCTAGGGAGGGAATACAGAGTGGGGAGGAAGAACGGGAAAGGGGAGAGAGCGTGAGGCGCCTCCCTGTACTTACATGGGGATCCCAAGTTACAAAGGAAGTCCCTGTTTGGCTCCGATCCCTCCCTCAGACAATGCTTTGGTTCTCTTTGGTCCGCTATTGTGTGTTCCTGGGATGACTCTCAGCCCCATGTGCAGGCTCAGCAGTAAACGATACAGCTGTAGGATAGGAGCCAGCAAATCCATTTTTGAGATGCCTGGTCGGTGTGGGGACAGAGACATAGAAGTTGTCCCTGGAATGTCAGCCCTTGAAGTAAGTGTGGTGTGTGTATGTTTTCACACCAACATATTCTGTATGTCCATGGGCTGGAGAGAGGTTTATGAATGAGTAGAGGTTAAGAAAATAGAATAGTTAATCTTTTGGGTGCCAACATTTAGATTCAGGGAGAGAACTCTTAGTCCTAGTTACACAGAATATTGTGTTTACATGTCCTCTTGAATTCAAGTTAGGAACTGGTGCTAAAACACAGAAATGAGTGTACTCTCAGGGTTTACTGATTATTTCATCAGATATACGGCTCATAGTGTTATTTATTTGTTCCATTAAAGTTGAAATTGGCTTACTTTAGAGGCACAAGAATCTGGACAGTGACCTCCAAGCTAAATAAAAAGTGCAGGTCAAGAAATATCTTCTAGTTTTAAGACTCACTGCTTGAGAGTCCTTCATCCCTATTTAAACTGGAACACATAAAACTGGGTTTTTGGTATTTCAGGGGATAATCTACTAGTCATTGTGACTTACTTCCCCCAATCTGTAAACGTGGATAATGGTAACTGACTCTGAGGGTGGCTATAAGGATTAAATGAGGCAGTATAGTGCAGGTGTTAATTAAACAGGCTTGAATTATGACTCTGCTACTTCTTAGCTATGTGGGCAACCTATTTAATCTCTCTGAGCTACAAGTTCCTCATCCATTAAAACCCTGGTTGTGGAAAGAAAGAAAGTATGCAAGATGCCTGGCATATATTGAGTGGTTTGCCAGTTGGATGTGGTTTCTTTGACCGGGACTGTGTCAAATTTGAAATCGTTGCTGACGTTTAAGCCTCAGAAGAAATCAGAAGATCTGGCCGCCTTGCACCTGTGTCTCTGGCTGCCTGCTTGAGCTGTGTGCCTGTGGGGTCCTCTTTGGGTGGGACCACTGCTCCCAGCTGGCTATACCTTGCCTGCTCATTCACTTATGCTGTCTGGCTGATCATGTAGGCATTTATTATTTTGCCCATAAATGGAGGTTTTGGTTAGGAAGTATGCAGCACTGGCTGTGACACTTGGCATACATCACCATGCTCAGTCAGTGTTTCCCTTTTTCTCTATTAGGCCACTGATGATGTAGTGAGAACCCAGGTTTAATCCAGATGATTTCAGCCCTGAATTAGATTCTGTCTCAATTGACTGGGTGACCTGAGAGAACCACTTAACTTCTCTGAATCGCAGTGTTTTTTTTTTTTTTCAGGTAAACTGGAGCATTTGGACTGGTTGGTTCTCAGGGTTTCTTCAAGTAGTGAACTTGTCTGACAAGTGGTATATACCACACTTCCACTTCCACAGGGTGTTTGCAGAAATCTTGTATGATATCCTAAAAAGAAAATGGTGAAGTATGGATTGTGAGAACAATTAAGTGAATTAAAAAGTGGCTGAAAAAATGTGTTCAAAGTTGTTGGTAATCCCAGTCTGACAAGCTGAAGAATTAACCCTGTGCTGTTGAAATTTTCATTCTTGATTGAATAAAGCTATTGAGGGCAGGTCCATCAATGTAGCAGCTCATGTGAAGCTGGGAGTGACAGTCAATGATGGATGACAGGCTTGGGATAGAATGGAGCAGTGGACCATAATTGAACAAGGATAAGTGGGCAGTGCTATAATTTGGGTGTGAAAAATGAACTGTATGAGTAAAGATGGGGAAGAAAATAACTTAAGAGCAGGTGAAAGAGAGGTAGGGTTTTGGATGGAATGCTCAACCTTGAGGGATATCCATGACCATCACTGTGTTACATAAAGAAAACATTAGGACCTCTGTTCATGTTTATTTAGACGAGCATCTTTTCAAAATATCTACTTTTTGTATGTTGACTTACATAGTAGGATGGTAGTACATGAATAAAAACATTTGGAACACAGGCTTTTAAAAAAAATAATATGGGAGGGTGTGATCAAGTTTGGCAATTACTGGATTGGAAGCTCTGCTTGTTGAGAGGTAACATAGTATTGTGGAAACTGTAGACTTTGGAGTCAGATATTGAATAAAATTTTTGGCTTTAACACTTAATGCTTATGACCTTACATAGGTAGCATAGCTTCTTTGAATCTCACGCTTTCATTAAGTGTACAATGTGTGTTACAGTACTTATCTCAAAAGTATGTTGGGATGGTTACAATGAGATAATTTTCTTACCGTCTTTCAGCTATTGGTTTCTAGTTTGGTGCCATTACGGTTGGAGAATATACTCTGGATAATTTTAGTTCTTTTCAACCTGTTGAGGTTTGTTTTATGACCCAGGATGTGATATGTCTTGGTGAATATTCCTTGGGCACTTGATAAAGATGTGTATTCTGCTGTTGTTAGGTTCTATAAATGTCGGTTAGATCTCATTGGTTGATGTGTTGTTCAGTTCTCTGTCTCTGCTAATCTTCTATCTAATAGTTGTATCAGTTGCTGAGAGTGGGATGTTGTAGTCTCCATAGTGAGATGATTTTTTGTAAAGTGCCTGCCCGGTGTGCCCGGAGTAGTGAGCATGGTATACCTCAGAGAAGAGAAGACTTAGTACCTGCATAATATTAGGTCTTCAGATACTCACAGGACTGCTTAATGGAAAACAGAGGTAGCCCCTCTGAACAAATGCAAAAAAACCACAGGCGTAGAGTTTTCAGTACCATACAAGGGAAGTGTTCTCATCTTATGGCTTCCCATGAATTCAATATCTGATTCTCTCACTATTAGCTCTCTAGGTTTATAGAAATACTGTCCTGCCTTTGTACCCTTCATGGTTGTTGAGCAACCTTGAACACCAGAACCTCCAATTTCCTCTCTATAAAATGAGTTGGATAAGTTATTCTTCTAGTTTTTAATGACTCTTAGATACAGATTCAAATATTTGGCCCTTTCTTTTGACACGTAGCACACAGAATTACCATGTTTTCACATTTCACAGTAACGTATGTAAAATTATATGCCTTCTGTTCTTTGGCCAAATCCTATCTTAGTAAACCTCTTGGGGAGGACATATTCTAATGCAGAAGAAAGGAGTTACATGTTAAGTGACAAAAAATAGCCACAGGCTTTATATCTTAACAAAGCAGTCATTCATCACAGTAACATTTTGTTTCTTTGTGCCTCATTTTCTGGAGAAAGCTGTCAACTTCTTTGGGTGCTTCTTTCCCTCTGGGATTAAGAGAAACTAAAGCAGCGTCTATTGGTGTCAAAAAAAGACACATAAATGTGACTGCTGAAACATCAGTATTTAGTAATAACCATAGCAGAGCAGTGCCATTATATTTCAGATGGGTCTCTTTTAAATAGCATATTGCTGGAATTAAAAAAAAGTCCAACTGAGAATTGATCTGTTAGCTGGTGATTTTTATGTACAACAGATATATCAACTGTGATGGCTGTTATATTGAGATTTATTTATTTCCTCAGTTTTTTCCTCCATTTTCTATTTACTTTTGCTTTTTTTTTTTTTTTTTACTATGCACTAATGCTTTTGCTTCTGTTTTTTTGTTTTTTTTAAAATTAATTTATTTATTTTTGGCTGCATTGGGTCTTTTTTGCTGTGCGCGGGCTTTCTCTAGTTGCGGCGAGCAGGGGCTACTCTTCGTTGTGGTGCGGAGGCTTCTCATTGCGGTGGCTTCTCTTGTTGCCGAGCACAGGCTCTAGGCACGCAGGCTTCAGTAGTTGTGGCACCTGGGCTCAGTAGTTGTGGCTCTCAGGCTGTAGAGCACAGGCTCAGTAGTTGTGGCTCACGGGCTTAGTTGCTCCGCGGCATGTGGGAATCTTCCCAGACCAGGGCTCGAACCTAGGTCCCCTGCATTGGCAGGCAGATTCTTAACCACTGCGCCACCAGGGAAGTCCCCGTAATGCTTTTTCTTTTTTATTGCTTTACCCTTATTTATTATATGGATTAAATGTTTTCATGATTTCCCTTCCACTGGTCTGGAATGTTACGCATTTTATTTCTGTTAGGCTTAAATTTTAACCTGTATGCTCTGGTTCATTTTACAAAAGATAAATCTGGCTTTTAGCAAAGTTGTTAATCAAGGAAGTAGGAATTTATTATGGTATCAAAAAACATGAGCACCAAGTTCTGAAATATGGACTTGTTGTTGTTCTGTGACTGCAGTCTGACATTCAGTAGTTACTTGTTAATTATATTCTTATTAATGGTGCTGGGGAATGATCCATCACAGAGATGTGAAGGCTGATGTAAATCTACCGTGAGGTGATTTAATCCATGCCTCAGCACTGCAGACTTGCTGTTAATGCATCTGTAATTAAAGTGAAGTTGCTGCCAGTGGCTGAACTTGAGTTAGGAAATGAAATAACAGTTAAAAAGCAAAAATAAACCTCTCTTATGAAACTAAAAAATATCTATTGGAACAGCATGAATTAAAGACTCACCATTTCATTAGTGAAATGAACTTTTTTTTTCAGGTATGGAAAGAGACGCTCTACCAACCATCATCTCTTGGTTATAGTCACCACCTGTGGCAGTTTTAAATGCAAGAATGCCAAGGGAGAAAAATTCTGAAACAGAAATATTGCTCTCATTTAAAAAAATGTCCTTTGGAAATGGTGTTTAGTTTTAGCTTTCCTGTATTCATACGCAAAAGCTTTCATTTATGCCTAAATGAAGTTGGTAGCAGCTGAGCAGCAGCTGTTGGGAATGCTATTAGGCTTAAATCTCTGGTTAAAACATTGATATTGTTTTTTTAATCTCTTTTAAGCAAAAATGAATTCCCATGAATATGTTAGAAAATGGGCTTCCTATTACTATTTCTCTTACCATATGTAGTATTCAGAAATGTGTGATCCAAAACAAATCAAATCAAGGCAATTGTGATGTGGAAATTGGATCAGACTTGTGGAGTTTTCCGTTCTTGGCCTGCCTTGCATTATTGATCCTGAGATGCATGCGCAGCACTGTATGACTTTGCTTTTAGTTTTTTGCTCTTTAAAAATGAAAATTATAATGAGTTTGAACTCACATGGTCGTGAGGCAGTTGAGGCTCTGAAAGAGGCAAACTTTTGCATTTAAATACATTGTAATAGAAATATATTAATGTCAAATTTATGAGAAACAAACTTATTTGACAAAGACAGGGAAAGTGACTGACTCTATGATTGTATAGAAAATTCAAAAGTACCTTTGGAAAGAGTCAAGAAATATTTTCCAACTATTTCCATGCATAACCTTTCTTTCCTAGACCTTCTTTTCCCTTTAATTCTCTCAACTCTCTGGAGAACAGTGACATTTCACGGGGAGATTCATTCAAAACACAGAGGGAGGTTTAAGAAGGTTTTCTTTGCTTCAAAAAAATGTTTCTATTTCTTTGCTTTGATTATATTTTAAAGAAACTGATGGCTTTTGAGTAACTTTTTATTTTAAAATGATGTCAGATTTACAGAGAATTCCATGATTTGCTTAAAAAACTACCAAACATACACATTACCCAAATTCGCCAAGGTTTGACCATGTACTTCACTGGCTTTTTCATTAGCTCTTTCCCTCTTGCATACATACTGTTTTTTTTCTGAACTGTTTGAGTTAGTTGTAGACTAACCCTTATGTATTTCAATACATATTTCCTAAGAACAAAGACATGTTCTCACATAACCTTATTACATTGATAAGAATGAATACATTTAAAATTTTATCTATTGTCCTAATAATGACTTTTGTAGCATTTTCCCCTTATACTGGGTCCAGGATCCATTTGTATGGATAGTATTTAATTGTCATGTCTCTTTAGTTTCTTTTAATTTGGAACCATTCTTTATCCTTACTTGTTCTTGCATGACCTTCGTATTTTTGAAGAGTACAGGCAAAGTATTTTTTAGAATGTACCTAAACTTAGATTTGTCTGATATTTCTTCATATTGTATTCAGATATTTGTTTGCTTGTTTATTTCTTCATTTCCTTATTTATTTATATTTTTGCGAACTCATGGATTCTTAGTCAGTGGTTTATAAACTGTTACTGCCAGTACTTACTTCGATGCTCAAATTCTCCCAAATTCGGCCAGTGGGAGCTCCTTCAAGCTGGCTCCTTAGCCTTTAGACATGCCCTCATCATAATTTGAGTTATTTACTTACTTTCCGGCACAGCATGATGTTCCAAGCTCATTTTGTATTGTGTACTTTCTCTGCTTCAGTCCTGGAATCAGCCAATTCACCAAGGAGCCCTAGTGCCTTTTAGGGGAGAACGGTATTTAGATCTTGGTGCTAGGTGTGTTCATTGCTACCAGGGTGTCGTAACTGTTAGGCCCTCTTGGAATTCCAAGCTAGAAAGAAAGAAAAAAAAGATCTATAGACAGACACATTACACATAATGTGTGTATACATATATACATACATATATACATAATGTGTATGTATACAACTATCTGTCCATCCATCCATCCATTAAAAACCATGAGTTCTTACTGGTACCACCACTTTCAGTCTAGTACCACAGAGCTCTTTCTGGCATTCATCCTTTCCCTATTTGTAACTCATTCACCATCTGTGAAAAGCCTGACTTCCAGTGTTCTCAATATACCTACTTACTTGCTCAATCCTAAAAATTTTTTTAGAATTTTTTTACCTATACTACTGTGAAAAAGAAACCTAGAGTTCAATATTTATTTATGGTTCTTTTTGTCCTTAGACTGAGGGTATGTAATGAAAGTACTGCATTCAGAAGTTGCTTGAGCTAATTCCCTTTTCCCTTTCTTCAATGTGATTGTGTTCTTTATTTGAAATACGGTTACATTAATATGTACCCAGAAAGTGAAAGTGAAAGTTGTACCCAGAAATGTCACAACTGCAATTCTTTTCACGCCCCCCCCACCCCAGTTCACATCCTAGCTCCTAGTACCTATAAGTAACTACAAGTGTCAGTTTCTGGTTTATCTTTCTTGTATTTCTTTTGCAAAAATATGCAGATACAGATGGTATATTTTCTTTTCCCATTCTCTCATACACACAAGGTGACGTATGGTATATATTTATGGACTTTGCTTTTTTCACGTAACCGTGTATATTCTGGGTTCTTCTTTTACAGCAGCATAGTGTCCTTTGTCTCGATATCACGTGGTTTATTCAGCCAGTTTTCTAAATGTTCCCATGTAGGTTGTTTCTAGTACTTTGCAATCAGAAACAGTGCTGCAGTGGATAACTTTATGTATGTATAATTTCATAATGTTAGAGGTGTATATTTAGGGTAGATTCCTGGAAGTGAGATTGCTAAGTCAAAAGGTAAACACGTAAGTTAATTTTGTTAGATATTGCCAAATTCCCCTTGGCTATACCAGTTTTCATTCCTAACAGTAAGCTATGAGAGGGCCTTTCTTCACAGTCTTGGCTAATATGCCTTGGTAACTTTTCTTTTTCAGTGATTTTCTAGCATGAATGGGGAGAAACAGTTGTTTTATGTCAGTGACATGATTTTGTCTAATTTAACCTGCTTATTGAATTGTAAATGAGCCATCAAGTAGCATGCCCTCTGTTTTCCCAACTTCAGTGCTATTTTTGGTCCAATTTAGCTTGGAAAATAAAGGGGCAGAATCAGGTTTTATCCCTCTCTTATCTATTCAAAGCAGTAGGACTTTATATACAATACTTAAGTGGTTCTCAAACTTGAGTGGGCATCAAAATCACCTAGAACACAGAGTGGTGGCTCCACCCCCAGAGGTTGATTCAGTAGGTCTGGGGTGAGGCCAGATTATTTGCATTTCTGTGATCTCAGGTGATACTGATGCTGCTGGTCTGGGGACTGCACTTTAAGTCTAGGGGCTTCCCTGGTGGCGCAGTGGTTAAGAATCTGCCTGCCAATGCAGGGGACACGGGTTCGAGCCCTGGTCCGGGAAGATCCCACATGCCGCAAAGCAACTAAGCCCGTGCGCCACAACTACTGAGCCTGCGCTCTAGAGCCCACGAGCCACAACTACTGTAGCCCACGTGCCACAACCACTGAAACCCGCACACCTAGAGCCCGTGCTCCGCAACAAGAGAAGCCACCGCAATGAGAAGCCCGCGGACCGCAACGAAGAGTAGCTCCCGCTCGCCGCAACTAGAGAAAGTCCGCACGCAGCAACGAAGACCCAGTGCAGCCAAGACTAAATAAATAAATAAAAAAGAACCCGTAGTCTATATTAATACAATGGTTTATGGAGTATCTCAAGGAAGCTGTTAGATCTTATGATTGATACTGTATTTGAGTGATTGTATAGGACAGATGTCATCATGTCTGTACTGCTGAAAAGGCAAGATATCTAACAGACCTTTAAATCTTTGTACTGAAAGGCGATAGAATAGTCAAGCTTTAGGTCATCCATTTATTGAATCATACATTTATTAATCACATTTATTGGTTTTGAACTGTATTTGCTAGAAAGTGCAAGCGCTTCTATTTTACATATTGAAGGCTTTTATTTAAGGAAAGTTAAATGTATTTTCTAAGATCCTGCATTTAAAAAACAAAAGCCCTTGACTTCAGGACCTTTTGAATAACCTTAGCAGTTCTGTGCCTCTTTGTGCACATAATTGATATTATTGCAGTGGAGCTGAAAGTTAAAGCTGAAATCTAATTTCACGAACTTAATAGTGGCCTTTAGAACTGGTAATGACACCTTGATTACCTTGAGATGATGGGGCTGTTGGTTGAAACACTATTTTTTTAGGTGTTTATCTCGCCACATAACAACTGTGTTACCTCATCAGAGATTGTACCTATACCTTGACTCAAATGAAACTATACCAGCCAATTAATCCCATTTAAATCAGTGTAGAATTGACTGGGAGGTACCCACGGACTAGTTTCAGAGCCTGGTATGTCACAGGAGACCTAATAGGAAACTGACCTCTGCAACATGATGTTTTATTTTGCCCTGAATCTACTCTGCCATGTGAAATACAGTTATTTAAAGATATGTAAAAATGCAGATATTGAATTTTCTTATTTTGTTGTGAAGGTGATACACAGACATTTCTGGTTTGGCAATAGTTAAAATTGGGAGTAGAGAAGGAAAATTTGAGAAATTTTGGTTTCCAAGCAACTGCACACATAATATCAGATCCGTGTACCACTTGCTTAATGTTAAGATTCCTGAAGTGTAAATAATTGATTGAATAGAGATGAAAACAGCCATTATAGTCAGCTGAATTCTAAACTCCTTGACCTGAGCTCATTATGGTCAGATTAGTGAACAGGATGACTAATTCTCCAAGAAGAGGAGCCCACATATAATCTTTGGCATATACATAGATCTTGAAGAGTTGATGGACTTAAATAAGCATTTAGTTTCCAATCTTTGATCTTGTGAATGTGGGAAACCTGAGCTATAACCCATCAGGAGGTGAATGAGCTGCAACAGAGCCTTGGGCTCTCTCCCTTCACTTCCCTCAATACAGAGGGCATAAGGAGTGATTATTGCTATAAACGAAGCAAAGTGTAATATACCTTACATTCATCAAATCCTATAATAACTTTCACTTCTAATTCTCCCTCTGATATCTCTCTTTTCACTCTAGAAGCTTTCCCTGGTTGATTTCACCTATACTCATAGTTTTAATTCTTTCTTCTTTTTTTTTTTTTAATGTAAGGGATTTTTTTTTTTTTTTAAATAAATTTATTTATTTATTTTTGGCTATGTTGGGTCTTTGTTTCTGTGCGAGGACTTTCTCCAGTTGCAGCGAGTGGGGGCCACTCTTCATCGCGGTGCGTGGGCCTCTCACTGTCGCGGCCTCTCCGTTGCGGAGCACAGGCTCCAGACGCGCAGGCTTAGTAGTTGTGGCTCACGGGCTTAGTTGCCCCGCGGCATGTGGGATCTTCCCAGACCAGGGCTCGAACCCGTGTCCCCTGCATTGGCAGGCAGATTCTTAACCACTGTGCCACCAGGGAAGCCCCATAGTTTTAATTCTTGTACTTATACAGATGACTTCCATATGTACCTCCAGCTATATTTTGTTCATAATTCAGACTTGTATATTCCAGTACATGCTGTGCATCTTAACTGTTCCATTTGTTAAGTCAAACTCAAAATGTCCGAGAAGGAATTTATCTCTTATCTACCTTCTCCTCCAGAGAAGACTACTGTGCCTGCCCTGCTCTGTCCTATTTGGAGGTGATACCTGGGAATAGTATCGGGCTCTTTGATTTCTCCCTTATTACCCTTTACATCCAGTCATTTGCCATGGCCTGCCAATTCTTTATAAGTAGTTCTCCCCAGTAAGTATACGCTCTCTTCTCCTATGGTCTCTCACCTTGACCTTGACTGTTCTACCTGTCACTGGGTGTGGCCCTCTCAATCTTCTGTATCTTACTTACTGCAACCATAGTCTTTTAGAAACATAATTCTAACCACAGTACTCCCCTTCGAACACTTGGATGATGCTTGATCACCAGCAGGATAAAGCCCAGACTCCTTATAGCCCACTGTGATCTCACTCTTGCCTACTTCTCCAGCTAGATGTCTTGCCGTTCTCCACCCATACCTCAGAATGCAGCAGTTCAGAACTGCTTTTAGTTCCCTGAGAACACCGTGATGTCTCCACATCCTCACTTGTGACTGTGCTAGTCTTTCTTACTAACCTTTATGCCCCTTGTAATTCTTTTGCTTTTAAGACTTTGCTCTGGCTGCTCTAGGATGCCTTCCTTAATTTCTCTTGCTCACTCACCTACTACCGTCTCAGATTGTCTGTTGATTTTTCTCTAAGGTCTCCATAGGATACTCTATGCATATCTCTATGGTGGAATCTTGTCTACTTCATTGAATTCATTTTTAAGTTCCTTGAGTGGAGGGTCTCTGTTTTGTTTCTCCTTGTATTCCTCTTGCCTAAAAGGCTCCTGAAGTCATAAATTGATCTACACATTTACTTATGAAGATGTGCAGAATTAACTGCATAGTGGTAGCAAGGAGTATCTTTGCCTTTTCAGTGACAATTTGAGGTAGTGACAGTTTGGGGGTATTTATTTAGGGTGTCTATTGATGCATACCAGAACACTCTAAAACTTTAGTGCTTAAAACAACAAACGTTTTATTTATTCATGATTTTCTTAGAAAACTTTGGGCACCTAATTGGGCTGGGCTTGGTTGGATGTTTCTTCTTTTGGTCTTGTCTGGGCTCACTCAGGTGTCTTCATTCATCTGATGGCCTAACTGAGGCTGGATGGTTTAGAATGATGTCACTCACATGTCTGACAGTTTGGTGTTAGCTCTCAGCTCTGCCTCTCTCTCATCCTCAAAAGAGCTGGCCTGGGCTTCTTTACATGGTGGTCTCAGGGCTACAACAAAGTGAGGGTGGAGGATGCAGGTCTATCAGTCACATGGTGGCACCTCTGTCACATTTTTAGGGCAGAGCAAGTCAGCAGGCCAGCCCAGATTCAAGGCATGGGGAAATAGGGGAAGAGCAGTCATATCACATTGCAAAGGAGTGTGCATAAAGGGATGGGAGGAGTTTTGTGACTTTTTTTTAAACCTTCTGTATTCCTTGTTAAAAATGGATTGACTTCTCTACTTTTTGAGTTCTTTTTGCACATTGTATTACTTCCATGGTAGTCATCTTACATGCTTTACAGCTTGTATGTTTTACTTCCTTCTTTAATTAAGTGATCTTTTTCTTGCATTTAGGAAGAGTATAATAAAAATAGATTTCATAGTGCATACCAGATTTTTTAATTTGGCAGGCTTTCAATAAATACTTAGGGAGTGAATTATTTTTTTCAATTAAGAAATATTTCAAGTACACAGAGAAGTAAGAGAATAATATAATATATAGCTGTCTACCTACCACTCTGAACATATTTCCTGAGATAGAAATAGTGCTGTGAACCGATAGCTAAAATAACATTGCCTGTGCAGTTACACGTGACTTATGATAAGATGTTGTTGGCTGACTTGAGCTTTTAACAACCATTTATGACCCTTGTTTCAAAGGGAGAATGAATTCAGGCACTCTGCCTTGCAAATTTAGTTGAGTCGTAATTTGGGGACCGCTTTCAAAGCCAAGGAAATACCCCTGCATGTGAATATTATAAGCATTTGGATAATGTCAGTATCTATCTGAAAAGAATGAGCTAATTACCGAATTCTTTAAGTTGTACAGAGGTTATTTTTTTCCCTGGAACTTCAAAATTCTTTGCTACAAGAGACTGAGGAGTAGATAGAGGTGCTTTAAGGGTGTAGACATGCTTTGTCTAGTACTGTTATTTGTTGTCAGTAATACCCTGCTAAAAATCTAAAGCTCTAATTGCATATTGGATTTGCTTCACAGATGACCAGCAGAACCCAGTAAAAAATCCTAAGGCTTTTACTTGCATATTGGATTTATTTCATGGATGGCTTTTCCCAGAGTGCTTGGAAGCTATGTGTACACCATAGGGAGCTGGAGAGTGAGAGAATGCAACAGGTTAGAAGAAGGGAGAGAAATACATTCTAGTTTAGGGACTGTGTGTACTGTTCAGTTCACTGTGCGCTGTGTTATGTCTGGAAAACATAAATCCCTGCAGTTAATCTTAATTCCTCATCTTAGTCTCTGATGTCTCCCCCTTTTTTTCTACCTCCCCCAACTTTACTATAAAAATAATTAAGTATCTAGAATTATTTTTGCCAAAAATTTGAAAAGTATATCACAGACCTCATTACATTTTCTTCCGTGATAAATAATTATGCATCTCTAAAAATGACACTTTCCTACATAGTCTCAGTATAGTTTTCACAACTCAGGTTTGTCCTCTTAAAATGAGAACGATGATTCCACCCTCACTGAGTCAATGGGGTTGTGGCTAAGTAGGTCTGAGACATAACAGGTGTTTCCCCAACTTGCTTTTCCATCTGTTCCTGGTTTCCTTTATGTCTTTTTTCTCTATTTCTTTTTTCCCATATTTCTGCCTCCCTGTTTCTGCCCTGAGTTCTCTTATTGGCATTTCCACCTTGTGTGCCAAATATCTTAACTCCTCTGTCTTGGTTTCTTGCTGAAGTGACTGATGGAAGCCATTGCAGCACCAGGGCTGCTCAGAGGGGTCACTGGCCGGTACCCCAGGAAAAGCATCCAGAGAGGCTTCCCCCTTCCTCATTTGCCTTCAGTCATCCCTGTGGACTTAGGGATTTACCCACAATTATATTCTGACTTGTTCTCTGTGAAGATTTCAAAAACATTTTTTTTTTTCTGAAAAGCTACATCTGTGCCCATTTGTGCAAACACTGGAATCTGTTCATTGTTTCCTTTTTTGCCCATCCACATGTTCACATTCACTAAATAATCTTGGTTTCGGCTTATGTGTGGCCTTTATGCATACGGCATGGATTGGATAATTTTCCAGTGATGCAGTGCTCTGACATTGTGCAGGTGATATTTCAATATTGATTTTTCTAGTGAATGCTTTGAAATATTATCAATTAGAAGCATTTAGCAGTTTCTAACCTTTCACCAGGCTCTTATTTTGGGGTCTACAATGGTTCCCTTAATATGTTAAATGAACAAATTATTATTTCATACAACTCACACCACATCTTTTAGCCACCTCTGCTTCTACAAGCTCTGCAGAGTCTGAAAGTAGCTACATTAAAATGAGCCAAAAAAAAAAAAAAATAGGTAGAAACTTATGATGGAAAGTACCACAAATCATTTTTAGGAAATGCTGTATTCTTAAACATAAGGGGGAAGAGAGAAGTGGCAAAAAATGTCTTAGTGTAATCAGTACAGGGTTGGAAGCCTGTGCTGTAGGAACAGCGAGTGACACCCTGCTAATATTATCAATTCATGCTTTTGTTCTCTTTTTCTTTGCTCCCCTTGTGTTGTCCTCTCACAACTTACCTGAAAAAATAAAAGCATATTTCTACACCTGCTGTAGGCTTTCCTGTGATACATGTCTGTGTCACCAGAAAGCCTCCTGACTCTTGAATTAAGGAAACTTGGTATCAAATTGGAAATGAAATGTTCCTCCTTTGCAAAATCCATCAGGGTTGGATCACTTCTACGAGATAGCATTTTAATTTGAGTCTCAAACGCTTGGTGATGTAATTCTCCGTAGCAAGTTGACATGATGTATGTGCATTTGTGTATTTCAAACACCAGACTCTTTCATGTTAATAAAAACAAACACACAGACAAAAACTCACAAGAACAAGCTACTGCTAGGATGTGGAAAGCTGGAAAGAGTATTGCCCCTATGCTTACAACAATAAAAAGCCAGATAATCTACAAAAGTCACAACTTTTCTTGAATCCATCAGAGATTGGATCATAACACAAATTAAATTAATTCATGAGTCCATACTAATATAAGTAAATAACTGAATAAATTAATAAATGGAGGAGAAGAGACAAATATCTCATGCAGAAGAATTCCAAATAACTTATGTACTCTGCTGTAAAGGAGGGGGCATGTAACTCCTCACTCCTTCAGTGTGGGCTGCTCATAGAGCCTTCCTTCCAAAGGCTACAGTATGTCAAGGGGTTGTGGGGAAAAGAGTAACTTTACAGTGGGGAGACCTGACAAACACTGTCTGAGCCAGGTGATCTAGGTTCATATTAACAGTAACAAGTCATATTGATAGTATGTACCCTTGATGTGTTATGATGAAAATGGCACTTTACCTCTGTGGTAAACCCACACATGCAGTCTAATTATGAGAAAAACATCAGACAAACCCTAGTAGAGGGGCATTCTGTCATTTTCCTGACCAGCAATCCTTATGACTGTCAAGGTCATCAAAACCAAAGAAAAGTCTGAGAAACTGTCACAGCCAAGGGGAGCCTAAGGGGACATGAAAACTGATGTGATTATGTGGTGTCCTGGATGCATGCTAGAACAGAGAAACATGTTACTAGGTTTAAAAAAAGGAAGGAAATCTGAATAAACTATGCACTTTGGTTAATAATAATGTATCAATATGGGTTCATTAACTGTAACAAATGTAGCATGCTAATGTAAGGTGTCAATAAGAGGAGACAAACAGGAGGCCCCTGGACCCTCCTTTAGACTATCCTGACCACAGGCTGTGAGGTTCCACACGATCTGGCCTTCTCTTTTCAGCTCCAAGTGTTAGCACTGCCCTCTTTAGCACTGCTCCAGCTGCATCGGCTTTGCTGGTCTTCCTTGAACACATCAAGGTTCTTCCTGGTTTTCACTGGCCATTTCCTCTACCGGAAATGTTTTCCCCCGGATGTTCACATATACTATTCACTGCATTCTAGTCTTTTGGCAAATATTACATCATTAGAAAGCCCTTTACTGACCATCCTACTTAAAGGTGTGTCTCTTGGAGTCTGTAACCACAAAACCTGTGTTCTTTTTCTTCATGGTACTCAGTATTTCCTGAATTTATTTATTTTTAAAGTTTTCTATCCACCCCACTAGAACTTAGGTCACATTTGGTCAGGAACTTGGTTGGTCATATTTACTCCTGCATCTGTAGCTACTGGACCAGTCCTTGGTACATGGTAGGTAGGCACCTTATATTGATAAATATCAGGTGAATGAAAGAATTCTCTAATTCTGCTCTTTTCTATTAATGCTTACACCATATTTCCTGTGCCTCTCAGGACAACTGTGCTCTGCTGTGCACTATGGTTCTGTATGTGTGAGACATTGTTTCCCTTCTAGATTGCTACACTGCAGCAGTTGGGTATCTCTCATTTATCTCCTGTCCCCATGGTATCTAGCTTGTTGCCTGGCAGGTCATTACTGCTCAAAAGCTATTTATGGGATAAATATTTGTGTCTGCATTGCATCTGTCTTATAACTGCTCTCAGCATAGCCCAGTGGGATGCCACAGGCACTGCATCAAAAGTTAGATACATCTGCTTTGCTTGGGGACATTACATCTTATATCCCTACTATTATTCTGAACTTCTCCATGCTTTAGCTCCCTGGATTTTGACCTCTTTGGCTTTGGTCTTGGTTTCTCCTGCATCATATGTGCTCTTTAGAATTGGAGACATCACTTTAATTTTTTACCAAGGCCATGACATAGGATGACATCTCATCTTGCCCAATAACTGGTTGTGAGGCATCTGGCTCCTGTGGCCAGCTAAAGACCAAGACAGATGTGAGGGCATCTGGGGAGGAAAGTCAACACTGTGAATGTATCCTGTGGCTTGCAGGAGGCAGGCAGTCTGCTTAATGGGAGATTGACTCGCTCCCCACTCCTTTCCTAGCTCCTCACTTTTATTAAGAATGACAGGCAAAGTGCCAAGTACTGGGTACACCTAGATGAGAAAATACAAAGACTTTGAAGAACTTATAATACAAATAAATGGTCTTCATATAGTTGAATCATGACACCTATGGAAAGCCAGGTCATTTGTTCATGATGCTTAAGCCAGGGTCCCCTGTTCACTTGGTACAGCTTCCATGAATGAATTGTAGGCATAAGGATTAGCTAGAAGCAAACAGACTTCTGCATTGTAGCCTCCCAAAACTTGCTCCCAAAGCAGTGGCAAATATACTTTTAAGTAAGCTCATCCTATGAAGAAAAGGGCATGTTTTGCGGAGTGGAGACTTTTGCAGTACTTCATAACCCATCAGAGTCTTATCATACTACTTAAGTCAGTGATGGATTTGTCCCTTGTAGGTGCAACACGCTAGATTTCTGCTATTTACGTTTGTAACATTTATATTTCTGTTTTCACCTTACTCTGCCAAGAATTAACTGCTGTGTTTTTTTTTAGGTTTTCAAGGGAGTAGTAGTGACCAAATGACTAAGGTTTCTATGCATTTATCTTCTTTACTTTGGGAAGAATTTCCTTTAGGAGTCTCATTCCAGAGTCTGAGTAACCTTAAGCACTGTGTTTTTTATAACCTCAGGACCCAGGAGTTTTAGAGAACAGTTTATTAAGTGATCTTTTGAACTAAGAAAGTCTCTGTAGTTAAAGCCATGCCTGTGTTTTAAGACTGTTTTTATGACTGTTAGGTGTCAAGGTTGGTTCAGAATAATTTTTGCAGTTGTGAAAACTGGCTCAGTTGAACATAACCGCATTTTTTTAAAGCAGGGAATTATGCTTGTGGCAATGCCCTTGATTCTGTTCAGCTAATTTCTTTTCTAGATGATTTCTTTGTTGGAGTACTTATTCCCAATTTATGGTCTCAGTTCTTAATTTCTCATGGACTAAATTCTTTATACAAAGTATAGAGATGGCAAATTTGACCTTGAAAAGAAAGCAGTTTCCCCTCTCCTCATATCTTTAGCAAAGAAACAAAACTCCTTTTCCTTTTGTCACATTTCTCATTTCTTCTATTCTCATTCAATTGATGATGAAACTATTTTCTTCTGGTAACTTATGGCAAAACAGATCTAGAGCTTAAAGGATCTATTTATAGTCCATCTTCTTTAAGACAAAATTGAAGGCTCTTTGGATAGGTAAGTCAAAATAGGCATTTTTTGTCACTATGCCCCTACAGTTTCCTGCCAGGTACTTGAATTATCAACTTTTGAATTTTATTTTCTAGGATTGACGAATATCCTTATTTGAGTATAGAGGGACAAGACTTGAAACTGCTCATAGTCATTTGCAATTTTGCATGAACTGTTCAGATTTATTGTTTGCATTGACTGGGCATTGATGTGGTAAAGTTCTGATGAGGGAGAACACAAAAGTATAATTTGGGGCTGTAAAATAATGCTTATGGAGAAAGATCTGTGAGGGTGCTGTAGTGGGCAGCCTGAATGGTCTAAGAAGACTCAGTTATTCCTTCAGCAGTTATGCCTTGAGCACCTGCTGTGTGCCAGGTACTGTTCCAGATGCTGAGCATATGCCCTGAAGAAAACAAAACCCTTAGACCTCATGGGACTTGAGCACTAGAGGAGGCGATTTTGAGAAGAGGCTAGTTCCAGGAGAATGCCTTAAAGTTCTTGATAATGTGGCCCAAGATTCATGCTGCTCCCCTTTCTTCCCCAGTAGTTTTGCACCTTGATATTAATTCTGCTGTACACACGCCGTTGAATAGAGCTATGGATTGTTAAGCGCTTTGCCAGTAGAATCATGTCCAGGTATTTCTTCAGTTGTCTTTATTCGTTGTTCTAGTTGTTGCTTTATAGGTTTTTACCAGTTTTGAAACTTTTTTTTGAGACCGCAATTGCCCTTTTACTTCCTTTCTAACCCTAAGTCCACTAGTGTTTTACCTTGTTAGTCAGAAAAATTACCATCATTATCAATAAAAACATTAAAGACGTTTTATTTACTTCTTGGACAGATAATATACAATTGATTAATAATACATTGCTTAGAAAAATATGAGTACTTAGTGCATTTCTTAGTAACTTTGATTTTTCAGAGTAATCTACAAATGAGTCCCTTCTATAATTGGTTTTCGTCAGTTTATTACATCTTAAGCCTGTTTTTCAATTTGTTTTCATGTGATTCCTATGTGTAAAAGCGAAAGTACTTTGTTTATTGAACATATGAAGCATGACTGGGTTTGTTTAAATCTACAAATAAACTGAATTGCTTTCTTCTTAATTTGCTGTTTTTGTTTTCAGACAAAAATTGATGAGATTTGTAATTACAGAAGATTTTTACACCAACATAGTTGGTAGTTAATTAAAAAAACAAATGTGCTGTTCTAGTAACTATAAGGATTATAGATTTTTTTTCATTCTTGAACATTATTTAGATTTTTTTCCTGGTCATCATTTGTCATTTTGTCAATATTCTATTTTGACTTTAAAATGAATGATTTTAAATGCTTTTGGCAGTTATTGTAAAGTACTACATACTCCATATAAATTGCCTGATAGTCTTTGAGGGTATGTACTGAAGAGGGTATGTATTTTAGTCATTAGAAGAAATGGCCCAATTAGGAAATATCTATCAAGATTACAAATGCAGTCAATTTCTGAGCATTTATTCTGAGGTATACTTATATGTGAAGTAACATGTGCAGAGGTACATTTTTGAAATGGCAGAGTATTGGAGAGAGACCATGTAATTGTATATTAACAGGGGATAGATGATGATGGTACATCAATAATGGAATACTGAGCGAGTGTTGAAAAAGCAGAGGGAGCTTGCTGTGTATTCACATGGAGGAAAGCAAGGTGCAGAACACTCATATCATGACAGGCTTTCTGTAGGAAGAGGGGGTGGTGGTTCTGTTGCAACAGTAAGGCTGGGTAAGAATCACCGAATTGGAGATCGATGAAAGGTAGCCAATATTCAGTTCGAGAATCACTTGGTTTATTTCACACCATTACCACACAAGTTAGTCAAGTAGTGAAAGTAGAAAAGAGGGTCACGAGCCCCTCCAAGAAGTCCGGGAAGGAGGCCTCTCAGCTGGAGCAGTGACCCCTGGTCCAGCAATGGGCCTCTTGACAAGTGTGAGTGGGAAGTTGCCTTCTGCTCCAACCGTGGAGCAGATCTTCCAGCGAAGATCTGTGGAGTTGTGTCTTCCAGCGAAGAGCCAAGTCCCTTGCCCAGTTGTCTCATTTTAAGGAGTCCATCAGTAGGGTGTTAACAGTTGCACTCCAAGCTGTCTTGTCTCTATGTTTGCTCCTTCTGTCCCGGTGAAGTCTCCCTGCAGACATTACCAAACAAATTGCTTATCTAAGGTAACACTCTTAATTTATCACACTAAGACACTCACAGTCCTGGATCAGATGTCTCAAAACAACTAATATGAAAAAGTCATTGCTGTACTCAAGGTTTTCTAGAATTTCTATGTTTTCATCGAGGAGTTTTATAGTTTTTGCATTTTGTATTCAGGCCTGTGATTTGTTTGAGGTGATTTTTGTGAAGGGTGTAAGATCTGTGTTTAGATTCATTTTTTTGCATGTGGATGTCTGGTTGTTCCCTCCCATTTGTTGAAAAAACTGTCTTTACCCCATTTGATTGTCTTTGCTCCTTTGTCAAAGATTAGGTGACTGTATTTACGTGGGTGTGTTTCTGGGCCCTCTGATCTCCTTGTTTATTCTTTTACCAGTACTGCACTGTGTTGTTTACTTAACTTTATGGTAAGTTGCCATTGAGTAGTGTCCGTCCTCTTTGTTTTTCTCCTTCAGTATTGTCTTAGCTATTCTGGGTCTTTTGCATCTTCATTTAAACTTAAGAACCAATTTGTTGACATCACAAAAATAACTCCCTGGGATTTTGATTGGATTGAATCTGTTGTTCAAGTTGGGGAGAACTGGTGTTTTGACAGTATTGAGTCTTCATTATTTAGGACTATCTCTTCATTTATTTAGTTCTTCTTGGTTTCTTTCATCAGAGTTTTGCAGTTGTCCTCATAAGGATCTTCTACATATTTTGTTATAATTAATACATAAGTATTTCTTTTTTTGGGTGGGCTAATGTAAGTGGCTTTGTGTTTTTAATTTCAAAATCCACTTGATTATTGCTGGTAAATAGGAAAGCAGTTGATTTTGTTTAATAACCTTGTATCCTACAACCTTGGCATAATTGCTTATGAGTTCCAGGAGTTTCTTTGTTGATTCTTTTCGGTTTTCTGTGGAGACAATCACGTCATCTGCAAAAACAAAGACAGTTTTATTTTTTTCCTTGCTGATCTATATACCTTTTATTTCCTTTTTATTATTTTTATTGTCTTATTGTATTAGCTAGGACTACCCATACATTGTTGAAAAGGAGTGGTGAGTGGGCACATGCTTGCTTTGTCCTTAATTTTAGTGGAAAAGCTTCTAGTTTCTCACCTTAAGTATGATGTTAACTGTAGGGATTTTTGTGGATATGCTTTATCCAGTTGAGGTAGTCCCTCTCCATTCCTAGTCTGCTAAGAGTTTTCAGTTGGTGTTGCGTTTTGTCAAATGCTTTTTCTGCATTTATTGATATGATCATGTGATTTTTTTCTTTAGCTTATTGTTGTGATGTATTATACTAGTTGATTTTTGAGTGTTGAACTAGCCTTGCATTCCTAAGATAAATCACACTTGGCTGTGGTGTATATATATAGTCTTTATACATTGGTGGATTCAATTTGCTGATACATTGTTGAGGAGTTTTGTGTTGATGTTCATGAGGACTGTATGCTTTTTAATACTGTTGGTGTTTTTCAACCATGTCACTGTATTGCCCACTAAAATTAAAAAGTTTTTAAAAAGAGTCTTGGCCACTTGGGACCTTACATGTATACCACTATTGATAACGAGTTTTGTAAATTTGCTGGGTGTCTCTGTGAGCAAAGAAAAAGTGATGTTTGTACACTGGATTGGGGTCCTCTTTTGAGATTTTTGATTGCTGGTGATCTTTTGTCCTTTGGCAAGCACCTGAGCTCTGGTTCCTGGAACAGAAATCCCAGCAGTAAGAAACCTAGTGGATACTCTTTTGGTTGCATTAGATGCATGAAAAAAACAAAGAGATGAACTAAATACACAATTTTCATTTTTTAGGAGTTGCCAATTGCTTCTTTGTAAAATGCGGATAGAGGTAATATTTTTGTTTTTATTTTGTTTGGTACAATGTAAGTGGTATAAAGGCTCTTCAAAGAAACAAAAAAAGAAAGGTTGCTTTTTATTCTACTGTTTTGTACAAGAGCCTTTCCATACACATGAAAGAGGACAGCAGAATTGCTGTGTGAACATTTATAATTTTCTCTCTAATATTGTTTTATAAGAATTGAGTTGAAATTGCTAAGAACTTGATTCATTCCCTGCTGGTTGAAATAAGCAGGCAGTGAGCTGAATGCATGGAAAAGTCATTGATGGGAGAGGGCTGTCATTTGGCTCTCAGGATAGGCACTGAACTTCGCTATATTTGGAATAATATTAACTACTTATTTCTTGGTTGGAAACTTATGATAATTTAATTCCTGTTGATAGAAGAGTTTATTATTGAATGTATAATGGAAATTTAGGATAATTATTAATGATCTGAATTTATATGAAGTATATGTTAGCTTTCATTTTACTACTTTCTTCCATGCCTACTATTTCTCAAGATATTCATTGGCAATGGTTCTCTCTTTTAGCTAGTTGGAAACTTTCATATTATTCAGAAAGGAAAAATCCTGGTAAGGAAGTTGGAGACAGGAGCAGATCTTGGAATGTACCAAGAGTCTGGTGTTGACCGCCCACTTTTTATGCTAATAAGAAAACATTAGTTCTTTTTTTCAGGGGAGTTTCTCAAGTGTTTTATTCTGAAAGGAACTATTGCTTTTTTATACCATAATCCTGGATTTGCTGTATGCTAGGCATGCCTCTACCAGCTTAACAGTATTGACTATCATTTAGCCTTCAGAATTCAATTTATAAAATGTCACTTTTTTTTTTCTTTCTGTCAGCTGAGACAGTAGAGCTGAAGCCAAGAGAGGAAAAAGCAACTATTTGAGAGTGTGAATATTATAAGTGTGTGACAGTTAGAAATGAAAATATCCATCTCTAGGTAAAGTGAGCATATTCTTTTTAGATTTCTATGTGCCAGTAAAATGGGGATGAGTCATTCCCTAAAGAGTTGCTCTGAGGTATTAAAATAATTGGGGTAAACACCAAACTTCATATTCATAGATCCCACTAAAATTTTTGCAAGTAGGAGTTACGGACTGGACTAATCTTTTTTTTTTTTTTTTGGTAGGGGATGGAGTAAGAGAGAAAGCACTTCAGTGACATCTTTCACAGCAATCATGATGTTGAGTTTTGAGAAAATCCAATAAAAATTATAGAGTGCTATAGAATAAATAAATAAGAAAAAACAGAAAATAGCCAGAGATTGCTACAGGGGAAAGAGGCAAAAATTACTAGAGGGAATACAGAGGAAGAAAATAATTAGAAAACAGGTCATAAGAAATATCATCTTATTCTCTCCCCTGGCTGTTTTTTATGGCTTTATTCATTGGGTGAAAATTCTGGAATGTTCGGTGATATCTCTTAGCTCAGCATTTTATCAAGATCTTTTCATTTTCTCATAATGAAATGCAATCCCTCTCCCTTCTTATGGTGACGGGCACATGATGAATGATGGGAAAGGAATTCAAGGACCCCAGGATCTTGTTTGTGCTTGATACACAGCATATGAGATGCCTGAGGTGTCAGTAAATATCGGAGATTTTATTTCCAAGTGGTTAGAAGCTTTCTGTACCTCCTCTCCTTTGCACACATACGGAGTAATTGGATTATTTTCACGGAGTCAGTCAGGATTTTGGTGTCACGTAACATCAGTGAAAGAAATGTGATTGCTTGAGTCTCACTCAATATACTCCTGCACATCGAAACTTTCTCTAACCAGGAGGTATGTGAACTCCTTGTGTGCTCGCCTGGAGCCTTCTGACCTTCTCTGTCAAAAGCGCTTTCTGTCCTGACGCTCCCGGTGATGGTCGTGGGTCCGATGGCAGTTACATAACCACAGTCCCTTTTGCAGTCAGGCTGGCCTTTATTCAGAGAGCTAGGACAGGATTTCTTCTTGGCAGAAATAAGCAAAGAAAAAGCTATTCAGATTTTTTTAAAAAATGGAAACATTATGAAAAACAAAGTATCTGAATGGCTCTGAAATTTGAGGATGGTATGTTATCTGAAGGAATTGGTGGGGAATATCAGGGTCATTTCTTAGATCTGATCTTTGTAAGTAATAGGGGCCTTTTTGTATTGAGGTTGCATTTTTAAAAGGCATCTTGACATACTGGGGGTTGGGGTCGGGTTGGCGGGGGGGTGGGGCACTAGATCAGGAGGAGACAAGCCCACTAGTTTAGTCCAGGCTGTGTTGTGGTCTCACTTGTTCAGCAGTCTGATTCACGAAGGCCCTGTGTGATCCCAAGGGCCTCGCAGTTCTGAAACTTGCTGTTGTAATTAGGGGCAGCTTGAGGAACCAGGAGGGCCACGTTATTGACATTAAGAAGACACCTATTTTTTTTTTTCTTTTAAAGAGGATATCTTTGAAAGCTAGTGTTGGAACTCAGGGAAGGATATTTTAGCCACAAATTGCTGTTACATTTGTATTTTATAATGATGATTTCAGATTTATGCTTGTGCCCTGAAGCTAACTGATTGTGAAGAAAACAAAAGAAAAAGGAAGAATGCTCGCATGTATCACAGCAGAAAAGCGATCACTTGACTCTCAGGGATGTGGCTCCTCACCTGCTTTTTCTGGGTTCTTCTAACCGCCCCCCTCTTTCGTGTGGGTACTAAACCTTAAATTGACCTCCATGCCTATCTTTGCAGCGTATCTCTGTGACCCTCTGACATTCCTCTACTTTCTTGGACTTGTGCTCATTTTAGGGTGGTTTTGAGAGACAGAACATATAGAAGCCTCAGTGTCTTTTACAGATACAGTACAGTAGTTGATTTAAAAAAAAAGTGTGTGTGTGTATATATCTATATCTATATCTATATATGGAAAGAATGGATGCACCACTGGGGAGTGGACTCAGTCTAGTTGGAACTTTGATGCTGTCCCAGGCTGACAGCTCCTCCTCAGGGGTCACTGACCCCACACAGGTACTACAGTCCACATGGGATGTGAAAACTGGGAGGTGAACACTTAGGGGTGGGCAGATATACTGCTAACAGATGCAGAGACAGTCTGCTCTCTTCCATGTTCATAGCTGGCTTTCCGTTTTCAGCTTGGGCTCATCCTCAAATGAATTCCTGTATAAACTCCAATCAGAGTAGTAGCCAGTCCCAGCTTTTGTGTTCATAATATAACCTGAGGAATTCAAAGCAACATTTTTAGTCATCTGGCATAAACAGTTCTTGTATTAGCAACTTCATTAGAAATCCCCTGGTGCATAATTTCTGTTAATGACTTCATCAGGGAATCCCCATCATTGCTTCCCAAACAGCCTTTTTGACTACTGAGCTTGAAGTGAAATCAAGGAAGGTTTAAATATCCCACAGTTTTGCAGTTACAGAAACTGCTAGGAGTTGTAAGCCGCGTCTCCTCACTATGTGGCCTGGGTTGCTTCTCCTGCATTCTTCTTGTCTTCTCATCTGCTCTATCATCATCAGGTTGCTTGAAAGGAAAAAGAAATACCAGATTGGCATTGAATCCCCAGAATCTGGAAATGGGCTATTAGAATTTGAAAAGCATATTCATTCTCTGCATTCTGTCTCTCTTTACTTACTCCTGTTCACCCCTAATCTTGTCCTGTAGCTGGTGTGTAGGATTCTGTCATCAGCCTTAAATATATTTGACCAGGTACTCCCCTAGAAAAACTTAAAGATGAATATTATGTACTTTAATAGACTCCTGGGTAGGAAGACTTGGAGACCTGGACTCAACTCCAGACACAGCTATTCACTTATGGCTTTGGTCAACACCTTAACCTCCCCAGGCTTCCATTGTCTGGTCTAATAAAGCATGGTGCCTTCTGACTCTGAATTTCTGCCTCATGAAATAATCCAAGCCATATTGTCAATGATTACTGCTCTTCATATCAGCCTTGGAGGTAGAGCTTTCCAGACCTGCTCTAAGTTCTGGACTATACAAATACATGAGCTTTTCTGTATCCAGTGGCCCCAGGAAAGTAAAATGTAGCTGGTGGCATTTTTGAACTTTGTTTGAACTGGCATCTATTTTTGGTCCACATAGAAATGGAATCGGATTGAAAAACAGCCTCATCTCTGTGCTGTATACGCCTTTACCCTTTATGTTGGACAGAGAAGCAAAGGCCTTGAGGTCATTGAGCCTTAAGATAGAACATTTGACAATAGTTATGGGGAGAGGTGGGGAAATCTCTGTGGGGAATGCAGTGTGCCTGTTGAAGAACCTTAATGGTGTACAGTTCTAGGGGATTAATGAAAGAGAAGACTTGTGCTCACAGGTGTGTGTGTGTATGAGAGAGAGGGAGGGAGGGAGACAGAGCAGAAGAGGTAGATCGATATCTGGAAAGTCTTCATGAATGGGAGAGAACCAGCAGAAAGTCCTTGGGAAGTTTTTATTTTTATTTTTTCATCTGTGTGAATATGTTTGTATTGGAATGGTTCTGAATCCCAGGCTTTAGATAAACTAAGGTAGTAGGACATAGTACCAAGAGGTAAAATTTCATCAGCCAAAGTTGATAAGTATTAAATGAGAAAGAAGAAAAGGAAATAAAAGATGAAACTAGATGGATAAAATGATGCTGGGCAGGTCATTTAGCAAACTCTCTGGCACTGTTTCTGCATATGTAGAGGAGTTGGACCAAATTATACTTTAAGCTCCTGTTCTGTGTAGGTTACAAGTACAGTGGAAGATGTTTCTGACCTTGAAGAGAAGTTAGATGTTTCATCAATTTTTTTCATTCAGTTTTTATGCTTTTCCTGAAGGTATAGCATGTGCAAACTGTAAAAAATAAAATTACAGAATAGCATGTGGGAAAAAAGCCAAAATTCCCTGAAATATTTCCATCTATATAATCCTAATGGATTTACTGTCAATCATTTGGTGAAGATATTATTAGACTTCTGTGTAACCAGCATAAACTGTTTCGTATCATTGAAGGTGAAGGAGACAAATGGTCACATCTTATATTTCTCCAAACTAAGTTAAAACCCACCGAAATATATACTTGCCAGATTGACAGGAATTTCAGTATTACCCTCCAGGGATGTCCTCTCCTGTCTCTCCCACCCCACGTTTACACAGTCCAAAGAGGAAATTCACTGAGATTGGCATTCAAGCAAGAAGAGCCTGAGTCTGTCTCCTGCGGCTCTCCCTGCCCCTTAGCCCTCCTGCCATGCTGAACACTGGCCCCACGTGGCTGACCAGCAGTGCTTGCCTGTTTCACTGTGTTATGTCCTGACCTTAAACTCCTAGGAAAGACCACGTGGCTCTTCGAATAAGGCCAGCTCCACTGGTTTAGCGCCCCATCCATTTTACGTGTTACATAGAATTTCATCGATGACATGTACCATCATTTGTTTAGCCAGTCATCTAACGGTGAATGTTTGGGTCATTGTCAGTATTTGTCATAATTATGTCATGGTGAAAACCCTATTCAATCATGTCTTTAGACTTAATACCCAGGGGTCATGTTGCTGGATCAAAAAATATACCTGTTAAATTTCTACCCTTATTGCAAATTTGCATCCCGGGATAGATGCATCAATTTACACTCCCGGTGAGAGTGCATGAGAGTGCCCTGCATTGTCACACTTGCTGGTGATCTCTCTGAAAGAAGAAAATCGTTCTGGCTACCACAATCTCCAAAGGAGAACATATGGTCCCACACGTGGGCAAAATTATATTTAGAGAACTTGAGCTCCTCTGTGTGTTCAGGATCCATCTGTTAGGGACTTATTGTTTTTTTTTTTCATTTTTTTTGTATTAGTTTGTTTTGAATTGATTGTGTCTACCCATTTGGACTCAGAGGATGGGCTATTTATCTCACATTCTTTCAATCATATTTGAAGACGTGGCCAGATTTCTCTCAACCTGCTGGGCATTTATGACTTTTTTATTATGTTTTTCCATATACATATGATTTACCCAGTAGAATAAATTTAAGTCCAGGAACTCTAATTAAAATTTCCTTAAGTGATATCCTAAAAGCCAGCTGTGAGCTGAAAACTCAGCAGAACTGTGACGTTGTTAGAGCTCTCTCCCTTAGCCCTCTTTTTCTGTGGTTTCCTGATGGCTAGGTTACCTCAGGTTAGCCAGTATTCATTTCTGAGTCTGTCTTTGTTGTTTTTCTGAAGATTACCAGTTATTGTCTATCTTTTGTTCTTTAGCCAGATTCACTTGCCATTAAAAATTTTTCATCTTTTCCCTTTATTTTACCCTTCTTCTTTGGAAAATTTCCTATATTCTATGCTTTTGATTTGAATGGTCTCCTAAATATTACAAAGGCCCATGTTAAAATTTTGTCAGCAATAAGGCCATATGGTTTCCTAGATGTTCCACAGACTAAAGAAAACACTTATTCTAATATTTTGAATCCAACTCTGAGGACTTAAACATATGGTATAAAGATGCTAGGCAAATGGCTTTTCATATTAGAACCATATCCAGCAGAGTGGCAGATGAACTCATCTCTAAGGCTTGGTTAAAGAGAGGGATGGAGCTTGCAGCTGTGTCTCATTGTGCTCATGTGCAGTGTGCCTGCCCTTGGGGCAAGTCCTTTCCTGTTGGGCCTTCGTTCCTCGTGGGTAAAATGAGCTGTAACGTTCCACCATTTCATAACCCCTCCCCTTGACGTGGGCCCACAGAAGCAGAGAGGGAAGCAGTGAAAATGGAGTGTCTAATCCATCAAGGAAGACCCCCTCTGAGGTCTGAATGAACACAATCTGTACATAGGAGAAATCTGTGCACAGAGGAATAAGACCAGAAAACTTGAAAAAAAAATGTCTTGCTACAAAACCTAGGAATGCTGGATAAAATATAACAATTATATGTTTTAATGAATATCAGGGATAACCAGAAAATAAAGGAAATATCAGGGACCAAAAATGAGGAGGTAACTGAAGACCTGATCTGTCCTGGGAGAAGTCGGGATAGCGGCCGGGTGAGGGGGTGGTGAGACCATAGGAGGTGGGGAATGAGGGTGGGGCTTGAGTTTTATCTTCTCTTTGAGGAGAGAAGTTGGAAGTGAGTCATCCTCTCAGAAACTCAGGACACTCAAATAACTTTTTAAATTCACATATACATGTCCTAACAGTACAAAGGAAAATATCCAAATGTTGAAAAACATGTAAATGCTTAAAGACAAAATATTACCTAAAATATGACAGAATTAAGACCAAAGCAGTGTGTATCCCAGGGCTGCTGTAACAAATAACCACACACTAAGTGGCTTAGAACAATAGAAGTTTTTTCTCTCACAGTTCTGGAGACTAGAAGTCCAAAATCAAGGTGTTGGCAGTGCCATGGTCTGTGTGAAGGCTCTAGGGGAGAATCTGTTCCATGTTTCTCCTAGCTTCTGGTACTCCTGGCAATCGTTGGTGTTCCTTGTCTTGTAGATACATCACTCCATCTGTGCCTCTGTCATCACAAGGTGTTTTCCCTATGTTTCTGTTTCCTTGTTTCTTCTCTTTTTATAAGACCATCAGTCATATTGGATTAAGGGTCCACCCTAATCCAGTATGACCTCATTTTAATATGATTACGTCTGTGATGGTATACCAAGTAAAGGCAGACCAACATTTTTAAAAAGCAGGATTATGTCTGAACCTACTATCAGACATACTTAAATTAAGGGAAGAAAGCAAAGAATTAAATGAAGCAAAAAATAGCTTGCTTTTTACAGAAGAATGACACCTAGTAAATGTATAAGGAATGATAGAGTTAGAAAATCACAATTCTGTAACCCCCAATTAAAAAATGATTTTGATAAATGATGTTAGAGTCATTAATATGTTTGTATGGTACTAGGTTGTCACACCACAAAATTCTTCCTAATTGAAAAGGTGGAAATCTGTCTTTATCAAGGGGAAACCTGGAGGTGACCACTTTAACCAAGTGATCAAACTGAGCATTGATAATAGTGGGACAACCTGACATGTATGCCTCCTGATGTGATGTAACCTGAAGCACATATCCTCACCTTAGGAAGCAGTCTTCAGCAAAATAATTAACCTGAACCTAATTAAGCCTTTGCACCTATCTTTGAGATTTCAAAAAATACATAGAGGACCAAGTTAAGTGACGCCATCAGAAAACAATTGGATGAATCTGAAGTTTGTAACATTCTCCAGAACAGTTGACCTGGTCTGTTGAAATATCAGTGTCATGGAAGAAGAGGAAGAAGGGGTAGGGGAAACATTTCAGAACTGAAAGACTAGAAGGATGTAAAAACTAAATGTCGTTCATGAACCATGATTGATGTTCTGGAAAAGTGAGTTTAAAAGATGTTCTGAAGATCTAAGCAAATCACATATGGATAAGATATGGATATTAGGAAATTATTTTTTCAAAGTGTGGTATTGGCATGTGGTTATTTGAGACAATGTACTTATTCTTAGGAGTTGCTTAATAAAATATTTGGGGATGAAGTGTCATAAAGTTGGAATTTGCTTTCACATGGTTAAGCAAAAAAATATATAAATCTGTATGTAATATGTATATACACATAATAAACAAATGTACAAAATTGTTAATTTAAAAAATCGAGATAGTACATATATAGATTATCCTTGCACTGTTGTTTTCAAGTTTTTTAAATAACAAAATGTAGGGGGAGAAATCCAGTTGGTCTTATTCCAGGGTCTTATTCAAGCTCGATGATGGCTTACTATTAGGGAGACTGCTAACACATTTTGCCATATTAGGTGCAAGGAGACGTATATAATTATTTCCAGAAGTGATAAAGGCATTTGATACAATTGAGTATTCATTCCAGTCATTCCTTATAGGAATAGATTAATGCTCCCTTAATCTGCCTCAGTCTCATCAACCAGCATCATGCCAAAATTTTAAAATACTCCCATTAGAGTCAGGAATAAGACTGTTGCTTAGCTTTATTCTGGAGGTACTTTGTCATCAACACAGTTCAACAAGGAAAAAAGAGTAGGAGTATAGAAACTGGAAGAGACAGTAAAATCATCACTATTATCAGATGATGTGACTGTGTACCTAGAAAGTTCTATGGGATCAAATAGAATAACATGATAAACAATAAGCACATTCATTTTAACGTACAGAAATATTAACATACAGAAATAGCTTACATAGATTAAAAACAACCACCAGTTAGAAGATAGAGTGGAAGAAAAGACCTCATTTGCAGTAGCATTTAAAAAAAAAATGACTAGGAATAAATTTTTTGATCTTAAATTTAAAAAAATAAAGTAAAATTCTTCCTTAGAAGGAGGCGTAAGAAATAGAAAGGCGTACCATGTTCTTTTTTAGATGAGGAGACTCAACATCATAAAGGTATCAGTTTTACCTCAATTAAACTGTAAATGTAACGTGATACTTGTAAAAAATGCTACTGTAAAATTATCATGAATTTTTTATGGAGAAATAATCAAGTATAGCTTGAAAAAATATAAAGAAGGATCATAAGGTAGCTAGCCCTGACAGATATTAAACACATTTAAAAATCTTTAGTATTTAAAACAGTGTGTTACTGGTTCTGTGACTTTGAAAATATTAGAAAAAAATAAATTAGAAAGAGAGGGTATATGCTGCAGAAAATCCTATTAAACTAAATTTAGACACTTCCCCCTTGCAGTGTTCCAAATGCTCTTGAATCTGTTAATGCCTTGCAGTCAGCTGGTTATGTCACTTGATTATCCTTTTGTTAATCCTGGCTCTTGCTCTGACCTGAACGAAGCCAGTTACTTTATCCTGCCCTTAGAAATCGCTTAGGACTGGGACAGAAGACAGCCCAGCAGTCTTTACTAAATCCTTCAAGGTGTGTATACATTAGACATTGGCAGGAACCTCAAGCTCTTAAAAGAAGACTCAACCCAGATGAAATGTGGAGGTAGCCTGGGTGTGTCCAGAATTTCTGATCCTTTGCCAAATGAAAATCAGCTACATTCTATGCGTAGGGAAATTTTTTAAGGATTTTGTGGCTCAGAAAAAAAAATTTTTTTTAACAACTAAACTAAGTGAACCTCTTTTCATGAAGATATTTAAGATGCTGTGAGACCAACTAATTATGAGATTGATCAAGGTTGAATCTTGATAATCATAATGATAAATTTGACTTTTAAAATGAGTGTGACTGTTTAGAATAACATGTGCTGGTTTCATCCAATTTGTAAATTTCAGATTTTAAGTAAAGTTTAGAATTGTATTATTTGAGAATTTACACCTTTTTATTTTGGAGTAAAGGGGCTCACTCAGGGCCACTCAGTAGGGCCTGGATTCCAGGTCTCCCAATCCCCATGCTTGTGCCCTTTCTATAGGATCATACTTCTTTTCACACCTTTAAATTAGTTATCTTCATTTCCTTAGAATGTGTGCTGAAGTTTTCAGTAGGGCATGATAGACGTGAATGTATTTTTATGGTGTCTTAATTTAAATGTTTTCTCCACATTGCCTGTGATGCTAGCACTTTTTCATGAACTTTCCTATGCTCTAAATTGCTGCCAGATGCAGCAGGAACAATTGCTATTCCTAAGGAAACCCATAGCTCACTTTATTTTCCTCTTATCTTTTCTTACCCTGGTAAACTTTCATGGTCATTTAGCTCTGTCATAAGAAGGAAAGAATGCAGTGAGTTTAATCTTCCCTGTGTTCAGTTATATGGTCCACCCTGTTTGTGTCTTCATTCCAGTTTTTTTTGTGTGTGTGTGTGTGAATGGAAAGTTTTATTTATGTAGGAAGATCTGCATCTTTTTTTTTCCCCCTCCCAGCTTCAGATGTCTCATAGATGGGCAGCTCAAGTCACTTGGATCTTCCTCATTTGTCCCTCTCTTCCTGATGTCTAAGGCTAATCTTATACTGTTAAAATGAATAATGACATAAAAAATAGAATCCTGCTTCCTATATAGGAGAGACTTAATTAAGAGCCAGAGAAGGCTAGAGAAAGCTGCTGTAGGGTTTTGCCTTAACAAAGTAGTAAGTGTTGAAAGGAAATGCAAGCAGTGTGCTTTGGTAAGAGAATTGTAGCATGTCAGGGTAACAAGGGACTTTTAGGCAACATGTGTGTATAACGATTTGACATATAAAGCCCCCCTACTGCTGACCAGTGGTCGGTCAACCGTTTGACCCACCCTGAAGACCAGAAACTTGTGAGTACAGCTAGAATGACAGAAAGAACCTTGGCTTTTGGTAGGTCTCTGTATCCTGACTGCAACACATGTGCTCTGTTACCTTGGGCAAAACCCTCTCTGATCCTCAATTTCTTTATTGTAATCTCATTAGGCTGTTATGAGAATTCAGTGAGATCACTATAACTATTATTCTCAGCTAGTCCATCACATTATTCAGTACTCAGAAGCAGAGCTGAAGATACCTTCTAGTTCTCATCTCTTGGTTCTGAGTGTACCTCTTGGGGCTATGCAGAACGTGTTTGTAATCTCAGTACCTATCCTCTATGGTTTAATTTAGTAATTTCAGATCTCACCTCTCTCTAGGGCTGTTTGTTGTCCTTTGTGTATTTGAAAGCTGTGTAATTGAAGGACAAATGCACACAAAACATTGGTAAGCTGGTGGAACCTTAGAGCATTCTCTGATCTACCTTTATCCTACTGTGTTATACTGAGTTTGTGCTACACAGACAGTCTCATTTGTGAACTTGGTGTGTTTATGAACAGAAGCTTAAATTTAAATGTTTCATTTCAGTCATCTACTGATGTGGAAAATTGTTCACTTTCTTGGAGAATATACTCTATACATATGTTTCAGTCAGAGGAGAGTGAGAGTTATCATTGGCAGCAAACATTTACTTTACAGCTGTTAGAACTTAACCCTAAATCCTTACCCCTAAGATATAAAGCACAGCCTATACATAAGTCTTTTCCACTTGCTACTGATAATCGAAATCCTGTCCCAACACAAGAGGTGATAAAGTAACCCCATAGACATATATGATCTCACACATACCCATCACATGTATTTACTCTTTACATTCCAAATATAGGGTGAGACCTGGAGAGACATATTTTCACATTTGTCCTCTTGGAAGCATGTGGCTTTTATGCATGCTGTCCCCATTGTGTTAAATAGAGTGTACAAAGATAATTCAGCAGATCTTTATCTCTGGGCATCTCAATTCTGAATGTTCTGTGATTCAGGGCTGCCCTCAGGGCCTCTGAGATGGGTCAAGAAGGGTCTGTCCCTAGATTCTGGACTATTCTTGTTGTCTTGTCCTCTTTCTTCCCCTCATGGTCATCTTTGCTCTTTCCAGTTGCTGTGCCTGCTTCTTGACGTTCTTATCACCACCTCTACCTCTTTGTTCTTTTTTTCTTTTCCTCCTACAATTTCCCTTACACTTCAGTTTGTTTTTCATAATCAGCGATACTGAATTTTGCTTCGGCTTAATTGATTGCCACATGTCATGCATTTGATTATTTGAGCTTCACCCTTCTTGGTCCTGTTTCATGTCAGATATTTCTTTCTAGAGAAACTCTACCTTGAGTAATTTAGGAACCCTGGAGTAGAACATATTCTCACTTGGGCTGTTAAACATGTACAATTTGAGGATGGACCCTGTTAGATCTTGACTTCCTTAGAACCTCGTCATGTATATAGTTAGCAAATACATATGATTGTATTACATTGCACTCATAAGTTAAATGTTCCCTAACCACAAGCACAGTGGTCAGGTCTCTCTGGTGGCTTAAACAGACCACTTTACTTACCCTCATGTAACTCAGATAATGAATGCCCTTTGTTGTGCTTCCAATTTGCTATGTGAAGGAGGTCCACTTCTGAGATCGGTTTTAAAAGTGCTGTTTCAAGGCTGTGTGCATGGCCCCATTTAAGAAATTAGGCTATGCAAATCCAACCTGATTACATGATTCAGGTCTAAGGAACTTCGAAGTTCATTTGAGGTTCTTGGTTACCATAGCTTTTAGATTTTACTGGAATTGAAAAACTGAATTTTAGGCTTTTCAAGTTTGATGCAAGAATTCCACTTCTGGCACCAGTATATTTTCTTTAATTCTGAGACCTAACTGACCAGGCTATAATTTTTCTCTATATTCGGAAATTGATTCTGTGGCCTTGATATACTTTTGTTTATCAGTTTATTTCCTGCTGCCATGATTCTTACTCCTATCAAAACACTTGTTTCTAATGTAGGTAAAGTGCTAAGCCCAGAGATTCTGCTGATCTGTAATGTTCCTAATTGTGCAGGTTGAAGTGTCCCAAGGCTTGCTCATTTAGGGTCCACGGAGAATGCATTTGGCCTGGAAGAAGCTTGTTTTGTTTACTTATATCTTGTGAGAGAGGTCACTCCTTTATAGCGACCTGGCATGGGCCTAGGGCACGACTCCCCTTTTAGGCCCAGCTCATCAGTAGAAAGCCGAGCAGTGTGGTTTGTGACAATTATTTTTCCTGTGGCAGTGCAGTGTGGAAAGCCAGAATCTTTTTGGAAAATCTGACGTTTTTTTCTTTACCAGAAAGATTCACAGAATTAAAGGAAAAAAAATCCCGCAGTCGTCTAGTGTGCACAGTTGGAAACTGTCATTTATCTTAGTTTGAATTGTTGCTTCAGGAAAACCATTATCCATAATCTTTTATCAGGTTTAGCTGCATGCTGAAGTACTCTTCTAATATCTTATTATTAGACAGTGAAACCATTTTTGCTCTGTGTATGAGTATAAAGCAGAAGCTTGTTAAAACTTTAATCAAGAAGTCATCGTCATCCCAGATTCCTAGTCCCACATGGAAGAACATATTTCTTGTGTGGCGTGTTCATAAAATCAAAGGCCCAGTCCATGCACAGATGCATGATACTCCTCAGCAGAGAGACACCCTAGATATTAGCCTGTATCTGGTACTGTGTCTGTCATTCAAGGGGGCTGTGTATCATTGGCCTCTTTTCCCCCACTGTGCTTAGCAGGGCCCCCAGACTGCATCATAAGGAGCTTAAGAATGAAAATGGAAACTAACATGTGAATGACTACATGTTACACGTAAAAAAAGAGGTTTTCTCATTACACATATATGTATGTGTGTCTAACCTATGTGTATTATATACACACACGCACATATATGTTTAACCTATATTCTGTCTCCTCTGTTACATTGCTTACTTTACAAAATGGCAATATTTGTATTCTTTGGGTAGCTGAACTGGCATTCATTCATATATGTATTAAGTTTCTGCTAATGTTCTAAGCACTATGAAAGAATAAAAATATGAATCCTGTTGTCAAGTAGCTTACAGCCTCCTGGGAGAGGTAGAACCATTAATATAGAGTTGACTGATGTGCTAATAGAGATACTATATGTAAAAGGTGCTTTGGAACCTTAGAGGAAGGAGTGAAGTCCTTGGGTAAGGGTCTCAGGGTAAGATGGAATTTTCTGGGAAAGACTCGCTATGCTGAGGAATCTGAATTTCACCCTAAAGTCAGTTAGGGAACCGTTAGTGAATTTTATCCCTCAGAATAACATGGTCAGATTTGCCTTCTAGGAAGTCCACTCTGTGAACTACAATTTAAGAATGAGAGGGTAAGGTTATTCCTCAAAAATTTAAACATAAAATTACCATGTGATCCAGCAAGTCCTCTTCTGAGTAAATTCCCAAAAGAACTGAAAGTCAGGTACACCCATATTCACAGCAGTACAATTCACAGTAGCCAAGAGGTGGAAACAACCGAAAGGTCCATGGAAAGATGGACAGATAAACAAAACGTGGTATATAGGTACAACAGAATATTATCCAGCGTTAAAAAGGAAGGGCATTCTGACACATGCCACAACGTGGATGAACCCGGAAGATATAACGCTAAGTGACATAAGCCAGTCTTCATCTGTGAAGTGTGATAATAGCACCTGCTTCATAAAACAACAGGGCAGTCCTGAGTGATAAATGAGTTAACTCATATAAAGTGCTTCAAAGGATGCCTGATGCACAATAACTCCTCAGATATTAGCTGCTGCTGGTGCTGCTTTTGCTGCTACTATTACTACTCCTAACTTTATTTGAAGCAGTAAGGGGATAGATAACAGCATATTAGTCTTGGCTCTTTGACTTTGATGGGATGTCCTATTTTTAACAGTTTTATTGAGGTACAGTTGACATACAATGAGTGCACCTATTTAAAGTGTACAGTTTGCAAAGGTTTGACATATGTATACATCCACAGAACCATTCATGAAATACAGAAAGTGAGAGTATCCATTGCCCCTCAGATTTTTCTCAGGCCCCTTGGTAATCACTCCCTTTCACCTCTGGATTATCTTTCCAGGCAACCACTGATGTTCTTTCCCTTGTTATGATTAATTTGCATTTTCTAGAGTTTTATATAAATATGGTTATACAGTATGTACTCTTTTGTCATCTGACTTATTTTAATCAGCATAATTATTGGGATTCATCCATATTTACATATGAATAGTTCATTCCTTTATACTGCCAAATAGTATTCCATTGTATGGATATACCACAGTTTGTTTATACATACGCACCTGTTGATGGATATTTGGGGTGCTTCCAGTTTGGGGGTATTACAAATAAAGCTTCTGTGAATACTCATCTGTAAGTTTTTCTGTGGACAGAGATATGCTTTCTTTTCTCCTGGGTAAGTCAAGGAGTGGAGTGGCTGAATCGTATAGCAGTTTTGTACTTAGGTTTTCAGGAAACTCCCAAACCAATTTGCAAAGTGGTTGTTCCATTTCACATCCTAGCGGCAGTATATGAGAGCTTCTGTTGCTCCACATTCTCACCAGCACTTGGTATGGCAGGCGTTTTAATTTTAGCCACTCTAATAGGTATACAGTGGTATTTAACTGTGGTTTTAATTTGTATTTCCCTAACGACTAATGATGCTAAGTATCTTTTAATGTGTTTATTTGCCATGCCTGTATTTTCTTTGATGACGTGTATTTTCACATCTTTTGCCCATTTATTGGGTTGTTCATTTTCTTGTTGAGTTCTGTTTTATATATGGATACAAGTCCTTTATCAGATATATGCTTTGTAAATATTTTGTCTCTGTCTATGGTTTGACTTTTCATTTTCCTAGCACTGTCTTTGGAGCAGCAGCAGATTTTAATTTTGAAGATCTAATTCATCATTTTTTTCTTTTAAAATTTGTGCTTCTGATGTCGTATCTAAAAAAATCTTTACCTAATCCAGTATTACAAAGATTTTGTCTTATGTTTAGTTTTAGAAGTTTTATTGTTGTAGGTATTAGAGTTAGATCTATGAACAGTTCAAGTTAATTTTTGTATATGGCAGAAGATATGGATTGAAGTTTTTTTGTTTGTTTTTGTGCATGGATATACAATTGTGATAGCACCATTGGTTGAAAGCTATTCTTTCTTCACTGAATTGTCTCTCCACCTCTGTTGAAAAAACTGTGTTGTCCTATATATCTTTATTAACTTCTGGACTCTCTATTCTGTTACACTGATCTCTTTGTCTATTTGATGCCAGTACCATACTGCCTTGATTACTGTAGCTTTATAGTAAATCTTGAAATCAGATAGTGTAAGCCCTTCAACTCTGTTCTTCTTTTTCTAAGTTGTTTTGGCTATCTGTGTTCTTCATATTTCCATTTGGATTTTAGAATCTGCTTGTCAATTTCTGCACATACACAAAAGATTGTTAGAATTTTGATTGAGATTGCATTGAGTCTATAGGTCAATTTGGGGTGATAGAGATCTTAACAGTATTGAGTCTTCTGACCTATGAACAAAGTATTTATTTAGGTCTCCATTTATTTAGGTCTTTTAAAAATTCTCAGCAATGACATAGTTTCCACTGTACAGGTATTGTTTCTTTTGTCAGATTCATCCCCAAATGTTTTACGTTTTTGAGGCCATCTTAAATGGTATTATCATTCATGGTTAGTATATAGAAATAGAGTTGATTTTTGTATGTTGACCTTAGATCCTACAACCTTGCTAAACTCACTTATTAGTTCTAGTAGCCTTTTTGGTAGATTACATTGCAGTTTCTACACAGAAAATTGTGTTATCTGTTTTCTTCCTTCTTAATTTGAATTCTTTTTCTTCTCTTTCTCATTTTATTATATAATAATAAATATCTCAGTGGCTAGAAGCTTCATTACAGTGTTGAATAGAAATGTTAAGCATGAACATCCTTGTGAATATTCTTGCTTTGTTCCTGATCATGGGAAGAATGACTTCAGTTTTATTGACCATTAAGTATGATCTTACCTGTACATGAAGTTTTAAATTTGAGGGCGTTCCTTTCCACTCCTAGTTGGCTGAGGGTTTTTAGATGTTGGGTTTTGTCAAATGCATTTTCTGCATCTATTGAGATGATTATATTATCTTCCCTTTTTTAGCTTCTTATATGGTGATTGATTTTTGGAATGTTAATCTAGCCCTATATTCCTGGGATAAACTTCACTTATTAGTCCTTTAAAATTTGTAGAATATGTAGTGATATCACCTCTCTCATTCCTAATATTGGTAATTCATGTTCTCTTTCTTTTTTCCTGATTAACCTGCCTAGAGGGTTGTCAGTTTTATTGATCTTCTCAAAGAACCTGTTTTTTGTTTTATTGATTTTTCTCTATTGTTTTTCTGCTTTTTATTTCATTGATATTTGCTTTGAACTTTATATATAAAAATATGTTATTTAACCATGTGTACATACATTTATATATGTGTATGTGTATACACATATATAATATATTTAACCATGTAGCATTTTCTGTGCTCTTCATTTTTTGTGTACATCTAGATTTCCATCTGGTATCATTTATCTTTTCCCTGAAGAGCTTCCTTTAACCTTTCTTCTAGTGTGGTTCTTGTGGTGATGGATTATTTTAGTTTTTGTATTTCTGAATATGTCTTTATGTTGCCTTTGCATTTGAAAGGTGTTTTCACTGAATATAGAATTTTTGGTTGACACTTTTTTCTTTTAGTACTTTTAGTACTTTTAAAGATGTTGCTGTTGTTTGTTTTATATTGTTTATGCTGTCAACCAGAATCCTTTATTCCTTTAATCCTCTGTATGTAGCATGTCTTTTTTCCTCTGGCCCACTTTTAAGATTTTTTCTTTCTTTCTTTTTTTAAACAGAAACAGACTCACAGATTTATTTATAATAAATTTATTTATTTATTTATCTTTGGTTGTGTTGGGTCTTTGTTGCTGTGCTCGGGCTTTCTCTAGTTGCAGCGAGCAGGGGCTACCCTTCGTTGTGGTGCGCGGGCTTCTTGTTGTGGTGGCTTCTCTTGTTGCAGAGCACAGGCTCTAGGTGCGCAGGCTTCAGTAGTTGTGACACACGGGCTCAGTTGTTGTGGCTCGTGGGCTCTAGAGCGCAGCCTCAGTAGTCGTGGCGCACAGGCTTAGTTGCTCTGCGGCATGTGGGATCTTCCCGGACCAGGGCTCGAACCCATGTCCTCTGCATTGGCAGGCGAATTCTTAACCACTGTGCCACCAGGGAGGTCTCAAGGTTTTTTTTTCTTGATCCTTGGTTTTGAGCAATTTGATTGTGATTTGCTTTGGTGTGGTTTTCTTCATATTTCTTATGTTTAGGGTTTTTTGAGCTTCTCAGATTTGTGACTTTATAGTTTTCCTCAAGTTTGGAAAAATCTCAACCATTCTTCAAATCTTTTTTCTGCCCCCCACCACTCTCCTACCCTCCACAAACTCGTTATCCTTATATTAGCTCACTTGAAGTTGTCACCCAGCTCACTGGTGCTCATTTATTTATTTTTTTAGATTCATTTTTCTCTGTTTCATTTTTGAGTAGTCTCTATTGCTATATTTTAAATTCAGCAATTTCCTGCAATATTTCCTGTTAATGTCATCCAGTATGTTATTCATCTCAGACATTGTAGATTTCATCTGTGGGAGTTTGATTAGCATTATATCTGTATCTCTATATATGAAACTAACATTTATTCTTGAACACATGGAATACAATTGTTTCAATGCTCTTGTCAATTAATTATATCATGCGTCAATTCTGAGTTAGATCTAACTGGTTGGTTTTTTGTATTATAGATTTTTTTGTTTGTTTCCATTTTTGATAATTTTTGGTTGTGAGATGTTGTGAATTTTATCTTATTGCTTGTTTTTATATTCTGTAAAACTTCTGGACCTGAGTTCTGGGACACAGCTAAATGACTTGGAAACAGTTTTCATCTTTTGAGTCTTTCATTTAAGATTTGCTGGGGAGGACCAGAGCAGGTGTTAAAGCACCTTGTTTCGCACTCCTGAGGCAAGAACTCTCTGAGTTCTCTACTCAGTGCTGAGTCAGTTATGGTTTTCCAATATTTCTGATGGGAATATACTCTTTTCCTCTCTCCATGTGAGTCTTGAATGCTGTTCCCTTTAATCTTCTTGGATGATTCTTTCAGCAGTCTTGGTTAGTTTCCTTACATGCTTGCGTTGATCAGTTCTCTGCTGAATAGTCAAGGGGACCCTCTACAGATCTCCATGGTTCTCTCTCTGTGCAACTGTGCAGCTCTCTCCACTCCAGTACTCTGCCCTACAAATTCTAACCTCCTTGCTCTCGTCAGACTCTAATGTCTGAGACTTCACCTGTGTTTTTCCTCTTTGCATTGTGGCCTGTAAAATCTCTCAAAGCAGTAAGTTGGGGCAGTTGTAGGGCCCATCTCATTTGTATCCTGCCAGTCAGGGATCAGTGTCTCATTTCCTGATAACCAGTCTTGAAAACTGTTGTTTCTTATACACACGTACGCACATATGCACACACATGTGCACAGGCATACTTACATATCATATGGTTTGTTCGTTAATTTCAGGCAGGGGGATAAATCAGTCCTTCTTACTCCATCTCGCGCTGGAACTAAGTCTGATAGGATACTTTTTTTTTTTTTTAATTGGAGTAAAATTGCTTTACAATGTTGTATTCGTTTCTGCTGTACAGTGAAGTGAATCAGCTATATGTATACCTATATCCCCTCCCTTTTGGACCTCCCTCCCCCTCTCCACCCCATCCCCCCATCTAGGTCATCACAGAGCACCGAGCTGAGCTCCCTGTGCTATACAGCAGTTTCCCACTAGCTATCTGTTTTACACATAGTAGCATATTTATGTCAAACCTAATCTCCCAATTTGTCCCACCCTCCCCTTACTCCCCGTGTCCACATGTCCGTTCTCTATGTCTACATCTACGTCTCTATTCCTGCCCTACAAATAGGTTCACCGGTACCATTTTTCTAGATTCCACATATATGTGTTAATATATGATATTTGTTTTTCTCTTTTCTGGATTACTTCACTCTGTATGACAGACTCTAGGTCTGTCCACATCTCTACAAATGACCCAATTTCGTTCCTTTTTATGGCTGAGTAATATTCCGTTGTATATATGTACCCCATCTTCTTTATCCATTCATCTGTCATTGGACATTTAGGTTGTTTCCATGTCCTGGCTATTGTAAATAGTGCTGCAGTGAACATTGGGGTACATGTGTCTTTTTGAATTATGGTTTTCTCAGGGTATATGCCCAGTAGTGGGATTGCTGGATCATACGGTAGTTCTATTTTTAGTTTTTTAAGGAACCCCCATACTGTTCTCCTTATTGGCTGTATCAATTTATGTTCCCACCAACAGTGCAAAAGGGTTCCCTTTTCTCCACACCCTCTCTAGCATTTATTGTGTGTAGATTTTTTGCTGATGGCCATTCTGACTGGTGTGAGGTGATACCTCACTGTAGTTTTGACTTGCAGTTATCTAATAATTAGGGATGTTGAGCATCTTTTCATGTGCCTCTTGGCTATCTGTATATCTTCTTTGGTGAAATGTCTATTTAGGTCTTCTGCCCATTTTTAAAATTTTTAATTGTTCGTTTTTTTGATATTGAGCTGCAGGAGCTGTTTGTATATTTTGGAGATTAATCCTTTGTCCGTTGTTTCATTTGCAAATATTTTCTCCCATTCTGAGGGTTGTGTTTTCGTCTTGTTTATGGTTTCCTTTGCTGTGCAAAAGCTTTTAAGTTTAATTAGGTCCCAATTGTTTATTTTTGTTTGTATTTTCATTACTGTAGGAGGTGGGTCAAAAAAGACCTTACTGTGGTTTATGTCAAAGAGTGTTTTTCCTATGTTTTCCTCTAAGAGTTTTATAGTGTCTGGTCTTACATTTAGGTCTTTAATCCATTTGGAGTTTATTTTTGTGTATGGTATTAGGTAGTGTTCTAATTTCACTCTTTTACATGTACCTGTCCAGTTTTCCTAGCACCATTTATTGAAGAGGCTGTCTTTTCTCCATTGTATGTTCTTGCCTCCTTTGTCGTAAATTAGGTGACCATATGTGCGTGGGTTTACCTCTGGGCTCTCTGTCCTGTACCATTGATCTATATTTCTGTTTTTGTGCCAATACCATACTGTCTTGATTACTGTAGCTTTGAAGTATAGTTTGAAGTTGGGGAGCCTGATTCCTCCAGCTCCGTTTTTCTTTCTCAAGATTGCTTTGGCTGTTCGGGGTCTTTTGTGTTTCCATACAAATAGTAAAAATTTTTTTCTAATTCTGTGAAGAATGCCATTGGTAGTTTGATAGGGATTGCATTGAATCTGTAGATTGCTTTGGGTAGTAAAGTCATTTTCACATTACTGATTCTTCCAATCCAAGAACATGGTATATTTCTCCATCTGTTTATATGTCATTTTTGATTTCTTTCATCAGTGTTTTATAGTTTTCTAAGTACAAGTCTTTTGCCTACTTAGATTTATTCCTAGGTATTTTGTTCTTTTTGTTGCAGTGGTAAATGGGATTGTTTCCTTGATTTCTCTTTCTGATTTTTCATCATTAGTGTATAGGAATGCCAGAGATTTCTGTGCATTAATTTGGTATCCTGCAACCTTACCAAATTCATTGATTAGTTCTAGTAGTTTTCTGATGTCATCTTTAGGATTTTCTATGTATAGTATCATGTCATCTGCAAACAGTGACAGTTTTACTTCTTCTTTTCCAATTTGTGCTCCTTTTATTCCTTTTTCTTCTCTGATTGCCACGGCTAGGACTTCCAAAACTGTTGAATAAGAGTGGCGAGAGTGGACATCCTTGTCTTGTTCCTGCTCTTGGTGTAAATGCTTTCAGTTTTTCACCATTGAATATGACGTTTGCTGTGGGTTTGTCATATATGGCCTTTATTATGTTGAGGTAGGTTCCCTCTATGCCCATTTTCTGGAGAGTTTTTATCTAATCATCTCAGTAGATGCAGAAAAAGCTTTTGACAAAATTCAACACCCATTTCTGATAGGATGCTTTTTGAATTGTCAGAACCTGTTAGATGAATGTTTTTCAAAGGCATCCAGTGTGGTGCAATGGGAACAGTGATATAAGGCTGTGAGAGCCTCATCCTTTCTACCAGTGACCATCTGTCTAAGTTTTTTCAAGGGATAGACTCATGGAGTCTCCTGGTTGGATGGGACTCTACAGGTTATGTGGCTGATCCTCCAGCTGATGCATAAAACCCTTTCTGTACAGTCTCTCCTATACTCTCCCATGTTGGGCAACTTGCCTTTTTAAAGGACACATTTCCTATTTAGATATTTCTCATGGTTAGAAACTTCTTAACTTACATGAGCTAAAATCTTTCTCCCACTAACTTCCATCTAGATTTGTATAGTGAAGGCATGTGAAATTACTCTAATCCCTTTTCCACGCAACAGCCCCCCTTACATTTGAGGGCCAAGTGCCTGCTTTCTTCCCAGGGCATCTCTCCAGGATAAATGTCTTGACCTCTCTGAACCTCAATTGTCTTATCTCTAGAATGTAGTTACAAAAAGGATTCCTGCATCTGTGAGTGCCTTCGTGAGTGAGACACCATGCTAGATGCTAAGGATACAGAAGAGAATATACTGTCTCTGCCTCCCAGAAACTCACCAGGGAAGAGAAGTCAAATGATGCAGCAGAGAGATAAAAAGCCCTCTTAATAGAAGTGTGCAAAGGGTGCTGGACCCTTCACAAGATTTTAGAGAGACTATCAAATTAATCAAGATATTGGAAGTGTAGTGTATACACTATAAAAGACTGTAAGTTTGTTTGGTATTACTATTAGCGGTAGTCAGAGATGTACCAATAGCTGATCTGTCCCCATTAGTTTTTCTGAAGCCTGTTATGCCTCTGACCTTTTCAGTTTGAAGCTTCTGTTTGAAACCTCTGAGTTCCACATAATTAATGAGTTTGGATATGTGATGGTGCCCACGGGGGGCTAGAAACATGCCAATAAGTTTATCTTTCCTCCTGCTCTTGCAGGTTGTTTGGGTTCAGGGCTTGTAAAAGACAATTATACTCAGTGAATTTTTAAGTGAATTCAGATCTTATAAGCTAGGGACACTGTAAATCTCCAGTGATGCTTTACTGTTTAAAACTCCAGATGGTGATGGTAATACTTCAGCTTTTCTCCATATGGAGAAACAGAAGACAGCTTTCAGAAGAAAGCAGTGGCAAAATTCAGATATCATCATTTTGTAGCACTAGGTCACTCTGTGTCTCCCTCACAGGGTGTTTGAGCTTCTCATCGTGATTTTTCAAGCATCTCTTTACTTTGCCAAGCATATCATAAATGGAAGTAAGAGGAAGAACTATATATTGATGTGACACGATGCTGAGGTTAGGGTTTGCCACAATATGGCAGCATTTCTTACAGTTGGGAAACTTCAAAATACAGATTCCCAGACCCTACCTCCAAATACTCAGATTTAGCTATCTGGTGGGTGTTGGGAGAGGGGGAGAGCTGCTGCATTGTACTTGAAATTAGTTTCTGGATAATTTTAGTACAGGTGGGCGCTGCATTGAGAAACACTGGGGGTGGAGTGCGCTTGTGCTATGAGGGCAGTAAATCTTGTCCTGCCTCTGACTTTGTATTTGTTCTTGCCTCCACTAACTTCTGAGGGTCTCCTTTTTATCAGGAGTTTATATCGTGAGGAGTCAACAAGATGAGTCAGATAGTTCCATTCTCAAAGAATCTTCAGTATAGCCTTAAGATGTCTGTAGATCCTGGTTTAGTAGCTACATGACTTGGAGTGGGTTACTTTTAAGCTTAGTGATATAACTTGGATAATACAGTCTACCTATTCTTCAGGATTGTTAGGAAAACTGATTAAAGGTTCTGTGGCTGTTATCTTCCCTAAGCTGGACAAGAACTGATTGAATATAGTTGATATCCATTATTCAAGAGAAAACATTTTCTCCATGCCATCATAAGCATTCATTTCCTCATGGAAGTACTTTTGTTTTGTTTCGTTTTATAGTTGTAATTTAACTATTTGGCTTTTGAGTGTGCTGTAAAATGTTGGGTTACAAAAGTTCCTTCTGTTACCAAATGGCTCACCAGGATTTAGACTCCTCTGGGCCACTTCCCTTCAGGGTCTGATAGGGCTGCTACCACCACCACTTATTGTCTTTGTAAATTAGCCGTTTTCTTCTGTCAGTAATTTCTGTTCAAATCTGATTATAACAACTAGGCTTCCAGTAGGAAGTGGTAGGTGTAGGTGTATCCAGGGCACTCTGAGTTTTTTGAGCTAGCTCATTATCTCAGCTTCATGGTGCCCCATACCCCTTTCTTTCACAGATGTCTTTATCTAAATCACCAGTACCTAATTAGTAAATTTGCTTCAACTGTAAAAGATAAACAGTACTCTACAGTAAAAGCACATTTAAAATACACAGAAAGCAGCAAAAAAAAAAAAAAAAAAACCCAATGCAACGTTTTCTGAGAGACGAAGCAAGCTTACCGCTGTGGTATAAATAAATGGTCTTTGTGGATTTCATTTGCATTATTTCTGTACCAGAGTTTTCATAATGTACCCTCAAAATCTCACCTTATATATTTCTTACTTCTTTTTTTTTTAAACATAAAGAAAACTACCAACAATGATATATTTTTGAAAAGTAAAACATCATCTGCTTTTTGTACATGCTTATAAGCCTTGCGAGAGCAAGGCCTCAAAAAATTGGGGAAAGATTCAGAATTGTTCCTCTCCAGGGAAATCTTTAGTAAAAGGTGAAAGATTTATATGATCTGAAGAGAAACCAGAGTATATTTCTTACTTTTTTGTAGCATCAATAATCAGTGTTCGAGGAGTCTTCTAGCGTTTCTCCTGACTGCCCACTTTTTTTTTTTACAAACATTGAAATCTTAAATTTTTAATTAAAAAATATGAATGAGTAAATTCTCTGGTTGTGTGGTGTAATTAATCTCACCTAACTTTTGCCTTTATTATCACCCACATGGTACATGCTTATAAGCAGTTAATAATTTAGTCACATCTTTCTGAATATTAACAAATGAGTCTATATAAATTTCATACATCAACTTAAATACAAAATGCGTTGATGACAGGTTTGGTTGAGAAATGTATCTCAACAATCTGTGAGATGAAAGAGTTGTTAACTTCTCATAAACTTTCAAATCATGTAGATGAGAGATTTTTTAAAAATTGACTGTAGTGAAAAGGTAAGTTTTAGGTAATACCTTTTAACACCTGAGATCAGTATTCTCTTCATATTTTCTCTCAGCACTACCTTCCTGAGGTAATTCTGCGTTCTTCCTCTCTTTGCCAGAGGATTTCTGTGACCTACGAAGACCCTTTCCAAATGTATTTTCTGGGACTTTCTCTCTCCCACAGTCAAAACTTATATGTCTTTTCCTGATTTTTCTTTAAGCGCTCTGGCCTCCATTGTTTTTGATGAGAAGTCAGCTGTTAATTTTATGTTCCACAGTGGAACAAGTTGTTTTCCTCTGGTTGATTTCAACAATTTATCTTTGGCTTTTAACATTTTGATGAGTTTGGGTGTGGTTCTCTTTGAATTCATCCTACTTGGAGTTCATGGAGCTTCTTAGAAATATAGATTAGTAGGTTTTTTAAAAATCAAATTTGGAATATTCTCAGCCATTATTTCTTTGAGTATATTTCTGTTCCGTTCTCTCTCCTTTCCTTCTGATAATTTCAGTGTGCCTATGTTCTACAGTTAATGGTGTCCCACCTTTCTGAAGCTCTTTTTATTTTCTTTCTTCTTTTTTCTTTCTTTTCTTTGGATTATATAGTCTCTATTCATCTGTTAATAAGTTTCCAGTTCAAATCTGCGGAACCGCTCTACTGAATTCTTCATTTCAGTTACTGTACTTTTTAACTCTAGAATTCCCATGTGGTACTTTGTTGCATTTTCTATCTTTTTGTTGATATTCTCTGTTTGATAAGACATTGTCATCATACCTTCCTTCACTTCTGTAAGCATGGCTTCCTTTTGTTCTCTGAATATACTTAAAACGGCCGCTTTCAAGTCTTGTTAAATATAACTTCTGGGCACCTGTAAGTTTCTGTTGCCTGTTTTTTTTCCTGTGTATGGGTCGTACTTTTCTGGGTTTTGTTTTTTCTGTTTTTTGGGTGTTTCATCATTTTTTTGTTGAAAGCTGCACATTTTAGGTAAAATATTGTAGCACCTCTGAATACTGACACTCCTTACCCCTTCCTTTTTGGAGGAAGTTTGTTGAAGTTGTTGTTAGGTCATTTATTTATCTGTTTAGTGACTTGGCTGGACTAATTCTGTAAAGTCTATTTTCCCCACATTATGTCCTCTACGACTTTCTTGCTTAGATTTTTTTTTTTCTTGTTTTTATTTTTGGCCTGAATTCTTAAGGGTTTTCTGTGGGTCTTTATAAACCATTTATTGATCACAGTTTGTGCTTAAGCCACCCTAGCTACATAGATGTGTGTGTGTGGTTTGTAGACTGCTTTCGCACTTCAGGGAGTTTACAGTTTCCACCCACTTTTAGGCAGGGTCCAGTAGTTCAGAGGTCTTCTCTCCAGTCTCTCCAGGGAGGGTGCAGCACTAGCTAGGCACAAAGTCTTCCAGACCATGAGGGATGAATATGATTTTATTTTTAAGCCCAACTTCCTGACTTGCTTCTAGGTTAGAGTGGCTTATTGTTTAGCCAGTGTTTTGGTCAAAGGTTGTGCTTAAGCCTTTTAAGTCAGTAAGACTTCCACATTTTGCTGATGGATCTATGTATGACTTGGGGAATTTTCATGTCTGCCCCAAGTCCCACTCTGGTTACTCCTGAGTGGGTACAGCCTAGGATATGTTCTCAATCTTTAGGACCCTCAGGGATGAGTGTGATCCCAGGAACACTCTTCTTGGATGTCTCTTAGGCTTTGTTAAATTTATGGCTGGTCCATCATTTTATAATTCGTATGATACATCATGATACTTACATCATGAAGCTACTAGGCGCATGTAATTATTTGCTTGCAACCGGAATCTCCATTGTTTTTGACAGTGTCCTTAGGCATGAACTTCTCCCTGCTATGTCCCAAATAAAACCAGTCGATTCAGGCGGCATCATAGAGCTCTCTGTCATTAGGGCTTGCCTCTTCTCCTGGGCAGAACCTCTGTGCCATTACATCAGATCTTTGGATGGGAACAGTAGCCCTCTTCTCCCTGAGTGACAGCCCCTCTCTACAAGCAGGCACTGCATGGTTTTTTAGCTTGCTTCTCTCAGTGTGGAATCTTTGCCTGATGAGTGAGCTTGGATTGCTCACTTGGTGATTGGAGCCCTAGTGTTCTCAACCTGTTGCTCCTGGGGCCAAGCCCTGCCCTGCAAGTAGAAAAGAAGTGGGGGAAGGGGATGTAGTCCTCTCAGCAGCACCTGCCCAGATTTGTGCTTCTGCATTGCAGGGTTGGGAGTGGAGGGATGGGAGACACTGGCAGCCTAGCCTGCCTCTCTCAGATGAAACCGTAGCCCTAGACTAGGAGCTGGGGAGAGATAGAACCCTGTTCTTGGCTGTACCTACCCAGAGTAGAGCTTCCATCACCCCCCTCTTTATCTGATTTTTTCAACGCTTTGCTCTAGGCTAAGTCACATTTAGCTCATCTGGCGATTAATCCCTTGTAGTTGAATGTGCTTCTTAGGTTGTGGTTTCTTATATCTTTATGTCTCTGTTGCTAGTACCATTAGTGTCATAGGAAGTACTCAGTAAATGTCCCTGGATGAATGAGTGGATGAATACCATATTTTTCAAGTGATGTGTTTATTTTTACTCAGAGTGGATGATGTATACAATGGGGCTTTTGGGTACTTGGGAGCTCTGCTGGGTGTGGAAGTAGGTCTACACTCTGCTGACCTAGGCCAGTCATAGCCAGCCAGAACTTTCAAAATAAAAGGAGGATAAAGCACTACCACATGGCACATGGGTAAGAAAAGACAACCCAATAGCAGAGCAAACATCAGTAGCAACCACAACAACAAAAAAATAGGCACATGATATGCACAGGCAGCGCATAGAATAGGTATCCCAGAAGATCAGTTAGTGTGAAAGGATGTTCACCTTCTCTAGTAATCAGGAATATGGAAATTGAAAGCAATATTGTAATATACATTCATAACCATCGGATCTGCAAAAATTAAGAAGTCTGACAAAACTAAATATTGAGGAACATGTGGAGAAACGGGAATTTCGGTACACTGAAGGGGGGGCTATAAATTGGTACAACTGCTTGGGAGAGTAATGTGGCAGTAATGAAATAAACTGAAGATTCGTGTATCATGCGTACCTTATGACACAGTAATTTCACTTCAGGGCACATATCCTAGAGAAAACTCCTACTCATGCAGCAGGAGACACTCACAGAGGGATGCTTATTGCTGTACTGTTTGTAATAGTGAAAAGCATAAAACGACCCAAGTATACATCACTAAAAAAATAAATTTTTATGTAGTCTTACGGTGGAACACTGTATAACAGTTCAAATGAATGTTCTGCCTCTACCTATAGCGACATCTGTAAGTTTGATGTGTGACAAGTTATGGAAGGATGGGTGCAGTATGATACCATTTATATATGCTAAAATCAGAAAACAAATCTTTACACTGTTTACGGATTTTGTAGCACAGGTTCCAGCATACTGTGATCTGTGGGCCAAATCTGACCCATGGCCTATGGTGGAACAACTCACTAGCTAAGAATGATGTTTATATTTTCAAATTATTGTAAAAACAAACAAAAAACAAGCAAACTATGGCTTTTCTCTGTAGCAGGTCAGGTAGACACTCCAAGGGAAGCTTTGAGCTCTGAAAGAAAGTTTACTGTATAAAAGGGAGAGTGTGCTTTAATTAAAAAAAAAAAAGTATGAGGCATAGAATGAATCTGATTGTCTTATCAGCCTGCTATGACAAAATACCATAGACTGAGTAATTTATAAACAACAGAAATTTATTTATCATAGTTCTGGAGGCTGGCAGTCTAAGATTTGGTGTCTGTTGAGGATCCTCTTCCTAGTTCATAGATTATCATCTTCTCACTGTGTCCCCACATGGCTGAAGATGCTGTCTGGGGTCTCTTTTATAAGGGCACTAATCTTATTCATGAGGACTCCACCCTTTTGACCTAATCACCTACCAAGGGCCCCACCTCCTAATACCATCACATTGGAGGTTAAAATTTCAACATATGAATTTTGGGAGGATGAAAACACTGTCTATAGCACTGACCCTCAAGTCCTAACCTAGTTCTACTTGCCACTTTACTAAAAAGTTTGCTGCTCCCTGGTAAACATATACTCTGTGTGTCTGGAGACATATTTCCTCAGCCTAGCCTGGTGGATAGTTCCAGCATCCTTCCTCCAGCCTTTCTGCCCCAGGAGTTTCTTCTATGTCTTAGAATTTTAGCTTTTTCTGGGTATTGCCTAACCTATCTGGAGGCAGCCTTCAACCAGTGGAAACATGAATCAGATGATTGCCCCAGCTTCATCCAAGGAACAGTACTGAGGTGTGTTCCACATGGTTCCTCGCAGGGACCACTGCAAGAGCAAGCCACATTACCCAATTCTGGAGTGTGGTAACCAGCTCCAGAACACACTCTTCTGGGCCTTGCCTTTCTCTGCCCCACTCTTCCTGCTCCCTCATTCTGCTTGCTGGGACCGCCATCCAAATAAACTGCTGCCACTTCATGCATGACCCAGACTCTGTTTGGGGAAGCTCCAAACTAAGACAGACACATAGGCAGTAAAAGAACAAAACTGCCGTTGGGAAGGAGAGTGGTACTGTGGGGGTGGCGGAAGCAGAGGGGGGCACGGGGAGCAGGAAAGGAGCTTTAATTATGTTTTTACAGTTTACTTATTTATAAGTATCCATAACAAATAGGGCAGAAGGTGAGCTTTTTAAAAGCTGAGTTGTGTACAGATGGGCATTTACATTTTAGAGTTTGAAATCATGTGCCAGATTTCTATGTGAAAATAGTCTTCCTCTTTTAATTTTTCTTCGGGAACCTGTTTCTTATGGTGCTTAAAATCCAACTTCTGCCTTGACATGTTGATCATACCTTTTTGAGTGAAAGTAATTCATTATGAGAATAAAAGAAAGGCACCCATATTTAAATAGTAGAGAATATGCACCAGAGTAATTAAATTGAAAGAGACTTCCCCTTCATTTTTTAAAAAAATACTTCACAGGATAACTTTCTCCTCTAGTAGTAGTGATATCGAAAACCTTCTGCTGTGTTCAAGATATGCTCCTGAGCTCTAAATGACAGGTTGAGCATGCTCTAAGTTAGGAAATATTATGTAAGAGTAGAGGTAATTCACTCCAGAGAAACACAGTTTACAGGAAACTATAAAATAACTCATTGGGGAAAAAAAAAAAAAAAAAAAAAATAACTCATTGGGAACATTTCCTTTAGGTTCCAGAAAATTAAGTCCCACTGTGGGTTTTCATGCAGAGTGTAGAAAAGGGAAACAAACCAAAACAAAAGGACAACAGCAACAACTAGATTGTGTTCTCTAAGCCTCCTTAGAGAGCAGGATGTTTTTATTAGCATATTTGGGACTTGATGCAGGCAAGACTTCTTTCAGAAAGAAGCCATATGTTCTCTTGTGCATGCCAGACTTGTGACAATCACGATTCTGTGGTCTTGCAAATGAAAGCAAAATGTTGTTTAGCCCTCCCAGCAGGGATGAAACCTTTTCCTAAAGCAGCATCCTTTTGTGATGCCAAGCTCTCAGTTGACTGAGTTGCTTTGCGCTAAGTATATCTAGCATGAGGTTTTAAAATTATAAATCCTCTCCTTTTACCCTCATTGCTCTTAGGATGAAGGCCTTCATTTGGCCCAGAAAGGCCTGCGGTGTCTGACTCCTGCCAGCATCTCCAATGTCATCTTGGGTGCCTTTTCCTTCCCTCTCTAATCTTCATTCATGCTGGGCTTTTGGAGGAGCCATGCTTACCCATTATACCCCAGGACCTTTGCACATCCTCCTCCTTGTCTCTTCCTTGCCTGACATATAAAAAGCATTCAGTAAATACTTTCCAAATGAATGATAGAGGTTAGAAAGTAGCCAGAATCTAACATGGTGGTGGTGGTGGAGATGTTGTGGTAGGCAACAAGTATATAAAAAAGGCACCACTTCTGTCTAATCACCAGTGTTTTAAATGGGTATGGAATAGGCCAACTCTTCCTTTCACTCTCCTATCTTATTTACATTGTATTCTTATCAACAGTCATGCCAGCATATTATATTAATAATAATTTTTTAAAAACTGTTTAAGGTACTACTGTTGGAGAATGTGTCCAGAGCTGCTGCTGATTATCCTGTATCCATATCCATTTTTTGCCATCAGACTTTGTCACCAGTAGAGGGGTATTTTGACGGAAGGAAGAAAAGATAAGTACAATGATTGTTCAGGGGAATGATACCAAATAGAACTGAAATAGGAAAAAAATAAGCAGACCAAATTAGTGCATAGGTTGGTGTACTGATCCACTGCCTGCTCATCTGCTCATACATTGCAGGCCAACCCTGTGCCAGGGCAGCGCTGGGCACTAGGAAACAGAGATGAACAAGACCAAGATCACTGCCTTCTAGGAACTCTAAAACGTTGGAGAGGCATTCAAGTAGATGATGATAGTACAAAATACAACCTAACAAGTGCTGAATAGAGTTTGACCCAGTGTTACCGAACCAAACTTGGGTCCACTCGCCTGATGTGCTGCAAAGCCGAGCTGCTGACACCAGGTTGTGGTGAAGGAAATACAGTGTTTATTGCCGGGCCAGCTAAGTAGACTGGGCAGCTTACGCTCAAAAGACCTGAATCCCCCAATGGCTTTTAGGGAAGGGTTTTTAAAGACAAAGTGAGGGAGTGGGTCATGGGGCACGTGATCAGCTCGTGCACAGTTCTCTGATTGGTGGGTGGTGAGGTAACCCTGTGAGGTCACAGGGGTCAGCATTATCAGTCCTCAGGCTCCAGCTGGTCTGGGGGCTACGTGCTCATGGTCATCATGTAGTTAGCTTCTTCCACCTGGTGGAGGTTTTAGTATCTGCAAAACAATTCAAGGATATGCCTAAGGATATTATCTATAGCCCCTGAGGAAGAACTAAAGGTTCTTGACTAACCTATTATTATTTTGTCTTGCTTGACTGTTTTCCTTTGCTTCTGCATTTTCTCACTTTTCTGATTAAATTTGTTCTTTGGAACTTGGGGAAAGCCTAGGAGACTAAAGCTTTTCTACAAACAAGAGGCAGGTGGGGGATATGAGGGGTGGGGGAGTCTGTCCTTGGGAAGGCCCTACAGTGTCTTGCTCAGTTTCACCAGGGCTGTGGGAGCACAGAGGAATTTGGACATATTTACAGGGGAAGGTACAAGTGACCTAGTGACGATTTGATCACAGTAGGTACACAGGCACAGGAAGAGAGTTACGGATTTATTATTGAAGGACAGTAAAACCTAACTGATATTAATCAAGTCTTGTTAGTTACCAAGAAAATACTTAGCAATGATTTTTAGCAATATAGACAGTTATGGAAAGCAAGTTAAATTTTTTAAAGAACTTTTGTACATTAAACTATCCTCTGATGCTGCAGATTGGTATCTATTGATTACAGCTAACCCAAGTAGACTCTCTCCTGGAAAACAGGATTTTTATTGAGTATGGGAATCAAGGGACCTGGATTTCAGTCCTACCTCTGGTATGACCTGGCTGTCTGACCATAACCTATCTGTTTATCTCACCCCCACATCCTCAATGCTCCCCATCCCTGCTCCTCTCCCTACCCTCCAGCACACACAGGTACCCATGGGATGATGTAGTCCCAACAAAAACACAGTTTTACTCCTGCAGTGCTTCTGTTCTGCGGAGTGACCAGACTCCCTCCTTCCTGCAACGTCACCTCAAATTAGAATTGGAATCCCTCATTTTGCCAGAAAACCCCAAACCCCCAAAAGAAAAAACCATACTGCATGGCCTCATGAATGTATTCACTTTCCTCTCACATTCTCCTACTTAACCTCTACTTGCTAACTCCATGAACCGATATAACACAGAACTCTGGTTACTGGAGTTGATTTGATAAGAAAACTTAAGAGGTCACTTCTGAAAACTGGATTCTCAGTATAGCATTGCATTCTGAAATGTAAATCTCCAGTTCATCTTTAACTGGTAACGAGTGCCCGCAGGAACACCATTTTGCTCTTTAAAGATCCGCATCTGGGTCGATGCCGTATGTGTTAATGGGCCTCAAGCCTTTATTTGGCCTGGATTTTGGGAAGTGTCTGTGTCTTCTTTCTACCACAAGTTAGTCCTGGGTAGACATATTTTGGAAGTCTCCACCTTACATTCGCCATGTCTGTGATGTCACCGTGTTACTTGTAGGTAACAGAGTCACGTGGTGGTACTTATAGAGTAACGACACTAATCCTTTGCGTTGGTGAAGTGCTTTACAGTCAACAAAGCAACTACTCAGTTATCTTATATAATCTTCATAACTGTCCTGTGAGGTGGCTTTGAATTATCCACATGTCAGAAAACTTGAGAGGTAAAATTATTTGCCCAAGGTTATCAACCTAGAAAATAACACAAAATGTCCATCACCTTATGGATGGACAAAGAAAATATGGTATATTCATACAATGAAACATTATGCAACCATAAAAGGAAGGAGGTACTAATACCTGCCACACACGGATGAACCTTGAAAACGTGATGCTAACTGAAAGAAGCCGGAAACAAAGGACCACGTCATTGTATAATTCCGTTTATATGAAATATCTAAAACAGGTATTTCCATAGAGACAGAAAGTAGATTAGTGGCTGCCAGGGGGTGGGGCCTTGAATGGAGTTGGGGGAGGGGGTTGGGAGTGACTGCTAATGTGTACCAGGTTTCTTTTTGGTGTGATGAAGCTGTTCAAAAATTAGATTATGGTGATGATCACACAGCTCTGTAAATATACTAAAAGTCATTGAATTATATATTTTAAATGAGTGAATTTTGTGGCATGCAAATTATATCACACTAAAGTTGTTAAAATTTTTAATTCATTTTTCTTTTCCCTACACCCCAGAGCTTTAGGGAAGTGACTTTAAGAAGTGTCTTCTTGATACATATTTGGCTTCACTTTTTTCTGTCATGAAAAGAGGTGCCCCGCCTCTTCTTAAAAGTCTGTCCCTTCCAAATGTTCCTCCATCTCTTCTCTCATGTCCAAATCGAACAAATAAGAGGACAGCCTTCTGAGTCCCTGTGTCCACCACTCCCTAGCTGACATTAGCACATCAGTAAGCCTGAGAAGAATTAAAAAGACAGTATCCTTTCCTGTGTCCTTTCCATAGTTTATTTTTTGGCATATTTTTATCAGAGCTTTGCAATCAGTCAACTCATTCAAGAGCAAGTCTCCCACATGGTTGGTTGAAAAGCACTGGGCAGAAACTTGAAAGGAAAGGAAGCCAGTAGTGCCAGTTTGGAGTGCTGGAATTGTATTTAGACCCTGTCCCCAATTTGGTGTATAACTTTGAGCAACTCTAAGCCTGGAGAAATGCCAAATACTTCCCACATATATGTGTGTGTTTATATACGTGTCTGTGTGTGAGTGTGTGTGTGAAATATAACTATTGGTACAGAATCGAGTGAGGCAATAGGAGATGGGACAGTGAAGTTAGTAGTTTCTTTCCACACCTTAAAAGCATATTGGGAAAGAAGGAGTCAGATTAACTCTTAGATGATGTGGGATGCAGTGACGTTATTCTGAATACATGCTCTAGCTGTTGCAGCAGCCTTGCCTGTGAAATATACCCTGCAGGGGCAGAGGACACTCAAAGTTCTAATACTAGAAATAATGGGTAAAAAGCAAACCAGGAATTTGTATATTGTCGGGGAGGGGAGCCTCCTCCACGTCTGACTCTGACTCTGACTTCTCTGACTTCAGCATGAGCCTACCAGGTGAGTCTCCAGAGTCGGCTGCAGTGCAGGCAGCAGACCTTGAAGCTTGAGGTAGAAGCAGAGTGGTGCATCTGTCAGGGCTTAGTCTTGTTAGGTGGTGACGAGATGCTTAGCATTCAGGAAATTCTGCCCAGATTATAAATGAAGTCTGTATCTGTATCTGCCTTGTCACTAAGGTGCTTTTAACATTTTTGGTTCAGATGATGGAATTTCTGTAGGTATGAGTTATCAAACTTGATATCTCAGACAGGGATCCATCTTTCTGAGTTTTGTGTTGTTATTCTGTGTTCCGAATTGAATCCCTCTATTAGCAGGTCAGTGATTTTTCTGTATAAGATGGTGGATCTGGTGTCTCTTTATTGAATGCCAAGTGGTTTGTCCATCCACTTTCATGACTATCTCTGAGGTCTCTTCATATCTTCTCTTTATTGTTATTTAAGGTAAAGCTTATTGCAGCTAAGAGCATGGTGCTAGCTTTCTTTGGCTTAGGAAGAGAGGAGGGTTTATCTCGGGATAGAGCTTGGCTGCCACATTTGGTGACGTAAAATGCTATATAGAGAGCTGAATGTATTGATGTGTGAAACACTTGTAGGAAGTCTCTCAAGTGTCTTCAAATACCCATTGGCTTGCAGTTTGTCCTTGAGGTTTGCTTTCTGCAAAGGTGAGGTACCTACCTTGAATGGATGGATGAAGGCTGTCCAAGCATTAGTGATAGAGGAGCATATTCTGAGCTGTGTGCCCTGCAGCTGAGACCCAGCACCTGTCAGTTACTCTACTTTTTATGGGCATCTCCTACTAAAGATGATTTATTGTCTTTTTTTTTTTTTTAATTTTAGAGCGATATTTGCATCAAAATAACCCTAATCTGAGAATCTGGGGGTGGGAAGGGGGAGAGTTCCATAGCATTTTCTCTTCCAACACTTTGCGTGGTATTTTCTCTTTGCCTTCCTTTCCTAATTATCTACCTTTGGTGTACTATAAACAGCACTCCAGCAGGTAGAAATTGCATCAGTTAGGGTTCTTCAGAGAAACAGAAACAGTAGGATATGGGGGCAGAATTTCTTCTTCCTCCAGGGAACCTCAGTTTTGTTCTTAAGGCCTTTCAGTTGGTTGGATGCAACCCACCCACGTTTTCAAGGATAATCTTATTTAGTTAAACTCAACTGATTGTGGAATTAACACATCTACAGAGTATCTTCATAGCAAGACCTAGATTAGTGTTTGATTGAATAACCAGGTACTATAGCCTAGCTAAATTGACTCATCAAATTAACCATAATAGAAATAGACATCAAATTTTAAATTGGAGACATCTTAGAACTCTCCTGGTTATCTAACCACACCCTACCACTCCCCCATTTTGTGGATGAGGAAACAGAGGTCCAGGGAAGTTTGTGATTTCAGTTCACAAAAAAGAAAAGGGCTTCCCAGCAGTTTCTTTTAACAATTGAAGGTCTAGTACCACTTCCCCTTGCCTTATCAGCTGAGTCATCAGGCATTAGGTTCTAGGCTATTCATTAACCAGGACTGAAATCCCAAATGAATTACTGGTACCTTTTTTTTTCTCTTTTTGAGTTCTGCTTTTTTCTCGAGGGATTTTATGACTGAGCTTTAAATAGAATTAAAAAAAAAAATACTGTGTGACATAATTCTAGCCCCAAGTCTTAGTGTCTATTTTCAGCAGAGACTGTCTTTTTATGTTTTGTTCAATTTTGGTGGCTTATTGCAGTAGACTATGAACATATATTTTTTTTTCCCTATTGCCAGGGATGGGAAACTTTATGGAAATACTATCCCACTCTGTGAATCCCCCTTGCTAAATTACCCCTTATCTGATGAGGAACTAGATTATTTGGGGGAGTTGAAAAATACAGAAGTGGTTATTGGTTTTTTATTCTGCACATTTTATATACTTAAAACATTTTTTTTTTTTTTTTCTGAAGGACAGAAATAGGATCACTTGTGAATGAAACTGTAGGTGATAGTATAAACTATGTTTCCAGGGAGGGACTGAAACTTGCATGATACCTCTCCTACCAACTCCTTTTGAGGGGTGTGTGTAAGCAATTAGCCACAGAGTCCATGGGAAGTTCTCACTTTAGGGAAACAGGGCTTAGAAAGTTATTGCTTTTAACTCCAGTGAACCACACCAGAAGCTCAGAACATCATGCAAATCAATTTCTGCATTTTCTATATAGTATTTGACAAGAAGCAGGATAGGTTGAAAGCTGGGGAAAAGGCCAAGAGCTTAGCTCACCTAAACTCATTTTAAAGTTTTTGGCTCCAGACATTCAAAGAAAATCATTTGTCATTCTATTGAATTCTTGGGGGGGAAATCACTAGTTTTTAGATTTTTAGGAACCTTTCAATTTTTCTTCAATATAGTGAGAAATAGAGTTAGCACTGTTAGCTCAATTAACTCAATTTAGATAGATGAAAATGCCTTTACTCATTTTCTAAGAAAGAATACAAAATTTCTGGATGGGAAAAATAAATATATATTTTTTGAAATTCACTTTCAAAATATCATGGCATTTAAGCATTCCAATTTAATGACAGCTAAGAAAAACTAGTGTGAAACCTATATCCCATAAAGTGTATCCACCCTGCCTTTCATACGTGGCAATACCACCATCTGGAAAAACAAGATCTACTTGTATTTAGCCAGATACCAAGAAAATACTGCTGTAATTTTGACTTTTCTGTTTCCTTCTGAATATTGGGTATGTCATCAAGTATTATCATTTAATTTTTAGGACCTAACCAATGAATAATAATTAAAGAACTTTCATAAAGATTCAGAGTATGGGCTTCTGTTATTTATTTATTATCATAGGTGATGCCTTTCTACAAATATTGGGAAAACAATATTTTGAATTTTCTATTTTTTTGCCTGTTGACAGAGAAGAAGATATGACACTTTACAGGGGAGGTAAGAGTCTCAGAAAGGAGACTGAGAACCAGTGCTCACTCATAGTTAAGGGTCCTCCTTCAATTTATTTTGGTCTTAGAATAATTCATTGAGATACATTTTTTTTTTCAACTGATAATTGTCTGCTCTGCAAACACTGTGTTAGGTACTGCAGTCTCAGATGTTTTCAGACAAAGAAGCATGTGACATGATTCCCACCTTTTGCATCTTACACTAAGATGAGCAGAAGTTCTCAGCAATTTTACTCATCAAGTAGCTAGTGCCAGGGAGTCCAACAGATGATGTGTTTCATTAAGAGTTCACAGGAAATCTAGTAACTTCCATCTAGGGCAATCAAGATGAAGATGGAGAAGGTGAAATCTGGGTGAGCAACTTAGAGAATTGGTAGGATTTGAAAATAAGAAAAGAGAAATAGGTCCAGGTACAAGGCAGCAGGAATTAACACAGCATATTTGGTGGATGGTAAGGAAACCTGGCTTTGTATAATGAATGATGAGACAAAGCTAAACAAAAATAGGGACGTTAGGCAGTAAAAACTTTGCAGGTGTGTGACGTATGAATCAATTTGGTCTTAAGTCTATTGAATTTCACTGATGTGATTTTCAAGGAGGCCTTTATAAAAAGTAGCTGGAGATATGGTAGTTGGATCTTCAGTGTTTGATTGAAATGCACTGCAGGGAAGAATCAGAGCTGCAACTAGAGAATGGAGTGTCTTTTGCCTAGAGGTGACAGTTAATGCGGGGGAGGGTGAGTCGTTGGAAAGCGGGAGGCATCCTTTGGGCTGGGAACAGTGGTCATTTATTTAAGCTGTCTCCTGCTGCTGATTCCCTTGACATTTTTCTTATTCGGCATATAGAAAAAAATAGCATGAGACAACACTACTGCAGACTCAGAATTAAGACTGAATTTAAAACATGAGTTGATTATGTTATTTATTTTCTTTCTTTGAAGAGAAAAACTATCCCTGAGTGAGGTTATCAGTCTTGTTTGCCTTACTTTATGCCTCCTTTCAGTCATCTTAACATTAACATTTACAAAATTACACTGTAGTTCAGTCCACAAATCTTTACTGAGTATGTGTTGTGAGGAATACAATGAAGAATAAGATAGAAGAAGGTGAGATTTTTGGTTTGGTTGGAATACAGAATATATGGAGAGCGTAATAGAAAATAAGATTGAAAGTATAAGCTCTCAGTGTTGTGCTACATGGGTACAATTGAAGGTTTTGAACAGAAGAGTTGTTTTTAGACAGTACAGGTTTTAGGAACCACCTCACTGGAAAACAGTAGGGCAAGCCTATTCTTAAATAAATGGTGCTAGGTGAGGAAAACAAAACTCATCGTTGGCCAAATGAGCTCAGGGAGCCTGTCTTCCTCACCTTGACTCTTATACACAAAGGCAATAGAAGTTTTAGTAATGTTATTTAAAGAACAGGAGGAGAAAATGTTTGGCATACTCCTAAGGAGTGAGAAGATTGTTATTTAACACATTGTTTAATTCAGTGCCTTGATATGTTTAGATCCTTTGTGACTTGGAAAAACAAAAGTAGCCCAGAGAACAATGTGGATGTCGTTTTGAATACTCTTCTTTTTCCGTCAATCTAATTAGATAAGAAAATTTATATCAACCAAATAATCAGACCAGGACCAGTATCTACCTGTTAGCTTCATTCAGAATATTTGGTGAACTGTTTCTCTCAGAGCAGCTCAAATGTCAGCTTTTGTGGAGAACAGAAAGATTCATATTTTCTCTTTCTCCCTTCCTCTCTGTCCTCCTGCCTTCCCCTGCCTCCCCCTCAGTACTTAAGCCAAATAGTTAAAGCCAGTGGACTGATGAGTTGTCCTCCGTGTGAGTTACCAGGACTAGTTCTAAATTACTAATGGCCAGTGTGATCCCATTTGATATGGAGCCAGCAATTGTGGTGCTAACCTGTTGATGGATGCAGAATGGGAGGAAATTAAAATTACTCTCAGTTGAGCAATGTGGGATTGAAAGTATTGTATAAGCCCTTGTGCTTTTGATGAAGGTCATATTTTATGGCTTAGAGATGGCCAAAATGTGATTAACCCAAGGTTACCAGGATTCTCTAATGTTACTATAAATGGAGACATTTCTCAGCTACTTGGTTTTTGTGACAGTTTTGCAAATGAAAATTAAATATCTCATTCATGGGTCATGGGAGGGGTATATCTATAATGATCCTCTTTAACTAAAATGGGGCCTTTTGATATAGTGAGTTCTGTGACATTGAAGACAGTCAGGTAGAACTGAGACAGTTGAGTCGGGGTTGTGTAGCTTATATTTCTTTATTGTGTAGGAGTTCAACAAGATTAGAGTTTCCCAGCCCAAATTTAACAGAAAACCACATACTTCAAGAATAAGACACAAGAGGGGCCTAAGTATGAGCTAAAACTGCCATCACTGAGCAAAGTGAAAGGGAGGGAATCGGTGTAAAAATCATAGTAAAATTTGTTTGGTGATAGGGAAAATTCGATATTAGTAACCTTTAAGTCCCCTTCTATTCCTGATTTTCTATAACTTAAACCTCAACATGCAGGTTAAGTTACTGGCACTTGGAATTCCACTAGGAAGTTCTAAACTGAATTCTAAGGCCTTCCCATCCCCATTTCTGGGCTGGTAAACATCTTTAAGAAAGTAGGCAAAGAAGCTGACTTCTGGGCCAGATCACAGTTGGTACAGGCTTTTTAGATTGCGTGATAGTGATGCTACACAAAACCTGGATCTGTGCAGACTGTTGAAATAGTTGATAGCCATCATCACCTAGGATACAGGTTAGGTGAGAGGGCTGATGTCAAGGACCGAAGGTTAAAGCGGTGAATCTAACTCTGGCCATCTGGCCCTTTGAATCTAAAGGAACTTCAGGCAGAAATGGCCAGCACCACGGACAGCTCTTCAGTGCTATGGTGCAAATGCAAAGCCACCTAGGGTTTACTTGGGAAAATTGCCTTCCAGGTCCTGGTTCCACCTCTTCCTAGCTAAAGATCCCTACCATGGACAGGCAGTTTAATTTATGCAAGCCTCAGTTTTCTCATCTGCAACATAGGAATAATATCTGCTCTACATAGTTCTTATGGTACGCATACTGGATGATAAGTTACAAGTGAAAGTGCCAGTTATACAAATTAAAGGTGTGAATATTGTTTTTTACTAACATTTCATTTTTAATCATTGACCTTTATCTGCCTAACATTGTATTATGTTAATGAAAATTGCTAGATTCTCCTCAAGGTACGAAACAACAGTTAAATAAACTGATGGGAAAAACCAGGGTATTTAATCAGATATACAATTTACTGGTAAGAGAACAGAACTAGGATATATTGCATGTCTTGTAGGTTCACACACCGGTTTTTATATTTACTGTGCCGTTTATTTTCATAACAACTCTGTGTGCCATGGCAGTCCATTCCATGTCCTTCCATCATAGCATATTCCTTCTGTTAGTGCTGCTGAGGTGAAATCTGGGCCAGAGTGGTGATAGAATTCAGACTCTTGGTTTTCCCAAGAGTGATCTCTTCTAAAGATTTTCCTGATGGCAGAATGCAGGAGTTAAAGAAAGAGAGTGTAAGGACTATACCTCAGCCCCCTATAAGGGGATATCAGAGCTTCCACGGCCAGAGAGATAGAGCCATGTATCCCAGGACTCTTTTAGAAGGAGGTAACCCAAGCTCACTTGGATGACCCAAGTTGTTACTGAGGTTGCTGCAGGTCTGGCCATGGTGGGGATCCTCTGCAAAGACCCTCAACACAGTGGCTATTAAAGGAAATGAAAAATTATACTTCAGTATCTGTGTGTGATAACTTTATGTGGCACAGTGACATCTTAGTAAAAAGCATCTAACTGGGCTTCCCTGGTGGCGCAGTGGTTGAGAGTCTGCCTGCCAATGCAGGGGACACGGGTTCTGGTCTGGGAAGATCCCACATGCTGCTGAGCAGCTGGGCCCGTGAGCCACAACTGCTGAGCCTGTGCGTCTGGAGCCTGTGCTCCGCAAGAAGAGAGGCTGAGATAGTGAGAGGCCCGCGCACCGCGATGAGGAGTGGACCCCGCTTGCCGCAGCTAGAGAAAGCCCTCGCACAGAAACGAAGACCCAACACAGCCAAAAATAAATAAATAAAAATAATTAAAAAAAAAAAAACAACACAGTTCGAGTACTTTAAAAAAAAAAAAAGGCATCTAACTACCTTTACAGTTATAGAGGAATGAAATTCTAGTGTCATTAGCATTTAATATTTCCTATCTTTGATGAAATTAAAGTATCTTCCTTGTGATCCCTTCATAATTTTCATTAGACTTAATTTGAGTCTTTATTTCAAAACAGAATAGGATATCTAATCTTTTAATGAACATGAATTCTGCATGTGGAAAATGACCATTGGCATATGTAAATTGATGAAAATAAGATGTATGATAATGGGAATTGATTGGGTAGCAAAGAAGTACCCTCAACCTCTTTCCACATAGTTTATCTTATGTATATAAGGACGTAGACAGCTACAGGGAGATTTATAAGACTACTATTTAAGTCCTTTTATCTGAAGATCAGCTAGGCTGATATTTTTCATACCAGTTTGATAGATGCTTGTGATTATCTGTTCAACAGCCCATTGAGGAATAGGTTGAGGATATAGCAATTTTCTACCTAGGTAGCATTTTAGATCCATTATCAGAGGGGAATGATTATTGTATGATGCTGTTGTCCCTTGGAACTCTCAAAAGGAAAGCGTTAGTGATTTGATAGTTGTGTGATGATTTATATAATAGAAAGAGCACTAGGGTTGAAATCAGAAGATATAAGTCTGAATTCTTGCTTCAGTACCTACCAGATGCATGGATTTTGGTAAGTTGTTCATATCCGCTGAGCCAAAGCCGTCTCCTATGAAAATGGGACGGCCCACCTACATCAGAGAATAGTTATGAGATTGTATTCGATGATGTTTGTCAAAGTGCTTAAAACTTGTGACATATTTTTAAAAGAAAATTTATTTATAATTCCTTTTTTGGGTTATTTTCTACAGAAAGTGAGTGAGAAGGTTGGAGGAGCTGAAGGAACCAAGCTAGATGATGACTTCAAAGAGATGGAAAGGGTGAGTCTTCATCACTCAGAGTTCCCTTGACATAAAATTGCCCAGCATACTAAGTGGAGAAGAGAGAAAGGAAAGGGGAAACCGTTCTCCACTGGTACCTGAGAATACATTTTGTTATTCTTAAAAGTACTCTCCTTTTAGTGTATATTTTAAAACAGAAAATGTAAAGTATCTGTTTTTTTTTTACTATCCTAAGAACAAAGCCTCCATGAAGGTGAAACGTCATAATGGATTTTATCGTTACTTTTCCAAATAGGGACAACATGGAGATGGTGTTTGAACTGCGCTGGGGTGGGACGAAAAGAGGAGAAGGTGGGGAATGATGTACCAAATGTTAGGGGGAGAGTTTGAGTCACTTTCTAGCTTTCGAGAACTTTCCTGAGGGGACTGTGCCAGCCAGAGGCAGCATGTGTAGTGAACACAGTGGTGAGCCGGTCTGACCTTGGCCTGAGCTCCACTTCTACTGCCTGTTGCACAAGTCAGCATATTGCTCTGAGCTTCTATACTTTCATAATGTAAAAGGAGAATATAAATTTGTTCTTCAGAGACTTTTATTAAGGATTAAAAATAATATAAATCATTTAACATTCTTCCTTAAAAGATAACAGGTTCTCAACAAGTGAGAGTGGAGGTGGTGAACAAAATAAGCCTTTTCATTTTTCTTGCGACAGATGCCGTATTTTCTCTTTTACTTTTCGTTCACTTTGAGACTGTCCATAGAAAGAGATACATAGGCTTATGATGGAGAGTGGGTATTGCATTGTGCAATTAATTATTTTAGATTTTAAATTGTGGATGGGTAAAGGATCTGGGAATACAAACCCTGTACTTGAACAGAGAGGATAGCGAAAGCCTGTGATACCCAGAAACCACATTTTTACTTTCTGCCCTGTCTTTTTCAGTTTTTCTTCTGAAGAATTCATTGATGAATACAACAAATTCTTGTTTTGTACCTCCTCTGAGACAGGCATGTAGGATATAGTAGTGAACAGGATAGATAAGATTCCTGACTGCATTAAATTCATAATCTAGTGGGGAAGATAGACTTTGGACAAATACTGACCAGTGTGGCAAGGGTAACAAAACATGTCACTAGAGAAGCTTGGGACAGAGGAAACTCACCCACATAGGGTGGTCAGGGAAGACTTTCCTGATATTTAAGTGAGGATATAAAGGATGAGTAAGAGTTAGCAGAGCCTAGTGCGTTTCTGGTAAAGGAAACTGCAAGCAAGAGAGAACTGGACAGGGACTTCTGTGGTGGTGCAGTGGCTGAGACTCCGTGCTCCCAATGCAGGGGGCCCAGGTTCAATCCCTGGTCAGGGAACTAGATCCCATGTGCCGCAGCTAAAGATCCCGATGCTGCAACTAAAAGATCCTGCAAGCTACAACTAAAGATCCCACATGCTGCAACGAAGACCCAGTGCAGCCAAATAAGTAAATAAATATTAAAAAAAAAAAAGAGAGAGAGAGAGAGAACTGGAAACATTTGAGTTCCTGAATAAAAGATGAGTTGCTGAGAGACAGGAGTCTTGTGAAATGAGACTGTTTAGTGTTTACCTAGCTGGTATTTCTGGCTAAGTTCTTGAGATGGACCTCACTGATAGAATAGGGAGCTTCACTGATAGGAGATTTAATGAGTCTCCAGAACCCGACACACCTGCTCAGAATGACTTGGCTTTGACTCCTCTGCTCGCCATAGTTCCACACCCCTCTTTATGAGCAGCCCTGCGGGTCTGTTCATTTGCACCAATCTCTGTCTACACCCAGTCTTCCTTCGTCCCCCTTATCCTTTGATGTCTCCCTCCCATCCCCACCCTGGAGGGAGTGTATAATATTCCACGTGGCCAGTGCCCTGTCATTAATGACAAATCAGGCAGGTGTTTAGGAATTTAGGACTAAGGAATCAGAATTTGAGTCCTGCTTTCAGCCTCTGCCAGGACACAAGGTAATAAGCTCGGTAGCCCACTGCCTAAACTGAGACAAACTAACTTTCTGTTTCTTAAATGAGATTAAAAAGAATAAGAAATTTGGAGAACAGTGTTTATAACTGAACAACTAATTAAGCCTTTGAATCCAGGCCAGTCTTGCAAAGTAATTGAAATAAAAGAGGATCTTACAAATATTTTACTTCAGGCAAAGACCCACAGACGTCCCTCTGAGTCTGTTGGTAAGGTTTATTTCTCCTGTTTCCTAGAAAATAATGAGTTTCTGAAGCTTTTATTTCAAAATCTAGATATTACCGTAATAAGGTTTTGCTGATTGAAGAACACACTTGTGGTTCTGTATTTGGGTTTATAACTAAGTAGACTGAGAGATTTACATCTTAGTGAGGTGTGGACATTGTTTATTCTGCTTCATTCCACACATCTTTTGCCTTATCTCTACTCATGTTAAATTCACATTAAAGGTGGAGGTTTCTGTGGTAATTGGAAAGCACATGCTTTAGATTTAGACTCCAAATCTGTTCTGTTTATATGTTTATTACACACAAAAACATTTTAGCTCAGTGTTCCCAAACCTGCAGAAGAATCACCTTTCCATGGTCAATTTCCTGTTCATCAAAGATTTAGAGCAGAGAGACCTTTGTTCACTGTGTTCTCAGAGGTGCAGTGAGACAACAAAACGAGATAAATTAGAGGTTTGCATCAAGCAACACTACGGGGAGAGAGAAGTGGGTATTCCTAGAGATTGTTTCCATAATCAGCCACCCCATCCACTCTCCTGCTGAGATACAGTAAAATTACCATGTGCATCTCTTAGCCCTTGTAGCCTTCCCGGCCCGGAGCTGATTGGGTGGACTCTTTCAGCTGTGTTTTCGCTGCAGGAACCCTGCCTGTAACCATTTCTGTCCTCCTCCTAAGTGCCTGCATGGAATTGTTTCTTTGTTCATTTTAAATGGTATTTGTTGCTTACAAGCACCCTCAAACACAGACTAAATTTCTTACCATGGTACAGACATTGTGTGGATTTTTTTCTTTGAAAAGCTGCAGATTTTTTTGTCAAGAGGAAGCACTAGAATTTGAGGGACCTCTGGTTTCTTCGAAATTTACGTCAGTTGCTGCAGTGATTTTGTGTGTGTGTGTGTGGTGTGTGGTTATGTTCATGAATTCACATGGAATATCTGTAAATGCCTCCACGTGGCAGGCATCCTGCTGGGCACCAGGAATACAAAGATGATTAAGGTACAGTTCTTGCCTTCAGGAGCTTCTAGTTTTGATGGAAGAAATAGACACATAAATTAGTGTCTTATGGGACATGGTGCTTGATGCCTTGGGAAGTATTTTCATGGAAGACCTAACTCAGGTTGGGTAGATCAGTGGAGGCTTCCTAGAAGAAAGGGCATCTGAGCTAAATCCTGAAATTTTCCGTTTCTGTGTATATGAGTAATGTAGAAGTCCAAGCCAAGGGGTACAGTGTCTCTTTTAGCAGCCTGAAAAGTATCATGGGAAATCCCTGCTGTAGAAACCAGGAGTCCTCAAGTTGAAAGCATGGCTATAGACCATTTTAATGAGAATGGAATTTTTCTGAAGGGGCAGCCTCAAGTTTTAAGGCAAGCAGATGTTGAGAAAGAATGGAAAGATTGTCATTCCTTATACGAGTGAGAGAATGTACTGTTTGCAGAGCAGCCTGTGCGGGAAGCGCTATAGGAGAATGTCCATGGTCATTATCTCCATATACTTAACTAGTCATTGGGTGGAGAGGAGCTGGATCCTTCTGTTTAACCCCAAGTGGTAGGCTAGAATTAATGAGTAGAAGCTATGGGGAGATAGATTCAGACTCAACATAAGAAAGAACTTTTTGTTGTCGGAGCTTTTTAAATAAAAAAGAGCCTTGAGGATTACTGAATTCCCCATCACTGCCCATGTTTAAAGAGAGGCTAAACCCACGGTTCCCACATTCTGTGTGAAGCACAATAGTTGTCATCTCCTTCGAGTTTTGTGGCAAGTAATTTGTTACTAATGTAATTTTTAATAATGTCAGTCTCACTTGGATTCTAGTGATCTATCCCAAATGGGAGAGAAAGGAGTAAAGTCCCAGCCAGCATGCTCAGAGTTTCACATATCCCTGAGTGCACCGTGGGCACCTGTCATATACGTGAACGTCTTCTTCATGGGTGTGGTGGTAAAAGAGAAGGTGTGGATTAACGGTACTGAGACACTCACTTGCTGGTGTGGAACTGTAGGATGGGTGGGAGCCCCAAACAAGATGAGCTTTAAAGACATTTTTCTGCTTATCCTGAAATTTAGTGAAGACTAGCTTCTTCTCAGTCACGTGTTTGCAGCATGTTTCCAAACCAATGTTCATTAAAGGTAAATGCCTAAGAAGATTAACAAAAAAATACATTGGGGCAATCTCAGCCTAATGTGTTGTTTATTTTTGTTTTCAACACACAGTTCATTAATCAGGCTTTCCAAATACATGAGGTAACTGCTGTAAAGCAGAGCAATCTGGGGACAGGTACATTAATTCTTCCATGTCAGTAGGGGACTATTAAAACATCCCCTTATTGGACCAGCCTGTATCTCACTGCCAGACAGACTTTCCCAGGATACTGTTTTCATCGTGTCTCTGTGACTTGTTTAGTTAGGTGTTCTCCTTCAGGTCCTGTCCTTTAAGTGGGTGTGCATTCATTCTTAATAGGTACATTTTCTTAATTTCAGTGACAGCAAAATTAAGAATTTGAAAGATTTTCGTGTTTCATATGACATTTTAACATCTCTTTTGCATAACCACTGTAAGTTAACCCGTGTCTAAGTGGGTGCTTAATTCATCTATTTAGTATTGATCCCTAAACCCACAAACTGTCTGTGCTCCATTTTAAGATGTCCATTTTTTTTTTCTTAAACTCTGCTACTGTGTCCCTGTGACAGCATCTGGTAACGCAGTGTCTGATGATGTGAAGTCATATCTTTCAGTCCTTTTGTTAGTCCACAAAGAATGCTGTGTTTTTCACCTGTGCTGCCACCTGTGTTCAGGAAACAGTGACTGCTCCTTTTCCAATGGGGAAGGGTAATGTTCAAATGCCTCAAAACAATAGCCCCATTCTAGTCAATCTGGTGCCTTTCGGTTCTCTTGTATCTTGTCTCTAAAGACTGAGACAGCTGGTGAAATGATGGGCATCCGTAGATTCAGCGTGGCATGCCTTTGTGAAAGTAGAACCTTAGCACAGGGAGCAGCAAACTTTCTCTGTAAATATATTAGGCTTTGTGGGCCAGAGGGCGTCTGTGGTCTGTGTTGCGGCTCCTCATCTCTGCTATTGAAGAGCAAAAGCAAGCATCAGTGGTATTTGAATGAAGGAGCATGGCTGTGTTCCAATAAAATTTACCCAAGGACGCTGAAATTTGCATTTTGTATAGTTATTATGTGCAACAAAATAGTCTTCTTCTTTTGAATTGTTCCAGCTCTTTACAAATCTAACAACGGGGGCTTCCCTGGTAGCACAGTGGTTAAGAATCCGCCTGCCAATGCAGGGAACACGGGTTCGAGCCCTGGTCCGGGAAGATCCCACATGCCGCGGAGCAACTAAGCCCGTGCGCCACAACTACTGAGCCTGTGCTCTAGAGCCCGTGAGCCACAACTATTGAGCCCAAGTGCTGCAACTACTGAAGCCTCGCACCTAGAGCCTGTGCTGCGCAACAAGAGAAGCCACTGCAACAAAGAGTAGCCCCTGCTCGCCACAACTAGAGAAAGCCCGCGCAGCAATGAAGACCCAGAGCAGCCAAAAATAAATAAATAAATAAATAAATATTTTTTTTTTAAAAAGGAAAAAAATCTATAACAACAGGCAGTGGCCCAGATTTGGCCCACCGGCCATGGTTTGCCAACCCTTGACTTAGCATGAAGAAGGGAAATGTTATAGTGAGTAAAGCGGGTTGAGAGAGCTGTTTCTCTCCCTACCCCTAATTGTAAATTACAAGACTGGATAGTGGAGGAGGAACCTGCTAATGTATTGAGAGTTGCTAAAATCTTGGTAATGAGAAAATTGAAGTAAAAAGACCAGAGGAATATGTGCCTATGCTTTTACTTTGAGGAAAATAAAACAGAACTTATTTCATACAGATAAGTTTTTATTTCCTGCAAACATGCCTGTATCTTATATAGCTAGCTTCACCTCCTCTAAACAGCCTTCCCTAATGACTCCCTGCCCCAATCCAGACAAGGGTAGTTAAAGAAACAGAGGCTCAGGCGCTCACAAAAATGGAGGTTGCCGTTTGGGATGCATCAAAACTTGTTTTCAAGCAGTAGGAAAATTTGGGCATTAAGGAAATCATTAGCTACATGTCATAAGTTCAGAATTAAACTGTGCTGTTCTCAAATGGGAATAAGCTCTTGCCAGTTATAATAAATTATTTAAGTGGCAATCTTCTTAGTTCATGGTAGTTATACTAGGCCTGTTAATAAGAGGGTATATGGTTGGACATTGACAGTTGCGGTGTATAAATAGCGTTCCTAGCAAGAGCCTGACAAGGAGCGTTTAAGGTTCTCACAGGGTGATGGCCTCACCTTGTCCATGGCTGACACAGTATAGTTTTGTTTAGCAAAAAGAGTTCTGGACAAAAAGGGGACAGAGACGGAGAGAAGTTGGACGTTGGTCAGCCTCCTACTGGCTGATGTCATTGGGCGATCCAGTTCCTCCAGCATTCTTCCTTGGAAGCCGTGTCTGATCCATGACCTTTGGAACTATATTTCTTCCCATGATAGCTGCGTGGGTTGTGTGACCTCAGAGAATTCATTTCCCTTCTCCAGGTTCAGACTGGCATATTTAAAAAATCAAGGCTTTGGACTGGATGCTATACTGGCCTTGTTCTCTTATGTTTATTAACTCTGTCAAGTGTAAAATCAGGAGTAAGATCCTAGTAAATGAATTTGCTTAGTAGCTCTCCCCTGTTTGGTGTATGTCCTGAAAATGCATTCTGCAAATTATTATACTGGATAAAGTTGTTTTCAGAGGTGGATTGCAAGTGAAGGTTATTTTATGCTCTGATCAAAAGGGTTTAGCTAGAAATTTCTCTAGATTGATATCTAGATCAGGTACCTGAAAGTGTTGAAGGAATCTGCCTCAGTGGGCACAAGATCTGGGGTTGTATGGGCTCTTCCCTGGGAGACTTTGGCCAAACCATGGGGGACACTGAGTAGTTTTTATTCTCACTCTTCTTCTAAGGTTGAATCCCACTTTGGGGACCAGATGCAATGCTCTAATATTGGTGTCTCCAGTGTCTCTGTGCCTCCCCCAAGACCACTGGCTTTAGCCAAGCTAATAGCTTCTGTTTATAGAGCCTGAGTACTTGGGCAGTCACGGAGCCCAGAAGGGAAAGGGGGTTTCATTTCACAAATGAGAACCACTTTTCATGCTTTCCTTGCTGACTTGCCCATGGACCACTCCAGATATACACTACTGGCACCCAGCCTCTGTAGAGAAGCCAGTGTAACTGAGGGCATGTGGTCAAACAACTTAGCCTGGGACAGCCTCCCTTTTGCAGAGGCCCAGGGTAGAATAGTTCTTGTGAATGAGTTTCTGTAGACTTTGAGGACTTTCAAAACAAAACCAGAAGGTGAGCTGGAAGGTGCTTTCCTCCTGGTCCTGTGTGGTTGGCCTCTGCCAGGTCTCCAGCTCCATCTAGGAAATGGTACAGAGAGCTTTGCAGCTCTGAGTTGGTGTCTCTCTTCAGGTTAGGAGATGTCCCTGTTGCCTTTGTGTGCTTTCAAGAAGTATTGGGTGGTAGTTAACAACACATACACTGGAGCCGGAATTGGGCAAGTTTCTTAACCTCTGTGTATCTGTTTCATAAGGCTTCTGAGGATTTGGTATGTAAAGATATTTAAAGCCCTTGGAACAATTTCTGACAAATATAAAACAGTTTATGATGATGGTGGTCATGATTATTACTGAGGGTAGAGATGGGGGAAAGTTAGAAATTGGTTAGCTCCCTCACATCAGATGAGTTCAGAATACCAAGTGGTCACTGGCCAATTCAGTTCCTCTGTCACTCTCCCTTAGAAACTTTGACCTTTGGAACTACTTTTCTTCCAGTCATAGCCACATAGGACATTTGGATCCATTTGACATTGAATGCTTTAAGCCCTGTCATATAGTCAGCAGAAGATCTGTGTTTTTGTCCTATCACACCTGTAACCTGGACTTTCAGCCTGTTTTTTCTGCACACACCCTTTGACTTCATTTCCATTACATTGAGTGCATAGTTGTTGGTTGGCATGTTGGTAATACTTCCAGGACCTCCGTGTATGGCCACACAAGTTCTGCACTATAAAACTCTGGGGGCCACTATTTATTGCAGAACTAAATACTACTTAGCCACATACTCAAATCTAAGATGTATTAAAAACTCAAGTTAACCAAAAGAATGTGGTACAGGGTTCACATGTGGGCAGACATCTCTTAAATAGGAATGCTTTTTGAGCTAATTTTATACCATGATGGCCTCATAAGAAAAAATGTTTCCTCTATTCCTCTACAGTAGTAGCAAGCTCCTTACACACACAGTAATATGACTACCATGGAAGGGGAAATTATTAAGTATTGAAAAACAAAGCTGAAAGATAAAATCTTCTGGTTATGGTTTGGTTTCTGATTATGAAAGAGAAGAAGGCTTACACAGACATAGAAAACAAATATACGGATACCAAGGGGGAAAGGGCTGGGGTGGGAGGAATTGGGAACTGGGATTGACACATATACAGTACTGATACTATGTATAAAATAGACAACTGATGGGCCCATACTGAATGGCACAGGGAACTCTACCTAATGCACCGTGGTAACCTAAGTGGGAGGCAAGTCCAAAAGGGAGAGGATATCTATATGTGTATGGCTGATTCTTTTGTTGTGCAGTGGAGGCTAACACAACATTGTAAAGCAACCATACTCCAATAAAAATTAATTAAAAAAAAAAAAGAAAGAGAAGGAGGCTTGCCCCATCCATAAGAGGTTGATTTTGTATGTAGGTGCAGTAGGTTACAGAAAAATTGGAATTGAGGGAGGAGCCCTTGAACTCTAAAGAAAACAACAAAGTCTCCTTGAACTTAATTGAGATCTGATATTCTGCCATCAAAAATTAATTCCCTTCATTCATACTTACGTATTCCATGTACATACCTTGGATAGGAGGATGCGCTAATTTTCAGTAGTCATTTACCCTGCAGAGTGAATGAATGGACCACACGTGTTGATAAGAAAAGGATTTCATGGGGGAATGTAGAGAGGACCTCACTGCATGGCCTCTTCATGTGGGAAAAAGGGTGCAACAGAGAGAGGACATGGTGACCTGCTGAGTGCAAATACTGACCATTCAGAATTTTGCAAGGATAGACTCTAGGACCAAGATTTTAATTTAGAATTAACCAAAAGTTCAAGAACTGCTTAGAAGTGTTTGCTCAAGATTTTTATGTACTTGGGATGTTCTCAGAAGTTAAATAAAAACTTTCCCTCTCTTACCTGAACAAGCAGAGTCGATGTTGCATGTTTCTTTCTTTAGAGCAGTGAAATGTGCCACCATGCCTGGCCCTCTGTAGACATCCAGTAAATGCCTCTGGGGCAAAATATGTTTCATAGCTCCACCTTACTTTTTTTAAATTTATGTTTATTTTATGCTGAATTTATTCCTGGGTCATATATTTTTGTTTCTTCAGTTTCTTTCGGGACATCTTCTTCTCTGCAACCTCCTCTTCAGGTTTAGGCACAATTTGCTCTTTTTCAATAGGGATCATCATAGTGTGGCAGAGAGGGCTCAGGTAGGGGTTAATCCGTCCATGAGCTCTGTAAGTCCAGGGCCCATCTCGGATTCTGTTCACCTGGATGTGCTCGATGCCAGAGACGCTACATGAAAACCCTTAAGTGTAACTTTACTCTCCGCATTTTTAAGCGTGTGCGGCAAAAAATTCACTCTTTTTTGGGTCATGGACCCTCTGTCCAGCCCCACTCTTTGACCTGGATGGATACACCAGCCAACTCCAACATTGTAATGATGGAATAGCATGCATTGCTTCTGTAAAGTGACATCTTTCAGAGACTTGGTGGCTTTTTGGATATGCACACCCTCTATGGCCTGGCCATAGCTTCATGGGTGTTCTTAAAGTGAACGTGAAGATCTGAACCTCTTGATTTGCAAGATTTTGTGGGGTTTTCTGTGTCAAGTGAGGAGTGAACCATTCTCAGAGACCACCTCAGGCAACTTACAGTGAGAGGAAGCTATATCCACCTTATTTTACCAGGGGGTAAGGAAGTATATTTTGAAACACATTTTAGGAAATTAGTAGTTTCCTTTTTGGGTAAATGGGCTTTCCAAGTCTTGATGGAACACAGCTGAATGCAAAGCCAGTGTTACTGCTGGCAGCTCTGTGAGCCCCTCACCTTCCACCGCAGGACTTGTTGCTCTGTTGTACCACCAGTGGTTGTATATATACTCAAGCAAAAACTACGTTTCTAAAGCTAATAATTTGCATCATTTAGAATATTTATTTTCTCATTTCAGAAAGTGGATGTCACCAGCAGGGCTGTGATGGAAATAATGACTAAAACAATTGAGTACCTTCAACCCAATCCAGGTAAGGGCTCGTTTTATACTTGCAGGGGTATCCCTCCAGGTAACTTTTCGTTTCTCTTTGGTAGACAGGCTAGGTTTGGTGCGCTTCTGCTTGCTCTATCCTCCCTTCTGGAAGTTCAGTGGCTTCAGGTGGAGCATTTCGACTGGGAAGGGAGGACTTTTTAGGTTCACACTGAAGTAACTGGAGGCTTCTGTGATATTTTATCTGACTGTAGTGTAATTAACAAATAGCACTGTGTGGGCAGCGTGGGTGGCACATGATGTCAGGGTAGCTGCAAGCTGTTATTAACTGGACACTGATTTGAAAGGGATTGTAAGAAAGAAAACTGGGAGGATTTTCAGATAAAACATAGTAATTCACCAAAGGTGTGAAAAAGTAGGAAGTTGAACGGTTTTTGTGAAATACAGAGGGTTTCCGTCCATACGCATCACTGAAGTCTTTGGAGGGTTGTTCTTTGTTCTGATTTTTCTCCAAGCACATCACAGATCAGCACTTGTCCTTGCTAACCTCTTACACTCTTAAGAGAAGGGAGTTATAATAGAGATAATGGAGCTGTACCTCGAAAAGAGAGCCAGGCAGAAGTGGGGTGATGTCGAAGAGCACAAGGTGTAACAGAGCAAAGCAGCTGATACTATAGACCTCCTCAGCACTCTTCCTGCAGAGCAGTTCCTAACTGCAGAGTATAGAAACTTGAAGCAAGGTTGAATATATTTAAGTAAAACGTATGAATACTGGGAAAACTGCGTATCTTGAGACCAGTTTCTTTGGGAGTTTCAGGTTGAGATTCCTGTGTCTTTGGTGGTCCTAGGGGAGATGGTTCAGGCACTGTGTCAGCCCCACTGTGTTTGTATTCTGAGCATTAACGGGTGAGAGATAAGAAAAGGAAATAACGTGGGATAAGAGGAGGCAGACAAGCACAGTCAGTGCTGACCAGCTCCCTACTGCCTTCTGCTGGCTGCAGCTTTCACTCAGCCCAAACTGTGGGAATAACATTCTCAGTTTTTTAAAAAACGGCATCAGAGATGGGATTATGTGAGGAAGGAAAATATTGAAGTAAGTGATAAGCCATAGGAACCAGGCATTTAACTGATAGTAGACCAAATTGTTGGCCAATTAGGCAACGAATAGCAAAAATGAAGTTTCCAATTTTTGCTTGCAGCCTTCTTCATGACCTCTGTATTCCACAGAGATTCAAGGATCTCTTATCTAAGAGATCTTCACCTGTTCCTAAGTATTTAAACAGCTGTGATAGGTCAGTTTTGAAAAGAGAATTGCTCGCCCCAAGTCTCATGGTAAGAAGTCATTGTTTAGGGAAGGACGTTTTTGTCTTTGAGTAGAACCTTGAAGTGCTCCCTCATTTCCCGGGATTTATGCATGAATGGTGCTAGGATTACTTAGCCCTGCTGTTGTAAGGCTAATATATATTTTTTTAACATCTTTATTGGAGTATAATTTCTTTACAATGTTGTGTTAGTTTCTGCTGTATAACAAAGTGAATCAGCTATACAAATACATATATCCCCATATCCCCTCCCTCTTGCGTCTCCCTCCCACCCTCCCTATCCCACCCCTCTAGGTGGTCACAAAGCACGGAGCTGATCTCCCAGCGCTATGCGGCTGCTTCCCACTAGCTATCTATTTGACATTTGGTAGTGTATATACGTCAGTGCTACTCTCTCATTTCGTCCCAGCTTACTCTTCCCCCTCCCCGTGTCCTCAAGTCCATTCTCTACATCTGTGTCTTTATTCCTGCCCTGCCCTTAGGTTCATCAGAACCTTTTTTTTTTTTTTTTTAGATTCCATATATATGTGTTAGCATACGATATTTGTTTTTCTCTTTCTGACTTACTTCACTCTGTATGAAACACTCTAGGTCCATCCACCTCACTACAAATAACTCAATTTTGTTTCTTTTTATGGCTGAGTAATGTTCCATTATATATATGTGCCACATCTTTTTTATCCATTCATCTTTCGATGGACACTTAGGTTGCTTCCATGTTGTAGGACCAATATTAAATGTAGGGAAGGAGAGGGAAAATATAGTATTTATTGAGCCCTAATGCATTTTCAGTATGTCGCTAGTTATATACACTGTCTCCTCTCTAAAACTAGCTGTTTTTTTTCCTGATTATAAAAAGAAAACGCAGTTGAAAAATTCGTAGTATAGCAAAGAAACTAAAAATCCATGAACACAGATCTTTGGTGGGGACCCATCTGTGTTCCTGAGTATAATGGAATTCAGGTGTATGGAGGTATGCTGTGCTGAATAGGATGTCCCTCAAAATCCAGGGCTATCCAGAACCTCCAAATGTGACCTTATTTGGAAATAACATCTTTTGAGGTGTAATCAGTTTAATGACCTTGAGATGAACTCATTCTGGAGTTAGAGTGAGCCCTAAATCCAACAACTGGTGTCCTTATAAGAAGAAGAGAAAACACAGAGAGACACAGGGCAGAAGGCCACGTGACGACAGAGGCCAAGATTAGAGTGATGCTGCCACAAACCAAGGAATGCCGGGAGCCCCCAGAGCTGGAAGAGGCGAGGAAGGATTCTCCCAGAGAGCCTCAGAAAGAACCAACCCTGCTGACACCTTGATTTCAAGTGTCTTGAACTGTGAGAGAGTAAATTTCTGTTGTTCTGAGCCCCACAATTTGTGGCGATTTGTTACGGCAGACCTAGAAAACTAATATAGTAGGCTAGCCTACTTTTCCTCAGGAAAAACAAGGGCCAGAGAATTTAAGAAACTTTCCCAAAGTTACACACCTAGGAAGGGATGAAACCAGGATTGGGACCCAGGTCTGACGCCCCCGAGCCCAGGAACTTTCCATTGCACAGTCCTGCTTCTGAGAAGAACGGGTTCTTCATTTAGGTGCAAAGGGTCCTTTGCTTTCAGAGTGGATGTGACAGAAATCCAGAAAGGGAACAAATTGTGGGGTTGAGACTTATTTTTATTTTAATAAAAAAGATAACAGGAGGAGGTAATTGGGGGAGATTTGAATTTTTAGAAATGACGTATTTTTAACAGAATCCTGAATGTGCCTATTAGCTACCAGCATATTGGTTTTATGGCTATTTAAAAATTGAATGAACATCTGCCACCAAGGAGAACAATTAAGGCCATCACCAGGCAATCACAAGGTGGTTTCAGAAAAGCAGTTATATATGGGCAGGCCACATATTTATACAAATAAGTGTCATCTAGAAGGGTCCAGAATTAAACAAAATTTCATATGCTCATTCTTCAGAATTTAGACAATTTGTGTTTAATTGGCTTATAATAGATATGACTTAGTTCCTCCATGAATTTCTTGCCCTGAGAGCAGACATTGGCTAGAGCTCCTGAAAGGTGGCTGAGCCAGTACACTTGTTCAGAGTCCAAGTGTCCTTGCGAAGGGGACACAAGAATCTAGCCAGCACCCAGAGGCTCCCAGTCCTTGGGCACAGAAGAGCAGAATATTCCCGAACTCATGCTGTGTGATAAATGCTTTGACCACTCAGCCTCTCTGTGACCCCAGAAACTGGGTCAACCAATACGGATCACTGGCTTCTGGTCCTGAATAAGCAAGATCTGGCCAGGGTCAGGATAGGGGCTTATGCAAAGTAACAAATTTACCTGGACAGGCCAGTAGGATCTGTGGAAATTAATGCTTTGAGGGTACTTTGAGAGTATCTTGTATTTGATTCATACTCTAGGATGCATTCTGGCTTTCAAATCTTGTGGTTATGGAGCATACAGATCTGTATAGTCTTGAAACTCAATTCCTATTGAAATGATGACCAAAGAGAGTTGGATTACTTTTCTTGAATCTGTAGCTGTGCTCTGTGTAGGCCCACCCATCTGCTCTTGCCCTCCTCCGGAGTGATATTTTAAAAGGCAGACCTGATCATGTCATCATCTTGCACAAAACCCTTCAATGGGTTTTTCACTGCTTTTAGGATTAAGTTTTACCATTTTTAACAAGGCTCAAAGGGCCCTCCCTACATGGTCAGCCCTGCCCTTTCCCCTCTACCTTGCCAGACAAACAGTCTCCTCAGGTCCAGCATCAAGGGCATTTAGAAGCCTTCCAGAAGCCCTGACTGCATTAGGTTCCACTGTCAGTGACCCTCTCATGATCCCAGCTGCTTTCCCCTGGTGGCACATGCCACACTTACTGTAATTGCATGGTGTGTGTGCTTTGGTTTGTCCTCCCCTGTAAGGACAGGGCTCTGCCTGTCTTATTCCCCGCCGTCCCCCCATATGCGCCCAGGCCCCAACTCAGATCCAGGCAGCCCATGAAATTTGGATATTTGAAAAAATGAATTATGAAGCACAGTTGATAGTCAGTGGCTAATGTGATAAAACTGCTATAATGTAAAAGAGAGAAGGAGAAACTCTTCCTTTCCCCTAACCCATCAGCTCTACCCATGTAACCAACATTTATCAAATGCATTTACTTTTATACAAGGACCTATGCAATTCTAGATGTAGTGGGGGTAGATGCAGAACCAAGATTGGGCCCCTGCCCCCTGGGACCTCACAGTCTAACAGCATAAAATATGTGTACTCTGAGGAGAGCTGCCCAGAGGCCTTCATGGCTAATTCCTTCTGGAAATTCCAGCTAACTGATGAAGTGAGGAGGGGTGAGTGGGGTCACAGGCCTGCAGGTGTGGCCTTCAAAGGCAGGGCTTTCGAGGACATAGAACAGAGAGCTGTAAAGTCTTTCAGCTTGGACTGTGAAATGATTCTGACAGGAACAACATAAACCAGTACAGATTTCCAAGCTGCTTAGATAAGAAATAATTTGAACTTGAGAAGTCCTGTGTACTTCTACTGATTGTGAGCCCCTATTCTCATGGTATCTAAGAGCAAAGATCATCGGAGAAGATATAAATCAGTTTACTTTTAATAAATTTATTTTATTTTATTTATTTATTTTTGGCTGCATTGGGTCTTCCTTGCTGTGTGCAGGCTTTCTCTGGTTGCGGCGAGCGGGGCCTACTCTTCACGTTGCGGTGCATGGGCTTCTCATTGCGGTGGCTTCTCTTGTTGTGGAGCACGGGCTCATGGCACATGGGCTTCAGTAGTTGTAGCACATGGTCTCAGTAGTTGTGGCATGCAGACTCAGTAGTTGTGGCTCGATGGCTCTAGGGCGCGGGCTCAGTAGTTGTGGTGCACGGGCTTAGTTGCTCTGTGGCATGTGGGATCTTCCCAGACCAGGGCTCCAACCTGTGTCCCCTGCATTGGCAGGCAGATTCTTAACTACTGTGCCACCAGGGAAGCCCTGAATCCGTTTTCTTATATGAGTATTCTGATGCCTTGTGGGGGGAAAATAAATCAGCAATGTCCAATAGAAATAAGATGCAAGGCACATGTGTAATTTTGAATTTTCTAGTAACCATATTAAAAAAAGTAAAAAAGAAAGGTAGAGAAGAAGCAAGAAGAACTACAATCCTGCAGCCAGTGGAACAAAAACCACATTCACAGAAAGATAGACAAAATGAAAAGGCAGAGGGCTATGTACCAGATGAAGGAACAAGATAAAACCCCAGAAAAACAACTAAATAAATTGGAGATAGGCAACCTTCCAGAAAGAGAATTCAGAATAATGATAGTGAAGATGATCCACGACCTTGGAAAAAGAAAGGAGGCAAAGATCGAGAAGATGCAAGAAATGTTTAACAAAGACGTAGAAGAATTAAAGAACAAACAAACAGACATGAACAATACAATAACTGAAATGAAAACTACACTAGAAGGAATCAAGAACAGAATAACTGAGGCAGAAGAACGGATAAGTGCCCTGGAAGACAGAATGGGGGAATTCACTGCTGCGGAACAGAATAACGAAAAAAGAATGAAAAGAAATGAAGACAGCCTAAGAGACCTCTGGGACAAAATTAAATGCAACAACATTCGCATTATAGGGGTCCCAGAAGAAGAAGAGAAAAAGAAAGGGACTGAGAAAATATTTGAAGAGATTATAGTTGAAAACTTCCCTAATATGGGAAAGGAAATAGTCAAGTCCAGGAAGCACAGAGGGTCCCATACAGGATAAATCCAAGGAGAAACACGCAAGACACATATTAATCAAATTATCAAAAATTAAATACAAAGAACAAATATTAAAAGCAGCAAGGGAAATATAAATCCAAGGAGAAACATGCAAGACACATATTAATCAAACTATCAAAAATTAAATACAAAGGACAAATACTAAAAGCAGCAAGGGAAAAACAAGTAACATATAAGGGAATCCCCATAAGGTTAACAGCTGATCTTTCAGCAGAAACTCTGCAAGCCAGAAGGCAGTGGCAGGACATATGTAAAGTGATGAAAGAGAAGAACCTACAACCAAGATTACTCTACCCAGCAATCTATTCAGATTTGATGGAGAAATTAAAAGCTTTACAGACAAGCAAAAGCTAAGACAATTCAGCACCACCAAACCAGCTCTGCAAAAAATGCTAAAGGAACTTCTCTAGGCAGGAAACACAAGAGAAGGAAAGAAAAGACCTACAATAATAAACCCAAAACAATTAAGAAAATGGTAATAGGAACATACATATCGATAATTAACTTAAATGTAAATGGATTAAATGCTCCCACCAAAAGACATAGACTGGCTGAATGGATACAAAAACAAGACCCATATATATGCTGTCTACAAGAGACCCACTTCAGACCTAGGGACACATACAGACTGAAAGTGAGGGGATGGAAAAAGATATTCCATGCAAATGGAAACCAAAAGAAAGCTGGAGTAGCAATTCTCATATCAGACAAAATTGGCTTTAAAACAAAGACTATTACTAGAGACAAAGAAGGACACTAAAAAATGATCAAGGGATCAAACCAAGAAGAAGATATAACAATTGTAAATATTTATGCACCCAACATAGGAGCACCTCAATACATAAGGCAAATACTAACAGCCATAAAAGGGGAAATCGACAGTAACACAATCATAGTAGGGGACTTTAACACTCCACTTTAACCAATGGACAGATCATCCAAAATGAAAATACATAAGGAAACACAAGCTTTAACGGATACATTAAACAAGATGGACTTAATTGATATTTATAGGACATTCCATCCATCCAAAAACAACAGAATACACATTCTTCTCAAGTGCTCATGGAACATTCTCCAGGATAGATCATATCTTGGGTCACAAGTCAAGCCTTGGGAAATTTAAGAAAATTGAAATCGTATCAAGTATCTTTTCCGACCACAATGCTCTGAGACTAGATATCAATTACAGGAAAAAATCTGAAAGAAATACAAACACATGGAGGCTAAACAATATGCTACTAAATAACCAAGAGATCACTGAAGAAATCAAAGAGGAAATCAAAAAATACCTAGAAACAAATGACAATGAAAACACAACGACCCAAAAACCTATGGGATGCAGCAAAAGCAGTTCTAAGAGGGAAGTTTACAGCTATACAGGCCTACCTTAAGAAACAAGAAACATCTCAAATAAACAACCTAACCTTACACCTAAAGCAATTAGAGAAAAAAGAACAGGAAAACCCCAAAGATAGCAGAAGGAAAGAAATCATAAAGATCAGATCAGAAATAAATGAAAAAGAAATGAAGGAAACAGTAGCAAAGATCAATAAAACTAAAAGCTGGTTCTTTGAGAAAATAAAATTGATACACCATTAGCCAGACTTATCAAGAAAACAAGGGAGAAGACTCAAATCAATAAAATTAGAAATGAAAAAGAAGTAACAACTGACACTGCAGAAATACAAAGGATCATGAGAGATTACTACAAGCAACTATATGCCAATAAAATGGACAACCTGGAAGAAATGGACAAATTCCTAGAAATGCACAACCTTCCGAGACTGAACCAGGAAGAAATAGAAAATATGAACAGACCAATCACAAGCACTGAAATTTAAACTGTGATTAAAAATCTTCCAACAAACAAAAGCCCAGGACCAGATGGCTTCACAGGCGAATTCTGTGAAACATTTATACAAGAGCTAACACCTATCCTTCTCAAACTCTTCCAAAATATTGCAGAGGGAGGAACACTCCCCAACTCATTCTATGAGGCCACCATCACCCTGATACCAAAACCAGACAAAGATGTCACAAAGAAAGAAAACTACAGGCCAATATCACTGATGAACATAGATGCAAAAATCCTTAACAAAATACTAGCAAACAGAATCCAACAGCACATTAAAAGGATCATACACCATGATCAAGTGGGGTTTATTCCAGGAATGCAAGGATTCTTCAATATATGCAAATCAATCATCGTGATACATCATATTGACAAATTGAAGGAGAAAAACCGTATGATCATCTCAAGAGATGCAGAGAAAGCTTTTGACAAAATTCAACACCCATTTATGATAAAAGCCCTGCAGAAAGTAGGCATAGAGGGAACTTTCCTCAACATAATAAAGGCCATATATGACAAACCCACAGCCAAAATTGTTCTCAATGGTGAAAAACTGAAACCATATCCACTAAGATCAGGAACAAGACAAGGTTGCCCACTCTCACCACTATTATTCAACATAGTTTTGGAAGTGTTAGCCACAGCAATCAGAGAAGAAAAAGAAATAAAAGGAATCCAAATCGGAAAAGAAGTAAAGCTGTCACTATTTGCAGATGACATGATACTACTATACATAGAGAATCCTAAAGATGCTACTAGAAAACTACTAGAGGTAATCAATGAATTTGGTAAAGGAGCAGGATACAAAATTAATGCACAGAAATCTCTTGCATTCCTATTCACTAATGATGAAAAATCTGAAAGTGAAATTAAGAAAACACTCCCATTTACCATTGCAACAAAAAGAATAAAATATCTAGGAATAAACCTACCTAAGGAGACAAAAGACCTGTATGCAGAAAATTATAAGACACTGATGAAAGAGATTAAAGATGATACAAATAGATGGAGAGATATACCATGTTCTTGGATTGGAAGAATCAACATTGTGAAAATGACTCTACTACCCAAAGCAATCTACAGATTCAATGCAATCCCTATCAAACTACCACTGGCATTTTTCACAGAACTAGAACAAAAAATTTCACAATTTGTATGGAAACACAAAAGACCCCGAATAGCCAAAGCAATCTTGAGAACGAAAAATGAAGCTGGAGGAATCAGGCTCCCTGACTTCAGACTATACTACAAAGCTACAGTAATCAAGAGAGTATGGTACTGGCACAAAAACAGAAATATAAATCAATGGAACAGGATAGAAAGCCCGGAGATAAACCCACGCACATATGGTCACCTAATTTATGACAAAGGAGGCAAGAACATACAATGGAGAAAAGACAGCCTCTTCAATAAGCGGTGCTGGGAAAACTGGACAGCTACATGTAAAAGAATGAAATTAGAACACTACCGAACACCATACACAAAAATAAACTCAAAATGGATTAAACACCTAAATGTAAGGCCAGACACTATCAAACTCTTAGAGGAAAACATAGGCAGAACACTCTATGACATAAATCACAGCAAGATCCTTTTTGACCCAACTCCTAGAGAAATGGAAATAAAAACACAAATAAACAAATGGGACCTAATGAAACTTAAAAGGTTTTGCACAGCAAAGGAAACCATAAACAAGACCAAAAGACAACCCTCAGAATGGGAGAAAATATTTGCAAATGAAGCAACGGACAAAGGATTAATCTTCAAGATTTACAAGCAGCTCATACAGCTCAATACCAAAAAAACAAACAACCCAATCCAAAAATGGGCAGAAGACCTAAATAGACATTTCTCCAAAGAAGATATACAGATTGCCAACAGGCACATGAAAGAATGCTCAACATCATTAATCATTAGAGAAATGCAAATCAAAACTACAATGAGATACCATCTCACCCCAGTCAGAATGGCCATCATCAAAAAATCTAGAAACAATAAATGCTGGAGAGGGTGTGGAGAAAAGGGAACCCTCTTGCACTGTTGGTGGGAATGTAAATTGATACAGCCACTATGGAGAACAGTATGGACATTCCTTAAAAAACTAAAAATAGAACTACCATATGACCCAGCAATCCCACTACTGGGCATATATCCTGAGAAAACCATACTTCAAAAAGAGTCATGTACCAAAATGTTCATTGCAGCTCTATGTACAATAGCCAGGACATGGAAGCAACCTAAGTGTCCATCAACAGATGAATGGATAAAGAAGATGTGGCACATATATACAATGGAATATTACTCAGCCATAAAAAGGAACAAAAGTGAGTTATTTGTAGTGAGGTGGATGGACCTTGAGACTGTCATACAGAGTGAAGTAAGTCAGAAAGAGAAAAACAAATACCATATGCTAACACATATATATGGAATCTAAGAAAAAAAAAATGGTCAGAAGAACCTAGGCCAAGACAGGAATAAAGATGCAGACCTACTAGAGAATGGACTTAGTAGAGGATAAGTCCATCTAGTAATGGACTTAGTAGAGGATAGTAGGTCCTTACTAGAGGACCTACTAGAGGATACGGGGAGGGGGAAGGGTAAGCTGGGACAAAGTGAGAGAGTGGCATGGACATATATACACTACCAAACGTAAAATAGATAGCTAGTGGGAAGCAGCTGCATAGCACAGGGAGATCAGCTCGGTGCTTTGTGCCCACCTGGAGGGGTGGGATAGAGAGGGTGGGAGGGAGGCAGATGCAAGAGGGAAGAGATATGGGGGCTTATGTATATGTATAACTGATTCACTTTGTTATAAAGCAGAAACTGACACACCATTGTAAAGCAATTATACTCTAATAAAGATGTTAAAAAATACAAACAAATTAAAAAAAAAGAAGAAAGCACCAAGGGAAAAAAGACAAATAACATACAAGGGAACTTCCATAAGGTTAACAGCTGATTTTTCAGCAGAAACTCTACAAACCAGAAGGGAGTGGCATGATATACTTAAAGTGATGAAAGGGAAGAACCTACAACCAAGATTACTCTACCTGGCAAGGATCTCATTCAGATTCGATGGAGAAATCAAAAGCTTTACAGACAAGCAAAAGCTAAGATAATTCAGCACCACCAAACCAGCTCTACAACAAATGCTAAAGGAACTTCTCTAAGTGGGAAACACAAGAGAAGAAAAGGACCCACAAAAACAAACCCAAAACAATTAAGAAAATGGTCGTAGGAAGATACATATCGATAATTACCTTAAACGTGAATGGATTAAATGCTCCAACCAAAAGACACAGGCTTGCTGAATGGATACAAAAAGAAGACCCATATATATGCTGTCTACAAGAGACCCACTTCAGACCTAGGGACACATACAGACTGAAAGTGAGGGGATGGAAAAAGATGTTCCATGCAAATGGAAATCAAAAGAAAGCTGGACTAGCATACTCATATCAGATAAAATAGACTTTAAAATAAAGAATGTTACAAGAGACAAGGAAGGACACTACATAATGATCAAGGGATCAATCCAAGAAGAAGATATAACAATTATAAATATATATGCACCCAACATAGGAGCACCTCAATATATAAGGCAACTGCTAACAGCTATAGAAAAGGAAATTGACAGTAACACGGTAATAGTGGGAGACTTTAACATCTCACTTAAACCAATGGACAGGTCATCCAAAATGAAAATATATAAGGAAACAGAAGCTTTAAGTGACACAATAGACCAGATAGATTTAATTGATATTTATAGGACATTCCATACACTTTCTTCTCAAGTGCTCATGGGACATTCTGCAGGATAGATCACATCTTGGGTCACAGATCAAGCCTCAGTAAATTTAAGAAAATTGAAATCATATCAAGCATCTTTTCTGACCACAAAGCTATGAGATTAGAAATGAATTACAGGGAAAAAAACATAAAAAACACAAACACATGCAGGCTAAATAGTACGTTACTAAATAACCAAGAGATCACTGAAGAAATCAAAGAGGAAATCCAAAATTACCTAGAGACAAATGACAATGAAAACACGATGATCCAAAACCTATGGGATGCAGCAAAAGCAGTTCTAAGAGGGAAGTTTTTAGCTATACAAGCCTACCTCAAGAAACAAGAAAAATCTCAAATAAACAATCTAACCTTACACCTAAAAGAACTAGAGAAAGAAGAACAAACAAAACCCAAAGTTAGCAGAAGGAAAGAAATCATAAAGATCAGAGCAGAAATAAATGAAATAGGAACAAAGAAAACAATAGCAAAGATCAATAAAACTAAAAGCTGGTTCTTTGAGAAGATAAACAAAATTGATAAACCATTAGCCAGACTCATCAAGAAAAAGAGGGAGAGGACTCAAATCAATAGAATTGGGCAATTGGGATTGACATGTGTACAGTGATGTGTATGAACTTGATGACTAATAAGAATCTGCTGTATATAAAATAAATAAAATTAAATTAAAAAATTTTTAAAAAGGTAAAATTGATTTTAATAATATTTAATCCAGTATATCCAAAATTTTAACTGATATTAAAAATCATTGAAAATTTTTACATTTTTTTTCTTATACTAAGTTTTGAAATTTGGTGTATGTTTTATACATACAGTACATATCTGTTTGGACTAGCCACATTTCAAATGCTCAATAGCCCCATGTGACCATTGGTTCCCATAATGGACAGCACAGGACTATATAGTTTGCCATTCTAGCTCTGTATTATATTTTGATATGTGTTTGATGTTTAGCTTTTTGGTTTATATATATTGATGGTTGATTTTCTCAGTAGAGAAATGGACTCTTGATTTTTGGATCAGGATATCTTTAAGGTTTTTTTTGTCCATTTCTTTCAGCATTCTGCAAATCCGTTTCATGGCACTGTAGTGGAGATCTTCCCCTGACATAGAACTGTAGGCATGGTGTGATTGGCTGGCTGTGTTTCCTTCCCAGCCTTAGCAGAGTGGTGATGACAGAGACCTTTTTAGTTTGCACTGAAAAGTTATTCTGGTCCTGATGTCATCATCCTATATAAACTTCCAAGATGTGTAGATAAAAAGCAGTTTAAACATGAAAAACATCGTGCGTCAAGGTTTGGTTTTCTAAAGAAATGCTTTTCCCTTGACTGCCTACACGGTCTGAGGTTCTCCACATGCCTGAGCTTGGGACATTAAGTCAGGGTCATTAAATGTCTATTCAGAACTTCTTAATAATAATTTAAAATCTCATTTGTGGAATGTTGCCTGTAGAAATAAAAGTTAACTCTATTAATTTTAAAATATCTCATTAATCCCTGAAAAGCTATTACATCAAAATTATTATATTTCTTTCTCATGGGCTGCCCTCTTAATCATCCCCTTCCAAAGATGCATAAGTAAGATATTTGGTGGCAACAGAGCTGAAAATCAATACATATATTGTTTGGCATTCGTGTCTCAAATACTTGCCTCCGAAACACACTGAATTTGCTGTATTTCGTGGAGGACAGGACTTGAGTCGTGTTCATCTTGTTGTCTTTCAGGACTCTTAGCATTGTGCCTGGTGCATTGTTTGCCCTCAATATGTCTATTGAATAAGTTCACGAATGAATATATCCATCCTTTACTTAAAGAATAAAGGATTTGTACTGCGTCTAATAGCCAGGGCTTTTGCTTTTCTAAATCCTGACACTGAAAGATAATGGAAATGCAAAAGGACAGCTTACAGAAGATTACTTGGCACTGGCTGTTTCCACTTCCTGAAGTGCCCCAACTGCCCTGGCAGGTCACCCCCTGCCTTCTTAGTCATCCTTCCTACCTCAGCTTAAATACTCTGGGCCCCCTGTCTAAATCAGGTCCACTCCACTGTCCTCATGACACCTTGACTCGAGTCCCCTCCATAAATCTCTCCAGTGGTTCCCCATTTAGAATAACATTGAAAGCGCTCAAGGTCCGATGATCTGACTTCATTTCCTGAAATCCTACAAATCTCTGTCTCACTCCGTCTGCACCAGTGTCCCCGGCCTTCCCATTGCTCCTCTCACCCACACAGCACCCTCATTCCTGGGACTGTGCCAGGCCGTCTGCCTGAACCACTTGTCTCCAGGTGTTCCCCAGGTCTTCACTCAGGTCTCTGCTCTAATGTCACCTTATTTGTGTGGCTTTACCAACCATCTTGTTTAAAACATCACCCTCTAAGCCATTTCCCTGTTTTGTTTTCCTTCGTGGCACTTGTTACTACTTAAAATTTATTCTGTATTTACTTGGTAAGGTGTGGCTTGTCTCTGCCACTAAACTGCAAGTGGCCTGAGTGTAGGATTGTTGTTCGTACATTGTAGTCAAAGAGCCTGTTCTCACCTTTTATTGTACTTATCACAATATTTACTTTCATAAGGTGTTTTTATTTGTTGCTGATCCTCAGCCATGCTCAGCTCGTTCCTGCCTCAGGGTCTTTGCACAGGAAGTTCCTCTGCCTGGAATAATCTTCTCCTGGCTCCCATTATGGCTGTTCTTTCTTGTCACTCCACCTCCCTATGGAGTCCTTCCCTGGCCACTCTTTCTGAAATAACCTCTCCCTACCACTTTTATATCCCCTTCTAATATCCCGTCACCATTTTAAATTGTCCTCTATTTTATATATTTTTAAAAAAATATCATCTACCCATCACCTACATCTCCCATCTAGAATATAATGTCCACAGGAGTAAGGGCTTTGTCTTGTTTATTATCCCTAATGTACAAATAGTGCCCTCATTATTTATTGAATGAATGCTGTTTATCTCTCCCACTGTATCATAAAATCATCATCAAAGACAAGGAATATGTCTGTTTTCGTGTGTGTGTGTGTGTGTGTGTGTGTGTGTGTATAACCTAGCACAGTAGTGCTTATTAGGTGCTTAATTTGTTGAATGAGAGAATCAAATCATGTTAATCATATTTGAGCTCCATGTATAGGAGTTGCTAAAGTTTCAGAGTTATTGTCTGCAGACCTGAACAGGCCAGAATCAGAGCTGTTACTCTGTCTGTATAATACCTACTTGGTGTCATGCGCAATTAATACATTTCACAGTTGCTTTTGAAAAAGTGTAGAAGTGCATAATCTCATGTTTAAGATCATTGGGCTGAAGCTATTGACAGCACATTCATATTTACATAGGTAATAGTTGTTCCTATTTTCAGATTAGAAAGCTGAAGCTTCAAGAGAGATTAAATAACTTGCCCAAAGTCTTGCAGCAAAAGAACAAGAATTCATATTCACATATGGCTGTCTCCTTGGTCCATTTTGTCTTCATTGCCATATGCTACAAAATATGAAGACACATTCAGTCTTGGTGTGTGTGTAGAATACACTCGAGTGGCCCCTAATGATTCTCATCCTTTGTAATCCCTTCCCTTTGAGTGTAGGTGGGATCTGTGACTTACCTTTAAAGAGTAAAATATGGCAAAGGTAATGGGATCACCACTCACCACTCCCTTGGTTAGGTTACATTACATGGCAAAATTGTGGGCTGTTATTCCCATGATCACATTACATTATATAAAACTTTCTTAGCAGCTAGAGTGAGAGGGATTCTCCTGCTGGCCTACGAGAAGCAGACTGCCATGTAGTGACTGTCTTAGAAGAGGGATGAGTGTCAGGGAGCTGGGGATGGACTCTAGCCAACAGCCAGTAAGAAGCCAGCGCTGTCAGTCAAAACCACCACAGGGAAGTGAAATTTTGTCAGTAACCCAAGGGAGCTGGGAAGCAGATTCATTGCCACTGAAGCTTCCTGATTACAAGGCAGCCTGGCTGACACCTTGAATTGAATATAGCCTTGTGAGACCCCGAACAGAGGACGCAGTTAAGTTGTGCCTGGACTTCTAACCTACAGAAACTGTAGGGTAATAAATCTGTGGCTTGAAGCCACTGACTTTGTGGAACTTTGTTACACAGCATGGAAAACTAATACAGTATGGCTGTTTGTTCCCCAACCAGAGCTCCTATTTCAAGCATATCACTGTCTGCTGGGGCCAACAGGTCATTTGCCCTTATCACTTTTGGCTCCTTAATATGGAAGCAGGAAGTAGATGGGGAAAGCCTGTCATATCTTTTCAGTTTTGGATGAAGACTCCTGAACCCCTCAGGGAGAGGTAGGACAAGTCCACTCTATGCTAAGACTGAAGATCTCTTTGAAATATGTGACAGTGAAAAGCATTTGGTACAGTGCCTGGCACTTTATAAGGGCTCGAGAAATGTCACTCACCTTCTCTTCCCAGTGGTCTGCAGCCCTACCTCAGGGTATCTCAGGGGCTTACCCAGCAATTCCTCCACAGGTAAGGCCTCCAGGGAAAAGTCCCACTGTAGGGCCCTTCTCACAAGAATATCATAGTTCTATCTGCTCCAAAAACCTGACGAAGCAGAAGCTCATGATGTTAGTGCACAGAGGATTGTGTACTTTTCAAATAGCAGGAACTGCTCCTGTGATGTAATTGCCTGCTTTCCCAGGGCACACTGTGAGACCTGTGCTGGCGTCTTATAACACCCCATGCGGAGGTGGGAGATGTTTGCTGTCCCATCTCACGGGTTCTTGAGGGCTGCTGACTGTGTATCACGGCTGAGTGTCTTAAAATACCTCCCCACTGTTTCCCACTCAGCAGGGGCACACAAGAGCTTTGCTACCTTGGAGAGAAGTGTTTTATAAATACCATTATTTGGGTTGAGAGTAGTATGATTCCCTGCTACAACTACATATTTGTATAAATCAGCAGGCAAAGCTTCCTCTTCCCTTTCCTCAGTCCCTTCTAATATTTAACTTCAAAAGCAACTGCAAAGGTTTGAGGTTATTTACCTAAGTCCTAATTACCATATAAATCTTTTGTACCCTTTAATAATTGTTAGTGTGCAAGGCTAGGAAACACGTTGCTCACAGTACAAGGCGCATCAGAGAGATCGTTTTAGACTTGCAAATATTCTGAGATTTCATCCGGAAAAATTAGGCCATTATACACAATCACCACAGGTTGCCAGTGTGAAATATATGCTAAAATGTTACTTATTACATACATTTTGTTGCAAGTATTAAGCCCCAAATCTAACTTAGTGTGATTTGGGGATTTGTATTCATATCCCAATTATAATCTCTGTAGAAGACTTTACAAATTCAGTTGATGTAATTCAGACTTAACGTTTTGCTCCAACTAAAGATATCATTGAGCTTTGATCGATAATAAAGAGGTAGGTAGATTTTTAGCTCTTGGTGACTATTTCAATGAAATGGGCATCAACTACAGTTTGGTTTTTTTTTTTTTTCCAGTCAAAAGAGGGAAAGGGAAGAAAAGAACTAACATTTATTTACTGCCTGCTTTGATTACATATATCACTTCATTTCACCATCACAACAATTCTGTTACTAAGTATTAGTATCTCTTGCTTATAACCAGGAACAGTGAGATTGCGGTAAACCTTCTCTTCTCAGCAGAGCTACAGTGAACCCTGTCCTTTTATCCCTTTGACAGCACATGCCCTTGCATTAATTAGTAGGGAATGATAATAGATTCCATCACAGAAGAATGCAGTTCTAATTTTTTTATCTTCAAAAAGAGGCTATATTTTCACATCTAAATATCACTTCTGTCCTCTCAATTTTAACTGCTTGTTCACAATATTTGTTGTATTTAGTAATTAACTTCCCTATTGAAATTTAATAACTTTCTACAAGAAGGGAGAGTAAATTACCTTCTTGTTTTCCTTGAAATATCTATTCGATCTTTTAAAAAAATTCTTGTTTTTGTAAAGACCCATACACAGAAACCAGATCATTAGGAAATAGTCTGGCTGTAGTACTCATTCTTTTAGGAAAAAAACTGAATAAAGGAGGGATTAAAAAAAAGAATAAAGGTAAAATCTTTACATTGGAGGTTTAAAGTAAGACCTATTGGTTTTGATCTCCAAGAGGGTTTTGCAAAGAACGAGTTTCTTTGGTTTTGAAAATTTACATTAAGGTTCTGTGTACACTGGGATAGATACCATGTACTCATTTGCAGGTGACTTAGTTCACTTATCCTAGTGGATTGTAGTGCATGTATGAGAGGTTGTCAGATCTGAAAGGCATTACAGACATCAGGTAAGCTGGTCTTCTTAGGTTCGAGGTGAGGAAGCAGAGGGTTAGGTGGCTCGCCCAAGGTTGCGCAGATGGAGAGACCTCCAGTCTCCTAACTCTGGTGCAGCACTCATCCTGCTTCCTGAGTCACAGCGTGTATCACACTTCTTCACCTCCGCATTTTCAAACACCTAACAAGTGTTAGTATAGCTAGAGCTCTACATCTTGCTGCTGACATGTCTTAATTTGACCTATTTTAATGAAGAAGTAATAAAGCAGCCAGAGTCAAGAGTGGCATTCTGGGAGGAAATCGGGTTTTTGAGACACAACTAGGATTCAGTTTTTGCTCAGCTTCTTGTTGCTGTGTGTCCTTGAGCAAGTACATCATTTCTTTCTGCTTCATTTTCCTCATCTGTAAAATGGAGAAGCTGAAGCTGTCTCTCGTATTTTGGGGAGGATTAAAGAGATGATGTATGTGAATTACACATAGTAGATATTTCTGAAATGATAGCTATGAGATGAAATGTCATCGTGATCTTCAGTTATTCAAAGATATTTCAGGGCTCTTTCTAAAATTTCAGTCCAGATGGTAGCATTTATGAAGACTAGTACAAGTCATTAAGCATTTGTCTGCTAAAGCTCTCTGATCTTTGAGGCAGCTAGGTTTGTTTTCTGTAAGGTAGGTAGAGATGAGAAAGGAATTAAGTCCCTAAAAGAAGTGAAAGGTTTCTGAAAAATTTATTCCCTGTCTTTGGCCTTCCCTGATGGACGCTAAGTCCATTAGGTTTCCCCTCTCAGTCAGAACATGAAAATGTGACTTGGAATGCTGTGGCCACATCTTCTGCCTGAGTGTGTCAACTGCCTTCATCAACACTAGCCAGGGTCGGGGTGGCTTTTATTCTTCCCTGTTGTGACAGACAGATGCCCTGTCACTATGTTTTTTTATTTGAAATTTCCTAGTTGAAGAGAGAAGGAAGCTATTCTTGAGAGCATTATACAGCAGTTTAAAGCAGGTTGTACTTTTTTTAATTTACAGAAGGTCTTTTGCCAAAAACTCCTGTCATGATCATTTAGCGGGGAAGAGAAAGATGGGGTGCAGACTTATCACTCATCCCTGCCCCCTTGCAGTGAACACTCATTTTCACCACCCTGTTCCCCTTCACCACCACCCCCAACCTGTGCTCAGATTTGTGCTGGGCCTCTTCATTCCAGCTTTCTGTTCCACAAAGACTGCTGTAAACCTTGATTTTGAATTATAGTTAATGAAACTAAAAAAAATATAAAATGACATCAGAACTGTCTCTCCTTTGTTTTTTGTTTTTTTCCCCCACTTAGGAAAAAGAGCGCTCCATCTTTTGCCATCACTGTCTTTGGGATCAACCCCTCTTTAGAAAACACCACTTTTGCCTTGTCCTCAGAGGCTTGGGATCCACTTGCCCTGACATTTCACGGAACCTTTCTAGAAAAGCAGTCTCAAGGGTTTTCCTACAGATGTCTGTCAGATCGTCAGCGCCCACTCACATGGGTGTGCTGCAGCCTGTTTTAGAGATGTAAAAGGAAAACTACTGTTCTTTCCCTACACTCTACCCACAGAACACTTCTGACACTAGATGAGTACGTTTTTCTCCCTACACCAACCAGTTCTCTGACTCTACCAGGGGGTCGTACAATTCAACTCAGTTCTGACACTATCTACCTGGAGTTGGCATTAGGTAAGGGCTCAGTCCCACAAGACTGCTCCAATGTCAGATGCCTCTGCTGCTTCTGACCCCCTCCTTGGGTTTGCTAATTTGCTAGAATGGCTGACAGAACACAGAGAAACGCTCATTTCATGTTTACTGGTTTATTATAAAGGAAGCAACTGAGGAACAGCCAAATGGAAGAGATGCATAGGGCAAGGTATAGGGAAGAGGCTTTCGTAAATGTGAGAGAATTCATTTCTATTGTTGGAAGTCACCCAGTTTATGGTAACTTTGTTATAGCAGCCCTAGGAAAAGAATACAGACAGTAATAAAATACTTATTTAAAATTGCTCCAGAGTCCCTGCAACACTCACTTTCAGGGGGTCTTCATTGGCCCAGCCAGCCAATTTGTCCCACATGACTCGATAAGGCGTCCCCTGACATAGCATTCACTTAGGAGAATATTAAGGTAGGAAGCACAACATGCCAGCAGGGCAATGTCATGCATTTTCTTCAGTGGGGGTTCTCTCAGCAGTTTAGACAGCAGTCAGGGGTTATTTCTGGCTCCCCAAGGGAGTCTAAATTCTGTTTTTGCCTCATAGTAACTTATGAGAACTTGGGCAGATTTTTCAGTCTCCCTGAGCCTCTGCATCTTCACCTTGTGGATGCAACCCAACCCTCTCTCCACAGTGGGAATGACACAGTGAGATCCACAGGCTGGTGGTGGTGGTGATGAAGATTAAGTTTAAATGTTTATGTGCACCACAAAACTACTGTGGGCTGAAGATGACAGGCCCCAAAGAGAAGAGGGGTCTGGGGCTCCCTGGAGGGTCTACCTCCAGCTAACATTAGGAACTTAATGCACATTTGCTATTTTCTGTCATCCCTTGAAGCTTCTAACTCAAATTAGTGATTTCCAAATACATAAGGTTTCGAAACGTGAAGATTTTTAAATCTTTATAATCTGTAGGTCACATGCTTTCCAACTTCTTAATAATTATCTGCCAGACCTTGGTCAGCCTCTTTTTCCCTCAGAATATCCCATCTAATCTGCTTGCCTCATAATTAATTCCTCATTATGCCAAATCTGAGCTAGTATTTTCCTCAAGGTTTTTACGAGCCCTGTCACACACAAACCCTTCTAGAAAACTGTGTAGCTAAAAAGCCATTAATAAACTCTCCTTCTGTGTGTCATCTTTGGAGAAATGTCTGTTTAGGTCTTCTGCCCATTTTTTGATTGGGTTGTTTGTTTTTTTGTTGATGAGTTGTATAAGCTCTTTGTATATTTTGGAAATTAAGCCCTTGTCGGTAGCTTCATTTGCAGATATTTTCTCCCATAGGTCATCTTTTCATTTTGTTTATGGGTTTCCTTTGCTGTGCAAAAGCTTGTGAGTTTGATTAGGTCCCATTTGTTTATTTTTGTTTTTATTTCTATTGACTTGGGAGACTGACCTAAGAAAACATTTGTATGATTTATGTCAGAGAATGTTTTGCCTATGATCTCTTCCGGGAGTTTTATGGTATCATATCTTTATGTTCAATTCTTGAAGCCATTTTGAGTTTATTTTTGTGTATGGTGTGAGGGTGTGTTTTAACTTCATTGATTTACATGCGGCTGTCCAACTTTCCCAGCACCACTTGCTGAAGAGACTTTTTCCCATTTTATATTCTTGCCACCTATGTTGAAGATTAATTAATCATAAGTGTGTGTGTTTTTTTTCTGGGCTCTCTGTTCTGTTCCATTAATGTCTGTTTTTGTGCCAGCACCACACTGTTTTGATTACTGTAGCTTTGTAGTATTGTCTGAAGTCTGGGAGGTTATGCCTCCTGCTTTGTTCTTTTTCCTCAGGATTCCTTTGGCAATTCTGGGTCTTTTATGGTTCCATATAAATTTTAGGATTATTTGTTCTAGTTCTGTAGGAACTGTCACAGGTAATTTGATAGGGATCACATGAAAAGATGCTCAACATCTCTACTTATTAGAGAAATACAAATCAAAACTACAATGAGGTATCACCTCACACCAGTCAGAATGGCTGTCATTAAAAAGTCTACAAATAACAAATGCTGGAGAGGGTGTGGAGAAAAGGGAATCCTCTTACACTGTTGGTGGAAATGTAAATTGGTGCAGCCACTATGGAAGACACTATGGAGGTTCCTCAAAAAACTAAAAATAGGGTTGCCGTATGATCCAGCAATCCCACTCCTAGGCATATACCCAGATGAAACTATAATTCAAAAAGATACATGCACCCCCCTATGTCATAGCAGCACTATTTACAATAGCCAAGACATGGAAACAACCTAAACGTCCACCAACAGATGAATGGATAAAGAAGGTGTGGTATATATTTATATACAGTGGAATACTACTCAGCCATCAAAAAGAATGAAATAATGCCATTTGTAGCAACATGGATGGACCTAGAGATTATCATACTAAGTGAAATCAGAAAGAGAAAGACCAATACCGTATGATATCATTTAAATGTGGAATCTAAAATAACGATACAAATCAGCATATCTACAAAACGAAAACAGACTCACAGATATAGAGAATAGACTGTGGTTGCCAAGGGGGAGTGGTGGAGGAGGGAAGGAATGGGAGTTTGGGATTAGCGGAGGCAAACTATTATATATAGAATGGATAAACAATGAGGTCCTACTGTATACCACAGGGAACTATTGGTATATTCAGTATTCTGGGATAAACCATAATAGAAAAGAATATGAAAAAGAATATATATATATATATATATATATATATATATAACTGAATATATATATATATATATATATATATATATATATATATATAAAATGGAATCACTTTACAGAAATTTACAAACACAACATTGTAAATCAACTATACTTCAATAAAATTAAAAAAAAATGTTTATGTAAAGCTCCTGGCTGATGGTAACACTAATTACAGCTAATTCCCACCTACCAAATATAAAACCAGAAGAAAAAGAAGACTTATGGAATTTTGTTTTATCTTGATTTGGGGGGGATTTTCTTCCCCTTCTTCCTTTTATCTAATGGCCTAGACTTCAAGATTCCAGGTGTTTCCTTCTTTATTATGGCTGAATAATATTCCATTTTATAAATGTATGCATACACACCAAAAAATTGTATGATCTCACTTACGTGGAATCTAAAGAAACCAAACTCATAGAAACAGAGCTCACATGGGTGGTTGTCAGAGCTGAGGAGTAGGGGGAGTGCATGAAATGGGTGAAAGTGGTCAAAGGGTACAAACTTCCAGCTATAAGATAAGTGAGTTCTGAGGATGTAATGTATAGCTTGATGACTATAGTTAACAGTACCATATTGTTTAACTTCTATATTTCAATACCATATTGAAAGTTGCTAAGAGAGTAGATGTTTAAAGTTCTTATCAGAAGAAAAAAAATTGTAACTGTGTGAGGATGCATGTTAACTAAACTTCCCATAGTGATCATTTCATGATATATGCATATATCAAATCATTATGTTGTACACCTTAAACTTATTCAGTGTTATAGGCCAATTATATCTCAGTAAAACTGGGAAAGAAAAAAAAAAGATTCCAGGTGTTACCAGATAATCTACCCTCTTTTGGGCTCAAGACCCATGTATTTAGTTATATGTTTAGTCCAATCTTGTGGATATTCTGTTAGACTTCGTATTTGCTGAATTTGAAACATCTCTATATTTCTTCCCCCAAGTCTCTTCCTCCTGTGTTCTTCATCTCAGATTTTTATCATTACCTACCCAGGTATTCAGTCTAGAGATTGGAATGCAATGTTCTCAAACTTGGTGTATGTTAGAATCACCTAAGGGACTTTAAAGACTGTAGCTGGCCAGACCACAAGGCAGACCAGTTACTCGGAAATCTGGGAGTGGGACACAGGCATCAGGTTTTGGGTTTTTTTCCTGAGCTTTTTATTGATCTATAATATACAAAAAGTATAGTGCTCAAATCATAACTGTATGGCTCAATGAATTATTACCAACTGATACTGTCATGTAAAGGTACCTAGTTTAAGAAACTGCACATTGCTGCCCTTCCAGATGCAAGCTGTCCTGACTTCTAAGGCCATATAGTTCTGTCTAATTTAGACCTTTGCTTAAACGGAATCATAGAGCATGTACTCTTTAGATCTGCCTCCTTTTGCTCAACTTTATATTTGTTTTGCTGTGTGTAGGTTTAGTCCTTTCATTCTCATTGTTGTCTAGCGTTCCGTTGTGAGAATAGAGTACAATTTATTTGTCTGTTTTCTCACTGATACACATTTGGGTGTTTCTATTTTCTGGCTATTTTGAATAGCCCATTTTTGTATATGAGTCTTATGCACATTTCTGATGGATATATGCCTACAAGTGGAATTGCTGGGGCACAGGGTGTAAGTCTTTTCAGCTTTTGTAGACAGATACTGCTAAGTTGTTTTCCAAAATGTTCTACCAGTTCTTACTCCCACCAGCAGAATTTGAGAGTTCAGGTTGTTCTACACCCTCTGAACACTTGATATTTTCTGTGTTTTTTTCTTTTCTTTTTTTTCCACTTTAACCATTCTTGTGGGTATGTTTCAATGTGGTTTTATTTGCATTGGCAAAATAATGAAGTTGAGCCCCTTTCAGATTAGATATTTGAATATCTTATTTGGTGAACTGTCTGTTCAAGCCTCTTACACATTTAAAAAATTGGGTCATCTTTTTCTTAATGGTTTATAGGAGTTTTTTCTTTTTAATATTTTGGATACAAGTCCTATTTTGGATATGTGTATTGTGAGTATCTGAACATTTTTTTGGTTGCCTTTTTTTTTTTTAATTTGTTTTTTTAATTTTTGGCTGTGTTGGGTCTTCATTGCTGTGTGCAGGCTTTCTGTAGTTGTGGCAGGGGCTACCCTTCATTGAGGTGCATGGCCTTCTCATTGTCGTGGTTTCTTTTGTTGCGGAGCACGGCCTCTAGGCGTATGGGCTTCAGTAGTTGTGGCACGTAGGCTCAGTAGTTGTGGCTTGTAGGCTCTAGAGTGCAGGCTCAGTAGTTGTGGCATACGGGCTTAGTTGCTCCGTGGCATGTGGGATCTTCGGGCCAGGGCTCGGACCCATGTCCCCTGCGTTGGCAGGCGGATTCTTAACCACTGTGCCACCAGGGAGGCCCCATTTTTTTGGTTGCCTTTTAATTCTTTCTAATGATTTCTTTTGAAAGATAGAAGTACTTAATTTTAACATAGTCCAATTTAGAAATGCTTTTTTTATGAATAAGTGTTTGTGTGTCCTATTTTAAGAAATATTCGCATATTCTACAGGTCATGAGTGTGTTCTCCGATATCATTTTCTAAAAATTGTACTGTGTTTCCTTCCATAGTTAGATCTGCAATCCACTTAGAATCAATTTTAGGTATAGTGTGAGGTAGAGTTGAGTCAATGTTTTTTCTTATAGAATCTCGTTGACCCAGTACCACCTTTGGAGGAATCAGTAGTTTTAAAACCTCCCCAGGTGATTAATGGGCAGCTGGCCACTGCCCTAACACCATCCTAGATGCCCCTCTTCTTTCTCCTCACATTTATCCAGTCACCTGGTTAATGCTACCCACCACAGGACTCTAAAGTTTCTCCCTTCTCCTATTTCCTTAGGACTCATCTATTACAGCGTTTTCATAACTGGTCTCTTTGTCTCCAGTGGCTTCCCATTTTAGGAAGACCCCCTTCCCACTTCTCAGTTTCCCTAAATTGATGATAGGAATCTTTTTTCCAAAATATAAACCTGATATAATTTGAATTAAAGCCCTTTTGAAGGTCTAGATGTTAAATAACTCTCTGTCAGAAACCTTTGATGGGAGACTCTAAGCTCCTTAGCATGCAATTCAGGGCCCTTCACAGCCTGCTTCCAACTCTGTGGCCTCTTCACATTGTTCTGTTTGGCCTTGCACCTAAGCCACAGACACTTTGAAGTTTCCAAATGCGCCAGGCATTGTTGCGTGCCTTTGCTCATAGTCGCCAGATGCCTGGAATGGCCCTTCCTACCCCTCTGCCTTTACAGCTCACTCTTCCAGAAACCCAGCTCAAGTGTCACCTGTTTCATGACCCTTCCTGGCCTTACTCTCCTAGCAGAATTCATTGCTCAATTCTGTGGTGTGAATACATTATAACGTTACTCACAGTATGGCCCAAGTCTGCCTCAGATCATGGTGAGTGGAGGCGCTCTCTGACTCTCCAACTAGACAATAAGCTCATTGAGGACAGAGACTGGGCCTTGCTTCCCTCAGAGTCTCTCTGGCATAGTCCCTCTCAGGCAATGAATGTTTTATTCATTTAATCACTGAAAAAAATCTTTAGAAAGCTGATTTTTTGGGTAGATACCACTTCACTCAGGGAGTGCAAATTCATAATTTTTCTGTATTGGGGGATACATAATTGTTTCCAGTGTCACCTATGTATTGATTTTTATTGATCTTTTTTTTATCCCCTTAGGGCTTATAATTTAGCATAGGAGCCCTCTTTTGTTGGGAGAAATGAGAGCCTCTATCCTGATTCCAGGGGATTGTGTGATCAGCTTCTTATCATTTTCCCATAAAGCAGTTTTTCATGGCATAATTGAGAGATGACTTGCTTCCAAAGAGCCAGCGTTAATAATGAGTGAGTAGAAAATGGGGTCTCACCCTTCTGCACTTTAAAGAATGGAGTCAGGAGACATGAAAAGGCCGAGCATCCTCGGAAATCTTAAAATCTCGTGTATGTAAGGGAAACACCAGCCAGATTGCCATCAGCGTGACCTGCTCTCCCAAATCATCCTATCAGATCGCAGAGTTCGTGTGTAATTAGATCTTATCAGCAGCCTCTTGCTCTGTTTTAGAGCACAATAAGAGATTGTTGTGCTTTTGAACAGGGAAGTCTTTTCTAAGGATTAGAAAAAAATGATACATACAGAAAATTGTATAAAAAACCAAAACTTTTAAATGAAATCATTCAGCCCACAGTTAATAAGTAAGCACCTGCTGTATGCTTGGCCCTTTGCTAGAATTCAGTAGGATGTGGTTTCCTAACTTGTATCAGGAAACAGACATGCAGAAAAGAGAGAAAGTATCATGTGAGATATGATCTGTGTATGTACAGGGCACAGTGGAGACATAAAATGAGGGAAGGGTCACGTATACTTGGAGGCAGTAGAGGTAAAGGGTAATTGGGAAAGACTGTAGAAAAGATGTGCCTGGTGTTGTGTTGGGCAGGTAGACAGAGAATGGGGTCATTCCAAGAAGAGGGACAGTTCTAGCAACTTCAGGAAACTGCTGAAGTTTTCTACGGCTGAAGGCCAGGGCATGCTTTCTTGGAGAAGTCTTCTATCTAAGAAGAACCACCTTAAGTAGGGGAACTTGGAAGAGTTTTAGGAATTATCCAACTGTCTCCTTTTGTTTTCAACTTTTTATCAGTGAAGAACCTGAGACTCAGAGAGGTAAAGTAACTCATACAAAATCACACAGGGAACTTGCTGGCATGTCTGATACTCACAGAAATAGCCAACATTTATTGAATGTTTATCATGTACCAACATTGTGACATACATTATATCATCTAATCCTTGCATCATCCTAACCTTACAATGAGGGGGAGGTACCATTTTACAAATGAGGAAACTGAGGCCCAAAATCATCCAGCAAGAAATATAGCCAGGGGCTTCCCTGGTGGCGCAGTGGTTGAGAATCTGCCTGCCAATGCAGGGGACACAGGTTCGAGCCCTGGTCTGGGAGGATCCCACGTGCCGCGGAGCAACTAGGCCCGTGAGCCACAACTACTGAGCCTGCGCGTCTGGAGCCTGTGCTCCGCAACAAGAGAGGCCGCGATAGTGAGAGGCCCACGCACCACGATGAAGAGTGGCCCCCGCTTGCCGCAACTAGAGAAAGCCCTCGCACAGAAACGAAGACCCAACACAGCCATAAATAAATAGATAGATAGATAGATAGATAGATAGATAGATAGATAGATAGATAGATAAATAAATAAATTGCTTTAAAAAAAAAAAAAGAAGAAAATAGCCAGGATTTGGTCTCAGACAGTCTGGCTCCAAAGTCTGTGTCTTAATCCCACCTTGTTAAACTGGCTGTCCTTTCTGGTTTTCTTTCCACACTTAGCAGCAAACTCCCACCTACAGAGCTGCAGAAATTTATGTCTATCCTGAAAACAGAGTTGCAGAATTGAAATATTTACAATCATTTTTATTGACTTACTTTCAGGGCTCTATCAAGGATAAATCATAAATTTTTGTCAATTTGGATATTGGACCATCAGCCACTGTGTCAGTCAGAGTTCAGTAAGGGAAGCAAAGACATGGTGGATACTGTGGACTAAGAGATTTATTAAACGAACTAGAGCTTGTACAGTTGTAGGAAGATCTGGGTAAATAAAGGCCAAAAAAGTAGAGTTAAGGATCAGAGAAAGTTCACTGACCAGCCCTGACCCAGGAAAACGAACTTACAGGAATCTGGAAGGTAGGCAGGCCCAGCTGCTGGAGCAGCACTGACAGGGCAGCTGGCGTGGAAGGCTGCGGAAGACTGTTGTCTCCTCAAGGTTACCACCTCTGTGAGTTTGCGGCAAAAGCTCTGTGGTGGGCCTGGGGGCACTCTTGGTCAGCGGAATCAGCATTCAAGAAGAGCTGGGCACAGAGTATGAAATCGAGGACAAACTGGAACCTGTTTTCACCTCAGCCTTCAGAGTGTATGGCTGCTGCTTCACCTTCACCTCCCAAATGTGCACAGCCTCACTTTGGACCAATTCTAGCTTGGAAACATGCAGGGGAGGGGTTCTGGGAAATGTAGTTTCCCATACAACCAAGTTGACAGTGGAACACTCCACACACACTTCTAGAAAGAGAACATGAAGGGTAGAATGGAGTGCTTCCCCCCCCCCCCCCCCGTCTCCAATGCCTGTGGCGTGTGTCTGTGCTAGTTGCTCTTTTGGCTGTTTATCACTGAATCCTGATAATAACTTTCAGAATTAAATGATTTTTCAGGGATACACAGCTAGCAAGATTTGGAGCCTGGATTTTTACCTGTGTTTGTATGAACCAAAGCTAATGTTTATTGTAATGCACTATGCTGTTTTCCACGACAGACAAGACCTAATGGTCTGTTTTCCTGTTTGTTCATTTGGATTAAGAAATAATTTTTTTTTTTTTTTTTTTACACTAAGATTTAGCAGAAGTACTGGGTTTTCAACATTCCCAGTTAGTTACCATGCTAGTTGCTTAGGAGAGACTGAGCAGTGACTCACAGGGACACCACTTTTAGGTCAGAGGAAAATAACTCCATTTGGCAGAGTGAGCAGAGCTTCTGTTTTACTCTCCGCAGAGCTTTGACTTCCCTTTGGCTGTGCCCAGAATTAGAAAGCTCTTCAAGGGATGGTACAGATTATGCTTTAGAGTCCAGAGCTGGTACAGATTGAGCTTTGACTGCCCCTGTTTCTCTTCCTGAAAAGATAGTATAAATTTTTGAGGACAAGAAAGAAACTGCTCCCCCTCCCCTTTTTAACAGAAGACAAAACAATGGAAGCCCTTTGGGGGAATAAATTAGCTTTCTTGGTCATCCTAATTTTACTTCCTGCTGTTTCAGTTCACCAGATACATTTCCTTCCAGAAATCACCTAGATGTGGACTCATCGAGACCTTGCCTCTGATGGTTTTTTCCTTGATGGCATTTCACCTGTTAATCCTTATTAACTTTTCTCTTCCTAGCCAATTCTCTTTATACCACTGAACATATTTTTCAGCAGAACCTTTAGGTGGAAAGACCCTTGAGGTTAGAGCAGTGCCCAGATTGTGAAGATACTATGAGTATTTTATGCAGTTCAGCCACTAAATTAGGTCTACTGATGGAAAAAGAAGTGGGAAATATGTTAAATTTAGTACTTCATAATGGAAGTAATATATGCTCATATTAGAAAAAAATAAAATATTTTTTTAAAGCTTTTTACAAAAAACAGCAGTCCTCCTGGAGTTGCTTCCCCCATTTCCATTTCCCAGAAACAACACTTTCAAAACCTGTTTGGCTGTTTCTTTGGTTTTTACTTCTGTCTTGAAACAACAGGCTAATGTTGCCTCTGCTTAGTTTTCCAGTTTTAGGTGTTCAGTTTGATTCCCATTTTAAAAGATGAGAATTGTTTGCTCTTTTCCTGTTTTCCCATTCTTCCACATCTTTCCCCTCTCTCATTTTTCCAGTATGTTTATAGCATAATTTATGTTGGATCAGTATTCAGTATTTACATTTTATGCCCTTGTAAAACTTGTACAGATCTGAGACATGCAGAATAACATGGTTATATTTCTTTTCTTATACAACCTTTTTGTTTTTCCTGGAGTTAATAATTGTTTTAATTTTCAGTTTCTTAACTTTTTGTGTACCTTTCACTGATTCTTTCCCTAACCCTCTGCCACAAATATGAATTTCCTGTCAGTACATTGAAACGTGCCAGGTGTCAATCATCTTTCAGATACGTATCTGATGCTGCATTCTAGATTGGTTACTGTCTTAGTATGGGTCCCCCCAAACTAAACCATGTGCATGGATGTGAGCACAAATGGTTGATTTAGAAGATGATTCCAGGAAATCCTGTTAGGGGATTAGGAAAGGGGAGGAGGCCAATGAAGGGTGCATTATAAAGCAAGGTACAGTAGTGGACAACTATAACCTGATTCCAGTGGGGATCATGGGGAGCCTATAGTTCCCTTTAGCTCATGGCTCCCTGAGCTGCATGCACCTGGTTATGTATAGTGTCAGCTACAGTTGGTGCTCAATGCCTGATGCACAAGGACCATCTTGAGATCTCCCTTTATCATCATTTTCAACTCTTTTCTTACACTAGATCCCTTTTTCTAGATCCCTTAACCTGTCCCTTTTCTCAACTGACACCTTTGTTTTGGTAGAATGCCTCTTCCATTGACCTTGGGAAGATAAATTGAAATCTTCCTCGTGTATTTGAAAATGTCATATGTTACTTTTATACTTAATTGATAATTTGAATTTAGGATTATAGATTATTTCTTCCAGAAATATTGGAGTCATTGCTTCATTGTTTTCTGAGGAAATTTCTCATGTTGTTCATGGTTTTCTCATGTTCAGTGACCTTCTAATACTTGATACTTTGTGTGTAGCCTATTTTTTCCCCTCTGAAAGGTTTTAGGACTGTCTCTTTGTCTCCAGTGTTATGAAATTTCATGTTAATAGTCCTTGGTAGGATCCTTTTATCCATTGTCCTGGGCATTCGATCGACCCTTTCAATCTGGGAACACGTTTGTTAGTTCAGAAATTTTTGAACTTTTAAAAAGAATTTCTTCCCCTTTTATTTCTGTGTTCTTTCTTTTTGGAGCTTCCATTATTCAGCTGCTAGACCTCCTGAACTGATCCTCATTTTATGTTTTCTTTCTGATTTTTTTAATCTCTGGTTTTTTGTTCTACTTTTGGGGGGATTTGCCTCAACTTCATCATCTGTGCTTCTATTGATTTTTTTTAATTTTATGTTTTACTGAAATTCATATTTAAAGTTAAATTATATTTTAATTTCTGAGTTCTCTGTTTCTTTTTTATTTCATTGATAAAGTATCGTAGACACCTAAGAATGTTAATGATAGTAATTTTTCTTTCCCTGAGTTGTTTGTTTTTTTACAATTTCCTTGTTTGTTTTGCCTCTCTCATGTTAGAAACTTTCTTCAAAGTCTGATGTTAGTGGCTAACCTTTTCCCCTTAGGTGTAGGACACTAAAGCTGAGTCAAGGGAGGGTGCTTATTTACTATTACAGCTTCATTCTAGGGTAATCAGCCTGAAGTTGTTGCATTGGGTGCTTCCAGCTGTGAATATCTGTAGGTCTTTTCTCTTGAGTTGGTTGTATTCCCCAGAGAAAAATCTTCCAGTCTTCTGCCCAGAGGGTTCGAACCTGACTGCCAGTTCTCTAGGGCAGGGCTCCCCAACCCCCGGGCCGCGGACTGGTACAGGTCCTCGGCCTGTTAGGAACCAGCAGGAGGTAAGCAGTGGGCGAGCCGTGGAAAAATTGTCTTCCATGAAACCAGTCCCTGGTTCCGAAAAGGTTGGGGACCGCTGCTCTAGGGGACCAGTAGGGGAAGTGCACTGGCAAGTCTCACAGTTCACAGTCTGGACTGGCCCTAAAGCCCTGTTTTCAGTATAGGTCAGGTAGCTTCTCTCTGCAAAAGAACTCTATTAGATTGCTACACCTTTTATTCTTCATAAAAGAAACAAGTTTTCTAGTTCCCATTCTCTGTTATGATTCAAAAGGCTGTCAGTCACGTGAGCCAAAGGATATGAACAGAGTCTGCTTATGAAAACCACTGCCATGACCGCCTACTGGTTTCCAAGATAGTCTATTTATTCGTTTATTCTTTCCTTCAGCAGTCAAGGTTAAACATCTAATGCGTGTACATATATATGCTAATCCTGGCTGGGAGATACGCAGAGCAGCATACCAGTATCCTGCTCTCATGGGCCAGGGGAGAGATTGCTATTAGGAAGCTGTTTCTGCAGTAAACCCAGTGGGGGCAGGTTGAACTAGAATAGCGAAGGTGGGAAAGTAAAGATGGGGGCTTAGTCAGAGAGATTGTAACAATTTGAAAGAAAGGCTAAAGCTATGGCAAATATAAAGATAATGTGAAGGAGAGGAGTTAGGTCCCTTTAGAAGAGAAGAGAAGGGTCCCTAGGGGCACATCTAACTTGGTGAAGCTGTCTAGGCTGAGATCATATTATAGGAATCCTAGTGTCTTAAATTTGTGTTTTTCCAGGCTTCCTCTCTGTTTCTTCAAGTACTGCTTTTTTTTTTTTTTTTTTAATATTTATTTATTTGGCTGTGCCGGGTCTTAGTTGTGGCACGTTGTGGCACGTGGGGTCTTTTAGTTACGGCATGCGGACTCTTAGTTGCAGCATGCACGCAGGATCTAGTTCCCTGGCCAGGGACAGAACCCAGGCCCCCTGCATTGGGAGTGTGGAGTCTTAAGCACTGGACCACCAGGGAAGTTCCTTCAAGTACTGCTTTTAAAAATCATTTAAAAATAATTATGTTAACACTTAAAAATGGTTAATTCAGACATCTGATGGTGTTTTTCAAGAACACAGAAGTTTTACTAATCCAAGCGTCTTAAAAATAGTTAATAGCTGTGAATAAATTTAAAAGCTGGTCTCTTCAAATATATGAATCATTAAATATTTTAGATGATTTGAAGAAATAAGCTAATAGAATATGGTTTTCTTCCCCCTTCTCGTGAAAATGTAGAACATATTCAAGATGTTCCTAAGTAATTAATGGAAGAATTGAACAACATAATCGAACAACATTGAAAATGATGCATTTGAAAATCAGCCACAGTATATTAAACTGTTACAGTTATTTCAGGTAATTACTTACCGGAAGACGACTCTTAGCAGAACCAAGATCTAAGCACAAATCAGTAACCAAATTCGTAAAAGGAATAAATCTTTAGAGTGTAAAATGGTGAAAACAGGACTTGAAGGGATTAACCACCGTGTGTGTTTTCATTACTCGGTTTCTTTGATCTCCATTTATCTTCTTTCCTTCTGTTCATTTGGTACCTCTTATTGTCTGGGTCTGCTTATTTCAGTTTTATTTGTGCTAATGTTACTCCTCCTCTGTGTTTCCCTGGTACCTTGTGTGTATTAGCTATGATTGCATTTATCACATTTGTTGCCACTGTTTATGTATCTGACACCTCACTCTACTGTGAGCATGTTGGCAGGGACTATGTCTTTCCTGGATTTCAGATATGACTTATTGTAGAAAAGTCTTTGAATATATACTCTAATTATATCATTCCCCCCGAAAATGTGTCATCATGTGACATTTTCAATTTTTTAAATTTAACGTGTATGGTACAATTTTCTATGAGAAGCAAAGTAAAGAAAATGTGAATTTTACATTTTTTCCAGGAACCACCAGGCTTTACATCTGTTAGCATGACTAACTGCTACTCATTATGTGATTCTAAGCTTAAAGATATTTCTCACCTGAAACCTTCTTTGCGCTGCCCACTCCTACAGACTAGGGTGATGCGATATACTTTCGTGACTTGCTGTAATCTCCCCACATGACACTTAGTATATACACTTCACTCTAATTGCTTTTAAAATAGACGCTACCCTCAGTTCACTATAATCTTCATAAAGGCAGAGGCCATAGCTGTCTTGTTCATTATAATATCCCTGGGGCAAACTTGGGAGGGTGACCTCTCATAATAATTCTCTTTGTCTGCAGATTCGACCTTTGAAGCCCAAAGTTTACATTAAAACCTATTCAAAACAAATGTTCAAGATGAAATGGCAGCCACTAAATGCTGGAAGTGTGTGCTTTAGCTGTGATTCTTTCAGGGGTTTCCAAGCAGATGGAATCCTGGGCATAATTCTAGGTTAATGTACATTCCCAACTCTGATAATGAACCTGAGAAACCGTAGTATCCTAGCATCAAGTAAATCATTGTCTTTAACAGTGTGCTAATAAAGCTGTTTCTTCCATGAAAACTGGATTTGCCTTCTAGGCATCTTCTTTTATAAAAGTAAAAGCAAAAAAGAAATTGAAAGGCTGTCTTTGTGGCACAAAACTAATTTTCAGAAGCAGTTATGTGCGAGAAAAGTAATTAAGTCGTTTTAATGAACACAATATTTCTGTTCTTCATGGGACTGTTTACTGTTAGAATCTTAGTTGAGAAGTGATTTTGAAAATAGTTCTATTTTATACATGGTGTAAGTGAAGCATGGCGTAAGGCCCACACTGCAGGAGTGATCAGTTAATTTCCTACTTCAGTCCATAGGCTCCTAGAATTGAAATAAAAGGTAGAATCCTAAAACTTCGAGATCACATAATCCCGTAGTTTTTGAAGTGCTTTCTGTGGGCCACCCAGGTCCACAGAGGGACTGAAGGGCCACAGCAATGAAGAGAGTATCAGCAAAGGCACAGGAGTAGAGAATAGACTTGAGGACACGGGGAGGGGGAAGGGTAAGCTGGGACGAAGTGAGAGAGTGGCATGGACATATACACACTACCAAATGTAAAATAGATAGCTAGTGGGAAGGAGCTGCATAGCACAGGGAGATCAGCTCCGTGCTTTGTGACCACCTAGAGGGGTGGGATAGGAAGGGTGTGAGGGAGACGCAAGAGGGAGGAGATATGGGGATATATGTATACGTATAGCTGATTCACTTTGTTATGCAGCAGAAACTAACACACCATTGTAAAGCAATTATACTCCAATAAAGATGTTAAAAAAAATAAAATAAAAAAAGAAAAGACACAGGAAGACAGGCAAGATGGGATCTTCACCTGGAAGAGCTTTGCCTTTTCTATTAAATTCCTCTTGAGATTTTGAGAGAAAGGGAGAGTTTAGCGATTAAAAGAGCAGGCCTGTGTTTATCTGTGGACCAAGCTGCACATATTACAGATGAAGACATTGGTGGAGGGGCAATTTTCGGTAGCTGAGCTGGTTTAGAGACCCGTGAAGGCCTGACTCCCCACCCAGCCCTGTCCCTCCTACATCATGTTGCCTGCTTTGAAAGTCTCTTATCTCTTTGTCTCCAGCTTCCAGAGCTAAACTCAGCATGATCAACACCATGTCAAAAATCCGTGGCCAGGAGAAAGGCCCAGGCTATCCTCAGGCAGAAGCACTGCTGGCAGAGGCCATGCTCAAGTTTGGAAGAGAGCTTGGAGATGACTGCAACTTCGGTAATGTATGCTTCCTCACATTTTCATTTGTCCATGGGGATTTTAGTGCCACTGAGAAAACCCTGTAGGAAATAATCCAAACCATTTTATATTTTGATTCTCAATTTTAGGTCTTGTCCACATGGGCCCCAAATTTGTTTTCAGAGTCGTTTCATCATTTTTAGTGTCATTTGTCTTAGGAATTTTATTTATTTTCTTTTTTCCGAATGAGATCCCATCATTACAGTAGCTGGTTGACACATCCAGATGCCTGGACATTTACCGTTGCACGTGTCTGGCGGTAACTAGAGTGTTGGGGCAGAGGGAACTGTCACAGTCAGCATGAGTCAACGCCCCCCCCCGCCCCCCGCCCCGAGCTTTCTCTTTGCTCCCTGCTCTTTTATATAGGGTACCTAATTTGACTGCCGCAGGTGAATTCCTTCACCCCTCTCTCCTTTGACCCTCAGCTGCCGTACTAACCACCTTCTGTTTTCACTCCTTCACAATGTGAGGTCGCAGCAAATGACTGTCCTTCCTGATTGAGCCCTGCTCTCTGCTCCTGGTATTTGCTTTTGCTGAATGCGCTGGCCTTAAAGAGGTCTCCTCTAAGGGAAAGCAAACACTTACAAAGGAGGGTAGGGAGCTTCCAAATTGCTTTTTAAAGGAAAAGCAAAATTTTACGTTCTTTATAATAAGGGGTCCCTCTACCACCCATTGGGGGCATTGAGTCTATTATACTCCGCGAACTTTCATGAACTGTCTCAGGTGGAAAATACACTGATCTCCAGAGGGCATTATATGCTGTCTGTTGTCTTGGTTGTCTTCAGAAGACAGACAGTAATCCCAGGTTTTTCGTCTGTGATGGGTGCTGCTATTGCAAGTGCATTTCACCTTCACCTTTGTTCTTTAACGAGTACAAGTGCTTAGTTATCCCCTTGCAGGCCCAGCGCTTGGTGAGGTGGGGGAGGCCATGCGGGAACTCTCGGAGGTGAAGGACTCTTTGGACATGGAAGTGAAGCAGAACTTCATTGACCCCCTTCAGAATCTTCATGACAAAGATCTGAGGGAAATTCAGGTATCTGCAGCTAGTTATTTGGGAAGTGGGCTGTTGGAATCGTACAGATGCAGGTGCCCTTTTCCTTTAGGAAACATTTTTTAAAGCTTACCGTGCATGTTGTCAGCACTGAGCATGTGAATTGCAAAACAGTCCAGCATGATAAATCTAGAGGAACCAGAAATGCAGTACTTTTAGCCCCAATATTATGATGATTGTGCCACTCCTGAGTATTACATTTGACTTCTCCGCGTTCAATTTTCAAGTTTTTTCAAGCTTTTTTCTCCATGAGGGTAATATCCTTTCCCTGATAATATACAATTTTCTTTATTATTCTGTGGTTTTCTGGGGGCGATTTCACCTTCTAAAATGCTAAGTGTACCAGTTGTTAGCTTAAATACATAATTATTCTATTACTCTGTAAACATGTGATTTCATATTTTCGTAATGTTTGTTAGGATTGAGGAAGAACCCAACTATCCTCTTTCTAAAACATGTAGAAGAATTTAGCTATTCCAAATCATAAACTTCAACTGGCTTTACCTAGAACTAGGTGTGTAATGTTTACTCATTCATTCTTTTAACAAATATTTGTTGAACTTGTCTGAAATTTGATTTTCTTGACTGTAAAATGAAGTGCCATAACGTGAAGTCTCCCTGATCTCCTTATTCTAGCTTAAATCTCCTTCAGCCCTACCACTGCCTCAAGGTCCCACAGTTAGTATGTGGCAGACTCACTCCAAATCTAACATGTAACCCTGACTCCAGTACTCTACCCTGCAGCTGACTGCAAGTTCAGATGTTTTAAAAGAATATTCCTTCCAAAGATACACACATTTAGTTTGGATCAGGGCATGGATTGGAGGCGGGGTGTGAGGTGGGCCGGAAGGTCGAGGATATTCTTCCTCCTCCCTTCTCATTTCTTCACCACTCCCAACTCTGTTTCTGTTTCTTTCCCTTTTACTCCTTGCACACCCAGGATCAAGGAAAGTCTGGCATTTTCTCCCACCCATTAGTAGCGAAACACTGCTGCTCATAGGACAAAAATACTTTGTAGCTTTGGGAAACTACTTTCCTACTTGGTCAGTGGAGGTGTCGGACAAGGCTGGGCAGGCACACACCTGGAATATGTGCATCTGGGGTGATGCAAAGAGGGATTGATGCGCAGTGTATGGTGTTAGGTCCCTTCCGAGTTAGGTCTTATGACTAAGTGTCATCATCTGTTAGATGGGAGACTTAATCCATGATTCACCTAAAGCTACATCAGTCAACTAGGGTAAGTGTTGAGACATAGATTCCTAGGCCTCAGCCCTGGATATTCTAATTCAGGTGATCAAGAATCCATATTTTTAATAAGCATCTTAGGTGATTCTAACAGACTGGATTACCTCAAAGATAAATCCTTTCCAGCACTCATGTTCTATGATATGAAAAGGAAGAATACCATGCTATCTCACTTCATTTCAAGGAAAGCATTTTTCCTCTGCCTTCCCATGAGATACCATTTCCCCTGAAGATGGGGACTTGTGAGCCCCACATACCTGTGCTTTCCAAATGTGTAGGGTGTGTACACACATTCCTGGCTTCTGTCATGGGATGGAGAGGGATATATTCCACCTCAGCTTTGACCCAGCAGGCGTAGAAAATAAAGGGTATTGGTATTTCCCACAATTTCTTTCTTGCTATTAATTATTTTTAAAGATGTTTCCCAACATAAATGTTTTAGCATTTGGAAGCGTTTGCCCTAGTGATGCAGGTTTCTTTATTTTTCTGGTGACATGATGTTTTAGAACTTAGCCTGTCTTATTTTGGAAGCTAATAGGCATGATGGGGAAGTGAGCTGTAAATAGGCCTTTTCTGTACGTCCTTTCAAAGCATATTCCTACCCTTGACTTTTTCAGCATCATTTAAAGAAGTTGGAGGGTCGACGCCTGGACTTTGATTACAAGAAGAAACGACAAGGCAAGATTCCAGATGAAGAGCTACGTCAGGCTCTGGAGAAATTTGATGAGTCTAAAGAAATTGCCGAGTCAAGCATGTTCAATCTCTTAGAGATGGATGTGAGTGACTCTCCTGTGGTTTTTAATTTAGCTTTGGCTTTGAGGCACAAGATTAATGAGTTAAAAGGTTATGTAATTAAAAATGTCAATGACTGTACTGTGTGGCGAGAACTTCAGTAGATGGTTATTCTTTTAAATTATTTAAAATTATAAAGTAGACAGAAATGGTGAAGCTTTTTCTATAGTCCTATAGTTTGATTTAACTAGATTTTTGTCTGCTAATGATCTTAAAGTATTATAAATAGTGGGGAGATAAAGAATGTTTCTGATGATCTGTAGAAGTCCAATAGCTTAAGCAAACACTCTGTTGAAATGTGAAATGTAAAGCAGATTGACTTCAGATTAAATAAGAATATCAGTCAAGTAAAATGTATTCAGAAGTGAGTGTCCAACATAGGTTAAGATGGTCTGTATTTTGAGGTAAAGTCGACATTTTCTTTCCAAAGATAATTTCAATTGAGATTGACGATTATAGCATAGATACTACATTTGGGACATAGATGAGATAGTTTAAAAGTTGCCTTCACATTTCCAGAGTGCTGAATTACTATTCATGGCTTTAGAACTTACATTCCGACCGCTCATGTCATAAAACCTGTTAACCAGCCTTCCTGTCCTTGCTCATCCCCACCTCCGGCCCCATCAGTTGCTGACCAACTTCTGCCAAGATATTTACAGAGCCTTTATGTACTTATCACTCCCCCTGACTGGTGACGGGGGAGGCAAGTTGAACATATCCAGACTTTCACACCATCCAGAGACAGTGTCGGAGTGTGTGTTGATGTGAAACAACGTGTCCACCTAACTACTGAAGAGGAACGCCGTGGGGATGAGGGAGACCCGAATCACAGTGTTCCTTCCCTTCACCCAGGACCCTACCCCACCCCAAAACTCATGGGGCAGCATTGCCTCTGTTAACTCAGAGGCCATTATTCAGCTGGATCACAACACAAGACGCAACATGAAGAGTAACCAGAGATGCTTAGAATATTAGAGCTGAAATGAACCCAACATGTCACTTGACTCAGCCCTTTTACATTGCAGATGAGGGTCAGAGAGAAGAAAAGATTTTCCATCATACCACGCTGTCTCCCATAGTGCTTCATGTGAGAGATCAATACCCACATTTTTATTAACAGCACTAATACTGACTTGGCATGAAAATATTGAGAGCAAAGAATGTTCTAGTCAGTGCATCTTTTGTCCTATAGGAAATCAATAAAATAAGCCAACTCCTAATCAGAAGGTTGTAGCTAAACATGAGACTGTTTGATGAGAGTTATGTCATCTTCAGGAGGATTCTGACTAAAGTTTCTTCTCATAGCACTAGAGTTTCCAAACACAGGGATGCTTTCGTATCCTTAATCAGTTTGTAACCTGCGAAACTATCTATCGGTCAGCCTGGCTCGCCGCACAGTCACGGGCATCGCTGAGCACTGGTCCGCGTGTCCGGGGTGGCTGTGTCGTGTGGGCTGGGCACTAGCCGCTGGTTAAGGTCAGTTACCTGATAACTGACACGTGATTCCCCCGTTGATCTGCAGATCGAACAGGTGAGCCAGCTGTCGGCGCTCATCCAAGCCCAGCTGGAGTACCATAAGCAGGCAGTCCAGATCCTGCAGCAAGTCACAGTCAGATTGGAAGAAAGGTATTTTACAGTTCCCTGCATTTTCCATTTCCATTTCCTTGCTATGAAATGGTGTATAAAAAAGTGGAAATATTAGAATACATTCGAAGAAAACCTTCCACCAACATTCCTGCTGATCCTACAAAGACACCTTAGGGACCATTTGTTTTGATTTTATCTTGTCTTGGGCTTTGTTTTAACTTTGTTCGGTTGAATCTAGTCTTGAGTTTATGAGAGCTAAATACTTAGGGAGTATTTTGGATGCCACAGATGGGACACCAGGACTCTACTAATGATAATGGATGTGATTTGCTGAGCAGCTATTCTGTGTGGGTACTGAAAGTGTATCATCATCAATCATATAAGAGCCCTGTAAACAAGTACTGTTAGCCTCACCTAACAGACGAGCAAACTGGGGCTCAGGGTCACACAGTGGTGCAACAGGGGTTCACGTTTAAGCATAACCTGTTGGAAAGCCTGTGTCGTTCCATACCTTGTGTTTCTCTGAATGGTGACGAGGTCCATCAGAGGGAGCTGCTCTCTTATGTCTGTTCCACCTCCTCAGGTGGGCCTCATAGCCAGGCTGGGGTGGTTTAATTCCATGAATGAGTCTCTCTAGAGCTGCAGGACACAGCCTGCACAGCTGTATGCGGTAGCCCTGTGCTATATCATATGTGTTATTTTAGTTAAACTAAATGCATGTACATCAAAGGATTGCCTCAGCAGCTTTTATTCTCAGCTCATGGCCAGAGTCAACTCTCATAGCTGATGATATGACTGTAAATGCACAAGGCAGCCTCCAATTATGGTGCTGTATTACGGGAAGCGACCTCACCCGTTTCCATCTGGCCAGCCTCTTCCTCTCCTCAGTATCTTCCTTGACTAGTGCTTGGATTGTTCATCTTTCCTCGGTGCACCCTTGTGGAATTATGTGTAACACTCTGAAGCCTCTAGAATGGTTTAAAACCATGCACTTCCACGTACTAAGGAAATATTATATGTCTTTGTGACATCTGTTGAGCATGAAAGCCACTTTTCTTTTTTTCCTCTGAAATATGTTCAAAGCCACTGTCATTCTACAATCGCCATACCCTAAACTCCCCCCACCCTTGCAAATCTGCTGTGCACTTTGCTTCGTGAACACCTGAAGCTGTGGAAAATACTTCCGGGTGTGCAGAATACATTTACTGCCTGTACCTTTCCACCTTTCTCCTGTCTCCCTTGGATTCTCTCCCCCTTCCTCTGTGCTGTTCCCAGAGCACACAGTATTTCCCCCTTTCCTCCCTCCATACCTTCTCAAGCTCTACAAGAAATAACTTTCTTCTGGAAACAGCTGTGCATCTAGAAATGACTCCTACCTATCTATTACCTTTTTTCCTTAAACCTTCTCCAGCTTCCCCAGGGACAGGTACACTCCTCACCACCCCCAGCTCCACCCCTGGGTTCCTGTGGCATTTTGTCCCATCTCCATAGCAGCACTTACTACAGTTGACAGTAATCAGTTGTTTATGTTCTGTCTCCCCTCCAGGCCATAAGCTGCTTGAGGGTAGGAACTGTGACTTATTCATCTTTGAGTTCCTGGCACCTAGCACCCTGCATACTTGCAAAGGGAGCTCTGAGTAAATGAGGGAGAAAGTGAGAGGAAGGATGAAGACAGTGAGGGTATAACCACAGAGGGTGTGACCACAGCACTAAAATGGAGACAGACACAGATAAGAAAACTAAGGGTCCTTTTCAGATTTCCCATACTCCACAATGGTAGGTTGGTGGGTGACCTAAGCATTTTCAGGATTGTATTGCTTTTCTTTTTCTCCTTAATTGGCTGCATACTCTACCCCCCTTTTTCTTTTTAATGCAGAATAAGACAAGCTTCATCTCAGCCTAGAAGGGAATATCAGCCCAAACCTCGAATGAGCCTGGAGTTTACAACTGGGGACAGCACTCAGCCCAATGGGGGCCTCTCCCACACGGGCACTCCCAAACCTGCAGGTAAGGAGCGGAGGCCTGCAGAACCCATTCCCCGGGCCTGGGCACACCCCACTGACACTCTTCCAGAAATTCTAGGAGCAGTCCGATCTGTCTGCATAAGGAATCCACTATAATATATTTCTTACAGGATGGTTTTGTCAGGTAGAAACTCTTAAAGGAGTTCCTTCTTGTCTCATTGATTATCATTTCCCCTCCTTTACTGTCTCTCCTCTATAAAACTTTCTTTGTAAGTCCCTTTTTTCTCTCACTGTCCATCATCAGCACATACTTAAGTGTTCAAACAAACACATTTGATTTTGACCCTCCTTTGTGGTCTTACGGTTACCTTAATATGTGAGTTTAGTTGTAGGGATGTCATCTTTTCTTCCTGTTACTCTGCTTCCGTGGTTCCTGCCTGCATGCGGAATCATGCTCCTGGGCAGTGCGTGCCCACATACACTCACTTATAACCCACAGACAGCAAGCAGCTCCAGGAACTTGCTGAGTTGGATTTCTTGAGTCACAGAAACATGTGGGTGAATATATTTGTAGATGAATATATTCTGAGTCTCAGCATCTGCTAGACTTCCCTCCTGTCTCCACCCTCCAGCCAGTTCATCGTGCTGTGGTATAAGAGGTTGGTACAATGAAAGCTAAAACTTATTTTCTATCAGGAATATTGATGTATAGCCAGTAATGTATTCTTTTAGGTGGTACCACTGCTCTCCACCCCCTACACACAGATCAGATAAAAACCTGTGCTTGAAATACATTCAACCTTGGTAATCTTCTTGGTTGAAGAACAGGAACTATCTTATACTGGATATGGATTTTAAGGATATGCAGCTTTCTCCTGTTTTCCCTGTATCCCCAGTGCTTGATGTTCTACAGTAGGAAACGTAGATGCTCTCAGGAGACCATGAAGGAAAAAGTGAGGTGTGTGATGACAGTTGGAGTTCTCTGCCCCTTGTGCTTAGCTCTGCTGCTCAGAGCCCGCAGTGTGCGGATAAACAGCAGTGGTTTCTAGAAGTTATCTGGTTACAAGGACTAGTCATATAAGTTATAGGTAACCTGCTTCCCCCTGCTCAAAAACCAATCTCATATTTCACTTTTCTTTTGGAGACTCATTAATTTGCTTTCTCTAAGTAAAAAAAAAAAAAATTCATTGTTCCCCTTCAAAGCCATCTAGATGGCATGGAGCTGTATGCACTTGTCTGCGTCGATATACATATGTGTGCGCCTGCTGTGTTAATATATTTGCTCATTTAACATAGATCCCTTTTAAGCTATGATCCCATCCTTCATTATTTAACTCAAGGAAGAATATATTATTTTTTCTATGCCGTAGCTCTGATGCACACCTCATATTTTATACGCAATATATAACGCAAAGGTGTAAATTATATCATTTTTACATAATCTCATTTAATAGCCAGAGTAGTACTGTGAAAAGTAAGTTCTACTGTTAGTTCCAATTTTAGACAAAGAACCTGAGAGCAAAGTGCCTTATGCAAGGTCACAGAGAGTAAGAACTTGAACCCAGTGTGTTATATTGTCTTATTTTTACTACATTACAACGGTTTCCAGAGGCTGCGGGGGTGGGGGGGGGCTTTATTTTTAAAAAGTGAGAACTGCATTGTTATTCTGAAGTTGTAAAGTTTTGTCCGTGTAATAAACTCTATTATTTCACATGTGCAGAGATCTTAAAGTGCTAGCATGGAAAGAATTCTGGCCATGCTTCATGTTGAACCTAAATCTCGTTAATACTCCTTAAGTCATGGGGTCTCCCATCTCTGGGTATTGTTAGCAAGGCCAACCTTGATGAACTGTGTTGTACGTATCACAAGGATAGATGTGGCCGATTTTTCATACTGGAAATAGAAACAGCAATTCAACAACTTCCAGAAACATGAGAAAGCTTCTGAAGACTGCTAGAGGGCAAGGTGCCATGCAGCAGACACTGGGGACCAGTAGCAAGAGGAAGCTTCAGCGGGAAGAGGAGTGAGGGAGGAACCAAGGGGGACAGCAGGCTGGGCAGGTGCAGCAGGAGGCAGATCCGTGCATTAAATTCCCCTTGTCTTTCTGTGTTCTTCTCTCCTGCTCTTACTCCCAGGTGCCCCACTGGATCAGCCCTGCTGCCGAGCTCTGTACGACTTTGAACCTGAAAATGAAGGGGAGTTGGGTTTTAAAGAGGGTGATATCATCACACTCACTAACCAGATTGATGAGAACTGGTATGAGGGGATGCTCCATGGCCAGTCAGGCTTCTTCCCCATCAATTATGTGGAGATTCTGGTTGCTCTGCCCCATTAGGATGTTATGCTGGCTGGCTCACCTCTTCTTGACCCAGATAGTTAAGTGTAACCACTGCTTCAGTAATGCTGCTTACAACACACCCCAAGTGCAGGCTGCAGTGGTCCAAGTCATCAAGCCCCACTCAGTACGTTTCGTTGACTTGTGTGATCCCACGAGAGTCATGGTGATGGATGGTTATCTTCTTAGCCTGGTGGGCATGGCATGTGCTTCTTAAATACCATCTGAGACCAGCCAGAAGTCACAGAACTGCTGTTTACACAGTTCTCAGGAGGATGTGGCTTCTTAGAGTATGCCCATCAGCCACATCACAGATAAACCATCCTGCCGGAGATATTATCTACCACCCGGGGCCATCTCAAGGTCTCAGGTTCTCCATTTAAATAGAGGAGGAAGTTCTCGTTTTCACATTGACCCCTCCCAAACATGTGAGTCACAGAATTGTCAAAGAAAGCCTCCCTCACCAGCAAATTGTCTTCTGGTCTGAATGAGTGAGTCCCTTGATGCTCTCAATATGAAAGTGTTGAGTGTGGGTTCAAAGCCTTCTCTGAGAACGGTCACCTTTGTTCCACAGCTTATGCCTATTTCTGAGGTACAGCCGGTTTTCTTCCCTCCCTGCTATTAAAGCCAGAGGGGGATTCCTATTTTACTTCTAAGTAAGACAGTTAGCAGTCAGCATATTGAGGGAGGAGCTGAAGAGATTCTCCATTATGAGGAACTGGGAAGAGATCTGGTTTCCAAGCTTAAATTTCTTGCTGTACAGAAACCATGTATATATACAGGGCATTTCTGAAGGTACATGGACAGGGGAACAGATATCTTCACTTCAGTCTTATTTATGAATTACATGTTTCATGAATCCATTTGGTATAGAGACACAAGAAGAAAAACACTAGAAACCATTTTCCCACTAGTTCATAGACCAAGAAACAGTAACTATCTTCCCACTCCACTTTCACCTTGTGTTCTTTGAACATCATTTGTGCATATTCTGCCCTCAATGAGGACCAAATAAAGATGATTTTTGTGCTTAGCAGTTTAAGATGTGTGGCTGCATATGCAAAACTCTTTCCCAACTCAGTCACGACTTTTATTTCTGTCCCTTCTATCTCCTCTTCATTTTGTGTGTACAGTGCTGTGCGTAAACTTATGAGTGGTTTTCTTCGTTTATTGGTTTTTTGGGTTTTTTTTTTTTTTTTTTGTATCAGTCATTAAAGTCCTGTTAGGCATCCAGAGTTCTATTTATCTAGCTGTACAGATTCTTTCAGAGGTTTAATGTGCTGCTTTGGATGTGCCACCTGCGGTAGTGGATCATGTGGAGTGAAAGGCAAATCTTACTGCTTAATGTATAAACTTAACCACGGGAAGCGTCGCTGTTTCCAATAAATATTGCTGAAGACAGAACCAAAGGCTCTGGCCCTTTATTTTGTGTCAGTTCTCTGGGTCCGACAGTGGGTGGACGAGTCTTCATTGCCTTCTGATGCAACCAAAGCAGACCTGGTTCCAACCTCACACCTACTTCTCTGTAAGCAGGGGAAGTTCCATTATCAAGAAGCGAGTTAGCCTGGACACTGGTAACTTATTGGTAACCCAGGGAAGGAGGAGATTTGAAAAAGAAGATAAGAAAGTGGAGAGAAGAGGTCTTCTAGAAGTTAAATGAGATAGCATCATGGTGATATAATCAGAAGAATGTAACATTCAGAGGAGCAAATAAAATGTATCATTTCAATCAGTCTTTTGTTTTCTTTCATGCTTAAAGAGAAAGGAATAGATGTGGAAATACAGACTGGCCAAAAGGTGGCCGCCTTTTCTCTTGGTGTATATATGGGGGGAGGGGAGCAGTGCATACAGAATATGTATTTCCTGAGCTCCTGAGAAAATAAACATGTTCTTTATGTACTGGGTGCCCTTTGTATTCTTCCATGCTGAGGCCAATAGTCCAAATGTTCTAATCTAAAACAAATTGTTTTAATCAGATATACTAGGTTCACATATATACTGTATGTGAACTGCTCTAACATGAAAATAATATTTTTGCTAGCTATGAGTTAGAGTACTACAGATCAATTCTTCAAACCAATTGAAAGAAGAAATTACCAATGACATTATTGTGAATGGAGAAAATCCAGAAGCGTCACAGATAAGCTATTAGCCTCAACAAGTAAATTTAATAGGATTACTGGATATATAGTCAATATCCAAAAAGTTTTTATATACCAGCAACGGTCATTTAGAAAAAAGTAATTAAAATGTATATCATTTACAAAGGCATCAAAAATTCAAGTCTATAGACATAAATCTAATAAGAATTATATAAGATCTCTACATAGAAAATTATGAAACATGTTTGAGAAAAAATAAAGAAGACCCTAATGAGTGAAGAGATATTTACATTTATGGGTTGGAAAACTCAGCATTGTAAATATGTTATTTCTACCCAGATTGACCTATAGGTTTAGTGCAATTTCAACCAAAATCTCAGGAAGTTTTTTTTGTGTGTTTGAATATTGACAAGCATATTATGAAAGTTATGTGAAATGCAAACGGATATGTCTTCTTAAAGAAGAGCAACTTAGTTGGAGGACTTTCTCTAGATATAAAACATCAAGCTATAGTAATTAAGAAAGTGTGATGTTGATTCAATGATAGGACAAAAGATGATCCGTACAGAAGAGCAAGTCCAGAAAGAGGCATATATGTATTCAACCATATTTGAACCAGTAAAGCTTTCTGTTGTCTTTAATGTTACACATTCAGGTGTGACTGTACCTGTGTAATAGTAGTTCTGTAACCTCAAAGGGAGACTAACAGCAAGACCCAGCGCCAAGTAGAGTAATCTCAAAATGAGTTAACGTCAAATGAAACTAAATGACCACAGCTTCCAGGAAGAACTTAATGTTTACTTAAGGGAGTCTTTTGGAGACCGTTAATAATACACTTACCAGATCCAGAACTGTCTGAATTACTTACTTTTTTTTCAAAATTTTTAAAATTAATTTAATTTTATTTATTTATTTATTTTTGGCTGTGTTGGGTCTTTGTTGCCGCGCGCGGACTTTTCTCTAGTTGTGGCGAGCGAGGGCTATTCTTCGTTGCGGTGTGCAGGCTTCTCATTGCGGTGGCTTGTTGCGGAGCGCGGGCTCTAGGCGCGCGGGCTTCAGTAGCTGTGGCGCATGGGCTTACTTACTCCGTGGCATGTGGGATCTTCCCAGACCAGGGCTCGAACCTGTGTCCCCTGCATTGGCAGGCAGATTCTTAGCCACTGCGCCACCAGGGAAGCCCTGAATTCCTTATTTTCATTCAAGTATAATAAATTCCTTTTTATAAAACTTTAAATATAGAAAAGAGCAGGCAACTTTGTGGACCACCATTGGAGAAGTTGAATCCACCCCCAAACACTTGTTTTTCTAAGTCTAATCACAGAATGATCTGTCTGAGGTGGAAACAGAAGCAGAGCTAAAGTAAACTGAACCAATATGGCAAATTGTGAGGCGATTGTCTCATTTTATTTTTTGTATTAGGTCTGATAGGTCTTAAAGAGAAAACTTTTTGGAAAAATAATTGTTTTTCCTTAGTTTTTCTTTGCCAAAAAAAAAAAAAAAAGTAGACAATAAGAATAACATGACCAAGAATTGAAGTTTCCCATACACTGTTTATAGTATGTAACATGTATCTGGAATTTGCTAACTCCTATTCTGCATCCACTTCGCAATGGTTTAGGAAATCAGGACTATCCCAAGGCTCTATTTTCAAGACAGCCTCTAGAGTTCTGAACTGAACCACGTGGGCACTTTTAAGACTTATATTTCAGTATCCTCTTGTTAACCAGATTAAGAACTGCATTGCTGATTATCAGAGAAATGCAAATCAAAACTACAATGAGGTTATCACCTAACACCAGTCAGAATGGCCATTATCAAAAAGTCTACAAATAGGGACTTCCCTGGTGGTCCAGTGAGTAAGAATCCACGCTCCCAATGCAGGGAGCCTGGGTTCGATCCCTGGTTGGGGAACTAGATCCCACATGCATGCTGCAACTAAGACTCCACATGCCGCAACTAAGACCTGGTGCAGCCAAAATAAATAAATAGATATTAAAGAAAAAACCTAACAATAAAAAAAAAGTCTACAAATAATAAATGCTGGAGAGGCTGTGGAGAAAAGGGAACCCTCTTGCACTGTTGGTAGGAATGTAAATTGGTGCAGCCACTATGGAGAACACTATGGAGTTTCCTCAAAAACTAAAAATAGATTTACCATATGATCCAGCAATGCCACTCCTGGGCATATATCCAGAAAAGATGAAAACTAATTTGGAAAGATATATACACCACAATGTTCATTGCAGCACTATTTACAATAGCCAAGGCATGGAAGCAACCTAAGTGTCCATCGACAGATGAATGGATAAAGATGATGTGATGTGTGTGTGTGTGTGTGTGTGTGTGTGTAGTATATATATGTGTATATATATATATATACACATATATATACTACACACACACACACACACACACACACACACACACACACACACACAGTGGAATACTACTCAGCCATAAAAAAGAATGAAATAATACTATTTGCAGCAACATGGATAGATCTAGAGATTATCACATGAAGTAAAGTAAGTCGGACAGAGAAAGGCAAATATCATATGATATAACTTATACGTGGAATCTAAAATATGATACAAATGAACTCATTTACAAAACAGAAACAGGTTCACAGACATAGAAAACAAATTTATGGTTACCAAAGGGGAAAGGAGTAGAGGAATAAATTAGGAGTTTGGGATTAATAGATACACACTACTATATATAAAATAGATAACCAACAAGAATCTATTGTATAGCACAGGGAACTATATTCAGTATCTTGTAATAACCTATAATGGAAAAGAATATGAAAAAGAATATATATATTATAAACTGAATAATTGCTGTAAACCAGAAACTAACACAACATTGTAAATCAACTATACTTCAGTTAAAAAAAATCATGCCTCAGTAGTAAAAGTCGGTTTATAGTTATAAAATTAAAAAAAAAAACAAAACTGCTTTTGCAGACTGCCTTTCATCCCATGGGGGTGGTGATGGTGACGGGAAGGACTTAATGCTAAAGAAAGCAACATCTTGAAGCTACCGTTTGGAACTCTGTGCAGTGGTTGGTGAAGACTTACTGGGCTGCATGGAGAGGTGGCTACACCAGCAATTTCTAGGCCCAGCTGTTGGGGACCTGTTACGGATCCCCGTATTAAAGGAGATGCCAAGGAAAAGAACACAACTGTTTTTGAAAGGACCCGATGAAGGCTAGCTGCTTAAAGGTCAGGGTGTTGAATGTCACTCACTTCTCAGGTGCGTCTGAGTGATGGCGGCTTCCCATCTGGGTCAGGAGGAGCTCTGATTCTTGACAGGAGTGAGGCAGGCTGTCAGCTTTGGAGGTAAAGGAGTGGAGAGCAGCATCTCAGTACCATTTTCTCAAAAAGGAACCCTGGACTTTTTTTGTACTACCTTATGTGATTATTCACCCATATGTACCGAGGCCAAGATTTTGGGAAGTCCCTTCAGATAAGAAATAACAAAGCTTCACAGTAGAGGGGTGGAGAATAAAGATTGAATATCAGGAAAATTCGAAGATGTTTGGAGACCTTCGTGTAATCTGGGTTCTCGATTTTTTTTCTGCATGACAAGTGTGGTCTCAGAAACAAGGGTTTCATATCTGTTTTTGGATGTCATCTGAAAAATGTTGGCAGCATTCGCGAAATTAGGAATTTTCCTTTCCTTATATTCCAGGCTTGCAAAATGTAGATTTCTTCACCTGGCAGAGTCTATCCTGATTATAGGCTTTTAGGGGCCTTTAAGCAATAAAAATAGATGTGTATTTACAGCTGTGTTTGAATTTCCTGTATCATTGTTTTCACACCAGGGAATCAAACACATTCAACACTTTTATCAGATGATGCTTGTAATTGTTGCTTGTAATTGTATTACCGTGTATCGAGCACTTCACTAAGCTCAATATATGTGATTTTGATTGAAGACTAAGGTGTTAAACACTTGGCTCTGTGGGGTCAGACACTGGAAGAAAGAGAGCTTTGTAAAAGGGTTGATTGTTTACCCAATGTAGTCTCAGGCTTACTGGTATTTAGAGCTTAAAAAAGAAAAAAGAACTTACCCACATTATGAAATACCTTAGTAGCAAGACAAAGAAAAGGTGAGCTCCTTGATGGTGAAATAAAGAGACTATAAGGTCTTATAGAAGGCTGGTTTTATAGAATGTCAGACATAGGAGATGAAGAAAGTAAAGAGAGAAGTTTCGAAAGAAACATTTTTCACACTTCCCTGCTAGTGTTTTGGCTTCCTCTGACTCTTTCTGTGTGTGACTGGTAAAAGAAACATCACATTTCTTTATTTGTCTAAACCCAGTTTAAGTATGGCTTTCTTCCCGCTCCCACCAGAATTGGCAGGCAGTGCTCTCTCGGTTCTGTCTGTGGGGAAGGGCCTCTGGTCCTCAGCGTAGGCGACGCTACTGCTGCCAGGTTTTCTCGCCCAGGCCTTTGTGGTCTGCTAGAAAGTACAGCTCCAGCCCTGTCTGCCTGAGCTTGGTGCTGGGTCTTTGCTGGAAGTCCCAAGCTGGAACACCAGCACCCAGCGCCCCTAGGCACAGCGCCATGACCCCCTGAAAATTTACCCCTTCTTCATTTAAGTCCCTCTCTCCAGTAAAACAAAATACATCATTTACTGCTTTACCACCTATCCTAGATACAGTGATTGACTAGATTTGGGGAAAAGGCCAGAGAATCTGTATTTTTAAAAAGCTCCACAGTGATTCTTACCTGCATCTCTTAACCAAAACATCTGCCTCCATCAGGGCTCATGAAGATGAAGAAATCAGGAAGGCACCTACAGAGCCTCCTAAACTTACCTAATGGTTAGGAGTCACGTGGGGGAACTTGTGCAAATTTCCAGGTTCTCTTTGCAGCTGCTCTTAATCAGAATGGCCCACTGAAGGGCCTGGAAAGGTATATTTACCATCAGAAAGGTTTAGGAAACGATCTTCTACAGTGCTTCTAAAACTGAAACATGCATGAGAATCCCCTGGAGCTTGTTAAAACAGATGCTTGGGCCCCACCCCCAGAGATTGATTCAGTAGGTCTGGGGTGGGGTGAGAATGTGCACTTCTAATAGGTTCCAAAATGATGTGTTTCCTGATCCCTGGACCACACTTGGAGTAGTACTGCTCTATGAGGTACACTTCTTAGGAAGAGCCAGCTGTGTCACCACTCCTGTCAGGAGTTAACCTGTGCATTCTGCAATACTTGTAACTATCTCTTTTCACGGGAATCTGCCTTGTAGCACGCACCTCTTCCTGCTTCTGATGGGAATGGAGTGTGTGACCCATTGATCTAAATAAAAGCCAAGGCAGATTCCTGGGTCCTGATGCCTGAGATTCTGATTCCGTTTCCTAGAGTGGGACCCAGTATCTGCAGGTGTGTCAGGCATCCTGTCCCACCTCATAGCTTATGCAGGCAGTCTTCAGGCCACATGGAGAAACCCTGGTTCAGACTTGGGACCCCTTAGGTTTGTGAGTACTGTGGAAGAGGATCCCTTAATAGACATGGGTTGGCAAATAAGAAGGGGAAAGGAGAGAGGAACCAGCTTCCTCTCACATGTAGGTGCCAGTGCTTCCCGTAAAAAAGAGGGAGAAGTATTGCATAATGCACAGGTTAACCCCTGACAGGAGTAGTGACACAGCCTTTTTCTTGCCTTGATTTTTCTTTTTATCAATAGGAACATCAAAGCATCTAAATGTATTATGTAGGAAATATAGATGGGAGGAGAAGGGTGGAGAACGGGAAGGAAGAAAGTGGTTCATGAGTCTGAGGAAACCAGACTGACTGCCTTAACAAACCCAATCACCGAAAAGTTGATGCCATCTGATTATTATATATTGTCTTTTATGTTCTTTTTCCCCCTTTTTGTTTTCTCTTTTTTCCCTCGGTTTCATGGGACCTAGATTGCCCTCTGCTGGCCAAAACAAAAAAAAAATTTTTTTTTAATCAGATAAAAAGCTGACAAAATTTCCTGATTGTTTTATAATCATCATGTATAAACAAACCTTAAGATCTGTCTCTTTCCAGGGGCATGATGATTAAGCTACTGCTCTTTTAATCAGTTAGTCATTTTTAGCATAATTGATACCTAGTGAAATAATGTGTGATGTTCAGAAAGAGAACTGATTTCCTGCTCTTGTCATAAAAAGTACAGCATAATTATCCAGTTAAGACACATGTGATTAGCAATTTACAATGACTGCATGTGTGCAGTATGGGAATTAAACTGTGGTCTGCCCCCAGCTTTCTGAAGCTAAGCTGAAAAGAAGTTGTAGGTCATAGTATCTCACCTTGAACAACAGCCTTCAAGAAATGCCATCTCCAGAAACAATAACAAAAGTTACAAAGTCTAAACAATGTACTTGGAGTAATTTTTAAAGCCGATTTACTGAGGTATAATTTACATACCATAAAATTTACCTATTTGAGATATACAGTTTAATTATTTTTAGCAAAGTTATAGAATTGTGTACCACTATTGAAATCTAGTTTTAGAACATTTCCATCACCCCAAAGGGATTGTGCCCATTTGCAGTCAATTCTGCTTCTACCCCCGCCTCTAGGCAACCTCTAATCTGTGAGTAGGGTTGTTTTAAGGCATAAAAATTGAGACATCTTAGTTAAGTGGAAAAGATAATGATTTAATTGGTAAACGGTACTGGCATAGTCGGCTATCCATCTGGAAGAATATCCCGTCTAACTTGCTCACCGCCGTGAATCTTGCCACCTCTTCCTTAACACTCTGCAGAGCAGCTCTGGCCTCTCACCTCACTTACTGTGGACTGTCACCCTATCTAAGCTGGTAGGAGCTGTCTCAGTGACCTCTTAGGATGGCTCGAGGTGTTGAATGCAGGGTCACAAGAGAGTCCTCCCAAGCCAGTAAATGCTGCACCTGCCAGCCTTACGCTCTGCACACCCATCCCCACTTCAGCACGCTCACTAGACATCCACTCCCACGTGTCTTCCCCTAGTTCCTGCCAGCTCACACCGCCTCCTCTTCTTTCACTGTGGAGACTCTTTCTCCCAGACCAGGGACTGGATTTCTGGGTTCCGGGTGTGCTGAGCTCTGACGCTGTTTATTAGCCTGGAAGCAGTGAGAAGCAGCAGGCTCTGCAGGTGGAGTCTTTGTAGGGGCTCCAAGGAGGCGGAGGCTGCTCTCCGCCGACAAAGTGGAGGGAGAATGGGCTTCTCTCAGATGGGATGATTTAGGGGGCTCGGGAGTGTAGGGTTCTGAGCTTTGTCCACCTGGACGGCTCCATCCTAGTCCTCTGGGTCCCATTCTCCTGACTTTGACAGAAGGGAACTGTCAAGACTGTATAATCAGTTTTCTTTGTAGCTTTGCCTCCTTGGCAGATTTTGAGTTGACTTCCAGTACAGTCTGCCCTGCGGTTGCAGGAGATAAGGGTTTCCCAAGCGCTTCCCTGGAGGCCCTCTGTTTTTTTACAGTTCATGGCTGGTTGACCTGTAGCTATCTTTTTTTTTTTTTTCCCCAAGATATTCAAACAGTTACCAAAGCAACGAACACCACACCCACAGCCGTCATAATTACCATTTCACTGTGCTGTTCAAGTGTTCTTCACCTTCCACCAGTGCCTAATCCTATTACCCCAAGGTAAGAGTTCATTGTGATGCTTTGTCCCTCAAATGGCCACCGTAATTGGGGCCCTTGCCATCTGACCAGTGGGTAGGCAATCAGCTGCCAAATCCTACTCTGAGAGTTTGCTTTCCAGGCCATTTCTGGTACTAACTTTCTTAGCCTGGTACCCCAATATCCAGAGACTGAAACGAAGGCTTGCATGCGGGTGGGTTTGGAGGGAACTGTGATTCCAGGAAGCAGGAAATCAGGATGGGGAAGCAACAAAAGACAAAGATACATTTTTGAGGTATTTTACTGCTTTGCAATTAGTGTTTGATCCCACTGGATTCTACCAAGGAGAAATATTCTCTTGGGGAATGAAAGGGGTAAGCACTGATCTATTGGCTCCTATGCCCTACACTTCTGGGTTTCTCATGGCCAAGTGTAAGAGTGGGTTCCCAAGGGGTGAGAGGTAAGCAGCCTTAACCCGAAGCAAGGCTCTGTCTCCCTGCATCTGTGCAAAGCTAGTCAAAGCTTGCATGGCAGTGGATGCTGCAGCTTTTTGGCTGGAGTAAGAAGTAGGGGCAAGAGGATTTTGAAGTGCACATCATACCTATCCTGCACCTCATGCAGCTTCTACTCAATCCATTTTTGCCCTTCTCTCCTCAGATCTTGCAGCTCTTGTTATATTCAAGGGATTATCTACCACGTTGGGATAAGCCCCTTACCTGGAGGAAGTATATTCTTGCTGGCATCTTTTGAGCCCCTGAACCAGCTTATTAAGCATATCCCCCTGCACAGCTTCTTCCTAAATATCTCCTCACCCGATTTGGTTATTTTGGATGACCCTTGGATGTTTTTTTGAGCCTGAGGGTTACATATCCCTCCTAATTTTGCTCAAAATGTCATTATTCATACTGCTATTGTTTCCATTAATCTTGTTTTGTATGACATCCTGGAGGAGAACTGGAAATTTCTGTCTCGTGCTGCCATGTTTATACTGGAATTCCTACTCTGATTCTTTTAATCACACAGAAATGGAAATGTCAGGTCCCTGAGTGAGAGGCAAGGTAGAAGGTTTCACTCTCTCCTGTGTTAACCATCCATGCAGGGCCAAATGCTATTTAGATACTAACCTTGTTGATTTTAGCCCCTGCTGAAGGCAGGATGTTTCAGTTGTCTCCACAATCCTGGCTCCAGAGCTGGTGTGACTCCCTTGGTGATGATTGGTGGGGCTTTGTCTGCACGCCCAGCCAAGCCTCCGTGGTTGCCACCAGGTGAGCGTTCCCTAGGAGAGGGGGGAGTACATGTTCTGACATATTTTATTATTTTTCCTCGGGGTAGAAAATATAGGCCCACGGTGATGTCTAATTGCAACTCTCTTACCTCATTTGTGGCAGATATCTCCCTGTGCTTTTATAGAAACATAAAAATCAAGCAAGCATGATTTCTAACCAAAGAGAGACTTTTAAACATTTTTTTTCTTTCATTGCTGTGTATGAGTGGCCTGTTTCCTAAGAAAGGTCTCAAATGTTTCAAATATCTTGTTCAAAACTCCACAGGCAATAGTTTGTCAATCCCTTCTGCTTCACAGGAGGAGGGATTTTTCCAAGGGTTTCCCATAGCTCCTGACATATATTATCTCATTTAATCCATGCAACAAACCCAAGAGAAAGGTGTTGTCAGCCATTTCTATATATGAAGGAACTGAGACTCAGAATTCTAACTCAAGTTTTTCTGACTCCAAAGCCCATACTCTCCTGGTACCATAGGACACAGCATTTCACATAACTTGTATTTTGTGGATGAGGAACACAAGTCCCCAAATTCAAAACACACGACCCCCTCCATTTACTAGTTTTGTTATGTTGGGTAAACTACTTAAACTCTCTGTGCCTCATTTCTTTGTTTATGAAATGGGGATAAAATAATACCTACTTCATTGTTGTGGTAGGTTGTTGAGGATTAAATGAGTTAACATGTGAAGTGTTTAAAATAGAGTGACACAGGGAACTCCCTGGCAGTCCAGTGGTGAGGACTCTGTGCTTTCACTGCTGAGGGCATGGGTTCGATCCCTGGTTGGGGAACTAAGATCCCACAAGCTGCATGGTGCAGCCAAATTAAAAAGTAAAATAAAATAAAATAGCGACACAGAGTGGGCATGCCACATGGTTTAATAAAACCAAACCAAGGTTCTGGGACTAAAATCAATTCTTCTGACTCCTGCTCCAACGTCTTCCTCTGTGAAACATCTCTGAAATGGTAACTAAAGTCAATGGGAAAATGCGTTATATTTTGCAAATGCTTTATGCACCTTTTTTCAGCAAACATTTACAACATTAAACAGTGACAATTTATGTCTTTGGTTATTTGGACACTGCATTCAGTGTAGAATAATTCAAATCCATTCACTAGAAGACCATTTATTGTTCATGCCAGGGGGAGAACAGGAGCTCGTAAGGTTGGAGCTAATGGATCTTTAAAGAATGGAGGTAGCAAACTGGGGAGACCAGGTAAATGGAGGCTGAGCAGGCCAGGCAAGCCATATTTGTCCTACACATTGTAGTGGTGAAAGTCTTCACTGCAAGTGACAGTAACCTAAACTGTCTAAACTAACTAAACTAACCAGTGCGCCAAAACAAAAACAAAGAAAGGAAGGAATTGGTGCATGTGATTGGTAAGTTCAAGGATAGCACTCACTTCAGGCAAGACTAGATCTAGGGACTTGAGCAATGTCATTGGAACTTACCCCATCTTTCTTCCCCCCTCATCTCTTCTTGTTTCTTGTTTCCTAATAATTTATTGGCTTCATTCTGTACTGCCGGAGACAACTCTTTGTACATCATAGGGAAAATGATTACTGACACATCCATGTCTTCATCCTTACAGGAAGGAGACCGCTTTCTCTTCAATATCCAAATAGAAAAATCTCATGGAAGAACAGCAATTGGCCCTGCTTGGATCTGTGTCCATCCTTGGACCAGTCACTATGGTCCGGTCACTATTGTTAGTTGGATAGGGTCCCATGAGAGGCCCAGCCTTGGTCATTGCCCTCCCTCATGGAGTAGGAGAGTCAAGGCTTTGGGCTAGAGAAGAAATAGCTCTCCAATTAAAAGGGGAATACTAGACTAACAAAAATCCATCAATGTTTCTTGCCCTCTGTATACAATCTCAGGTTTTCTCAACTGTTTTCTTCTCCTTTCCCCTCAAGTCTATTTCCAAACTGGTTTCTGGCTGTTGGTTTAATTTACCTTCCATAATCTCACCCTTAGACTTAATGTTTACATGTGAACCCCAGACTCCTGACTCCTGTCTGCACCTCAAAGATTATGGCTCAGATGTGTTCTTCCACTCTTTCTGCTTTAGACAACAACATTAATAAGATTTCCTTCCTTGGCAAATCCTATGGAGCCCAATTTCTAGCACCAGTTTCATCTTCCCAATTCCATTGAGCTTCCCAGAATCAGAGATTTTGTGTGACATGAGGGTACGTTTAGAGTACATTAGGACTTCCCTGGTGGCGCAGTGGTTAAGAATCCGCCTGCCAATGCAGGGGACACTGGTTCAATCCCTGGTCTGGGAAGATCCCACATGCCGTGGAGCAGCTAAGCCCGTGCACCACAACTACAGAGCCTGTGCTCTAGAGCCCGTGAGCCACAACTACTGAGCCTGCATGCCACACCTACTGAAGCCCACGTGCCTAGAGCCCGTGCTCCTCAATGAGGGAAGCCACCGCAATGAGAAGTCCACGCACCGCAACAATGAGTAGCCCACGCACACAGCAACGGAGACCCAATGCAGCCAAAAACAGATAAATAAATAATCATAGAGTACATGTGTCTGATAGTAAGTAGTAAGCCTTCAGTTTATATAACCCACTGAGGGCTGGGATCTCAAGAACACTGGAATAGGAGGCACCTGAGGATTAACAGTGGATCAGAGTAAGAGCATTTCTGTAGCTCAGGACCATTTCTATAGGTCCTGGGAAAACTGCGGGACTTTGAGATTAAAAGGGAGCAGATTCATTCCGGGGTTGATAAGAAACATGGGGACATCAACACAGCTTCCTTTTACTGGGGGGAGGGGTTGATATGTCTCTTAAGACTCACTTAAACTGAAGGTTTCTTCTCTGTTTCTTTCTTTTATTGCAATTTGTTGAAGACGTAGGATCATACATTTTATAGAGTGTTCTCAGTAATTTGGTATTTGGATCTAGACAAGTGACTTGATCAAATTCAAGCTTGAGTTTTTAGCAAGACTACCGCTTAGGTAGTGTGTTCTTTCTTTAGGAGGCATTTAATCTTTGAGCATATATATCTTTTTGTGATTTTGGCAGTCATTGAAAATCATTCTTTAGATACATTAATAGAAGTTGCAAAGTACTGATCTTCTAATTCTGTCATTCCTTCTACACTTATATTCTAGAATACTTTTATAAAAAGAAACTTCCTTTTATCAACTATTTTTTTTTTTCCTAGTGGTACACTGTATACAGGAAAGGCAGGATAAATTCTTGATTCCTTTTTCTGTTTTCCTGTTTTCAAAATAGTTAATTCATTAGCATCTCCAATAGTGACCAATAGATTTTGTAAGTATCGTTATGAACTCATGGATCTAAACATATTTAATATGTTTCAGTTCATTGAAGTTATCCGTATTGATACTCAGATTGCCCCTATTTTGGCCAGTGTGAATCCCTTTAAGTTGGCATCTGAGTCCTTTCAATACAACCTTAGGAGTCTCTGCTAACTTCCCCGCTTTCTAGTGAAATGAGATATATGGGCTCATCTGGTAGGTTTCTTGCCCCAAAACTGGAATTGGCCATTTCTTCAAGGAGCCCTGGTTCCTTTGAGTAGTAGATCTCAAGACCACAGCCGAAGTGCTAGGGACTTATTTTATCTTCTGAATTAACAAGAAGGCAAAGTTATCCAATTACAGTCTACTTAAGTAATATGAAGGCTCTGAAGGTTACTAGTTCTATGAAAAGGCCCTATAGATTTTCAGAAATTTTGGACAGTATGTTAGTCAGGGTTCTCCAGAAAAATAGAAAATAGAACCAATAATCTGTCTATCCATCCATCCGTCCATCCATCCATCTATCCATCTACACATATATATAAAGAAGATTTTTTAATGAGGAATTGGCTCATATGATTATGGAGGCTAAGTCCCACAGTCTGCCGTCCACTAGCTGAAAACCCAGGAAAACCAGTGATGTAATTCCAGTCCCAGTCTGAAGGCCTGAGAACCAGGGAAGCTGATGGTGTAAATCCCAGTCCAAGGGAAGGAGAAAACTGAAGTCCAGTTTAAGTGGATCGGCAGGAAGGAAATGAATACTCCTTCCTCTGCTATTTGTTCTATTCAGGTGCTCAGTGGATTAGATGATGACCACCCACATTGGGGAAGACTCACTATTGTAATGAATCCACACATTCAAATGCTCATCTCATCCAGAAGCACCCTTACAGACACACCCAGAAATAATGTTTCATCTGGCCCTGTGGCCCAGTCAAGTTGACACAAAAAATTAACATCACAGAGAGTATGTTTGACAGTATGGGTATGTTTAAATACTTTTGTGAAATGCCCCCTAATTATCTCAAGAAGGTCTTCAGGGGCTTTTTAAAGATTCAGGCTCTTATCCTCCAGAAGGGTTGAAGCTGAGGTATGATGAGAGGCCCCTGGGACTGCTGACTGGGTGAGATGTACTAAATGAACAGAGAAATCAAACTGTGGTTCAAGTATAAGCCTAAAATTGAAGTCACTGGGCTAGATGCTTCAAATTGCAGGCATTGATTTGCAAGAGCAAGCTGTTTTTCACATGGGCAGCCCTACGTAATTGGTCTCAGGAGGACTGGCGGCTTGGATTTATTTATTTAACAATGGTTAAACATTCACCCAAGCAATGCTGGATGCCAGCTAGTGGGAAAGCTATCACACAGGCTGAATAGGCCATATCAGTCCATCTGCATGGTTTTTTGTTTGTTTGTTTGTTTTACATGGGTGAACTGTGCAGAAAGCTAAATTTTAATCTCAGTGTACTTCATCTGAGTTCAGCTAGTTGTTGGTGGTAATGTTCAGCCTACCGTGCTCTGACAGCCTGTTGCAATTATTTCCACCATGGGGCTGGCCGGCCATTCCTGCAGGAGGTCTGGAATGCACCTTTCACTGGTCAAGTTCCTTCCCTGGACATGGCTGGAGGCTGTTCAAGTTGTGTAAAGAGCCATACTCCCCTTTATGAGTGAGTTCATACCACCACCTCCCCTTTATCTTAAAAATATGGCATTTTATGTGTTTTCTGATGCAGGTCAACTAGAGAGTTTTGGAATCTTTAGCTGGGGGGATTCTAGGCCTTGCACTCAGCATGTTAAGCGCATGAAGACTTTGAGTGACACTTGTCCATACATCTGAAGGAGGTCATTGACTTTGCTTTCCAAAAATGATTCACTTCATTCTTTGGACCTGAAGATGGACAGTGGACTTTTCAGAAGGAACATCTAAGTCGCAGAGCTGATTGGCTTCTGGGTGAGAATGTCAAATTACAGTTGTATGTTTGGGGCTATCACCAATGTCAGACTAAGGATTTGGAGTGACTAAAATCAACTGATGGTCAGACCCTGAGATAGTGTGACATCATATTGTCCAGCTAACATTAATAATGTAACTCTTTTTTTTTTAAATTAATTAATTTTTATTTTTGGCTGCATTGGGTCTTCTTTGCTGCGCGTGGGCTTTTCTCTAGTTGTGGCGAGCGGGGGCTACTCTTTGTTGTGGTGCGTGGGCTTCTCATTGCGGTGGCTTCTCTTGTTGTGGAGCATGGACTCTAGGCGCGTGGGCTTCAGTGGTTGTGGCACGCGGGCTTAGTTGCTCTGAAGCGTGTGTCATCTTCCCGGACCAGGGCTTGAACCCGTGTCCCTTGCATTGGCAGGCGGATTCTTAACCACTGTGCCACCAGGGAAGCCCAATAATGCAACTCTTAAGTGGTACCTATGCCATGTTGTAAAGTCTCTCTAGCTAGTGCAATACTGAGAAAGCATATTCCTATGGTATTTTTATTGAGGAGAAAGCATATTCCTATGGTATTTTTATTGAGGAGGTTGGCTACAGTGCTTTTACTTCTAAGTAAGCACAGAACTTTCACCTTCGCCTTACATCAATTTATGAAGGAGAGAGAGCTTATTTGGGTCAAAAAAATGACACAGTTAGACAAGCATATGTAAGAGTAGAATTTCTGGCGGGCAGATAAATGAATTATAAACAACATTGATTGAGAGCATATTATATGACAGGAACAGCTCTAATATTTTACATGGATGGTTTCTCACACTCCCGTGTAACAGCCCAGTTAGGTAAGAGCTGTTGTTGATCCTTGTCTTTGTCCATTCAGGCTGCTATAACAAAAATGCCCCAGACTGGGTGGCTTAAATAAAAACATTTATTTCTCACAGCTCTGGAGGCTGGGAAGTCCAAGACCAAGGCACCAGCAGATGGGGTGTCTGGTAAGAGGCTGCTTCCTCGTTCATGGAGATGGATATCTTCTCACTGTGTCCTCACAGGGCAGAAGGGGCAAGAAAGCTCTCTGGAGTTTCCTTTATGGAGGCATTAATTCCATTTATGAAGACTCTACCCTCATGACCTAATCACCTCCCAAAAGCCTCACCGCCTAATGCTATCACTCTGAAAGTTAGGATTTCAACATATGAATTTTGGGAGGAAACAAACATTCAATCCATAACAACCCCCGTCTTGCAGCTGAGAAAACTGAGGCCCAGAGGAATTAAGTTATGCTGAGTGCATGTTGTTTGCCAGAAACTGCTAAATATATTTTTTAATAGATCTTTATTGGAGTATAATTGCTTCACATTACTGTGTTAGATTCTGTTTTACAACACAGTGAATCAGCTATATGCATACATATATCCCTATATCCCCGCCCTCTTGAGCTTCCCTCCCACCCTCCCTATCCCACCCCTCTAGGTCATCGCAAAACACCCAGCTGACCTCCCTGTGCTATGCTGCTGCTTCCCATCAGCTAACTACTTTTCATTTGGTAGTGTATATATGTCACTGCTACTCTCACTTCGCCCCAGCTTCTCCCTCCCCCCCGCCATGTCCTCAAGCCCATTCTCTTTGTCTACGTCTTTATTCCTGCCCTGCCACTAGGTTCATCAGTACCACTTTTTTTTTTTTTTTAAGATTCCATATATATGTGTTAGCATACTGTATTTGTTTTTCTCTTTCTGACTTACTTCACTCTATATGACAGACTCTAGGTCCATCCACCTCACTACAAATAACTCAATTTTGTTTCTTTTTATGGCTGAGTAATATTCCATTGTATATATGTGCCACATCTTCTTTTTTCATCTGTCGACAGACATTTAGGTTGCTTCCAAGTCCTGGCTATTGTAAATAGTGCTGCAGTGACCATTGTGATACATGACTCTTTTTGAATTATGGTTTTCTCAAGGTATATGCCCAGTAGTGGGATTGTTGGGTCATATGATAGTTCTGTTTTTAGTTTTTTAAGGAACCTCCATACTGTTCTCCATAGTGGCTGTATCAATTTACATTCCCACCAACAGTGCAAGAGGGTTCCCTTTTCACCACACCCTTTCCAGCATTTATTGTTTCTAGATTTTTTGATAATGGCCATTCTGACTAGTGTGAGATGATACCTCATTATAGTTTTGATTTGCATTTCTCTAATAATTAGTGATGTTGAGCATCTTTTCATGTGCCTCTTGCCTATCTGTATGTCTTCTTTGGTGAAATGTCTATTTAGGTCTTCTGCCCATTTTTTAATTGTATTGTTTGTGTTTTTGATATTGAGCTCCATGAGCTGTTTGTATATTTTGGAGATTAATCCTTTGTCCGTTGTTTCATTTGCAAATATTTTCTCCCATTCTGAGGGTTTTGTTTTCATCTTGCTTATGGTTTCCTTTGCTGTGCAAAAGCTTTTAAGTTTTATTAGGTCCCATTTTTTTCTTTTTGTTTTAATTTTCATTACTCTAGGAGGTGGGTCAAAAAAGATCTTGCTGTGGTTATGTCAAAGTGTTCTTCCTATGTTTTCCTCTAAGAGTTTTATGGTGTCTGGCCTTACATTTAGGTCTTTAATCCATTTTGAGTTTATTTTTGTGTATGGTGTTAGGTAGTGTTCTAATTTCATTCTTTTACATGTAGCTGTCCAGTTTTCCCAGCACCGCTTATTGAAGAGGCTGTCTTTTCTCCATTGTATGTTCTTGCCTCCTTTGTCATAAATTAGGTGACCATATGTGCGTGGGTTTATCTCTGGGCTTTCTATCCTGTTCCATTGATATCTATTTCTGTTTTTGTGCCAGTACCATACTCTCTTGATTACTGTAGCTTTGTAGTATAGTTTGAAGTCAGGGAGCTTGATTCCTCCAGCTCCATTTTTCTTTCTCAAGATTACTTTGGCTATTCGGGGTCTTTTGTGTTTCCATACAAATTGTAAAATTTTTTGTTCTAATTCTGTGAAGAATGCCATTGGTAGTTTGATAGGGATTGCACTGAATCTGTAGATTGCTTTGGGTAGTATAGTCATTTTCACAATATTGATTCTTCCAATCCAAGAACATGGTATATTTCTCCATATGTTTATGTTGTCTTTGATTTCTTTCATCAGTGTTTTATAGTTTTCTAAGTACAAGTCTTTTGCCTCCTTAGGTAAGTTTATTCCTAGGAATTTTATTCTTTTTGTTGCAATGGTAAATGGGATTGTTTCCTTGATTTCTTTCTGATTTTTCGTTGTTAGTGTATAGGAATGCCAGAGATTTCTGTGCATTAATTTTGTATCTTGCAACCTTACCAAATTCATTGATTAGTTCTACTAGTTTTCTAGTGGCATCTTTAGGATTTTCTATGTATAATATCATGTCATCTGCAAACAGTGACAGTTTTACTTCTTCTTTTCCAATTTGTGCTCCTTTTATTTCTTTTTCTTCTCTGATTGCCGTGGCTAGGACTTCCAAAACTATGTTGAATAAGAGTGGCGAGAGTGGACATCCTTGTCTTATTCCTGCTCTTGGTGGAAATGCTTTCAGTTTTTGACCATTGAATATGATGTTTGCTGTGGGTTTGTCATATATGGCCTTTAGTATGTTGAGGTAGGTTCCCTCGATGCCCATTTTCTGGAGGGTTTTTATCATAATTGGGTGTTGAATTTTGTCAAAAGCTTTTTCTGCATCTATTGAGATGATCATATGGTTTTTATTCCTTAATTTGTTAATATGGTGTATCACATTGATTGATTTGCATATATTGAAGAATCCTTGCATCCCTGGGATAAATCCCACGTGATCATGGTGCATGATCCTTTTTTTTTTTTTTTTAATAAATTTATTTATTTATTTTATTTTTGGCTGCGTTGGGTCTTAGTTGCTGTGCACGGGCTTTCTCTGGTTGCAGCGAGCGGGGGCCACTCTTTTTTTTTTTTATCTTTTTTTAATAGTAATCTTTACTTAATTAATTTATTTTTATATTTATTTTTGGCTGTGTTGGGTCTTCGTTTCTGTGCGAGGGCTTTCTCCAGCTGCGGCGAGCGGGGGCCACTCTTCATCGCGGTGCGTGGGCCTCTCACTATCGCGGCCTCTCTTGTTGCGGAGCACAGGCTCCAGACGCGCAGGCTCAGTAATTGTGGCTCACGGGCCTAGTTGCTCCGTGGCATGTGGGATCTTCCCAGACCAGGGCTCGAACCCGCGTCCCCTGCATTAGCAGGCAGATTCTCAACCACTGCACCACCAGGGAAGCCCCACGGGGGCCACTCTTCATCACAGTGCGCAGGCCTCTCACTATCGCGGCCTCTTTTGTTGCGGAGCACAGGCTCCAGACGCGCAGGCTCAGTAATTGTGGCTCACGGGCCTAGTTGTTCCGCGGCATGTGGGATCTTCCCAGACCAGGGCTCGAACCCGTGTTCCCTGCATTGGCAGGCAGATTCTCAACCACTGCGCCACCAGGGAAGCCCGGTGCATGATCCTTTTAATGTGCTGTTGGATTCTCTTTGCTAGTATTTTGTTGAGGATTTTTGCATCTATGTTCATCAGTGATATTGGTCTGTAATTTTCTTTTTTTGTGATATCTTTGTCTGGTTTTGGTATCAGGGTGATGGTGGCTTCGTAGAATGAATTTGGGAGTGTTCCTCCCTCTGCAGTTTTTTGGAAGAGTTTGAGAAGAATCAGTGTTAGCTCTTCTCTAAATGTTTGATAGAATTTGCCTGTGAGGCCATCTGGTCCTGGACTTTTGTTTGTTGGAAGATTTTTAATTGCAGTTTCAATTTCATTACTTGTGATTGGTCTGTTTATATTTTCCAATTCTTCCTGGTTCAGTCTTGGAAAATTGTACCTTTCCAAGAATTTGTCCATTTCTTCGTGGTTGTCCATTTTAATTGGCATATAGTTGTTTGTAGTAGTCTCTTAAAATCCTTTGTATTTCTGTGGTGTCAATTGTGATTTCTCCTTTTTCCTTTCTAATTTTATTGATTTGCATCCTCTCCCTTTTTTTCTTGATGAGTCTTGCTAATGGTTTATCAATTTTGTTTATCTTCTCAAAGAATCAGCTTTTAATTTTATTGAACTTTGCTATTGTTTTCTTCATTTCTATTTCAAGTATTTATGCTCTGATCTTTATGTTTTCTTTCCTTCTACTTTCTTTGTTCTTCTTTCTCTAGTTGCTTTAAGTGTTGGGTTAGAGTGTTAATTTGAGATTTTTCTTGTTTCTTGAGGTGAGCTTGAATTGCTATAAACTTCCCTCTTAGAACTGCTTTTGCTGCCTCCCATAGGTTTTGGGTCATCGTGTTTTCATTGTCATTTGTTTCTATGTTGATATTTTATTTCTTCTTTGATTTCTTTAGTGATCTCTTGGTTATTTCGTAGCACACTGTTTAACCTCCATGTATTTGTGTTTTTTACAGGTTTTTTTCCTGTAATTGATTTCCAGTCTCATAGCGTTGTGGTCAGAAAAGATGCTTGATATGATTTCAATTTTCTTAAGTTTTCTGAGGCTTGATTTGTGACCCAAGATGTGATCTATCCTGGAGAATGTTCCGTGTGCACTTGAGAAGAAACTGTATTCTGCCGCTTTTGGGTGGAATGTTCTATAAATATCAATTAAATTTATCTGGTCTATTGTGTCATTTAAAGCTTGTGTTTCCTTATTTATTTTCTGTTTGGATGATCTGTCCATTGGTGTAAGCGGGGTGTTAAAGGCCCCTACTATGATTGTGTTACTGACGATTTCCCCTTTCATGGTGGTTAGCATTTGCCTTATGTATTGAGGTGCTCCCATGTTGGGTGCATAAACATTTATAATTGTTATATCTTCTTCTTGGATTGATCCCTTGATCATTATGTAGTGTCCTTCCATATCTCTTGTAACATTCTTTATTTTAAAGTCTATTTTATCTGATACGAGTATTGCTACTCCAGCTTTCTTTTGATTTCCATTTGCATGGAATATCTTTTTCCATCCCTTCACTTTCACTCTGTATGTGTCCCTAGGTCTGAAGTGGGTCTCTTGTAGACAGCATATATATGAGTCTTGTCTTTTTATCCATTCAGCCAGTCTGTGTCTTTTGGTTGGGTATTTAATCCATTTACATTCAAGGTTATTATTGATATGCATGTTCCTATTACCATTTTGTTAATTGTTTTGTGTTTGTTTTTGTGGGTCTTTTTCTTCTCTCATGTTTCCCACCTGGAGAATTTTCTTTAGCATTTGTTGTAAAGCTGGTTTGGTGGTGCTGAATTCTCTTAGCTTTTGCTTGTCTGAAAAGCTTTTGATTTCTCTGTCGAATCTGAATGAGATCCTTGCTGGGTAGAGTAATCTTGGTTGTAGGTTTTTCTCTTTCATCACTTTAAGTATATCCTGCCACTCCCTTCTGGCCTGCAGAGTTTCTGCTGAAAAATCAGCTGATAACCTTATGGGGATTCCTTTGTATGTTATTTTTTGTTTTTCCCTTGCTGCTTTTAATATATTTTTTAATTTAATTTTTGTTACTTTGATTAATACGTGTCTTGGTGTGTTTCTCCTAGCATTTATCCTGTATGGGACTCTCTGTGCTTCCTGGACTTGGGTGAATATTTCCTTTCCCATGTTAGGGAAATTTTCCACTATAATCTCTTCAAATATTTTCTCAGACCCTTTCTTTTTCTCTTCTTCTTCTGGGACCCCTATAATTACAGTGTTGGTGCATTTAGTGTTGTCCCAGAGGTCTCTGAGATTGTGTTCAATTCTTTTCATTCTTTTTTCTTTATTTTGCTCCTTGGCAATTATTTCCACCATTTTGTCTTCCATCTCACTTATTCGTTCTTCTGCCTCAGTTATTCTGTTATTGATTCCTTCTAGTGTATTTTTCATTTCAGTTATTGTGTTGTTCATCTCTGTTTGTTTGTTCTTTAGTTCTTCTAGATCTTTGTTAAACATTTCTTGTATTTTCTCAATCCGTGCTCCATTCTATTTCTGAGATTCGGATCATCTTTACTATCATTATTCTGAATTCTTTTTCAGGTAGATTGCCTATTTCCTCTTCATTTATTTGGTCTTGTAGGATTTCACCTTGCTCCTTCATCTGTGACATATTTTTTACTCTTTTTTTTTTTTTTTTTTTTGATGAGTGGGATTGCGTTCCTCTCTTACTGGTTGTTTGGCCTTACGCTTCCAACACTGGAGTTTGTAGGCTGCCAGGTAGAGCTGGGTCTTGGTGCCGAGATGAGGACCTCCAGGAGACCGCATGCTGATGAATATTCCCTGGGGTCTGAGGTTCTCTGTTAGTCCAGTGGTTCGGAGTTGGAGCTCCCACCACAGGAGCTTCGGCTGGACCCCCACCTTGTGAACCAAGATCCCACAAGCCACGTGGGGTGGCAAAAAGAAAAAAAAAAGGACAACAATAACAAAGTAAAAAATAAAATTAGGAAACTAACAGTTATATTAGAAAGAATATAAAAATAAAAATATGGATAAAACAACAACCAGAAGGTAAAACAGAACCACAGTAGTAAAGAGGAGGAGGAGAAGAAAAAAAAGGTGGAAAAGGCCTTGGCTGTGGAGGGCGGGGCCTAAGCAGAGGTGGGGTTTGGGTGGTGGGTGGGGCCTATGCTTAGGACCCACAGGGCTGGAAAAGGCCCTGGGGGCTGTGGGTGGGGGGACTTAGGCTCAACAGAACCAACGGGGCCCAGGCGTGCCTCCTGCCTCTGGTCTCAGAGGGCAGGGGACCCCACCTGGGAGCCCAGCAGGTTTCCCAGGCTCGAGTGGGTGGGGCAAACGTCCTTCACTCCTCTGCCTCTCTTCCCATCCCTAGGGACCCCTCCTTCCTGCCTTTCCTCTTCTCCCCCAGCCTCCCTCCTATGCCCCCAGAACCAACACGGCCCAGAGGGGCCCTCTGAGAGCATAGGACCTGGCCAAAGAGCCGGGCAGACTTCCCTGGCCGATCGGGAAGGGAAAATTCTGGGTATGCTCCCCCCTGATCTGAGCCCCCGAGGGTCCCTCCAGGCATGGGAACCCCTCCCCCCTCTCAGCCACCCCTCAAGGGTGCTGCTCCTGTCCAGCCTCCACTTCTCCTCCCCCCTCAGTCCTGCCACATCCTACCAGTTCGCCTGGGGGTTCCTCCTGTCTCCTTGGGCATCGAGGTCTCTCACCAGCATCTGGCAGGCATACTAGTTGTGGGGAGATGGGAACTCCACGTCTTCTGTGCTAAATAGTTTACTTGGATTATTTCACATAATTCCTTACAATGACCTGATAAAGTAGAACTATTAGTAATCCCCATTTTATATATGAGGAAACCAAGGCAAAGAGATTTAATAATTTCCCTAAGATCACACAAGGGTGAGTAGCAGAGCTAGAATTTGAGTTGCAGAGAGTCCAGCCCTCTTAAAGGACCCTTTTGTTCTTGGGATTGTTTTAGCCTCTTAGGATTTATTTCTCATATAGCAGCTGTGTTTGAGTGGAGGGGACATCAACTTTAACAAGTCCTATAAAACAAGGGTGGGTTTCAGGGCAAAAGAAGCAGGAATTGGCATCTGTCCTGGCTCTATAGGGTCCACATGGCCCCACAAGGGTGGCTGGGAGCCCACCCTCTGGGTGCCAAGAGGGCCACATGGAGAATCCCAGCTCTGGGTTCAGACAATTTCCATGCAACAAGCCCTTTCCAAAACCATGTCACCCAGAAAGCCTGCAGTGCTTTCTGATGGGCTATTATTATTGCTAATAATACTTTGTAACTGAGTAACTTTCTGAACTGGGTTGGTCTTCTTCTCCTCCTCCTCCCCCTCTTCCCCCCTCCTCTTGTTACTTCCCCCCATCCTCCCCCTCCTCCTGTTAAGGCAACTCTAAAACAAGAGAGCCCAAACAGAGCATCAGGGAGGCATAATGGAAAGGCCACCAAGTGGGGTCTGAATGATGAGGGCTTGCATGTCACTTCCTTCCTCCTGGATCTTGATTCCTCATCTAAAATGATGTGTTAGGCTAGACCAAGAGTCCCAGTCAGAATCTCTGGGGTGTGATCCTGAACTCATTTGTAGACACTCCATGGGTGAGAGGCAATGTTGAGAACCGCTTCCTGAGAGGAGTAAGGTCAGTGTCCTCCAAGTTTTCTGTTGCTGCTTCCAAACCACAGCTCTCCTGTGTTCTTGTAAAGAGAGGCTGCGAGGCTCATGTATCTGCCTGTCTCTGTCTTTATTGTTCCATTCTGTCAGTCACCACCCACCACCTTCGCTGATGATTTTGACAAGTGGCTCAGAGACTTCTTTCCACTGTCTTCTGATCATCCTGGTTACTTTCACTATAGCCAGTTCAACTTTCTAGCTTAGTTGCTTGGTGTTTTCACTTCCCCTCCATGACCACCACCTAGAACTGCATTGCCTCAGAGATCTTGAACAGCAGTAGTCTACTCTTGACCTACATTCCATGGTCCCCATTGTAACTGGTCTCTAGCTAGTACCCTTGTCTGCTTCATCCCTTTGTCTTTCTGCCGTGTCTCTGGCAGCATCCCATTCCATCCCATGATGCAGCTGTGTGCTTTCTTCCCTGCCCTAGGGCCGCCAGGCTTACTGGAAAAAATCACACAATAACACAGATGCATGCCATAACAGTGAGTGTTTTCTAACTCCAGCCAAGGACTTAACATTGCTAGCAGTACTTCCCTGTTCCCTCTCCCCTTCCTCACAACAGCTGTTTTGGACTTGTACCACAATCCTCAGGGTACCTGTCCCTCCCTTATGCCATCTCTATCATTTTTAGTAGACATTCTTTCTGCTCAGCTGGAGAAATCCTTAAATTCCTGCCCTGCCTCGAAGAGATTTTCTTCTCTTGTGAAGGTTGATGCATTTTTCAACCTGAATTTTGGATTCTACCTCCATGACAGAATAATTTATTGTGATGTTAATTTGTGCTTGCCCTGTGTTCCTCACCCATCTCCATGCCCACGACCCCCCATCTCAGGGATGGTTTGTGGCAAATGGAGTAACAGAGGTTGCTGGAATCCATGTTCTCTGTAAATACTCAAGTTTATGGAAAAGGGGGCAGGTAGAGAAGGGCTGGCCTGTAAAGGCAAGAAGAGAGGAGAATGATTTCTCGCAGATCAGGAGGATCCTAAAGGTAGAAAGGAGAGGAGAATTCCCCTGAGTGATGGGGACTCAGTGGTAGGGCCCTGGGGAATAGTGGGTTGTCTATGTGATAAATCTAAGGATGCCCACCCCCAGGCCTATGGGCTCACAGTCTCCCTCAAAGCAGATTGGGCCCTGCAGGCTTGAAGAGTGAGCATCTCTGCGCCCTGTGCTAACCAGTGTGGTGAACAACCAGAGTGGCTTCTAGATGTTTTGATGCTAGGAACCTTGCATGATTTTGGGAGGGAGGAGGACCCCGTTATTGACTGGGATTGAATTTTCCACCAAAGAGTTAATTTGCTTTAGAAGGAACTGTGATCTGAAATGGTTTGCCAAGTTTACGCTTCCAACTCCCCCCCGAGAAACTTCAGGGTCTCACCTCTTCAATTATCACCTCAATCCCCTCTCTCTCATACCTCTGCCCACCTCCTCTGCTGGTTCCTTCCCCTCAGCATGTAAACACACTGAAACCTCCCACATCTTGAAAAGATACCCTTCTCTGGGCTCCATGCCTTCCCTAATTATCCTTCCATCTCTCTCTTCCTTTTCACAGGCTTCTTCCTGAAAGGACATCTACTTGGGTCATATCCATTTCATCTTTTCAACGTCACCAACACTTGGCTTCTTACCCAGTGCTCACCAAGGGTTAAGGTCACCAAGTGTGTCATTTCACTTATCTCCTCTGAAGTAGGACGATTCCTTCTGGAACCTTTGTTTCTTTGCCACTGGGGAAACACTTCATTCTCTTTACTCTCTCCCTTTGGCATTCTTAGAATCAATGGAGCTTTCATTCCTATCTGTCTCTCAATGTTGACCATCACAGTGTCTCTTCCCTGACCCTCTCCTCTTGTCTCCCTCACTCTAAATATGCTCCAAGGAAAGTGACCAGATCTGCTTCCATGGCTTCAATAACCATGTCCTTGTAGATATGTTGAAAATCTTTATCTTAAATCCAGATCTTCTGAGCTCCAGATATAAAATTCAACTGCCCCCTGGACTCCACTTGGCTCCTGAATTTCAGCATGTCCCAAGCAGAATTCATCATTTCCCTCCCATCCGTGACCTGCTTCTTCTCCGAAATTCTGCATATCCAGGAGTGACCTACCTACTTATTATCCAGGCCCCAAACTTGGGATTCACTCTTGACTTCTCCCTTCATCTCATGTTCCAGCTCCCTACATAACCAAATACTGTCCATTTTACTTTCTAAACATTTTTTCCCCCCTTCTCTTCCATTCTTAGCAGTTCAGAGGCCACGTCCTAATCTCTGCCTCCCTCCCCATCCACACTTGCACTTTTTTTCTTATTTTTTTAAAATTTATTTTTGGCCGCGTTGGGTCTTCGTTGCAGTGCACGGGCTTCTCACTGTGGTGGCTTCTCTTGTTGTGGAGCACGGGCTCTAGGTGCGTGGACTTCAGTAGTTGTGGCTAACGGGTGTAGTTGCTCCATGGCATGTGGGATCTTCCCAGACCTGGGCTTGAACCCATGTCCCCTGCATTGGCAGGCAGATTCTTAACCAGTGTGCCACCAGGGAAGTCCCCACACTTGAATTTTTACAAGTCTCCTAACTGCCCTCTGGCTTCTCATCTTGTCCTCTTCCATTCGTTCTCTGATAGTTATCAGCCTTTTTAAAACCTTCCATTATTCCTCATGTCACAGAGTATGAGCGTTATCAGTGAGCATACTTTGGTTAGAAATAACAATATGTAACCAGGAGTGGCTTAAGCCCTAAGGGCATAAGAGGGCTGCCCCTAGGTTCATCAGAACCACTTTTTTTTTTTTTTAGATTCCATATATATATGTGTTAGCATACAGCATTTGTTTTTCTCTTTCTGACTTACTTCACTCTGTATGACAGACTCTTGTAGTAGGTCCATCCACCTCACTACAAATAACTCAATTTCGTTTCTTTTTATGGCTGAGTAATATTCCATTGTATATATGTGCCACCTCTTCTTTATCCATACATCTGTCGATAGACACTTAAGTTGCTTCCATGTCCTGGCTATTGTACATAGAGCTGCAATGAACATTGCGGTACATGACTCTTTTTGAATTATAGTTTTCTCTGGGTATATCCTGAGTAGTGGGATTGCTGGGTCATATGATAGTTCTATTTTTAGTTTTTTAAGGAACCTCCATACTGTTCTCCATAGTGACTGTATCAATTTACATTGCCACCAACAGCGCAAGAGGGTTGCCTTTTCTCCACACCCTCTCCAGCATTTATTGTTTGTAGATTTTTTGATGATGGCCATTCTGACTGGTGTGAGGTGATACCTCATTGTAGTTTTGATTTGCATTTCTCTAATGATTAGTGATGTTGAGAATCCTTTGATGTGTTTGTTGGCAATCTGTATATCTTCTTTGGAGAAATGTCTGTTTAGGTCTTCTGCCCATTTTTGGATTAGGTTGTTTGTTTTTTTGGTGAGCTGCATGAGCTGCTTGTAAATTTTGGAGATTAATCCTTTGTCCATTGAGTCCTTTGCAAATATTTTCTCCCATTCTGAGGGCTGTCTTTTCCATCTTGTTTATGTTTTCCTTTGCTGTGCAAAAGCTTTTAAGTTTCATTAGGTCCCATTTGTTTATTTTTGTTTTTATTTCCATTTCTCTAGGAGGTGGGTCAAAAAGGATCTTGCTGTGATTTATGTCATAGAGTGTTCTGCCTATGTTTTCCTCTAAGAGTTTGATAGTGTCTGGCCTTACATTTAGGTCTTCAATCCATTTTGAGTTTATTTTTGTGTATGGTGTTAAGGAGTGTTCTAATTTCATTCTTTTACATGTAGCTGCCCAGTTTTCCCAACACCACTTATTGAAGAGGCTGTCTTTTCTCCATTGTATATTCTTGCCTCCTTTATCAAAAATAAGTTGACCATATGTGCATGGGTTTATCTCTGGGCTTTCTATCCTGTTCCATTGATCTATATTTCTGTTTTTGTGCCAGTACCATGCTGTCTTGATTACTGTAGCTTTGTAGTATAGTCTGAAGTCAGGGAGCCTCATTCCTCCAGCTCGATTTTTCTTTCTCAAGATTGCTTTGTCTATTCAGGGTCTTCTGTGTTTCCATACAAATTGAGAAATTTTTTGTTCTGGTTCCATAAAAAATGCCATTGGTAGTTTGATTGGGATTGCATTGAATCTGTAGATTGCTTTGGGTAGTAGAGTCATTTTCACAATGTTGATTCTTCCAATCCAAGAACATGGTATATCTCTCCATCTATTTGTATCATCTTTAATTTCTTTCCTCAGTGTCTTATAGTTTTCTGCATACAGGTCTTTTGTCTCCTTAGGTAGGTTTATTCCTAGGTATTTTATTCTTTTTGTTGCAGTGGTCAATGGGAGTGTTTCCTTAACTTCTCTTTCAGATTTTTCATCATTAGTGTATAGGAATGCAAGAGATTTCTGTGCATTAATTTTGTATCCTGCTACTTTACCAAGTTCATTGATTAGCTCTAGTAGTTTTCTGGTAACATCTTTAGGATTCTCTATGTATACTATCATGCCATCTGCAAACAGTGACAGCTTTACTTCTTCTTTTCTGATTTGGATTCCTTTTATTTCTTTTTCTTCTCTGATGGCTGTGGCTAAAAATTCCAAAACTATATTGAATAATAGTGGTGAGAGTGGACAGCTTTGTCTTGTTCCTGATCTTAAAGGAAACGGTTTCAGTTGTTCACCATTGAGAAAGATGTTGGCTGCGGGTTTGTCATATATGGCCTTTATTATGTTGAGGTAAGTTCCCTCTATGCCTACTTTCTGTAGGGTTTTTATCATAAATGGGTGTTGAATTTTGTCAAAAGCTTTTTCTGCATCTATTGAGATGATCATATGGTTTTTCTCCTTCAATTTGTTAATATGGTGTATCACATTGATTGATTTGCATATATTGAAGAATCCTTGCATTCCTGGGATAAACCCCACTTGATCATGGTGTATGATCCGTTTAGTGTGCTGCTGGATTCTGTTTGCTAGTATTTTGTTGAGGATTTTTGCATCTATGTTCATCAGAGATATTGGCCTGTAGTTTTCTTTCTTTGTGACATCTTTGTCTGGTTTTGGTATCAGGGTGATGGTGGTCTCGTAGAATGAGTTTGGGAGTGTTCCTCCCTCTGGTATATTTTGGAAGAGTTTGAGAAGGATAGGTGTTAGCTCTTCTCTAAATGTTTGATAGAATTCGCCTGTGAAGCCATCTGTTCCTAGACTTTTGTTTGTTAGAAGATTTTTAATCACAGTCTCAATTTCAGTGCTTGTGATTGGTCTGTTTATATTTTCTATTTCTTCCTGGTTCAGTCTCGGAAAGTTGTGCTTTTCTAAGAATTTGTCCATTTTTTTGTGGTTGTCCATTTTATTGACATATAGTTGCTTGTAATAATCTCTCATGATCCTTGGTATTTCTGCAGTGGCAGTTGTTACTTCTCCTTTTTCATTTCTAATTCTATTAATTTGAGTCTTCTTTTTTTTCTTGATGAGTCTTGCTAATGGTTTATCAATTTTGTTTATCTTGTCAAAGCTTCTCAAAGAAGCTTTTAGTTTTATTGATCTTTGCTATTGTTTCCTTCATTTCTATTTCATTTGTTTCTGATCTGATCTTTATGATTTCTTTCCTTCTGCTAACTTTGGTTTTTTTTTTGTTCTTCTTTCTCTAATTGCTTTAGGTGTAAGGCTAGGTTGTTTATTTGTGATGTTTCTTGTTTCTTGGGGTAGGATTATATTGTTATAAACTTCCCTCTAAGAAGTGCTTTTGCTGCTTCCCAAAGGTTTTGTGTCGTCGTGTTTTCACTGTCATTTGTTTGTAGGTATTTTTTGATTTCCTCTGATTTATTCAGTGATCTCTTGGTTATTTAGTAATGTATTGTTTAGCCTCCATGTGTTTGTATTTTTTACAGATTTTTTCTTGTAATTGATATCTGGTCTCATAGTGTTGTGGTCGGAAAAGATATTGATATGATTTCAATTTTCTTAAATTTACCAAGGCTTTATTTGTGACCCAAGATATGATCTATCCTGGAGAATGTTCCATGAGCACTTGGGAAGAAAGTGTATTCTGTTGTTTTTGGATGGAATGTCCTAAAAATATCAGATAAGTCCATCTTGTTTAATGTATCATTTAAAGCTTGTGTTTCCTTATTTATATTCATTTTGGTTGATATGTCCCATTGGTGAAAGTGGGGTGTTAAAATCCCCTACTATGACTGTGTTACTGTCGATTTCCCCTTTTATGGCTGTCAGCGTTTGCCTTATGTATTGAGATGCTCCTATGTTGGGTGCATAAATATTTACAATTGTTATAGCTTCTTCTTGGATTGATCCCTTGATCATTTCGTAGTGTCCTTCTTTGTCTTTTGTAATAGTCTTTATTTTAAAGTCCATTTTGTCTAATATGAGAATTGCTACTCCAGCTTTCTTTTGATTTCCATTTGCATGGAATATCTTTTTCTATCCCCTCACTTTCAGTCTTATGTGTCCCTAGGCCTGAAATGGGTCTCTTGTAGACAGCATATATATGGGTCTTGTTTTTGTATCCATTCAGCCAGTCTATGTCTTTTGGTTGGGGCATTTAATCCATTTACATTCAAGGTTATTATCGATATGCATGTTCCTATTACCATATTCCTAATTGTTTTGGGTTTGTTTCTGTGGGTCTTTTTCTTCTCTCGTGTTTCCCACCTGGAGAATTTTCTTTAGCATTTGTTGTAAAGCTGGTTTGGTGGTGATGAATTCTCTTAGTGTTTGCTTGTCTGTAAAGCTTTTGACTTCTCCATCAAATCTGAATGGGATCCTTGCTGGGCAGAATAATCTTGGTTGTAGGTTTTTCCCTTTCATCACTTCAAATATGTCCTGCCACTGCCTTCTGGCTTGCAGTGTTTCTGCTGAAAGATCAGCTGTTAACCTTCTGGGGATTCCCTTGTATGTCATTTGTTGTTTTTCCCTTGCTGCTTCTAATATTTTTTCTTTGTATTTAATTTTTGATAGTTTGATTAATATGTGTCTTGGCATGTTTCTCCTTGGATTTATCCTGTGTGGGACTCTCTGCGCTTCTTGGATTTGATTGACTATTTCCTTTCCCATATTAGGGAAGTTTTCAACTATAATCTCTTCAAATATTTTTTCAGTCCCTTTCTTTTTCTCTTCTCCTTCTGGGACCCCTATAATTTGAATGTTGGTGTGTTTAATGTTGTCCCAGAGGTCTCTCAGACTGTCCTCAATTCTTTTCATTCTTTTTTCTTTATTCTGCTCTGTGGTAGTTATTTCCACTATTTTTTCTTCCAGGTCACTTATCCGTTCTTCTGCCTCAGTTATTCTGCTATTGATCCCTTCTAGAGAATTTTTAATTTCATTGATTGTGTTGTTCATCATTGTTTGTTTCCTCTTTAGTTCTTCTAGGTCCTTGTTAAACGTTTCTTGTATTTTCTCCCTTCTATTTCCAAGATTTTGGATCATCTTTACTATCATTACTCTGATTTCTTTTTCATGTAGACTGCCTATTTCCTCTTCATTTGTTTGGTCTGGTGGGTTTTTACCTTGCTCCTTCATCAGTTGTGTGTTCCTCTGTCTTCTCATTTTGCTTAACTTACTGTGTTTGGCGTCTCCTTTTCGCAGGCTGCAGGTTTGTAGTTCACGTTGTTTTTGGTGTCTGCCCCCAGTGGTTAAGGTTGTTTCAGTGGGTTGTGCAGGCTTCCTCGTGGAGGGGACTGGTGCCTGTGTTCTGGTGGATTAGGCTGGATCTCGTCTTGCTGGTGGGCAGGACCGTGTCCGGTGGTGTGTTTTGGGGTGTCTGTGACCTTATTATGATTTTAGGCAGCCTCTCTGCTATTGGGTTGGGTTGTGTTCCTGTCTTGTTAGTTGTTTGGCATAGGGTGTCCAGCACTGTAGCTTGCTGGTCATTGAGCAGAGCTGGGTCTTAACGCTCAGATGGAGATCCCTGGGAGAGCTTTCACCATTTGATATTACCTGGAGCTGGGAGGTCTCTGGTGGACCAGTGTCCTGAACTTGGCTCTCCCACCTCAGAGACACAGGCCTGACACCCGGACAGAACACCAAGACCCTGTCAGCCACATGGCTCAGAAGGAAAAGGAGAAAAAAAGAAAGAAAGAAAGAAAAAATAAAATAAAATAAAATAAAATAAAGTTATTAAAATAAAAAATTTTTAAAAATATTAAAAATAAAAAAAATTAAGAAGTAATTAAAAAAAAGGAAGAAAGAAAAGAAGAGAGCAACCAAGCCAAAAAACAAATCCACCATGATAACAAGCGCTAAAAACTGTACTAAAAAACCCAAAAAAACAAAAAACAAAACGGACAGACAGAACCCTAAGACCAACGGTAAAAGCAAAGTTATAGAGACAAAATCACACAAAGAAGCATACACATAAACACTCACAAAAAGAGAAAAAAAAATCTATACATATAAAAAAAGGGAGAGCGCAACCAAATCAAGAAACGAATCTACCAATGATAATGAACTCTAAATACTAAACTACAATAAACATAAAACCAGAAATAAATTGATGCAGAAAGCAAACCCCACAACTACAGTTGCTCCCAAAGTTCACTGCCTCATTTTTGAGATGATTCATTGTCTATTCAGGTATTCCAGAGATGCAGGGTACATCAAGTTGATTGTGGAGATTTAATCCGCTGCTCCTGAGGCTGCTGGGAGAGATTTCCTTTTCTCTTCTTTGTTCGCACAGCTCCTGGGGTTCAGCTTTGGATTTGGCCGTGCCTCTGCATGTAGGTCGCCTGAGGGCATCTGTTCTTTGCTCAGATAGGACGGGGTTAAAGTAGCAGCTGCTTCGGGGGCTCTGGCACACTCAGGCCAGCGGGGAGGGAGGGGTATGGAATGCGTGGTGAGCCTGCGGTGGCAGAGGCCGGCATGACGTTGCACCAGCCTGAGGCGCGCCATGTGTTCTCTGGGGGAAGTTGTCCCTGGATCATGGGAACCTGGCAGAGGCGGGCTGCACAGGCTCCTGGGAGGGGAGGTGTGAATAGTGGCCTGTGCTTGCACACAGGCTTCTTGGTGGCTGCAGCAGCAGCCTTAGCATTTCATGCCTGTCTCTGGTGTCCGCGCTGATAGCCGCGGCTCGCGCCTGTCTCTGGAGCTCGTTTAGGCGGTACTCTGAATTCCCTCTCCTTGTGCACCCCGAAACAATGGTCTCTTGCCTCTTAGGCAGGTCTGGACTTTTTCCTGGACTCCCTCCCGGCTAGCTGTGGTGCACTAGCCCCCTTCAGGCTGTGTTCACGCAGCCAACCCCAGTCCTCTCCCTGGGATCCGACCGAAGCCCGAGCCTCAGCTCCCAGCCCCCGCCCATCCCGGCAGGTGAGCAGACAAGCCTCTCGGGCTGGTGAGTGCTGGTCGGCACTGATCCTCTGTGCGGGGATCTCTCTGCTTTGCCCTCCACACCCCTGTTGCTGTGCTCTCCTCCGTGGCTCCAAAGCTTCCCCCCAACCACCCCCTGTCTCCACCCTTGAAGGGCCTTCATAGTGTGTGGAAACTTTTCCTCCTTCACAGCTCCCTCCCAGAGGTGCAGCTTTCATCCCTATTCTTTTGTCTCTGTTATTTCTTTTTTCTTTTGCCCTACCCAGGTACATGGGGAGTTTCTTGCCTTTTGGGAGGTCTGAGGTCTTCTGCCAGCATTCACTAGGTGTTCTGTAGGAGTTGTTCCACATGTAGATGTATTTCTGATGTATTTGTGGGGAGGAAGCTGATCTCTATGTCTTACTCCTCCACCATCTTGAAGATCTCCCCAAGAGCTGTTTTTAATTCAGGGTCTTCTGTTGTTCTATGTAAATTTTAGGATTATTTGCTCTAATTCTGTGAAAAATGTCATGGGTATTTTTATAGGGATTGCATTAAATTTGTAAATTGCTTTGGGTCGTATGGCCATTGTAACAATAGGAATTCTTCCAATCCAAGAGCATGGGATATCTTTCCATTTCTTTGAATCATATTAAATTTCCTTCATCAGAGTTTTATAGTTTTTAGAGTATAGATCTTTCACCTCCCAGGAATTTTGTTTTGATGTGATTTTAAACAGGATTTTTTTTTACTTTCTCCTTCTGATATTTCATTATTAGTATATATAAATGCATGGATTAACAGACACAGGCCACTACGTATATATAATAGATAAGCAACAAGGATATACTGTAGAGCCTGGAGAATTATACCCATTATCTTGTAAAAACCTATAATAGAGTATATTCTGCAAAAATACTGAATCACTGTGCTATGTACTTGAAACTAACACAGTCTTGTAAATCAACTGTACTTCAATTAAAAGAAAGAGCAGTTGTCACAGCTTTCAGCTCCTAGAGCCCTTGAGCATGTTCTCTGTCACTTCCCTGCCTCTGCCTTCATAGATCCATCACTTGGAATCTAACTCCCCGTATGTACACAGCAGTGCCTTCACTGGCTACCTCCTAGCCCCTTACAAACCTCGGCTCAGATATCACCCCTCCCCCCTGCCCACTGGATTATATGTCCAGCGTGTGTTCTGAATTACATCATTTATCCTACTCTAATTCCAAATTTCCATTCCTCATAGCAATCTTCAACCCCCTTGAAAGCCGGGACTGAGGCTTTTCCCCCTGTTATAGCTACAGTCCATTTTCTTTGAAGGGGCTGAAATATTTTTAATAATCCCATTTGTGGATTTGAATATAAAGCCACTTCCTCTTTGTGGTTTTTCCCCATGGTTTGGTTAGCTGCCCATAGCCAGTAGAGGGCACTCTGGCCTTTGACTAGAGTGCCCTTTGGTGGTAGTTTGATTCCTTCAGCATTAAACTTGCTTTTATTTTCATTTTCCCCCAAAGAGGTGCTGATTTGAAGTTTCTTAATCAAGAGGCTGAAATCATACATTAGATATTTAAAGTTATATCTTGTTTGTATAATGCATCCAAAGAATATATTGGAGTCGTGTAGAGCGATGGCACACCTTCACTTAATAGTCTGAGGTTTATTGCTGAATCCACACAGGCTCAAAAATTCCCCTCCTTAGGCAGAGTGGGTGCAGCTGCTGAGTTCTTGACAGTAGCTGAAGGGATCTGAAGAGCATAATATGGTGTCATGCAAACGTACTAACCTTTCAGGGCTCCAAAGCCTGCTCCACCCCTCACTTAGGTGGGGTTGGCCTAGGGTGGTTTTGATGAGTTGTGATAGTAAAAGTGAATATTATTTGAGGACTGGAGGGGGAATGAGTCTGGTTTAGGAAGTGAGGGTAATGGGTTGTTCATTCATCCAGTCAGTCTTTCACATGTTTAATAAATATTTGAGAACCTACCATGTACCCAGTGCTATTCTCATCACTGGACTACAGCAATAAATAAAACATATTAAGTCCCTGACCTCTTGGAGCTTATGTTCCAGGGAGGGATATAAAATTAAATTTAAAAAAATATAATAAAATATAAGGAAAAATCCCATGGGGGGGAAAATACAGCATGCTGAAGGGTTAGAGAAACAAAGAGGGTGCAGTTTTAGGTGTGTGCCATAGAGGGGAGAACATTCCAGACAGAGAGTTCAGCAAGTGCAGAGACCCCAAAGCAGAGAGTGCCTGGTGAGCTGAAGGGATGGAAAGAGGCCAGAAGAGCTGGAGCAGGGCTGTGTGGGGAAGGTGGTGGGAGATGAGGTTGGGGAGGTATCAGGGGTGGGGCAGGGAGAGCTGGGGGGCCTGGTTAGGACTGGGATTTTCTTCACAGTGTGATGAGAAACCATGGGACGGATGGTCAATAATGGAAGCACGGAGAACAGCCTGGGGGTTAATGCAGAGTCCAGGCAAGAGGTGCTGGTGGCCGGAACACAGTGGCAGTGGCAGAGGTGGTATGTAGTGGTCAAATTAGGCTGTATTTGAAAGACTTTAAAGACAGAGTTCCTGAGATTTGCGATGGATTGATTATATGAAACGTATATAAGAGAGAGAGTGGCCAAATCCAGGGTCTCGTTTTCCCCTTTCTTTTCTTTCTTTTTTTTAAAAATAAATTTATTTATTTTATTTATTTATTTTTGGCTGCATTGGGTCTTCGTTGCTGCACACGGGCTTTCTCTAGTTGCGGCGAGGGGGAGCTACTCTTCCTTGTGGAGCACAGGCTCTAGGCGCACGAGCTTCAGTAGTTGTGGCACACGGACTCAGTAGTTGTGGCTCGCGGGCTCTAGAGCGTAGGCTCAGTAGTTGTGGCACACAGACTTAGTTGCTCTGCAGCATGTGGGATCTTCCCAGATCAGGGCTCACACCTGTGTCGCAGGCAGATTCTTAACCACTGTGCCACCAGGGAAGCCCCTCCCCTTTCTTTTCTTAGGATGCATTTAAACTGAAGCCAAACTAGTCATCATCCATCTTAAGCTCTTGTATCCCTAACACCAAACCTAGCACTGAACAGCTGTTGTTTATGCTGCCGTTAACAGTGAGGATTTCTTTTTTTTTTTTCTTTATTTATTTTGGCTGCGCCGGGTCTTAATTGCAGCAGGCGGGATCTTTAGTTGTAGCATGCAGACTCTTAGTTGCGACATGCATGCGGGATCTAGTTCCCCGACCAGGGGATCGAACCTGGGCCCCCTGCACTGGGAGCTCAGAGTCTTACCCACTGGACCACCAGGGAAGTCCCAACAGTGAGGATTTCTGATTTCAAATAACAGGACTTCAGCATAGGGGCTTCCTTCATTGTTCTATGATTGACAGCAGTCTGTTCATCAGGTTTGGATGATCTGCGAGGTGTAACATGAGCACCAAAGGTTTTTCCCTTTGTGGCCTCTGTTTCCCCCAATCCTCTTTCTGCTCTTTTATCTAGAATGAAGCATTTCATTTTGTTAGCTGAAGAAAGCCACCTTTAAAATTTTTATCCCTATACCCCCAAGAAAGAACATTTTATATCCCTTCTGAAAAAGTGCAATGAAACCTCAGTGTGGTATTTGTCATTATTTCGAGTCAGGTTGGCGAGAATCTCCGTGATCAGGGCAGATTTTAATTCTTCTGGGCTCTGTGCCTGTAATTCAGAGAGCTGCCACCAAGTGGCGCGAAGTGTAACGGGCTAGGCCTCTCTGGGTACAGGTAGGAATGGAGAGCAAACTCCAGGCTTTTTTTTTCCTCAAGAACTTGCAGTTTATAGAGATGAACCTCATTTAAAAGTATACCCAATAACTTGGAAAGAATAATAGCACAATAATTCATAATGAAAAAGCCTGTCTTTTAAATGTTTCCCATATCTCACCTTCTCTGCAGCTCACTGCCTGTTTTAGGTCCCCTCCTCATCATGTCTCCCCCATTCCCACATCAGCAACCTCCTAATTGCATTCCCTGCCCCTCATCAACCCTACCCAGTCTTTTATTTTATTTTTTACCCCCAAAATGATGTCTCTAAATCACAAGTTTGATCTCATCACTCTCCCCCTCAACACTTTGCCTCCCATTGTCTACAGAATAAATCCCGAACTTCAAGCCCTTCATAATCTGGCCCAGTTGATCTTCACGTCTGCATCTTCTCCCACCCCATCTTTTCAACCCTATGGTCTCTTGGTACTGGCCACACTCGTGTTCCTTTAGTAAGATGTACATTCAAGCCTTTGCTTTTCTCCATGCTGTTCCTTCTGCCTGGAATGCTCTTTCCTTTTTCCCTGGAAACTTCATACTGATTCTCCAAGCCTCTGCTCAAAGCACCTTCTCTGTAAGATCTTACACAGCGTACTCATGACAGGCTCTCCTGGTGCTGCTGGAGCAGTTTTTACAACCCCCTATGCCTCTATTCTAGTGCAGAGGCTAATCACCAAAGCTGCTTTTTGTTGGTGTCTTTCTATGTGCCAGGGACTCCTTCAGGTCCTTTGTCTTAACAATAACGTGGATATGTCTCCCATGCAAGATGTCTTGAAGATCAAGGTTTGCTTACATTCTGTAACTTTTCAGAGTTTACTAATATACCAGAGGCACAGCAAATGCTTATAAATTTCCCATCGATTAAAGACCCAAAGATTTTGGTTTTGATCTTGTGGGTTCTCAAGCACCACCTGGTGATTGTAAGAATTCCTGTAAGATTTTTTAAGAGTTCCCATAAGAATTCTGACAAGACTGAAATATGCCCCTTTTCACTGGGATGAGGTTTGGGGAATGCCTCACTTTATAAACCATGGGCTATAAACCACAGAGGGAAAACCCGGTCACCCCTCTCTTATTAAGAGCATTTCCAACTTTCTGACAATCATTGTAGATTTAACATGTTTTGGATAATAAGATGAAATGTAATCAAGTTACCCAAAGTGTTGTGAGGTTCTAGTCACATGTGCGCTAAATAAATAACTCAGTTATTGTCTTCCCTTCCCCTCCTCCCTTGTGTAATTTAAAATGTTTTAGGAGTTCTAGTACAAAAATAGAGAGCAAGTGAAAATTTTTCCCTTCACTCTGAAAAGTTTCAAGGGTTACTAGGAGTTTCTCTACAGTTTGTTGGAATGTAAGAACATCACAGATACAGGGAATTGTATGGATTCACTTTCTTCTCATGCTGTTTTGGAGCAAGAAGGGTAGAACATCTGCAGACACCTGTTTGTTCTTGTAACTGCAGGGCGAAGAGGCCGATCTAAATGTCTACCATGGGAACTGGGGTGGGAAGGGATATTCTTTCCGTGAGAGAAAGAATAGGTGAAAAATATGGAGATAGATGATAGACTGATTGATAGTTGTATATTCAGGCCCTTCCATGCCTGGATTAAGACTCTTAAACAATGTATGGAGACCAAAATTAATACCTGTCTCTGGGATGAGTGCCCTGAATATGCAGAGGTAACCTGCTGAAAACCAAAGTGGTATGATCTAGTTTGGGGTCAGAAGGGAAAAGTAATTTTTAGTGTAAACCTGGGTGGTAGCATTCAGCTGTCTTCCAAACCAACCCCAAGAATCTTGGACCTAAATTCCTCAAGACTGGAGACTAAAATACCAGGGCATGTTCCTGTCCTGGAGCCTAATAAGGAACCACAAATACTAGTGTAAAGTGAAGCCTTCCTCATCAACTCCAGAAAAGGAAAAAGTCCTGGAAGGGAATCGACAGTAGTTACAAAGGAAGCCCCCAGGGGGCAAGAAAAGAGCACCATCCATGGCAGTGGTAAAACCTCAGTGGATACTTTAGGAGAATGAAATATGTGACTAACTTGGGAAAAGGGTAACTTCGGGGGTCTTGGATTTCCACTCATTTTACTGGGTGTCCAACAGAAAAACATATCCATTAGGTATGCTGCCCAGCCATTTTGCCCAGACACAGTTCATACTGACTAATCTGATGTGTGAATGCACTGGGGGAAACTGTAGCTTGTAAGCATTTCCCTACAGCTCTTGCTATGTTGTACTATGATTTGTTATTTGTGTGTCTGTCTCTCTTGCCAGATTGTAAACTATTAGGGAGGAAGAAGTAAGCATTATTCATTCTTGTACCTCTAGTTCCTAACTTAGAAACTACACTGCCAGTTGATCAACAAATCCTGGTGAATGAATGAATTTCTGAATGAATCAGTGAGTCAGTGGATGAGGACATGGTTTGGCCCTCTCTCTGCTCCTGAAGCCTGACTCCACATGCTGCTTCCTAAAAAGTATTTCATGATTGCTGAGGAAGTTTACCACTAGCACAGTCCTTTGCATTTTAAAGGTGCAGGATTGAGAACAATTGCTTATCTATGCAGACAAGGCTGGAAAGAACTGATTCATGGTTTGCAGGTCCCTTCAGTAGGTACAAACAAGACTTTTCTTTGACTTGTGTCTCCAAATGCTCTCTACAGACTCAGCCCAGCTTCCCATAGCTCAGATATTGGACCAAAACACCATCCACCTTTAATTCATTTCTTTCATCAATCGTTGATATGATTTTCAGGCTCTGGGAATGAGTGGACCAAAGGGTGCTGTGAAGGAATGTATGGGGACCCTGTGACAACTTCCTGTGTGGAACCATGTGCGTCTATATGAAATTCAGTACAGATTAAGCAAGTTACCAGGGTATTGTTTTTGCTTGTTTGCTTTGCTTTGTTTTATTGTAAGCTTGTTATCATCATCATCAGACACCTGTGAGGGCAATTTAGGTTTCAAATAAGCAAACCACAAATACAGGCAAGCACATAAGTATATTGAAGAACAGAAAGTTGGTGGAAATAGTTACCCTCTCAGACGCAATCTCTTTGTGAATGAACACTAAATGAAGAGAACTCAGAGATGAGTCTTTTCATGATGAACATCTTTGTATTTTATGAAGAACTTGGAAATAACTTACCTCTATGGATGGGCTATAAAGAGTCCCTGAGCCTCTAGTAGCAAAAAACCAAAAAACAAAAACAAAAACAAACAAAACAAAACAGAAACCAAAAAACTCACTCTTGTTTCTAGGGTAATCATAAATTAGTTGACAAGTTTTTGTGATTCCAGAGGGCTGAGAACATTTTATCATGGTGCATTTATTTTAGAATGTACTGGGGTGGAATTGTTTTGGTCCACAGCTGTGTTTTTGCACTTTACAATTACCCCACTATGCTAAATTAATTTAAAAGTAATTAGATTTGAATGATTTAAGTTATGGTGATTAAGATTTCTATAAGGTTTGCAAGTCTCTGACATTTGAGCTTCTACAAGCTACTGTGGCACTTGCATCTTGTGGAAAGTGATTTATAGATGGTTAGGTGACGCAAGAAGTTCAGGACCTATCTTGCCCCAACCTCCAGTCCCCCTGGAATCTGAGGGAGAAGATGAGGATGACAAGCAAAGGGCTGGTTGGAGCCTGACCTGGTGTGGAGCTTGGCCAGCTCATGGACTGAGTGTCTCTCTCACCTGAAGTGTGCTGGCTGAAGGTCCAGCTCCACAGCAGAAGAGGAGGCTTGCTCAGCTCCCTTTAACCCTGTCCACACTGAAATCTCAGGTCTCTGAAGGTTACCCTTAAGGGGGAGGAAGGGCAAGCCCAAGGAAAAGTATTCCAAGAAAGAGGAGGAGCCGAATGCTGCAGGAAGCTTTCTAAGCACGAGCTCCCCATTCACCTGAAGAAGGCTGTTGAGTCAGTCCACCATCTAGGAATTCCACGGGGCTGCCAAGGTGGAGGGAGCTAATGGTGACAAAAAAGGGAGCAAGAGCTGCCACCAGAAAACAAACCAAAAAATTTTTTTTGTCTGTCTTCGTATAAGAGTTTTTCATAAACATGGTGTTGTCCCTGGGCTTACTTTTCTGTAAATGGAGAAATGACTCATATCATCTAATCATTTCTATCCATAGTTAGTGTTGTATTCATGATGGACTTTGTAGTCTTTGGACTAAATCTGTTTTATAGGGATCAAATAATTATATGGAAACAGCCAAGTGTTGTTTCACAGTTATTAAACCAGTGAACACGTGTTAAACTTGTTTTTACTGTAGCTACCCACACCTGTAGCTCATCATTGGAAACACCTGGGGAGCTTTCTGGTTGGCCCTTAAAAATCTGTAGAGTTCAGAGTCACCAGGTCTTTCTGATGGTCAGCCAAGATTGAGAACTGTCAATCTAGCCTCCTAGTTCTAGCCTCCTAGAACTGTCAATCTAGCCTCCATGCCTAGTGGCCTCCCCAAATAGGTGTTTTGTTTATGCTCATAATTTAAGTGTTTTTCTCTATGTTCTTTTTCTAAACCCTAACTCTTCTCATGCCTCTTATCTTTGACGAGACCTTCTCTGAATATGTGATTAAGCAAAATACTCTTAATATCTGAATACTTACAGAATATATTTCTCCCCTTACATACTTAGTCATCTTTTGAGGTCTGTAAATCTGGCTTCCCAGACCTGGGGGCAATCAAGTGTATAGCTCTTTAAGACTTCTAAGAGATTAATGGCTACACAAACAGATGCTCAGTGTACATTTGCCAATTAAAAAAAAAATAGAATTCTAAACCTAAATTGATTAATGCTAAATACTTCAATTTTGAGCCTACTTAGAAATTTTTTGCTAAAGAGAACATGAAATTACAGTGAAATTGGTGGTGTAAGTGTCAATGATGGGATTCTCTTACAGTAGAAACCTTCCAAGCCTAAGGCTTGATAACACTGAAAGGGATTGTAGGCTCTCTGTTCAGATCTCAAAGGCAAGCCAATCTCTTGGATAGTAAATGACTTAAGGGGTTGAATGACAAGGTCCATATTAAGGTTCTTGCATGAAGTAGTACAGTCCTCCCTGTGCATGGCTGCACTATGCATGAATTTCAGTTAGTTAAATAACACCCGTCCCACAAAAATATGATTCAAATTTCATTACCATGTTATACTTACTGTGAGTAATTGCATAACATACAATTTGCTCCTAGCTCTTCAGGCAACAAATATCTATGTAAATAACATGCAAATCATGATCAGTAACCAGTCATGCCCTTTATTTCAAAGTCTGCGAGTGATTGGTCTATACACTTCCTTTTTTAATTCGCACAGTCAGCAAAGCATGTAGTTGTATTACCTCCTTGTCTCCCAGGGATAAACCAACATGACATTTTATAAAAATAGATAATCAAAAAGGGAATTGGCCAACAAAGATAAAAGTGCAAAAATGAAATGAAAAGTGATAACCCTGGGAGTGAAATTTGAATCAGACATAAATGGAGTTATAGAAGTACTGCTGACTATGGAAATGTTGACAGGGCTGCTATTTGAAAGATTCGAAATATACAGCTGGAGGAACTTAGGGAAGGTGAAATTATGTATCTAAATTAAGGAAAGTGGTTGTGACAAAAAGGATGAAGATACTGCAGAGGAAGTGGGGCTATCTAGTAAAGAATTCCTCAGTAAGTGAACTTTCAGAGCTGTTTCATGACATTGAAATTGCAAAAGATACAGTATTGGAAGTAGATCCTAACACAGAAAGGAGTATGACAATTCACCAACATATAAACAATGCTCATTCTATATCATAAATTATATGATGAAAAGGAAAAGGCAAACACTGTTCAAACTACTCTTGACAGGTTTTTAATGAACAAATAAAACATTTTAATGTTCAATGTTCCTAATGTGCTAAATTACAATGTCCTAGCTAAACATTAGTTTTACTATTTCTTTCCATTTCCCTATCCATTTATGACCAACAGTAGGAGAGTTTTTAATATTTTGACAAAAATTTTTAAAGGTCACAGAGCAACTGTAATTTCCCCTATTGATTATTAACATTGCTTTGCACAGTTTCAGCTTCCAGGGTCATTTTTACAGTCTTGCACTGCCATACATAGTGAGGACTACCTGTATTATTTCAAAGTAGACTGTTATAAATTAAGAATGCTTATCATAATGTATAGAGTAAACACTTAAAAATACATAAATAAAAGATACATAGAAAAGGTATAGCTAAAAGGTTTATAGAAGAATTCAAAGAGATTACTTAAAATTATTTGATTAACTCAAAAGAAGGTAGGAAATTAAAAATAGTGAAACAAAAACATCTTTTTAGATGGCAGCAAGGTAATAAAGTCAACTATATCAATGATTACATTAAGTGTACATGTACTAAGCACTTTAATTAAAATTCAGAGATTGTCAGATTGGACAAAAATCAAGTTTCAACTATATGTTGATTACAAAAGACACAATTTCACATAAAGGTGCCCATAGATAAAGGTGAAAGCAAAGGAGAAGACATTCCCTACAAATAGAACTGTAAGAAAGGTGGTACAACTTTTTAATATGGAATAAAGTAGACACCAAGCAAAGAGATTATCAGAGATAATGAGGGACACTTGATAATGATAAAAAGATTTATTCATCAATAATACAAAATAATCATAAATATGTACATATTCAATAATTTCAAAATACATAAAATAGGAGAAATAGAAATATCAGTAATTATCATTAGAGATTTTAATATCCCTTTCTCGGTAATTGATAGAATAATTAGATAAATTCAGGACACATAAAGATGTGAACAACACCTTGACCTAACATCGCCAGAGCACTACCCACAACATCTGCAGAATACATGTTCATTCCCAGTGCATATGGGACTTCCATCAAAATAGACTATTTGCTAGGACATTACATTTTGAAAGATTGAAATATTATGCACCATGTTCTCTGACCATAATTAGAAATAAATAACAGTAACTTAATACATTAATAATGCATAATAAGACAAAAGATGAAAATTTTGCATTTTTATAAGCATATTTTGTATTTGGGTCCAATGTGATTTTTCTCTTCATATATATTCTTTAGAACTGTCATAAATAGGCCCTACCCCAATGGTTAATTTTGAACATTGTAAAATGGCAGCATTAGTCTCATAGGAGCTGTGATATTTGAATTAATTCAAAGAGCACCTGGCATGGTTTAGGTGACAGATTGTGAAAAGACTTAGCTACTAGAGGACCAATTGGACCAAGTGCTTTGGTTCTGTTTATCCAGATGGCATATTAAAGTTTCCCCATTTTAAAAAATCCACTCTACCAACCGGTCTTTTAATTGATGTATTTAGACAATTTAGTTAGCTAATGTTAGGCCTTAAGTCTACCATTTGTTTTGGTTTGTTTTTGTCTGTTCTTTCTGATTTTAGTTTCTCTGTTTTCTTTTTTCTGCCTTCCTGTGTTACTTTAAAAAATTTTTAGAAGTCCATTTTCATTTATCATTTTTACTTATTAACTATAGTGGTTTTGAGTATACCACTTTGTATAGCTTTTTAATCAATTGCTTCAGGTATTATATTACATATACTATATATATATATATATATATGTTATATATATCATATGTATGATGCACAGTCTACTGGTATCAACATTTTACTAGTTAGAATGAAGTGTAGAAACTTATGTCATTTTATATCCCTTTACCCTCTTCCATTTATAATTGGCTTAAATCAATATTAAATTTAAGAATTTCCTCTATGTATATTGAGAACCGAATTAGAGAGTGTTATAATTTGTGCTTCAAATGTCAAACGTAATTTTAAAAACTCAAGAGGAAAAGTAAAATCTTCTTTACTCGTATTGCTCCTCTTTCCATTGTACTTTCTTCCTTCCTGATATTCCAAGATCCCTTCTTTTATTATTTCTCTCTGTTTAGAAGTAGGAAGCCACGGCTTATTGCTGACAGGTGTGGTTGGAAGTCCAGGTTCCCCAGTTGACATCCAATGACACTCGATGGGGGGGGGTGGCCCCTTATTACTGCTGATATCACCCCTTGTACCCTGTCATTACTCTAGTCACAAGGTCCCTAGCCTATCTGCCTTTTGCTCTCCACCTTTCAGTCTTCTTGTGTTTCTTTAATCGAAAATGTCCAATATTTTTAGCTGTACTGAATAAAAAGAATAGGGAAAAGTATGTCTACTTCATATTTGCAGATGTGGAAATCTTGGAAAATATTTCTAATGCAATGATAATGAAAACTCAATCTATCAGAATTTGTGAGATGCAGCTAAAGTAGTATTTAGCAAGAAATACATAAATCTAAAAAGTTGTATTAGAAAATAAAAATGATCTATAATTGGTGATCTAAACCTCCACCTTAGAAAGCTAGAAAAAGAAGACCAAATTAAACTCAAAGTAACTAGAAGATGGAAATGATAAAGAGCACACTAAATGTATCGGAGAACAGAAGAATAAAAAATTCTTTGAAATCAGCAGCCCTTTCTTTGACAAGATCAACAAAATTGAGGAATCTTTAGCAAGACTGATCAAGGATAAAAAAGAGAGAAGATGTAAATTGCCAGTACATTCAGTTTTGATATAACACTTGTTTTGAGATGTGAATTCTTTCCAATACAATTGGTAAACTAGGGAACACCTTGAGTGTAGCACACTTTCACGTTCACTTGTGCGTGATTCTTCTGTGCACAAGAAACATAGGTGAATGCTGAACCCAGCTGAACCAAGTCACCTAGGAATACACAATATACACATCTCTGCACAGCTCAGCCATCTACCAGCTTCCTCATCTCACCACGTGTGTGTTGGGCCACACCCATCCACATCTGGTGTTGGATCTTCCTGTTCAATTTTAGAAAACTATTTCCATCACTTCATAACTCATAAACTGCAACCCTTCTGATGCCTGCTTCCACAAGCAAGCTTCAGGTCTTTTTTTAAGGTAAAGTGCCATTTTTGTTGTAGCACTTATGTATTGCTTAAGCATTCCACATGTGTAAAACTGCTACTGTTTTTTAACAAGATTTCTTTTTCTTTTTCTGTTATGTGTCACCAGCAAAAGTTTTTGAATGTTGTACCCTTATTCCCATTTTCCCCATAAGCCTTGTGGTTTTTACTGTGTAATTTTGCATAACACCGTGATTTTTAAGGATATATATGTAGCATTATAGCAAAAATGACTGTTACTTTACCGGGTGATGAAATTTACTATCCCTGATAGTACAACCAGACATTATGTGCCTCCTGATATGTTGCAATATGAACTATACAGCATCTCCTGTGAAGACTTCTTACCAAAAATCTTGAGCCTGAAGCTAATCAGGACTTTAGATCTAACCTCCAGTGGTAAAAAAAAAAGAGAAAAAGAAAAAGAAAAAAACCACAAGAGAGGGTGAGAGAAATAATTTAAATGACACCATGAGGAAACCACTAGATAAATGCAAAATGTTACAACCAAGCAGATAGTTGGTCTGGTCTGATTGTATCCTATTTTGGAGAAACCAACTATAAAATACATTTTTGGTACCACTGGGGCCACTTACTAGAGACAAGGTATTACATGAGATTATGGAGTCATTGTTACTTTTAAGAGTAGTAATGTTATTGCTGTTAAATCGCAAAATGTCCTTGTTTGGGGACTATAAAAACTTACGTATTTAGAAGTGAAATGTCCTGATGTGCGTAATTCCTTTAAAATGTTTCAGCCTTTTACATATGTGTGTACATACACACACATGCACATGCATATATTTACATATATGTATATGGAAATAGAAATGCAAATATAAGTATATAAGAGCATTTATGTACTTATTTATACACTTATTTATAAATATGTAAAAGCAAATACAACAAAATATTATGGATGTTCATTGTACTAATCTTTTCACTTTTTGTATGTTTGACATTTTTTTCTATTCTATTTTTATAATTTTACAAAATTGGCATTTAAGAGGAATTAAAATATTATTCACCTGCTTTTTTTCACAGAAACTCCTTGACTTTAGGGACCACCCCCCCTCCCCCCGCCAGGTCTCAGGGCCAATGTATCCTGCCTGCTCCAAGTGGACACCGTCCGATCTCATTGCTCTCGAGTCTCCTGTTATAAAAGCGCTCCGCTCAGGAGGCCTGTGCCCATCTTCGGGATTCCTTGCATTCCTCCAGGATATAAGGCTCCCATTGTATTCCCTTGACTGGCCCCACAAGGGAAATTTAGCATAACTTTCTCTCTTACTTGGATTTTTTTTTTTTTTTTTTTTTTCCTTTGAGAAAAGGAACAATCAGATCAGAGCAAAATCTGAAAAAGTGGAGTCATGCTTAATGTTCACCAGGAGGAGAGACAGTGTTCTAGACATTTGGGACTTTGGGGGAAAAATTTTTTATGCCTTTAGCGAAGGCTTTAGCACAGATGGTCAGCCCAAGGGGGAAGGCAGAGCCAGGAGAATGAGTGTACAATGTGTGTGCCTGAGTCCTGCCTTCATGAAAAACTTGGCACAGCGAATCTGTCTCTCCCAACTCCTTGTTGACTCAGAGCTGCTGAATCCGAGCCAGGTCTGAAGGAAATAGATACCTGAGTACAACACACACTGGGACAGCTCGTGTGCACACTGCTGCAGTGATTACATGGAAACCTCGGAGATGAAGGGCATGGGGGTCGGGCATCCTGGAGATGAGTTAGGGTATTTAGGAGTGATTATAGGACTTTCTTGTGGCGTTTTCTTTTTCCCTTTAATTTTTCGCTCGAAGAGGTGATTAACTGTTGTGCATCCAGAAGTGGTTTAAGCTAAACCCAGCATAGCTGGCAGAGGTTGTTATAAAATAGAACTTGGTTGTGGGAATGCTGCCTCTTAGCTGTAATCCTTCCCCTGGGTAAAGTGATGTCAATGCTATGCCCCCAGGCCAAGGTCAACCTTGAGAATCAGGTGTAAGATCTCAAGTCTTTAATTTGGGGGGGGGGGGGGGAAAGGTCATTCTCATGGGTATGCAAACTATCTGAAGTTAGAGGGACCTTTTCTTGAATAACCATCATCTTTTTTAGAAGTGGAAGAGACCACTATTAAGAAGATTTAGTTCAGATTCCCAATTTTATAGATGAGGACTATAGAAGTAATTTACCCAAGCTCACATATAGGTAATTGGTGATAGAGGTAAGACTCCAAGTTCAGTGCATTTCTCACTATAGCATGTGGTTTCTCTGAATTTAGGATTCTTTCCCTCATTGATTTATGATTAAATGTGAACTCAATAGAATACGATTAAAACTCAGAGGAGATTGTGCGTTGTCCTTATTGACCTTGTAAAACTTTGATTAGGTTCTCAAAGGTGGGGAGAAGACTGTAGTTGGAAGATTGTATGGACACAGTCAGCAAAATAATCAGAGCCTCTAGTTAGAGGCAGGTGTTGCCCTTTAGGTGGTCTAATCTCAGGGGATGCTCAGAGATGATTCCAGGTGTGCCATCTGAAGAGCTACATCAGCATTGTACGTGTAGGTACCTGTGTGAGGTGGAGAACTAAGCATTATGGAGTTAGGAAACATTAGGAAATAAGAAAGGTGGCTCTAGGACCCAAGCTAGGTGTGCATAGAAATATCTCCCTGCCTCCAGCTTTAGGTGAGTCCCCCCTGCATGGGATGCTATGCAACAATTTTTTTCTTCTGTAGAAACTCCCTGGAAAATTCTATTCTATTCTATTCTTTTTATTCATTCATTCTTTTATTTATTTTACTTTTTTATTTTTTTAATTTTTTAAAATTTTTATTTATTTATTTATTTTTGGCTGCTTTGGGTCCTCGTTGCTGCGCACGGGCTTTCTCCAGTTACGTGAAGGGGGGCTACTCTTCGTTGCAGTGAGCGGGCTTCTCATTGCAGTGGCTTCTCTTGTTGTGGAGCATAGACTTCAGTAGTTGTGGCATGCGGGCTCTAGAGCACAAGCTCAGTAGTTGTGGCACACAGGCTTAGTTGCTCTGCGGCATGTGGGATCTTCCTGGATCAGGGCTTGAACCCTTGTCCCCTGCATTGGCAGGCAGATTCTTAACCACTGCGCCACGAGGGAAGTCCCCATTCTTTTATTTTTTAAAATTTTTATTGGGGTACAGTTGATTTACAATGTTGTGTTGGTTTCAGGTGTACAGTAAAGTGAATCTCTTATACATATACCCACTCTTTTTTAGGTTCTTTTCCCATAGAGGCCATTACAAAGTATTGAGTAGAGTTCCCTGTGCTATACAGTAGGTCATTATTAGATATCTATTTAACATATAGTAGTGTGTATATGTCAATCCCAACCTTCCAGTTTACCCCCACACCCCCTTATCCCCTGGTAACCATAAGTTTATTTTCTACACCTGTAACTCTATTTCTGTTTTGTAGATAAGTTCATTTGTACTCTTTTTTTAGATTCCACATAGAAGTGATATCATATGATATTTGTCTTTCTCTGTCTGACTTACTTCGCTCAGTATGACAATCTCTAGGTCCATCCATGTTGCTGCAAATGACATTATTTCATTCTTTTTTACGGCTTAGTAATATTCCATTGTATATATGTACCACATCTTCTTTATCCATTCCTCTGTTGATGGACATTTAGGTTGCTTCCATGTCCTGGCTATTGTAAATAGTGCTGCAATGAACATTGGGGTGCATGTATCTTTTTGAATTATGGTTTTCTCTAGGTATATGCCCAGGGGTGTGATTGCTGGATCATATGGTAGCTCTATTTTTAGTTTTTTAAGGAACCTGCATATTGTTCTCCATAGTGGCTGTACCAGTTTACATTCCTACCAACAGTGTAAGAAGGTTCTCTTTCATTCATTCTCTTAAAAAAACTTTTTTTGAGGAAATAATTTCAGACATGTAGAAAGGTTGCCAAAATATTGTTAAGAATTCCCATATACCCTTCACCCAGATTCTCAACATGTTAATGTTTTACCAGTTTGATTTATCATTCTTTCTTTCAGAATCATTTGAAAGTATATTGCAGATATAATGTCTCTTTATGCCTAAATTCTTCAAGGTGTATTTTTTTAAACAATGATATTCTTTTATATAACTATAGTACAGTTATCAAAACCAGGAAATTAACATTCATACAGCTATTATCTAATCTACATTCACAATTCGTCACTTGTCACACTAATGTGTGAATGTATTTTTGTGATCTAGGATCCAATCTAGGCTCACATGATACATTTAGGTGTCATGTCTCTGTAATCTCCTTCAAGTTCCTCAGTCTTTTTTATGACCTAGACGTTTTTGAAGATTACTGGCCGGTTAATTTGTAGAATGTTTTAATTTTTGCTTTATCTCATGTTTCCCACGATTGGATTTAGTTTATACCTTTTTGGAAGTAACACCACAGAAATAATGATGTGTTTTTCTCAGTACATTATCTCAAAAGGCAAATGATACCTATTGCCCATTATAGGTTATAACTGAGCAATTGGGGAAAGTGGTGTCTGTGACATTAGTACACTGTAAAGTAACTTTTTTCCCCATTTGTAATTAATAAGAGTCTTGTGGGAGATACTTCCAGACTATGTAAAGATTATGTTTCTCATCAAACTTTCACTCGTTGGTTTTAGCATCATGGTGATTCTTGGTTGCTGCCCAATGCTAATTATTTTCTAATTCCACCACTCCTTCCATATTTATTTCATCATGTCTTCTATATCTATATCTATTAGGTACCATTCTAAGGCAAGGAAGAGATTTTTTTCTTCTTTCTCATTATTTATTTATATATCTACATAAGTACAGACACATGGAGTCTTATTGCATTTGGTGGGTTATAATCTGTACTGTCAATATTTATTTTGAGGCTCAAATTGTCCTAGTTTGAGTCCCTTTAGGCTAACTCCTTATCCTTTTGACATGTCCCCATATTCCTTTAACACATCTCTACTTTCTGGTGCAGCAAGATGTTCCAGGTTCATCTAGTAATTTCCCAACCCCACCCCTAAAAGCAGCCGTTTTATCAAAGAACACTGATTCCTTTCAGGGGAGCATGGTATTTAGAATCCCAGGTCTGGGTGCTAAGTTTGCTTATTTGTACTGAGATGTCCCAAATGACACTTTTTTTTTTTTTAATTTTATTTATTATTTATTTATTTATTTATTTATGGCTGTGTTGGGTCTTCGTTTCTGTGCGAGGGCTCTCTCCAGTTGCGGCAAGCGGGGGCCACTCTTCATCGCGGTGCGCGGGCCTCTCACCATCGTGGCCTCTCCTGTTGTGGAGCACAGGTTCCAGACGCGCAGGCTCAGCAATTATGACTCACGGGCCCAGCCGCTCCGCGGCATGTGGGATCCTCCCAGACCAGGGCTCGAACCCGTGTCCCCTGCATTGGCAGGTGGATTCTCAACCACTGTGCCACCAGGGAAGCCCCCAAATGACACTTTTGCAAGCACTATTTTCATCATTTCACTTCTATGAAACTTGCTGGGCCTTTCTGCTAGAAGACCCGGGGTCCACTTTTCCATTTCCAGGCCTGTCCTGGTGCTGCCTTCTGTCTTCCAAGAAGAAGCTTTCACCTGCTTGTTCTCATATTCTTAGTAGCATCTGTTCTCCCAGTGGCTGTGAATTTGGATGCAAGCTCCCCAGAGCCCATCTGTCCAACCAATTCCTATAGCAACCATGTATTCTGAACCCCAAACTAGGAAATTTCAACACACAACCTCCCAAGCTTAAATATACTTATGGATAGAATGGAACAAGGCCTTTGAAATCTGGAAAGTCCTGGAAATTCTATCCATCAACAAGTACAAAGACCTCCCGCTTCTTCAAGTAGGGGCACAGATGTGAAGAAACAAAATTGGTAATTGTGGGTAGAGCTCAACCTTTCCAAACGTCATTTGTGAACCTGTAGCCTGTTCCCTGGTCTATATTTCCCAACTAATCTTCTGAGAAGTTTCAGGGAGGGTCTTTGTCAGTTATGCCTCTTTAATTCTTGGAACTAAAGCTCATAAATCCTTCTCTGTCTCTAATCTTGGGTATCTCAGGACTGAATTAGAACCCTGTCAAAGCATTTGCTCTCCATATGAATTCCCAAATGCTCTAAATAGCAACTCTCCAAAAGAAGACCAAATACAGTGAGTGATGGTGGACAGGAAAAGTAACTAACATAACATATATGTTTTATTTTCCCAGTCCTGAAAGTTTTCCCTGGTCAAGTCTGGCATTTTTATTATGTCTTAAAGTTGTGCTTTGTTATCATTTCATTTGAAAACACATGTCTTTGTTTAAAAATGTGTTAGTTGATGCTAGTTGTATATTCTGAAACATCTTCCTGGAGTCATAGTAGTTTTCATTAATCTCAGAAACCATGGCCTTTTCTAATGCTGGGGAAGCAGAAGCACAAAGGAGGACTTGTCAGAGCTGACTTCCAGCTCAGGGCTGGATTTCAGTGTAATCTTAGCAAGTCACGCATCTTGTGTACTGTGTCTACTGTTGCCTCTAGCCCATGTGGTAACTCTGCATGGATTAGAAAAAAGTGCCTAAAAGGTCTCCAACTCACAAGTAATTAGTTGGTCACTTCCACTCACAACTAATTAGCCAGAATTAGTCACATGACTTCATCCAGTCACAAGGCTGTCAGGAAGTGTCCCCTCATGTACCCAGAATGGGGGGAAAACAGGAAATATTTGGCAACAAGATTAATGACAACGAAATGCCTTACAATTGGTTGTATCTTATAATTGATCGGCAATATTTTACCGTATTAGTGGTAGGTAAAATAGTGGTGCTTCTTACAATATGTGGCCTCTCAAATTTTGTGAAATATGGCTGCTTTTATGGATAGTATGAGACTTTTAACAGGATTTCTTCCGAGCCCCACTAACACATGGGGTAAAAATCAAAGACTATGGTCATAAAAACACTCATAGCCAATAAACTAATACAGAAACTCACAGGATGTCTTTGTGGGCACTGTTGGGCCAAGGCTATGCCATTTGCATGTGTATAGGGGGATCTGCGTCCATCCTTGGCCATCACTTTTGACCCTCTCTCTTTGTCCTGTATTCCTCCCCCATCTTGTGGCCATTGTAACTGCTGCTGCAATGCCTGGGGCCAAAGTCTCTTTGCTTGTATGAGTCCTGGTGGTCCCGTGGCTCTTGCCATGACTACTGCTTCCCCTGAGACCCTGGTCGCCGTGCCATGTCCATTAGAGTTAATTACCCCTATTCCAGGAAGGAACCGCACTTAGGCTAAGGCTTGGGATCTGGGTCCGATGGCCTCATCTCAGCCTGAGCCCTGGTACAGCTCTGATGCAGGTCATCTGGATGTTTGGAGCCCAAGCTGATGCTGGTATCTGGGCCCAATTCTGGTCGCCACCTGGCCAGACTCTCCCAGGAATGCCCCACCTTGACCGCATAGCCTGTTTTGCTCTAGCCACCAATACCCTGACTGGCCAGCAAAGTGTCCTCCTCCAGCACCCCATCATGCTGCTGAGGAGGCTGTGTTTCTCCTGCTCCAGGCTGTTAATGATCTTCTCCCAGAGGATAGTCCTGATGAGAGAAAGTCTGTCCCTACTGCTCTGTGAAGCTTTAAACACCATGCAGGGCTTAGCACTTGCTCCACAAATCACTTGCTCTCCTTCCAGACCCACTGCAAGCTTTCCCATCCTTGCCCATTCCCCTCCAGCCACACTGAGCTGTCTGCAACCACCTGCTCTCCAATACACCAGGCTCTCTCACACCAGGCTCTCTCATACCTCGGGTGTTTACACAGGCCTTTTGTTTAGAATATCTTTTGTTTAGAATACATCTTGCTGTATCCAGCCTATTCTTACACATTCTTCAATGTCAGGCCAAAGGCTATCATCCCTTGGACACCTTCCCTGATTTCTGCAGCCTGACTCACTCTCCTTTCCTTCAAGTCCTCCTGAATTTCAGCCATACTCATGTCAATCTAACCACTGTATCACATTATAGTTGAATATATCTGTCTCTTCAAAGCAAGCTCCTTGAAGGCTGAAGCCATGCCCTTGCATTTCCGTGTATCTCATCTCTAGCACAAAGCCTGGCACGTTGCAAAGCCCAATAAATGTTGAATGGATACAGGTCTGTGCTCTTGATGAAGAAAATGGGAAGTCAGTCACCAGGCATGCACACTTGAAGGCTCCATTAGGGCCCTCTCACTGGAAGTGGGGTGACACCAAACCTCGAGACAGAACAAATGGGAGCAGGAGAGGGAGATGCCATCCATGTCAGCTTTCCTCAAGTGTAGTGAGGGGCAGGGAGGGACCAGCAATGATGCCAGGGAGGAAAGATGGGGCATTTCTCAGACACCAGTGTGTGCTAAGGAAGAGCTGCAACACAGAGGCCAATAAGGCAAGAGGCTCAGCCTAGAGAGGACACCCGAGGGGTCAACTCTGTAGCCAGGATTTCACTGCTGAGCACCAGAGCTGTTTTCCCAGCTGCCCACTGGAAATATCCTGGACACCTCAGGTTCGGGATGCCCAAACCTGGGAATCATTGTCCTCCTCTCTACCTCCTGGGCTTCCTCCTTGGTGAGGGTTCTACCACATACCGAGCCAGGAATCTGGGTATCATTCCTGATGCTTCTCATGCCCTCACTTCCCACATCTGATACACTATCAAGATCTCTCAGTATTTTCACCTGAACATCTTTGGATTCTCCTTGCTAAGTGCCTCTTAATTCCATCTCCTTATCTCCACTCCATTTTCATTCTCTTGATTCAGGCCACCATCCTCTTCCAGACTTAAAACTGATGGCCCTGCCTTTAGTCCCTGCACAATACTGTTAGGTACTTCTCTCCCTTCTCTGAAAGACTTTGGAACCTACTCATTGTCAGGATAAAGTCTTATTTCCTTAGCATGATAGAATCACCTTCACAATCTGGCCCCTTCTTCAATGTCAAGCTTTATCAGTTAAGATTCTTTCAGCTGTAAGTGGCAGAAAATCCTGATGCAAAGGACTTAAACCAGTGATTTCCTACGTGGCAGACACATGTCTAGAGTGTGTGCAGGATGACCCATTGGACTACAAGGAAAAAATATTAGAACTTCTTAAAAGTAAGACATCAAACCTTCCATAGGTTTAAGAGTCTGAAGGAGGAGATAGAATTCCAAATTGGGGAAGAGTTGACCAAGTGCAATCCAGGTGTGCCTGGCTCAGTGAATTTAGAGATCGTACTATCTGGATTTTTTGGATGGTGAAGATAATGAAATGATTTTCCTTTTAATTTGTTACTGAAACATAATTTATAAACTGAAATATACCATAGATTAGTTTTTCCTTTTATAGAACTTCTAGAAGTAATAGAAACAACAGAATATACTCTTTTGTGTTTGCCTTTTTTGCTTACCATAATGCTTTTGGGACTGGGATTCATGCGTGATGATGTGACCTGGTATATGCTTGACTTCCTAAGAAGCTGCCAATTTGTTTTCTAAAGTGTTTGTATGATTTTGTACTCCCGCCAGTGGTCTATGAGAATTTAGGTTACTCCATATCCTTGCCAACATTTGATGTTGTCAGACTTTCATTTTAGTGATTGTAGTGAGATGGTATTTCATCTGGGTTTACATTTGCATTTCCCTGATGACTAATGGTGTTATTTACCTTTTTATATGCTTGTTATCCATTTGTATATCTGCTTTTGTGAAGGATCTGTTTAAGTCATTTGTCCATTTAAAAAAATTGATTGACTTTTGTTTAATTTGTAGGAGTTCTTTATATATTCTACATTTAAGTACTATATCAGATACATTTGTTGCAAATATTTTTTCTAGTCTATGACTTCCCTTTTCATTCCGCTAGTAGTGTTTCTAATTTTGGTAAAGTTTTAAAATTCTGGTAATTAGACTTTATATATTTTTTCTTGTGGTGTTAGTACTTTCTGTATCCCATCTAAGAAACTTTGTCTGATTGTGAAGATACCCTCTTGTGCTTTATTCTAGTATAGAGTAAGAGTAAAAAGCACATAACCTCTTAGTATCATTATAAATCAGTTTTGAGTTCACAGACTTCCTGAAAGGGTCTCAGGGGCCCCCAGTGATAACCAGAACACACTTTGAGATCCTATGCTTTATATCTTTACTGATTTTTTTGTCTACGTTTTCTATCAGGAGTATGAAATTTCTAGGTCTAATTACAGATTTTTTTTCTTTGGTGCTATCAGATTTTGCATCACATGTTTTAGAGCTCTGTTATTTCATGCATACACATTTAGGATGTTTATGTTTCTCAATGATTTGATCCTTTTATATGTCCCTCTTTATCTTTGACAATGCACTTTGTCTTGAAGTCCAATTTGATATTCATATAGCCACTCTATCTTTTAAAAAATATAAATAATGATTTCATAATATATATTTTTTCATCCTTTTACTTTTAACCTGTCTGTGGAATTATATTTAAAGTGCATTTCTTGTGGACAGCATATAGTTGTTTTTGTTTTTTGTTTTTTTTGTTTTTTTGTTTTGAACGCCAATATGACAATCACTTTCAAAAATTAAAGTTTTTAGTCCATTTAAATTTAATGTAATTATTGACATGATTTGGTTGAAGTCCACTGTCTTGCTGTTTGTTTTATTTGTCCTATCTGTTTTTGGTTTACTTTTCTTTCTTTCCTGGTTTCTTTTGGATTAATTGAATATTGTTTAGTGTTCCTTTCTGTATACTCAGTTGGATTTTAGTTATACCTCTTTGCTTTATTTTTTAGGGGTTGCTTTAGGAATTAAAACATCCGTTCTCAACTAATCACAGTCTACCATGAATTAATATGTTTAACACTTCATATACAACTTAGGATCCTTAACAGCATACTTCCCTGTACATCCTCTTTCCTTTGTGCTGTTGTTGTATAACATTTTACTTTTATATATATATAAACCACACAATGCATTGCTTTAATTTGTATTTTATACATATAATTATGTGAACCCTTTTACTGTGTAGACACATGTTCATTTTTTAGCTCAGAAATATGTTCTTCTATGACTTAATTATGTTTAATAATGGCCTCACTTCTTTCTCTTATTTTTTCTTCTTTTGAGACTGATTTGTTTTTCAAGTTGCCTCAATATATTCTCCAAGCCTTTTATCTTTTACCTCATGGCTTTTATCTGTTTGTATTTTTGCTCAGTTCTTTGAAATATTTCTTCCATTTGTCTGGCTTATGATTTGAATCTCATAGTGATTCTTTTGTCAATTCAGTTTTTGACTTTTTCAATTCTAAATAGTGTTTTTTTTTTTAGTACTAACAGCCATCTCTGTATTATCCTTGACTATCTTTAATACTGTCTTTCCTGTTCAATTTGTTGTTAGTCTCTGTCAGCAGCTCTGTTTCACTAGGGCCTGTTCAGAATGGTTCTTTTTGTTCTTCCCCTCTCTGACTGCCAGACACCATTACATATAATTGGTAATTGAGTTGATGGTCTGCTCACTTAGGCTCAGATTCAGCTGCTGACGCACCTGAAGTAGGGCTGTCCTATGAGCGATGAAAAACTTGGTGGTCTCTGCTCCTTTGAGCCAGTAGTGGAACTACAGGCACTTCATTGTCCTCTACTGAAGTGTCAGTGTCAGGAAGAAGCCGTTCTGTTTCTCAGCCTCTCTGGGTTCTCCCGTCTTAGGAGCAAAGAGAAGAAAATCCCTGTTCTCAGCTCCTCCTCAGCATTTTAGAGTCAAGGAGCCCAGGCCTAATGGCTATTCCCTTGGTAGTGTTGTTAGGGTGAGAGGTGGGGTTCCATGGATCTCAGTGGACTAAGTTCCCTTCATGGATCCACAGTATTCTAATCCTTGACCTTAATGTCTCCATTGCTGTTTCCAGGTTCTCACCTTGCTCAGGTGGAAAAAGTCCTGCCCACATAGTCATCTCTACTTTTATCAATACCGTTGTCAACTGCAGTCATGGCAGTGCTTGACTCAGTAGAAGTAGCTGGACCAGAGTGAAGGGAGTCAGAACATAGTCAAGCTGCCATTCTTCAGGAATTTTCTCTTCTAGGGACTATTGTTAGACAAAGGAAAACTGACCACAGAGATTACCAAGGTAACCATCATGTTCCCCATCGAGTGGTGTGTGAAGCAGTGTGGTGTAAGGGGAAAGCTTTGGGGTAACCCAGACTTCGGTTGGAACCCCAGCTCTTCCACATACCCATAGTTGGCAAGTTATTTAGGGTCTGTGAGCCTCACTTTCCCCCTCTATAGAACAAGGAAGATGAGAGCTCCTTTACAGAATTGCAAAATCTAAACCAGGTATTACATGCGAAGCCCCTGCACAGGTACCTTGTAGGTTCCCTTCTCCCTTTTCTTTAAACCTCCTTCTGCTAACATTCATCTATTTTCATGCCTCACTGGCCAGCTCACAGACATGTCTCATAGCCCAAAGCAAGGGTACCTACAAGATCTCAGCTCCAGCACACGTTTTCCTAGTTGTGTGGCTATATAATGCTACAATGTGTTCTTGTACTGTAAACAGCGAGGTGCCACACCCTGGATATCCTGAAACAGGAAGAATTGATATTTTGTGTAAATAAGCAGGGTTTGAGGTAGAGAAAGAATATTTCCTAAAACCCTGGAGTTAGCCTGGGTAATGCAGTGTGTGAGCAAGAAGCTGGGTCTGGACAGAGGGAGAGGAACTAAAAGGGTGGAGTTTAAAGGAAGATGACTTGGGACTGGTAAAAGGACTAGGACAAGGATAGGGGTTGAGAGAGGGAGAGGCACTGGGGCTGGCCCTTTAGACGATGCATGTGCCCCACAGGTAGACAGAGCATAAGAGCACACAGGCAGAACTGGCTGCTAGCCGATGGCAGCTTTCCTGTAACCTATGAGTCTGCCGGTCCATCCACACACCCTCCATGCCTGGAGAACCAGAATGGCAACCTGCAAACTAACTGGAAGTATCCTCTACTCAGGGCCCTCTTTATTTTGTCCCAGATATTCACATTCTTTCCTGTTCCTCACCTTTATCCATTTTCCTTTTGTCAGCTCTGCTCTGACCTTGGTGCTCATTGACTAAGTTTAGTTTCCATGGCTTGGCTCTGATGCTTGCTAAGGAGGCTTAAAGTCATCTCTCCCTTTAGCTCCTGGCAGTAACTCCATCCCAGCTTCAGCACCTGCTCTTGGAATGGAGGTTGACCATCAGTCTGGCCACTAAACTAAGTTTTCTTTTCTAATGTGCCTGATGCTGTCTCCTCTGTCCTTTCATGATTTGAAAATGTCCTTGTTTCAAAGTCTAATTGTTCCAAAAGGTACTTCCTTCATTGCCTGCATCTCCACCACTATGATAGTGATTACTTTAGCAATCACTGTTTATTAATCACTTGCATGTCTCATTCATTATTTATAGCACTTAGAAAAGATAATATCCTCTTACATAATCAGCAGCAATTGTTCAATCAGGTTAGCTAATCAGCGTAAGTGAATGAAAAGAGGTCAGGATGTAGATGGGAGGTGAAAAAGAAGTTTCAAGAAAAAGCTGACAATTCATGTCATTTAGGGAAAGCAGCATTATTAGGTAAGAGAGCTGGTTAGAAATGCACTATATCTAAGTTCATTTTACTTTATATTTTGCTTAGGGAAGGCAAGATTTAGGGCTGGGGAAAAGCTTTTCCTTACCATTTTCTGTTTATTAATATACAAACAGTTCTTCAAGCTAAGAGGCTAGTTTTATTAAAATCCAAATTGTCTGAAATATAATTTGTCTTAAAATCACCTTGTGTACCCCCAACTAATAACCTAGTTTCTAATTTAAGAAACTAGAAAAAAAGAGTGAATTAAACCCAAAGCAGGTAGAAAGTAGGAAATTAAAGATTAGAGCAGACACCCATGAAATGAAAAACCAGCCAAAAAATAAAGACAAAATCAATGAAAACAAAAGTTGATTATTTGACAAGATCAACAAAATTAAAACTTTATCTAGACCAGTGGTTCTAAACCGGGGATAATTCTGCACCCCAGGGTACACTTTCCAACTTCTGGAGACATCTTTAATTATCATACCTTGGTGTGTGTGTATGTTTGTGTGCCCATGCACGCATACACTCTATTGCCATCTAGTGGGTAGAGGCCAGAGATGCTGCTAAACATCCTATGATGCATGACAGCCTACTCCATAATAAAAATTATTGGACCCAAATATCAATAGTACTGAGACCGAGAAACCTGATTTAGTCTGACCAAAAAAAACCCCACAAAAACCCAAAAACAAAAACAAACAAAGAAACCAGAGAAGACACAAATTATCAAAGCCAGGAAGGGAAAAGGAGACATCACTACCACCCTTATAGAAATTAAAAGGATTATAAGGGTATACTATGAAAAAAACTTTATGCTAACAAATAAGACAATTTAGATGAAATACGAAGGTTCATACAAAGACACAAATGAATGAAACTGACTGGAGAAGAAGTTGAAAATCTGAATAGACCCATAACAAAGAGTTTGATTAGTAATTGAAAATATTCTCGCAAAGAAAAGTCTAGACCCAGATGTCTTCACTGGTAAATTGTATAAAACATTCAATGGAAAAATAATACCAATTTTTCAAAAAGTCTTCCACAGACTCTTCCACTTCCCACCTAATTCCATAAAGCTAGTATTACCCTAATACCAAAATCAGACAAAGGCATCACCAAAAAACTACAGACCAATACCCTTTATGAGTCTAGATGTAAAAATTCTCAACAAAATCTTAGCAAAATGAATTTGTCTGCATATAAAAATATTATACACCATGACCAAGTAGGTTTTCTCCCAGGAATACAAGGTTGGCTTAATATCTCAAAACTGATGTAATATCATATTAATAGGATGATATGAATAAAGGACAAAACCTACATGATCATCTCCATAGATGCACAGAAAGCATCTGATAAAATCTAATACTCACTCATGATGAAAACTTCCAATAAACTAGAAATGGAAAATATTTTCCTCCACTTGATAAAGGGATTCTCTGAAAAATCTACAGCTAGAATCATACTTACTGGTGAAAGATTGACTGCTTTTCCCTCTAAAATTGGGAAAAGGGCCATGTATTGTATGACCCCATATATATAAAATGTCCAGAGAAGTAAATCTATAGAGACACAAGATGGATCAATGTTTGCCTGTGATGGGAATAGGGAATGACTGCAAATAAGCACAAGAAATCTTTATGGGGTGATAAGAATATTCCAAATTTGGATTGTGGTGATGGTTTCACACCTCTGTAAATTTACTCAAAAATTATTGAATTGTACAATTAATATGGGTGAATTTTATGGTATCTAAGTTATATTCAACAAATATCACTCTTAAAATATCACCATGTGGCGTATGGTGTATGTGTATACACATGTGTGGGAATGATTATCTGAATTTCTAAGGACTTAGGCCCTAGTCCTGGCCTGATGTCTAATTAGCTGTCTATCTTTGGTAAAATTTCTTTATCATTCCAAGTCTCAGTTTCTTCATCTATAAACTGAAGGGGAAAGGCTCTTTGATTTCCAAGGTTTCTTCCAGTTCTTCTAACATCATAAGTATCTGGGTGCTTTCAGGTGAATTGTGGTTCATGAGCCAGGTAACTAAGGATTAGATGCTAGACTTCAGAGAAAGCTGTTACTCTCTGCTTTAGAGAGTAAGAGACCATTAGGATGGGAGAACCTCTTGAAGATCAGTCAGGGCTAGGTTACCCCCTTTGCCATGTAAATGAGAACACTGACACATTAAGTGACTTGTTCAAGTCACACCAACCCAGTGGGACTAGAATCCACTCACCTGGTCCTCAAATCAAAGTCCTTGCTCAAGGGAAAGCCAATGTCCTCTCCCAGAGCAAAGCTGTCCTTTTACATTAATTTTACTAAGAGCTGGGGAGCAGAGCTTGGAGGAAGAGTAGGTGAGAAAGGACTGTTTGGTGCCTGTATGTATGGGTTATACCTTCATGCAAATAGATGCGAGGCTGGGTCTGAGGATGGTGTGAAGGGCGTTGCTTGTATGTTTAGTATCTTCCTTGCACAACTGTAAACACATTCTTCCCTTTTCTAGCCACCTTTTCCCCAGTAGTCTCCCTGTCACTGAGTAAAATCACCACAAGCATCAGCTTTCAGGAAAACCCCTGTTTGTTATTCAACAGATATTTTATTCCTACAAAAGCCAGACAACAAAGTAATCACATAAAAGTCAAAGTATAGTGAACTCCCTGTAAATTCATGGCCTGATTTCATGGGTCCCACCCTGCTTTGTTTCTGGCTGTGAGCATGTGGGTCCAGGTTCATTTCTTTCTCCTCTTTCATCATTTACTGCTTTCTTCCTGCTTCTCACCTCCAAGCTAGATCCCAGAGCATGAATTAGGGTATCAATTGTCTGCTGCCTTGTGGCTGGAAACGTAATGTTATAGGTTAAGTTCCTTGAATCTAGAGAATTTGGAAAGTTGACTATCAGGGTAGTAAAACGCCTAATACTCATGACTAATTGTAAGAATAGCTGCCATTTATTAAGCACTGTGTTCCAAGCAGCATGTCAAGCTCTCTATATGCATTAATGTGTTTACATCTCAAAACAGCCTTATGAGACAGGCACTCTTCATTTCCTGATGAAGCAGCTGAAGCTCAGAGAAGTTAAGGAGTGGTCAGGGTCATGTGAAATAAGTAATGAGGCTCCCAAGTCTGTCTGTTTCTAGAGCTGAGCTCCTAATGTAACAATTGCACCCCGCTGCCTCTGGACCCCATCTCATCTGAATCCAGTTTCATCCACTGCTCAAATCCCTCCACCCTACCGCCGTCAGTGGGCCATCCATCCTCACCATGGCAAGGAACTCACAGCCGCTGGGGTACCCCATTCTGTACTTGAGGGACTTCTTGCAGCTTATGTTCAGTATTTGTCCTGGAATTTCTACACAAACAAGTTAAAACCACATGACTGACTTTCACATTAAAAAATAAATAAAACAAAACAAGAAGAAGCATCATGTCCCTTTGCCCCTTGAGCACCCTCCCTCCCCCCCCCCGCCCCCAAATAGTCCTATTCTTGAACAATCTCTATGTGACAGGGTTTTGCACCTCCCTACCATCCTGGCTTCTCTCCTTTGCACATGCCCCACGTTATCACTCCTCCCTCTTAAAATGTGGTGTGGAGCCCACAGCACAGAAAGGAGCAATGACATCACCTTCCTCTTTCTAGTTTCTGTACTTCTTTTAATGCTGCCTAAGCCTTGCTTAATTTTTGGTGGTCACATCATTTTGGTGGTTAATTACCTTGGGAAATCCATTTCCATCTCTACATGGTTCAAATAAAATAGATTCAGAAATCACAGATGAGTACATACTTCAGGCTTCAAGAAATACTTGTTAAATGACCTTAGGTATTCACTTCATCTAATTTTAGATTAACTGATTGCCTCAATGTCTATTTCCACTTAATCTTGCTGATGATTTTATTCCTTGATCTCATAATCCAAATTTGGCCAAGGATTTTTGCCAGTCTTTTTAAAAAAATGCCCTTTCCCTTAGAAGAAGAAAAAAACAAACAGCTCCTTCTCGTGAAGAGCCTGGCTGAGCCATGTGGCTGAGCTGACGGGGGTGCGTCCTCTGTGCTCATTCCTCTCCTGACTGATGGCCAAGCTGCATATTTGACCACGGAAGATGCTGAGGAACTCTTCCCACTCCAAGTTTAGCCTTGATCTTGTTGAGCAGCAAAAATATCTATGTGTCAATGGCTAAAATTACCTAGTCAGGCTCTCTCCACCCCTGGCCTGCATTATCCGTCATCTGTTTATTTGTAGTGGGAAGAGATCATCTTCTAAAGTGGGCCAAAAGCAGATAGATTCAACTCTACCCCCTGTTGAGGCATAATAATTTTCTAAATCTGCCTGGGGACTTAAATTAGTTCTGGATGCTTTCCTGTCACTTGGGTGGAGGGCTTGTCCCCAGCATTAATATTGATGGAGATATAAATTGTTGCTGCCTATCTAGTTATTAACCAGTACTTGAAGTTGAGTTTTAAAGCCCTACAAAGATTAAAAAAAAAAAAAAAAAAAAAACGCAAAATGCTTGCCAATTTCTATAGTTCTTGAAACACTCAAGCAGTAGGGTCCTCCCTGATGTCCTTAAATCATAGGAACATTTCCCCAGCCCAGCCCCTGTCCTGTAATTCTACCTGAAAGCAACTTAATGTGTATTTGAGGTTGTTGCCTTCTTCCTACAGCCCAACACAGAAGGTGATTCAGTGAGATGAAATCCGAGCTGGGCCTGGCATGCCTGATTTTTAAAATATGTCTAAAGCATGTATTTAGCTGTCACAGAGAGATCTGACAGTTTATGGGAAAGGTGCTGTGTACAAAGGACCAGCAGTGGGCATTCCCAGCACACACCCACTTAGAGTATGCTGTGATCTGAGTGTCCCCTGTCCCCAGAGCCAAACACAACCTCTGTAATAATAATAATAGTAATAATAATAAACCCTCATTTATAAAGCACCAGAATAAGCCCCAACCATGGTTTTCTTTTGGGGACACCCTACAAGGACATGGATGCAGGTAGAAACAAGTAACCATAACCAAGTTAGCTCATCAAAAGTGTGCTTTTCCTTCTTGGATTAAAGTAGTACAGGGAATATTTGATTTTAGTCATTGCCAGAGATCCTGGAACCGACTGAATTTCTTAGCACTGGGATTTCTTGGTTGTTGGGCTGCATCTCCGCTTTTGGCTTCTGAAATACTTCCTCCTGCCATCATCGAACACTTACCAAGCATCCTCTAAACATGGGACATTGTACTTCACTGCCTTATTAAGTCTTCAAGGCAAGGTAGGCATTGTCAGCCTCTTTTAGAGATGGGAAAAATGGAGCTCAAAGAGGATAAGGATCTGCTCCAAGGCCACACAGCTCATGAGCAGGAGAGCTGACAAAGTGGCAAAGCAGCCAACAGAGCCTAAGGTCTCCACCTCTAAAGCCCTTGCTCTTAACCACTGTGCCCCACTGCCTCCATGGGACCTTCTCAGGCCTGTGCCCACCCGCCTCCCATCCAAATTAAGAGTTGGGATTATCCCCAATCACCTAATGCTACCTCCAGCGAAATGAATTGTCAAGCTTAAGAAAAAAGTCCTACCATTTTCTCTGAGAAAGGAGAGGCCCTATCAGTGGAGAGATGCTCACCCAGTCCCCAGCATCCCGACCCAAGCATCTATCCAGCCTTCAGAGGACCCCAGCCCCGCTATCTGACCACAGCTGCATGGAGAGACCCCAAGTGAGCCCATCCAAGCCCATCAACCCCAGAACCCTGAGAAAGAAAACTAAATTGTTCTTTTAAGCCACAAAGTGTTGGGAAATTTTTTATGGCAGAAAAAGACAACCAGAATACTGCAGTTAGTGAATTAGTCCGTCTTCTCTCTAATTCACTCAAGATCCATAGTACCTAAGGTCTAATGCAGAAATATCTTGCAGAGATACATCCAACCTCCCACATTATAAAAAAAAAAAAAAAAAAAAAAGAGAGAAAAAAAAGAAAGAAAAAATCCCCAAATGTTCCAAACCCACGGAGGACCACTCAATTAAATTTTGTTGTCATTGGGTTGAAGGGCAGTGTTGGAGCTTTAAGAAATTCCTTATCAGCCTTTTACTCCTATGTTGTCACATAATGCAACAGAACAGGTCTTGCCTGGGAGGAAGAGAGGAGAGAGGATTGTCAAATCTCAATTACTGTTTCGGTAGTTCATCACTTGACATTTATACTTCTAACATGTCCAACGTGCCTGTGAATTTGACATTCCAAATGATTGACCATGACTGCTAAAGGGTACTTCACATCATGAAGGAAGGCAGGGTGTAAATTCTCTGAATGACCAGGTGGATCACTAGTGGACAAAAATGAGAGGGGGAAATCATATTCTACAAATGCTTCCTATGTGTGCAAATACTTCCTGTGTGTCAGGGACTGTCCTTGAGTTATCTCATTTGATCCTCATTCAAACACCTAAGGGAGTTACGCTTCTCCCCATTTTACAGACGGGAAAACTGACTCAGAGAGGCTGTAATTTGGGGGTCGCTGGAAGAGCTAGGACTTGAACATTCAGTCTGATTCCAGTGTCTGTTCTCTTTTTCCTCATTAGCGTCAGCTACACAGAGCCAACCGATGTGACTTCAGTGCAGATGTCAAAGCAATATGAGTGGATCTTTGCTGCCTCCCTCTGCCCCTCCCTGAGGCAGGGGCCGTTCTTTGACTTGTCTCCAGGAGTGCATGGCTATCATTGAACCAAACGTGTGCTGCATGGGTAAGAGCTTGTGCTACACTCTATTTTCCCTTGTATCCAAACCCAGGATGCTGTGTTCCTGCCCTGGCGGGAACATGGGTATCTACTAGTGTTGCTGCTGCCTGAGCTGGACATCACTTCGAGTTACTGGCTCTTGGGCCACCATCGTGTTTCCAAGGGTTTGGTTACTCGGAGCAGAGTCCTAGATGACCATGCCTCTTCATTCACAGAGAAAATAGAGGCCTATCTACATGAACGTCCCAAACTTTATAGTGCCACTAATCTCTATCCCCCTCACGCCCACCACACACTTACTCATCGTAGCAGAAAGGTTCCAGTCACAGCTTAGATGTACAGCCATATAGCTCTCGTTATATATTACTCCTCAACTGGGCTGGAATTTCTCACAGCCTCCCCTTTTCCTCTGATGGTGACATATACTTCTTTTGCTACTTCAAGATAACTCAGTCACTTATAGTTTTACATATGGTCAGTTCTGAATTTAGTTCTTTCAATGCAATCCGAATTCCTGGTGGCTTTTTTGCCTGGGGGAGTTGCCCTTGTCCATGTGTTGTCCTTTGTTCTTTACTCACAGTGGCTCTGCTGCCCCACGCCTCCAAGCCATGGCCATGGCCTCCGTGCTTTCTGTACCCTCTGCTGAAGCATCTATGGCTGGTGTGGTGTGTGGATCTCCTCCTGGCCTCCACATACCCCTGCAGCTCAGTTCCACCTCAGCTTAGTAACGCTGCTGCCCTGAGACTCAACTCCGCCCTCCTGAGGCTTCTCTGGATTGTCACCTCTCCCCAATCTTCCCAGGGCTCTGGCTGGCACAGTGACTCCCTTTTACCACAGAAAATGTGGTAATCATTAGTGTTGCTCACCAATAATCTCTGAATTACACTCACTGGGCCCCTGATAGGTGACTGGGGCCATGTAATTCATTTGAACAATAAGCAAAAATGAGGTGAGTCAAGATGAACATCTAATTGTCTGAGCAAGACCCTCCTGAATCCTCTTCCTCTGCCAGAGTGATCGTCTATGTTCACGATGGCCATTGCATCATTACTCTGCGTCCCCGAGTATTGAAATAGACTGACCTCCCTGCAGACTAGTGATGGTCATATATTGTGTACAAAAAAAATAAGTTTGTTCAGTTTCTTAGATTTCAGGGCTGTTTGTTATAGGAATTTTTTTCACATTTTTTCCATGCCCCACTGGAGGCCAGGAATAGTTCTAGGGTTGGGGGAGGGGAGCTGTTCAGGCCCCCCCCGCCCCCCACCGCCCAGCCTAATGTGCCATTATTGCTACCATATTTTCTCTGTTCTCAGGTGACTGAGGCACTTCAGTTCCCTAAGCCTATCTGGGTATTTCCATCCTGTCTTCATGCCCCTGCTGGTTTTGACCTTGAGTAGTGAGGCAAAGAACAGGCCCTCCGGCCCACCTTCAGGCTCTCTTTTAATCCTAAGGTTTCCTCTCAGCCAAAGAGGACTTTTACCTCCTTCCTGTGTGATGGGAAAACTTACTTTGACATCATATGCTGTCTCCTTCCTATGGCCTCCTCCTGCCATCCTGCCATGCTATGGCTGGTTTTATAGGCCTGTGTTCTCGCCTTTCAGGCTTGCCCCACATTGTCCAGCCCAAGCTTTTCTCTTTCTTTTTTTTTTCATTTTATTGAAGTATAGTTCATTTACAATGTTCTGTTAGTTTCTGCTGTACAGCCGAGTGATTCAGTTATACATATATACACATTCTTTTTCATATTCTTTTCCATTATGGTTTATCATAGGATATTGAATATAGTTCCCTGTGCTATCCAGTAGGACCTTGTTGTTTATCCATTCTATATACAATAGTTTGCATCTGCTAATCCCAGACTCCCACTCCATCTCTCCCCCTTGGCAACCACCAGTCTGTTCTCTATGTCTGTGAGTCTATTTCTGTTCTGTAAATAAGTTCGTTTGCATCAGTTTTTTAGATTCCACATGTAAGTAATATCATATGAAATTTGTCTTTCTCTGTCTGACTTACTTCACTCAGTTTGACAATCTCTAGGTCTGACCATGTTGCTGCAAATGACATTATTTAATTCTTTTTTATGGCTGAGTAGTATTCCATTGTATAAATAGACTGCATCTGCTTTATCCATTCATCTGTTGATGGACATTTAGGTTGTTTCCATGTCTTGGCTATTGTAAATAGTCCAGACTTTTCTCTTTCAACCAGCCCAGCTCTTACAAATCAAAAACACTCAGCCTTCAGACTTGCCTTAGCCCGGGACTTGAGAAGCTGTATTTTGAAACTGAAAGCTGAGTTTTTCCACTGAGGACAGTGAGTAAGAAAGCCATCTCTCCTGCCTGGCAGGTAGAGGAAGAGAAATAGAAAAGACATTAAAAAAATAAACCATTGTTCAGCATTGCAACCTCCCACCCCTACATCTGCACACCCATACCCAGCCCTGCCTCATCTGCCATCAGAGCTCTGGTCCCAGCCCGGCCTTGCCTCTCATTCTCTTCCCATTTCTGCGATATCTCCCTCTTTACTGCTTCCTATGCCTTCATCATTACATCATCTTTCCATTTTCCCTGTGAAATTAATTAAACAAATTAAACAAGGTAAGACTGAGGGGCTTCTCATGCTTTAGCAGCCTATGTAAGCAAATCAAAACCTAAGCCTGAAATGCCTCAAGGTTAAGAAAATGAAACCTAAGGACAGCCGGTCATGCACAGTCAACGAGCCTTTCCCAAATAAAGTGGCTGCTTAAGCTAGAGCCAATCAAATGATTTCCTTGTTTGGCTTCGGTCATCTTCTCTATAAAAGTCTTGACCCAGCTGTTGCCAGTGGAGCGCTCCTAACCACTTCCAGTTTGGGACTGCCCAGTTCAAATAGATTTCTGCTCACATAAACTCTTCAAGTTTTCTATACGCCTCAGTTGATCTTTCAACATCCCCTGCAAAAACCTACAAACAAAAAGTCCCCTTCAACAAACCTACAAACAAAAAGTCCACAAAATTCCCTGCCTACTGCGTGTCCCCGTCTCTCTCTCTCTCCTGCACAGGTTTTCTGAAAGGCAAGCACACTCACCATCCATTCCTCACTCCCGTCCTCTTCCATTTTGGCTCCCGAGTCCGGTGGGCACGTGTCAGCCTCATCTCCCTTGACCTCTCTGCAGGATTTGCTCGCATTGACCGCTGGCCTCTCAAAGCTCTCTCCTCCCCTGCCCCAGGCTCTCCTGGGGTTCCTCCCACGTCTCTGGCCATTTCTCTGCCTCTCTAGTGAGTCCCTCCACCTCTGCACATGCTTTTGAGGTTGCTGTTGCCTGGGTTCTGCCCGAGGCTCTTTTTTCTGTTTACATCCTCACTCAAGGACTTAGAGACCACCACATATACCCTTCACATCTGTCTTCCAGCCCTTTGAGTTTCTTCTTTGCTCCTAAACACATGCCTTCTTAGCCTTCTGATCGAAGGCAGCTTGTGTGTGTGGCAGCGTGCCCCTCTTCTGGGCGGTCAGTGCCCAGCTCGTCAGCGCCGCTAGGGTCTGCTGGCAGGGGGGTTCTTTGTGCTCTGGGAGGCCTCTCTTTGTCATCAATCCACCTTGGATCCTGCTGTTTCCATCCCGCTGTTTCTCGCAGGAGTAAACGTGGTCCCATTCATTATCCACCCCCTGATGGTAACGACTCAGCCGTTTCCGACAACTTGAGCGTTCTCCTGTCCAGCCAGCTGAAGATGTTTTGTTCTCTGAGGTCTCAGCATCCCTTTCAGAGAGAATTGCACGATTTGCCTGGGGGGCCAGGGGTGGAGGCAGAAGACCGCCTCATTTAGGCCTTGTCACGGGAACACAGTACTGACCACATTTGGGTGATGGCAGCCTCTGTGTGGGGTAACTCTTCCTGACAGCACCAGCTCTATCTAGCCTCAGAACCTTTGTACTAGCAGTTCCCTTTGCCAGGAACATTCTTTCCTTTCCTCTCCCAACTTTCTGCAGGCCTCTGCTCAAGGATCACCTGTGTTAACTAGCACCGCTCAGTCCTCTCCCTCCCCTTATCTGGTGTCCCACCTTTTTGTTCTTAGCAATTATCACCATCTGACACATTTTAACCTGTTTGTCTGTTGTCCTCCTCTCTCTACTGGAATATAACCTCCATCAATACAGGGATTTTTACAGCTTTGTTCAATGCTGTGTCCCGTCTCAGACAGGGCCTGGCATGCTCAGGGCACGTTTGTTTAATAGATAAATGGATGAATGGATGAATGAATGAATCATGATATCTATTCTCATGAGAATAAGTAGTTTAGGGCAGTAGATCTTAAACTGCTCCAGATAAACCAAGTCAGAAACCTGGCTCTTTCTTCTCCCCAACATTCAGTATCACTCAGTTAGTTCTACCTATTGGACGTCCCTGAACTTAGTCCCATCTCTCTGCCCTCGTTCCCAGTCCAGAGCCACATCGTCTTTCACCAAGTTACAGCCAAGCTTTCACGCCTGTTTTCTCTGACCTTAGTTCTCCCCCCTCCAAATAATCCTTCCCACCTAGCCAGAGGGTGTTGCCGACACCCAAAGCAGCTAATGGCACTCCCTGGATTGAAAGACTTCAAAGTCTTCTCATTTCCTCCAGGGGAAACCCAACCTCTTTTGCACGTACAACGCTTGAGATCTGGCTTCCACGGCACTGAGCAGCCCTGTCTCTCACAGCTTTTCCCCTGGACTCAGTGCTCGCTCCACAGCCACCCGAGCCCCTCCGCCTGCTTCAGCAACCAGCACATTCCAGACAGAGAGGGGAGTGTGGACTGGGAGGGGCTCTTCCGACCTGAGAGTCTTCACAGACTCCAAAACAAGCCCACAAACAAAACCTGAAGCTTCTGCTTCCTCAGCCTACCCGCCCCCCCCTTCTATATTCAAAAAGGGCTCTGTGCTTCCCTCTGCCACGTATGCAAGTATAACACTGCATTTTAATTGTTTGCCTGTTAATCTTTCTCGCCCATCAGATGGTGAGTTCCAGTGCACTTTTTAATGTATGGTTTATACGCTCAGTCTCACAAGGAGGCTTGCGCATGGGGGCCACAGAGGAAATGTTGGTTGAAAAGGTGATGAATGAATACAGCTTTAACATACACATTAATTTCATTCATATAAACTGGAAGGAAAATACAATCATCTTTTACCATATAGGAAAACAAACTAAGTTAGATAAAAATAACTTCCCTTCCTAATTAACAGTTTCATATTTTACATGCTACTGCTCCAGGGTGTGTGCTGTTCTTGCTGGTGTTATTCTCTATATGTGTCCATACCTGCCCTTAAGAGTGAATGCTTCTAGTACATAATGCAGGAAAATATCACTCGCCATCCTGAAAGAAATCATCAACATGATGAAGAGGCATTTAATTTGGGGGCTTTGAAGACCGAAGCGTGTTTAGTGTATGCCTGGGGCAGGCGTGAGGCCAGTGGGACAGCGGGACAGCAACCCTCCTTCCTGCCCTGGGGTTGACGGCACGTAGAAACGGAAGTGGTTGTACAATCTCCAAGGTCTATTTAATCTTTGGCCTAGTTATTGAATTTGCCAAAAAGGAGGCCAGTTAGTTCCAGGTGTGATGCTGGGGTCTCTGATGTGGAACTTCCCCAAGGGGAAGTTGGTTCACACCTGCCTTCCAATGGCCCCAGCATTATTACCAAGCCTCTCTCTTGCCTATGGGCTGGGAAGGGAATTCTGTTCACTTATTTTACGTCAAAGTCAGTGTCCCGTATCTTCTGGGGAATCAACTATGCATTTGGTAATGTTCCTTTCTAATGTGAGAATTCGGTGCTATTTGGGTCATGCAATTTACACATAGGAAATGACCCTCTGAAAGATTAGATCTCAAAGTGCACTTTATTGAAAAAAAGCATTTCCCTTTCGCTGGTTAAAAAAAAAAAAGACGTCTGTGCTGATGAAGCCTTTCTTGCCCCTCACTCATGCTGTGACTCTTTTTGCCCAAATGGGTGATTTGTCCCCAGAGAAAATGATGTAACAGTTTTTTCCTCCATGAAGGAACATAAAGTAAAAACTGGCCTAACCTTCACATGCTCTAAAACCCCCTTTCTTAATACTTTCCAGTGTAGCATGCTGGTCTTGTATACCCCTGCAATTTCCCAATTTCAGTGTTCCTTTTTCCAGCCCCTGGGAAAACCAATTTTACTATTAGTCTTGCACACTTATAGATCCATGTTTTCATTCTCAACCAGGAATCATGGCGAATTCGCAGCAGCAGATATATATACGGGGAGCTAACATTGTTCATTCTTTAAAGAGCTCTCTGTAGTGTCAAATGTATCATGAAATTCATGGGAGCAAGAAGGCAGCCACAACTCCCTAAATGCCTGTGGCTTACTCTGTTTCCCCAACTCCTGCCAGGCCCTCGGTCCCTGTGGTTTAAACAGAGGCCTGTGACCTCAGACTTGAACTTTGGGGAGGTTGTCCCCACCCACATATAAAGAGTATCTATGAGCAGAACATGAGGATTTGATTAGGAAATGTGTTCAGGAGGTTGGACAGCTATGTACCAAGAAGTATACTCTCATTCTTACATAGTGTATAAAACCAGTGAACAATTTAGGGTTGCTTAAGAAATATTGCAGTTCTATAGCATAGGATGTGAACTCCTCAAAAGAGAAACTAGTGCCATTTATAGCACTAGAGTCTAACTTAAAATTCAAATGCATTTAAGAGCAGAATCAGGTAAATGTGCATTTTATGCTCCGTAAAGATCACAATTATAAACCAGGTACCAATCTTTTATAAATGTCAAGATGAACTCCAAAGACTGTATCCTTTTTGGAGCTCTAGTAACACTGGAATATTTTCGTAACACCAACAAGGAACAATGTAACTATGAAAACACATTCTTATAGTCTGTCCAGGGTATTTACTCTGAGCATTCAATTTTCTAAAATTCCCTAAGATCATTGTATGACGCATGCTTCTTAATCAAGTAACTCCTAAGCTTTAGAATGGAGGGTAACATGAAGCATAAAACAGTATGGCAATGACTGTGAAAGAAAAGAGCCCCCTTTAGACATAGATTTAAAAAACACATCAAAAAACCTTAAAGGTAGCTGATAAATGTTGGTGACAATTTGCTAAATACAGTACACGAGCTCCCGCTTCAAGATTAAATATATTTAGGAATGTTGGCATTTGGTCCTTTGTAAACTTTAGATGACGCTAGTGCCAAGTGATAAGTAAAATTCTTTTGCCTAGAGGTTCCTGAGAGATTGGGGCCTATAACATAGATTACCAGTGTAGTTCTGAACCCACAAGAAAGCGTGGGGAGGAAAAGCGTTAGGAATAATGGGGATACAGCAGTAGATCTTTCAAAGGTGTTGGAAAGTTTAACTGTAACTCATTTTACTCTTCATACACAGTTTAGCCACTAACCGTTTGATAATTGATGTTCTTAAAATCAATGGTAAGATACATTTCAACAGTTTTCCCTCTGACAATAAGGAAAGTCCTCCTTCATTTCAATTAGTAGGTGTTAGTGATTTTGGAAACTTGACCCTCTGGATATGAATATCAAGGAACAGAGTGAGACCTATGTTATGGAAGGTTGCCAGTGTTTATGTCACAACTCCTTACATTGTGCCTAACACATGTCTCACATTCTTTTGGAATGAGGTGGAACATAGACACAATTTAATAAAATACTCAGGCGTAATTGAGCAAAGACTTGTTTCACACACATAAAATCAGTTTGCAGAAAATATTCCTCTCTGACAATATTTCTAGATTTCTACTTATTGATAAACTTTGTTTACTTGTGAGATTTTTTATCTATTTATTTATTTTTTTACCACCTTTCCTATTTTAGCTGAATTAAAAACAACATTACTCGTTTGGGAAATGTGATATGCTCCACTGAGTCCCTGTAGGAATACAGAAAATGTCCTCAATAGTCAGGAGGGAAGATGCATCATCTGGGGCATATATGCTCTCCGTGGACAATTTTGGATACTCATGTTTTTAAGCAGATGTTCTCTTCATTTTAAATGGCCCTATGATTAATGTACCAGTAGAAAGTAAAGGTGTTTTCAAAATCTTATGCATATTAGATAGGTCATCCTGCATGCATTGTACACATGGACCTTTAATTCTCAGGAAAGACCTGGAAATTATTTGATTTCACCTGCGGTACGTGCACTTGTTAGTCCCGAAGGATTTTCTCAAGTTGAGTTCAGATCTTTAATTGCCTTTTTTTCTTCCTTCCTCTTTATTAACGCATTTCCTTTCTTCCTTTTGCTGTGTTGTTTTTGCTTTTCTTTTCTTCCTTTTCCCTCCCCTCTAAATGAGAGTCTTGCTGGCTGTGGTATCCCACGAGCCATAAATCCTCTTGTTGGCCTGCTCAAATATCCTGCTCACTCCCCTCTTCAACATTTCAGACCCTTCCCCAGCATCCTCTTGGTCTGCGGAGCACTTGGCTTGTTGGAGAGGAAGACAGAATATGTTTCTCTTTGTTTTGGAGGTAAACTGAGAGCGGTCTTCCAGCAAATCACTCTTACTCTCGACCTCTTCACCATCATCTGTGAGCATCTCCTTTCCAAAAGCAAAAATAATAGCCCCTAACCTGGCAGGTACACTGCCTTCTAAGTTGAGATTCCAAAGTTTTTGAATGCAATGTTAGTATGGCAAAGCAATCCTTTCTTTTCCTTCCAGTTTTATCGAGATGTAATTGATAGACAACACTGTATAAGTTTAAGGTGCCCAGCATAATGACTTGACTTACATACATCATGAAATGATGACCACAGTAAGTTTAGTCAACATCCACCATCTCATATAGATACCAAATTAGAGAAATAGGAAATATTTTTTCCTTGTGGTGAGAACTCTTAGGGTTTACTCTCTCAACAGCATTCATATATAACACACATAAGTGTTAACTGTATTTCTCATGTTGTACATTACATCCCTAGGACATCCCTGGCTATGAATTCCAAACACCTGGGCACATTAACAAGATTATTTTAGGTGCCTCTGAGAGACAGTGAAGGAACATCGTTCAGGAGTGTCAGATGGTAACTTTACTGATATCTGCTTTAAGAAACAGAGAGCAGGTTCCTTCTTCCCAGTGTCCCTAGGCAAGAAAATATTCCCATGAATTAGGGCGGGGCTGGAGTCAGAGTCATGCTATTACCAGAGCTCTGGAGTTTCCTGATCTGTGCTCAGGGCCGGGAGCAAGAGGGGACTCAGGCCTCACATTATGGTTTACCTATGTTTAGCTACGTCTCCCTCAGAACAAGCTGGGGGTTCTCTGTAGGCTGACTTCCCTGTTTTTGAAGTAGAGTCCCAGGAGGCTGTCAAGACACCAGGGAGGGAACTGTTCCTTGATGCACTTAGGCAGATGATGCTGTGGTCAGCCTCACTGACATCTGTGTGCCTCGAATGCAGAGTGGAAGAAGGGGAGAAAGCCTCCAGACTGCGTGGGCCATGTGGACCTGGGTGACAACCAGCACAGAGAGATGAGTCAATGGTCAAATGTTCCCACCCTCCCCAAGTACAAAGACCTCCCTTATTGTACTTGCACATGTTGCTGGAATTATGGGAGCCTGAGAATGAAATTAAATTTTGCTGGATAAAAAAGGTTAAAATATTTTTTTAAAAATATCTTAGAAGTAGATAAGACATATACTTACTACATTCATATGTTTGACATTTTGTTGCAATTTAACAACAGTGACTTTAGTTTATAAAAGTGATAAATCCTTAACATAAAATAATAATGACGATAAATAGCAATAACTTTTTAATATAAAATAAATAAAAGCAACAAATCTTACCAAATACCTTCCCTTAGAGATAACCTATATTGACAGTTGGTAAACCTCAGTCTAGATACATTTCTATGGGTAATCAGATGTAAAAGGATGGATAGAGAGAGAAAAAGAGAGAGAGAAATAATTTTATTAAAATGGGATCATACTATATATGATATATATATATATATATTTAAATAAGAAGGATTATAATTTACTTGAATTTAACACAGGAAAAACGGTATTGAAGCAAAGCTAAAGGAACTGCTATTCTTCACATAATTGTTTCTTTACCATAAGAGATACTAGTTTGCATAAGATTCCTTAAAAGTTAAGGGGGGAAAATGAGGCTTAAATAATTACGTTTTGTTTATAACAGCACCTTTTGATTTAATAAAATATCAATTGATTCCTTGATAGAAAATATGAGATTAGTGTTTTTGTACTTCTTCCCACTGTACTGCCTCCAAATTTAAAGTCTGATCTCCGTGACTCTGGGCTTGGCCATGTGACCTACTTTGGCCTATGAATTGCGATGGAGCATGACATTTGCCTCTTCGAAGCAAAAAGTTTTAATTCAAATGTGTGTTTTGGCTTGAGACACCTGGCTTTAGCCCTCCACGATGCAAACAGCATGTCCTGAAGAGGCGCTACTCTTTCAGTCTGGTTTTAGCAAGGAGAAAACATGTGGAGATGGACCCAAGAGAGCCACAGCTGATCCACAGCCCTTATCTAGTGTGAGCAAGATACAAATGTTTGCCAGTAGGATATTGAGTTTGTTAGTTTTTTGTTTTTTTTAATAAATTCATATGTGAATATCAAGAATATTTTTAAATTAATTAATTAATTTATTTATTTTTGGTTGTGTTGGGTCTTCATTTCTGTGCGAGGGCTTTCTCTAGTTGTGGTAAGCGGGGGCCACTCTTCATCGGGGTACGCGGGCCTCTCACTATCACGGCCTCTCTTGTTGGGAGCACAGGCTCCAGACGCTCAGGCTCAGTAGTTGTGGCTCACGGGCCTAGTTGCTCCGCGGCATGTGGGATCTTCCCAGACCAGGGCTCAAACCCGTGTCCCCTGCATTGGCAGGCAGATTCTCAACCACTGCGCCACCAGGGAAGCCCGAGTTTGTTAGTTATAGCATCAAAAATAGTAACTACATTTTTAAAAGTTTATGTATTTATATTCTGCCCTATAAACACAATTTTTTCCGGTTGTTTAGTCTTAGCTTTGTATTTAAATGGATTTAGTATTTAGCACCACTTATTGTACTTAAAGCATCTCCATTTCTGAATGATTTGTTTTGATTCATATCTTGATGAGTAGATTTTATCATAACATACATTTGTCTGAAAGAGTTCAAGATTGCCATATTCTGTGGGTTATTTCGAGTTTGTTAATACCGTCTTGTGGCCCTTGTCTACCTGAATACCAGCTTAGCTAGGTATAATATTCTCACCCATTTACTTTCCCAACAGTGCATAAGGTTTCTTTTCTCCATATCCTTGCCAACACTTATTTGTTGTCTTTTTGATAATAACCATTATGACAGGTGTGAGGTGATATCTCATTGTGGTTTTGATTTGCATTTCTCTGGTGATGAGTGATGTTGAGCATCTTTTCATGTGTCTGTTGGCCATCTACATGTTTTCTTTGGGATTTTTAAAAATTGTGGTAAAAGAGACATAACAAAATTTACCATTTTATCCATTTTTGAGTGTATGGTTTCAGTGGCATTAAGTACATTCACATTGTTGTACGACCATAACCACCATCCATCTCCAGAACGGTTTTAATCTTGCAAAACTAAAACTCTCTACCCATTAAACAATAGCTCCTCATTCCCTGCTTCACCTACCCCTCGCAACCACCATTCTACTTTCTGTCTCTAGGAATTTCACTACTCTAGGTATCTCATACAAGTGGAATCATGCAATATTCGTCCTTTTGTGACTGGCTTATTTCACTTAGCATAATGTTTTCAAGGTTCATCCATGTTGTAGCATGTGTCAGAATTACCTTCCTTCTTTTTTTTTTTTTTTTAAGAATTTCACTTTTTTAATTAATTAATATATTTATTTATTTTTGGCTGTGTTGGGTCTTCGTTTCTGTGCGAGGGCTTTCTCTAGTTGTGGCAAGCGGGGGCCACTCTCCATCGCGGTGCGCGGGCCTCTCACTATCGCGGCCTCTCTTGTTGCAGAGCACAGGCTCCAGACGTGCAGGCTCAGTAGTTGTGGCACACGGGCTTAGTTGCTCCGTGGCATGTGGGATCTTCCCAGACCGGGGCTCGAACCCATGTCCCCTGCATTAGCAGGCAGATTCTCAACCACTGCGCCACCAGGGAAGCCCCACCTTCCTTTTTAAGGCTGAATGATATTCATTTGTATGGATATACCACATTTTGTTTATCCATTCATTTGCTGATGAACACTTTGATCACATCCACCTTTTGGCTATTGTGAATAATGCTGCTATGAACATAGGTACACAAATATCTGTTCAAGTCCCTACTTTCAACTCTTTTGGGTATATACTCAGAAGTAGAATTATTGGATCATATGGTAATTCTATTTTTAAGTTTTTGAGAAACGGCCGTACATTTTCCATACTGGCTGCACCATTTTACATTCCCACCAGCAATTCACAAAGTTTCCAATTTCTCCCTCTCCTCACGAACACTCGTTTTCTGGGTTTGTTTGTTTTATAATAGTCATCCTAATGCGTATAAGGATCACTTCTTGATCTATTCTCTATATATACCATCTCTTCTCTATTTGCTGTCATCTTTTTGTTATTATTATCTATATTCTTTGTGATTAATTCAGATCTTTCAAATTAAAGAATTTAGCTATATTGATACTTATTAGATATATTGTTACATACTTATTAGATATACTATGCTCTTGTTTTGATGATTTGTCAGTTTCCTTAGCTTTGCGTCATGCATTTTCAACTCATTCTGTAGTTTTCTGATACTCCTTTATTGAATTCAGATATTTTAAAAATGTTATATCTCAAAACATTTCCAAGGAGTATCATTCTGTCCCTTGAGACAGATTTTCTTTGAGACCAGGTTCATTATGTCTTTTGCCTGCTATTTTCCTTTCCTTTTCTTTTTTTCTTTTTAGCATGTTTATATAGTTGCCATGCCACTTCTCCTCTTGTTTATATTTAATGTATAATACAGGCATCTCTAACCAGTCTTCTCTTTGCTCTGAGAAATTATGATACATACGCCTTGTCATGCTTCCTTCTTTTTCTATGCCTACTGTTTTTCTTTTCTCAGCTGCATTTTGAGGGATAAATGTAGATTTCTGTCCATTTATTTGTAGCCTGAAGGAATTGCAGCAGGGAGGCAGGGAGAAATTAGTTGGGGGCTGGATGCAATCTTTGTCGAAGGACTTGAATTCTCTCTGTTTTAAGAGTCCATTAAATGCCATGTATTATGACCCATTTCTTCAGGAGTACACCCCACTCCCATTGCTTTGGATTGTTTCCCCCAATCAGCATCTTTTCCTTTGACTTGGATCCTTCAGGCTTGTAGGAGTTTCTACCCTTTAATACTTTTTCCTGAGCTGCCTACTCTCTCCCATAACCTGCCTCCATTCAAATTGGGAAGTATTTTGTAAATTCTTTCTGTAGTATAATTTTTAGAAGGGTGGGATTAGAAAGAAAGCCACAAAGGAACCTTTTGTTGTCTTCCCTTGACATTTTCTTAACATTCATATCATGAAGCTTAACCTCTTTTCGTTTTTTTGTTTGTTTTGTTTAATTTTTTAAAAAATTGAGGTATAATTAACATATAACATTATATTAGTTTCAGGTGTACAAGTTAATTATTTGATATTTGTAGACATTGCAAAACAATCACCACAGCAAGTCTAGTTAACATCCATCCCCATACATAGTTTAAAAATATTTTTTTTTCTTGTGATGAAGACTTTTAAGATCTACTCCTTTGGCAACTTTCAAATATGCAATATGGTATTATTAACTATAGTCACCATGCTATCCTTTACATCCCCATGATTTTTTTTAAATAGATAAATAAATAAATTTGTTTAAAAAAAGAAAAGGAAGGGCAGTTGATATAAAGACTAGATTTTCTATCAGCTAAGAGTCCACATTTATCAACTGTTAAAACATACAACTTTCTGGACAATCTTAAAGATATTACTGTCATTTTTGAGAAAGCAATTTGTATAGGGTATAACTTTCATGTATAATTGCTGCTAGTGTAGGCAGATTGAGGCATTGCTAGGAGCATCCCCATGATTTTTAATGCATTTTTTTAGGTACCAGAAGAAGAGGATACTCTAATCAGGATTTGTCTTGCTGTCTTTTCCTGAAATTCAATATATCTTTTGAATTTCTGCTCCAGGGCTATGAAGAAACTTACCTGCCTTCTAAAAAGAAACAAAGCTTGTGGTTCTTCAGCATCAAGGGGATGTTTGTTAGAACTGGTGTCAGCTACACTGACCTTATCTTTTTCACTTAGTGTATTTCAGATGCTCTTAGAACCTTTCTACCAGTGGATCAAGAGAGGGCCCTGTCTTTTTTATTTCAAATGCTAACCTCTTGGGCTTGATGTGGATTTTGAGAGGGCCTTTTTCCCTCGCCAATATCTGAAACCCCATTTTTTTTCTTCTATTGATGGGGAGAGTTGAAGAGAAGGTGAGGTCAGGAGGAAATTCAGCCTGAGGAGCTGGAGTAGGTGGGCGATGATTTCGCTGGCTGAGGAGTGGGGCAGCTGCCCCCAGGGGGCGTGTTGTGGGCTCTGGTTCCTGAGGGAGTGGGGCAAGCTAGATTCTCTGCAGCCCGTGTTCTGTTTTACTCCCCTACCTGCCTGCTCCTCTCACATCTACCTCTGCTGCTTTTGCCCTCCGTTCCTGTACTCTTCCATCCTGCTCGGTCCGGGCCCAACTCCACAAGAAGTTTTGTCACAGTAGTGTACACTGCAGAAATAGAATAGATCTCTTTTGAACATCATGGCATCGTCACATTTGTATGTGATTAGGTACCCATTTTTATCAATTATTTTAACCACTCGACAGGGCTTGTCTTTGGATCTGAAATGATTCATGATGTTTGGATCTGTATGTCTTGTGAAAAAGAAAATAAGGAAGTGCTTTTGATTCACAGAAGAGTCCATGCACTTACAACTAAAATATCACAAATACCAAAGAGCACCAAAATGTTCACAATGATCCAGAAAGAAATGTTACAATAACTTTTCTGATATATGGGAAAAATTATACTCTACCTGAGTGATCTACCATATCTGCATTATCTTTACCTTTTGGGGTCATAAATTACTAAATTTTGAACATGCTGGAAAAGATTCAGAGTCCTCAAAATTCAGATAGAGCCCTGAGAAAGGGAAAAATTTCTGGTCCCACATGGCTTGCTCTGCTGGCTCTGGCTGGGGCTTGCCAGATGAGTGCCCATGAGATCTGGCCCCCTGGGACTGCCTTTCAGAGTTCCCTTCTTCACTTCACTTGACTGCACTTGGAGACTTTCCCCTGGATGACCTGGGTGGCTGAAGAGGCAATATTGTGTTTGTTTTTCTCCCCAAAGATTGAGTCTGCGAAGAACTTGAACTTCAGTAGTATCCTTGCCTCTTTGTGCTTGCGGCCAGTAAGAAGAAGGGCCTTGGGCATCTAGCCACTCATCTGTCCTCTGAGAATTCACCTGCTTTCTGAGAATTCTTTCAGGCAGATCTAGTGGCCTGGTCAGGTTTTCATGGACTACCTAGTCACACATTTCATATCTGAGACTCCTTTCTCTTAAAAGACAGTTTGTGTCTTGCCAGACACCATCAACAAGATTATGAGTCTGAGTAAACAGTTCCTGAAAAACATTCCATATTCTCTTAGTACATACCACCAGTTAAGTAGCTCATCCCACCATGGGTGATATTTCTAAGCAGATATATTTTATTTGAGAGGATGGAGGTAGACTAGGTCAAGGCCTGAAGTCTGGACCCATTCTCCCTATGATTTGAATAATTTTATTATTTCAGTAAAATATCCCGATGAGTAAGGTTGTGTGAGGGTTAATTTAAAATAATTTATACAAAGCACATAACACAGTTCCTGACACATAGTAAGTGTTCAATAATAAAAATAAACAAGGATTCTTGGAAAGTCACTGTAATAGATGCATGTGCCTGTAAGCCCACATACATTTGAACAAGTTAGCCAATATCAAACATGTGTGGAAGATTTCCTAAACCCACTATGTAGGCTTCTATTTTTAAGCAAATCATAGGAAATAAATATTATATACAGGATAAAATATATATTATTATTATATTCATGTGTAGAATAAAATTAATAATATATTAGTATATGTAAATGAAAACAAGCTGTGTTTACTAATCATTTTAAATATTATAGCTGTTTTGTGGAGCTCTGTCTATGGACCAGGTGTTACACAAAGCACTTCACAAAGGTGATCTCATTTAACCCTACAACAACAGTAGGTGCTACTGTTATTCCTGCTTTATAGATGGGGCAATAGACTGTGTGTGTGTGTGTGTGTGTGTGTGTATGTGTGTGTTGCCTTAGGTATCTTCCCTGTGCTCACAGATCTACTAATTGAACAAGCCAGGATTTGAACCCAAGTGTGTCAGAGTTCGAAGCCAGTGTCCTGATTCTCTAAAAACCACTGTTTCTCTCACTAGTTATTTATTTGCTGGGCTAGTCCCCAGGCTACCACTCACAAGCTTTACACTCCTCCAAGGAGCTTTGATGTTGACTATAACTTTAAATGTTTGTTTGTTTGTTTCATGATAAAAGACCATTTGAATTGAATGCTTGTTAAGTACCAGATATTTTGCTAATCACTTAATGTAGATTATCTTAATTGTTCCTCAAGGCTTTCCCGGATCCAGCCTCTAACTCCTGCTTACTTCTTCAGCGTCAATTCTCTTTTTTAAAAAATCTAATTTGTTTTTTAAAATCTTATTTGTTCCCCTTAGCAACTCTGCAAGGTAACTACTAATATTCTCCTTTTACAGAAGCTCAGGGAGATGACATCACACAACTCTTAAGTAGCAGACTAGAATTGACCAAGAGTCTACAGTTCTTTCATCTTTCCACTTCACCACACCCATGCCCACACAACCATCACCCATGACGTGGAAACCTTTGCCCTGTGCAGGCAGCCCGTCAGCTCCCTGGTGGAGGCCTCCCCAGCCTCCTGGTCATGGATGTGCTGGAGTCTGATAGAAGCGGAAGAGGACCAACCAATGAGTCAGTGGGTTGGCAGTCTTGGGAAACCTGCCTTTGACCCGCTGCTCCAGCCCAGCCCTATGGAGATGACGAGGCCTGACAGCTTCAGAGCTAGAGGTGTGGTTGGCCTGCAGTGCTTTGATTGATATTTGTCACAGTTCTAAAGCTGGGTGTTATTGTTTTAGCAATTCATCTATTTTGGTTTAGATGGCTGGTGGTGAAGATTTTCATGGTTATCTTTTGGTTAACCTCGAAGAAAGAGGAAGTTAACAAGCACTAAACGTGTTTGGAAGGATTTCAACCCCAATTAAGTGCATACTGTAGCATGATTTGATTTGTGGGAGAGGCATAATGAGGAATTCAGAATAAATCATATCCAACATGACACCAGGAACTAAATTTAGATGCTTCACATCATGGAATGTGCAGTTGCCCACCCAGGAACACAGCTATCCCTGCAAATTCTTGCAGGCTGCTTGTGCTGGCTGACTCTCCAGATGTTCATCGACATCCCATAAGTTTTTTCCTGTTGAACCATGAAAGTGGGAATCACTATTTGGGTTTCCCCCCCATATTTGCTAAGAGAGTTATAAGGAGATCTGCTGTCAACTCCTTGATAGAATTGTGCTGCCTCCGTGCGAAATAGACTCCCATGGCAGCATACCCTTATTTCCACCTGGGCCTGGGAAGTACACACGGGCCTGGGAAGTACACACAGACCTGGTCTCAGGGCACCTAATACCCACTAGTTAGAGAAGTGTGTGTCCATTCTAGTCGTCCTGTTTACAGACCCAGTGCTTTCTTGACTTTCTCCCTCTCCCCACTGTGAGCCTTTTACTTAACTTTCACCAAAGGAAAATGGTGAACTCAGCAGCTTTGGAAGAGCTCATTTTTTCCCTCCATTTAGTTCCACTGAACAAGCTAGTGTTTTTGGAGAGGTCATAGCTCTGTCAGCGTTCTTTTAGACCTCTTCATTTCATATTTAACCATCATCCACTGAACCCATATTACATGACACTGTCTTAAACTATTTTAATTTTTGGTAGGTGTCAAAGTTTTCTTTATTTTTATTACTGATTGAAATTCTGCTGTTCAGTGTTTACTTTCTTGGCAGTCTCTGTTTTACCTACTCTCATTCATTTTCCTCTCATGGTTTATCACTTTAGCCAATTTTCAAGGCGCATTTTTGCTCCCCTCTATCTGCTTACTAAGGATGATAAGATGGTTTTCTAAAATTTTCTACTAGTTACTATAATAAATCATTTTCAAATTTTGGTTCATCCTGTAAGTCTTCAGAGTCAGGATTCTTTGTTTTGTTTTTTTTTGTTTTTTGGGTCTGGCATTTTAAATAGGCCTGATGTTAGTATTTTTTCCACCTTTCTTATTTCTAAAGAAGGGAAGATACAGTATTTTCCATAGACAGAGTTCGTGGTTTGATCTCATTCTTCAGATGAACAGCTGAAGTGGATGTTCACATGCACAGCTACCAGACCCTCCTCAGACTCTAGGCTGAGAAGTCTCAAGGGCTCCTGGACATTTCATTCTACCTCACTCCCACCTCCTGACACTGACCCTGATGAAAATCCTAAAAAACCGTCATCCCTCGTTATGTGCCCTTCCCGGGAGTGCTTCCAGAAAGCAGTGCTGCCTGTTGTGATTTACTTTGGAGAATTGTACCTTCCATGCATTCGCTGGGAATTCCCATCTCTGACTAAATATAAAAAAGAGAGAGTTGGGCCAGGAGGAGAGGTAGATGAGGATGGCATGAGTCCCCAGAGAGCATCACCACATAGAGAGATGGCCTCTGTCATCCCATTAGCACATCTCTTGCATGTCCGAGCCAGGGATCGGATGCCAAGAAGGGGCAGGGACTATTTACCTCCTCCCATCTGTTTTCAGGGTGGGAGGGGGAAGCTAGCTCTATTTCTCGTGGTTACAGCACAAGGAGTCATGGATTGTGGTTTTAACCCCATTTTGCCTATCTTGCGGTTACTGGAAATTGATCCTAGACTCTGAAAATAGGTTATTTTGTTCCAGTTTTGGTGGTGGCATAAGTTTGCATTTTTTTCTGTGTCTTTATAGGTATTTTGTTGAACTGTTGGGACTGGCCGAATAAGAGCCTCTAAGCCAGATGCCATTTTAAACCCAACTTTCTCCCAGGCTTCATTTCTTAAAAGTCAAAAGCCCTTTAGTCCAAAATATGGTTATGTTGATATCCTTGTAGATAACGCATCATGTACCTGACAGGACAGAAAGGTCTATTCAGCTGAGACAAGTTCTCTAAGGCAGGGAGACTTCTAATTGAGGAATAGGTTTCCTGTAACAAAGTTTCTCATTGTCTGGGGAGACTGCATTGACAGAAAGCCTACATTGATAAAACCATCTGATCTTTTAACCCATTCGCCTTATGTGGAGAGATCCTGTAAATTCTAATGATCTAATAGCAGAGCTTAGAAACACCTGAATGAAAATCCACAGAGCCCTGAAAGCAGATTGTGAGATTGTGCTCTCTGCGCTCAGGGGTCTGTTACTGCTGGCTGTGGGCCAATTTCCCTGTCTCCCTGAGGACCGGCCCTGAAGCTCACTTCAAGATGTGCGCCCAGCCTCGCTGACTTCACTGCCACAGGACACGTCCCACTGCGGGATGGCGAGAGGGGTGCCTTCCTCCATTCACAGGGATGTTGACAGAGCAGAGTCTTTGCTGCACGGGAACAGCGTGTGGACAAATGTTTGGCACTGGAACTGGGCTTGGGCTCCAACATTTGAGCTGCTAAAGCCCGGCACAGTTCTGCGGCCAAAACTGCAGAGTCCTAGCAGCTCCCTTTACAAAACCCGAATTGAACAAGTGCCAGGCTAGACTCCGTTGGATGGACTGTCCTACACACTTGTGATTTCTTGTGAGGGCCTCAGGATGCATTCGGTTGGGTGGAACAAAAAAGCATGTGTGAGTGGCTTTCCTCTCATTGCCCTGCTTCTCTTTCACCAGAACTCAAGGGCTCTGAGCCAGGTCCTTTGTAGTTTTAGTAGAACAGCTGAGAGGCAGGATCAAATAAAAAGTATAAAATGTATTTTTTTTTTTCTTCATATACTTTGTTGTTGTTGAAATATAGTTGATTTACAATGTTCTGTTTCTGGTGTACAGCAAAGTGATTCAGTTTCATACACACACACACACACACACACACACACCTATTCTTTTTCAGATTCTTTTCCATTATAGGTTATTACAAGATATTGAATATAATTCCCTGTGCTATACAGTAAGACCCTGTTGTTTATCTATTTTATATATAGTAGTGTGTATCTGTTAATCCCAAGCTCCTAATTTGTCCACCCCCTCTTTCCCCTTTGGTAACCGTAAGTTTGTTTTCTATGTCTGTGAGTCTGTTTCTGTTTTGTAAATAAGTTCATTTGTACATTTTAGATTCCACATACAAGTGATATCATATGATATTTGTCTGTCTACTTACTTCACTTAGTATGTTAATTTCTTGGTCCATCCATGTTGCTACAAATGGCATTATTTCATTCTTTCTTATTGCTGAGTAGTATTCCATTGTGTAAATATACCACATCTTCTTTATCCATTTGTCATGGACATTTAGGTTGCTTCCATGTCTTGGCTATTGTAAATAGTGCTGCAATGAACATTGGGGTGCATGTATCTTTTTGAATTAGAGTTTTCTCTGGATATATGCCCAGGAGTGGGATTGCTGGCTCATATGGTAACTCTACTTTAAGTTTTTTAAGGAACCCCCATACTATTCTCCATAGTGGCTGAACCAGTTTACATTCCCACCAACAGTGTAGGAGGGTTCCCTTTTCCCCCACCCTCTCCAGCATTTATTATTTGTAGACTTTTTGATGATGGCCATTCTGACTGGTGTGATGTGATACCTCATTGTAGTTTTAATTTGCATTTCTCTAATAATTAGCAATGTTGAGCATCTTTTCATGTGCCTATTGGCCATCTGTGTGTCTACTTTGTAAAAAAGTCTATTTAGGTCTTCTGCCCATTTTTTGATTGGTTTATTTGGTTTTTTTTGATATTGAGCTGTATGAGCTGTTTGTTTGTATATTTTGGAAATTAAGCCCTGTTGGTCACATCATTTGCAAATATTTTCTCCCATTCCATAGGTTGTCTTTTCCTTTTGTTTATGGTTTCCTTTGCTCTGCAAAAGCTTATAAGTTTGATTAGGTCACGTTTGTTTATTTTTGCTTTAATTTCTTTTGCCTTGGGAGACTGACCTAAGAAAATGTTGCTACGACTTAGGTCAGAGAATGTTTTGCCTATGTTTTCTTCTAGGAGTTTTATGGTGTCCTGTCTTATATTTAAGTCTTTAAGCCATTGTGAGTTTATTTTTGTGTATGGTGTGAGAGAGTGTTCTAAATTCATTGATTTACATGTGGCTGTCCAGATTTCCCAACACTATTTGCTGAAGAGACTGTCTTTTCTCCATTGTATATTCTTGCTTCCTTTGTTGAAGATTAATTGACGTAGGTGTGTGGGTTTACTTCTGGGCTCTCTATTCTGTTCCATTGATCCATATGTCTGTTTTTGTGTCAATATCATGCTGTTTCGATTACTGTAACTTTATAGTATTGTCTGAAGTCTGAGAGGGTTATGCTTCCAGCTTTGTTCTTTTTCCTCAGGATTGCTTTGGCAATTCTGGGTCTTTTGTGGATCCATATAAATGTTGGGTTTATTTGTTCTAGTTTTGTGAAAAACGTCATGGATAATTTGATAGGGATCACATTAAATCTGTAGATTGCTTTGGGTAGTATGGCCATTTAAACAAAATTAATTCTTCCAATCCAAGGGCATGGGATATCTTTCCATTTCTTTGAATCATCTTCAGTTTCACTTATCACTGTTTTATTGTTCTTAATGTATAAGTCTTTCACCTCCTTGGCCAGGTTTATTCCTAAGTATTTTATTTTATTTTATGTGATTTTAAAAGAGATTTTTTTTTTTTTTACTTTCTCTTTCTGACATTTCATTGTTATTGTAAAGAAATGCAATGTATTTCTGTATGTTAATCTTGTATCCTACTACCTTGCTGAATTTGTTTATCAGGTCTAGTAGTTTTTGTGTGGAGTGTTTAGGGTTTTCTATACATAGTATCATGTCATCTACATATAATGACAATTTTACCTCTTCCTTTCCGATTTGGATATCTTTTATTTCTTTTTCTTCTCTGATTGCTGTGGCTAGGACTTCCAATACTAGGTTAATTAGAAGTGGTGAGAGGGGGCATCCTTGTCTTGTTCCAGATTGTAGTGGGAAGGCTTTCAGCTTTCACCATTGAGTATTATATAGACGGTGAGTTTGTCATAAGTAGCTTTTTTATGCTGAGATATATTCCCTCTATACCCACTTTGGTAAGAGTTTTTATCAAGAATGGATGTTGAATTTTATCAAATGCTTTTTCTGCATCTATTGAGATAATCATGTGGTTTTTGTCTTTTCTTTTGTTGATGTTGTGTATCACATTGATTGATTTGCATACGTTGAAACATCCTTGTTACCCTGCGATAAATCCAGCTTGATCGTGGTGTATCATTCTTTTTATGTACTGTTGGATTTGGTTTGCTAATAATTTGTTGAGGATTTTTACATCTATATTCATCAAAGATATTGGCCTGTAATTTTCTTTATTGGTAGTGACTTTGTCTGGTTTTGGTATCAGGGTGATGGTGGCTTCATAGAATGACTTTGGGAGTGTTCCCTCCTCTTTAGTCTTTTGGAAGAGTTTTAGAAGGATCAGTATAAGTTCTTTGTTGTATGTTAGGTAGAATTCCCCAGTGAAGCCATCTGATCCTGGACTTTTGTTGTGGGGAGGTTTGTTTTTTTCTTTTTACAAATTCTATTTCACTTCTGGTGATCAGTCTGTTCAAATTATCTCTTTCTTCTTGATTCAGTTTTGGTGGGCTGTATGTTTCTAGAAACGTGTCCATTTCTTCTAGGTTGTCAAATTTGTTGGAATATAATTATTCATAGTATTCTCTTATAGATTTTTGTATTTCTGTGGTGTCAGTTGGTATTTCTCTTTTTCATTTCCTATTTTGTTTATTTTGGTCCTCTCTCTTTCTTTCTTGGTGAGCCTGGCCAGAGGTTTGCTGATTTTGTTTATTCTCGGTTTTACTGATTTTTTTCTATTTTTTTTTTACATCTCTTTGATTTCTTTCCTTCCTGATATTTATTATTTCCTTCCTTCTACTCACTTTAGGTTTTATTTGTTCTCCTTTTTCTAATTATTTTACGTAGTAGGTTAGGCTGTTTATTTGAGATTTTTCTTGTTTTTTTGAGGAAGGCTTGTATCATTGTGAACTTCCCTCCTAGGACTGCTTTTGCTGTATCCCGTTGATTTTGCATGGTTGTTAAAATATCTTTAAAAGTCTTTTTGCTGAGGCTGCAGGCTGACTTTTAACTGCATTAAAGTAATTAGGTCTTGGGGTTGTGCTAATGAGAAGTTGGTAATCATCTATCTGTTCACTAGCACTTCATCATTTACACAACCCTTAGTAGAGAATTGCACATGAGAGAATGCTAATTAGACCAGGGTTGGCATCAAGATTGTGTGGCCAGTTACTTAAACAGTGTGCTCACAGGAATCATTTATAGCAGTTAGAACGTGTGTGCTTGTTTCCGTATGTGTGTGCAGATTCTAAAAGTACAGTAAGTTCCCTACGCATGAACATTCAAGTTGCGAACTTTCAAAGATGTGAACTTGCGTTCACATATCCAGTCACATAAGTTAGTTCACGTATCTGGCATACATCATCATGTGCATGCATCCTCTACAAGTGATCGTGCTTTTGTGTACTTCACTGTACAGTACTGTATAGAGTACAGTAGTACAGTACCTTTATTTCAAGCCCAGGATGTCTGGAAGTAAGCAGAAAAGCAGTGGTGATGTAGCTGGTACTACTAAGAAGCACCAAGCGATAACAATGGAAACAAAAGTGAAAATAACTGAGAGAGTGGAGGGAGGTGAAAAGATGGTAGAGGTCGCTCATTCTTATAACATGAATCATTCAACCATCGGCATGATTCTAAAGAACAAGGTCAAGATCATAGAACATGTGAAGTCTGCTGTGCCAATGATGTCGACAATAATATTGACGAAACGTGGAAAAGCGATGGAGGAGATGCAGAAACTTCTCAGTGTGCGGATGCAGGATCAGCATCAGTGTCGAGTCCTGCTCAGCTTAATGCTGATTCAAGAGAAATCTAAAAGCCTTTATGAAGACTTGAAGAAGAAACACGGCAAAGAATCAGAGGGTGCATCTTTTAATGCCAGCCATGGCTGGTTTCATCTGTTCAAAGCTAGAGCCAACCTTCACAATATAAAAGTTAAGTGGCAAGGCGGCGAGTGCAGACAGGGTAGCTGCTCAGGAATTTCCTGAAACACTTCGAGAAATTATTGATGAAGGTGTGTATTTACCTGAGCAGGTTTTTTAGTGTGGATAAGACAGGACTGTACTGGAAGAGGATGCCAGACTGAAGTTACATCAGTAAGGAGGAAAACTTGATGCCAGGATATAAAGCAACAAAGAATAGGCTAACTCTGTTGTTCTGTGGCAATGCTTCCAGCGAGATGAAGCTGAAGCCTCTCTTAGTTTATCAGTCAGAGAACCCAAGAGCCCTTAAAAACATAGCCAAGCTCTCTCTTCCTGTTATGTGGAAGAGTAACCCCAAAGCCTGGGTTACACAGGCCATTTTCCAGGACTGTATTTTCCACCACTTTATCCCAGAGGTAGAGAAATATTGCTTGGAGAAGGATGTCCCATTCAACGTTCTTTTGCTGCTCAACAATGCTCCAAGCCACTCCCCATTCACGAACGAGTTTCATCCCAACATCAGCGTAGTACATCTGCTACCGAATACTACGTCACTCATCCAACCTATGGACCAGGGAGTTATAGCGACTTTCAAGAAATATTATTTACGTCACACTTTTCATCAGGCAGTAAAGGTGAGTGACAAATCAGGAACAACCCTGCAACAATTTTGGCAGGACTATAACATCTACAAGGCCATAAAAAACATTGACTCTGCTTGGTGTGAGGTTACAGCTGTCACCATGAATGGGGTTTGGAAGAAGCTGTGCCCGCAGTCTGTTCACAATTTTCGTGGATTTAAGAAGGTGGATGAGGAGTCCAAAGAGGTCTTCAGCAACTTGGTGACCTTCAGCAAGAAGGTGGAGCTAGATCTGCAAGAGAACGACTTCATTGAACTCCTTGCTGTGCAACACGAGGCACTTACTAATGAAGACCTGATGGAATTGGAGGCCCAGAGAAAGGACAAAGAGAGACAAGAGGAAGAAGAAGTAACTGAAGAGCCAAAGAGATTCACAACGCAGGAAATGGCAAGGGGATTTTCTTTATTTGAGGAGGCACTGTTAGTTTTTGAGGCCGGGACCCAAACATAGAATGGTACACGAAGGTTGCAGCAGCCGTTCAGAATGCATCTATGACGAGAAAAAAAGAGCTACTACCCAGACATCACTGGATCGTTTTTTCAAGAGGGTAGATAGAATTGAATCCAGCTAGGACCCAGAACCTGTGCCATCAATGTCAGGCGTTGAGTGAAACTGCAGCTTGCCCTCTGTCTCCTATTGCTGATGATCCTTCAACTCTACCATCTCCCACCTCCTCCCCCTCCTCCAGTCAGTAACTCTTCTTGACTGTTCACTTGATGCCAGCCCCTGTATGCCAGCTATTGTACTGTACCACTGTACTTTTCAAGGTACTGTACTGTAAGATTAAAAATGTTTTATTTTTTGTGTTTGTTTTTTATGTATTATTTGTGTGAAAGGTATTATAAACCTATTATAGTACAGTACTTTATAGCCAATTGTGTTAGTTGGGTACCTAGGCTAACTTTTTTGGACTTATGAACAAATTGGACTTATGAAAGTGCTCTCAGAGCAGAACTTGTTCATATGTAGGGGACTTACTGTACAGTACATGCTCAGTTATTCACTCTGGTTGCCACCTGTGTGAATTGCCTGAGAACTTTTAAGTTCCCTATATTTTTCTGTCTTATATGCATCCTATGCTTCCTCTGCATTGAGAATGAGGAAGAAAAGAGAAAACCTACAATCAAATCATATTCTTGAGTTTAATTTAGCTACGATTGTCTTACCAAGATCACCTTCCTCAAATAGCATTTAGCCTCCCATCAACTCCCTGGAGGCTGAGCCCTGTGCTGACAGGATGGAAAAGAAGAGATCAAGAATCCTATCTTGTCCACGTTATCCCTGACTTAAGGCAACCTAGTTATTTCAGGTTAGTTCTGGAATTTTCCCTGATGTTATATTTGAGTTCCTCTGGTGACACTTAGACTCCTGGTTGGTCTCAAAATGAGGCCATGCTTGACCAACTATCAAACATCAAGGTTTTCTGTGGTGACAAAGAGCCTCAAAATCTCAATCACTTACCACAACAAACATTTCTTTCTCACAGTTCTGCAAGTCAGCTCTAGCTCTGATGGCTTAACTGGGCTCAGCTAGAGTTGCCTCTGGGCTACAGGCTGGGTTCCTATCTGCTCCTTGTACCTTCTCATCCCACTAACTATGGCATATCATTCTTATGGAGGAGGGTAGAGGGTCAGGAGGGGTGAGAGAAACGCCCCTCCTTGAAGCCTCTGCTCTGAACTGGCACAATGACATTTTCATTCACATTCCATTGGGCAAAGCTATGAATTCACAAGGCCCAGTCCAAGGTTGATGGTGTGGAGCTGTATGCTCTGCCTACTAGGAAGTATGGACAAGTCACATGAAAAATGGTACTGTCTTATTTCAGGGACAGAGCAGAAAGTTGAAAACAATAATTGCGTTTTATCACACTAACCATATAATGGCCCAAAAAAGAGATTCACCATAATTCACTCCTAGTTTTACTAGATGGCCTCAGTTCATAGGTAATTAAATAACGGTAGAGTATGTATCTGAGTAATACCTCCTTTAACTTAATTGTCCTAGAGAGCTAGAAAAGAGTTCTTCCACTGCTCCTCACCTCCAACCTCTCCATGTGTGTACACTAGAGGACATGTTCCTTAGGTTATAGAAGATTTATTGTCTCTCCTCTTCAGTGGGGTGTGTAGTGGAAAGAGCTTGGGATCTGTTTTCACACAGACATGTGTTCCAATTTACCTCAGGAACTAAATAGCCAAGAGTCATCTTGGGCAATTTATGAAGCTTCCCCAGTGTCCATTTCTTCTAGCATGGGGGACAAAGTACCTTCTTCACTGATTTACTCTGTAGATTAAATGAGACGACTTATCTAAACTACTTACTGTATCTCTCATAAAGATTCATTTCCTTTCCCTTCTCCTAAATCTCATCTACCATCCAAGGTAAACTTTAAATCCCAATGCCTTCCCTAAACCATCTTTAACTTCCTTTTGAATTCATTGAGCTTCTCCTCTGAACTTCTATTGTTCTTAGGGGAGGGATCCATAACCTGCTCCTGCATTCATGAATGGATTTCAGGAATTTCATGGACCATCCCACTCTTCTTTGGAATCAATGTGAAATTTTGTGTGTATGAACCATATGCTTATTTCTGGGGAGAGACTACATAGCCTTTTTCTGAACTTCAAAGTACCTCTAGACCCAGAAGTCGTTCTGAACCACAGACGTTAGATGAACTGGATAACTCGACCTTCATGATATACCACCATGTATGCTGGGTGTTGCTTCATGCTATTAGCCCTCTTTCCCCATCTTAATTATGAGCTTCTTGAGGGGAGCAAACATATCTTTCAATGGCTTACATGTCTTCTACAGGCTGAACACTTGGTGAAAATTCAAGAAAAATTGTTGAATAATTACCCAGATAAAGGTTTAAAAAGTATCACCACTACACCCACCAGGGTGAACCTAAAAGGTCAAACATTTAACCACAGTGCTGAAAGCATGTAGAGAAAAAAAATCACTAAAAGCAAAACAAACCAAAAACTCTGGTAGTAGCTGAGTGTGTCTGTCATGTGAAACATTGCATCAGATATAATTGAAACACATCTCATTACTGATCGAAACCCATCTCCTTACTTGATTTCCTAAAAGAAATGTGGCATATTTTCGTAATTATGAGTATGGTTTTAGGTTAGAACTAGGAGAGGGAGGCTGTCGAAGAGTGACATGTTGACAGTGTGTTGGAATGTAACACAGTCCTATTAGAGAACTCTTAGCTCTTTTTGTAAAAGTGGCCTCTCCTAATCCATAGGTTCATGTTTGGGTCCAAATATAATCTGAAAAAAAAAAGGGAAGAAAGAAGAAATAAAGATAAATGAACTTTTTTGTGCTTTTTTTTCTTGCCTGGGAAGCAAAATAAATGTATGGTGAGATCATTAACCAGAACCATAAACACCACCCAAAGGTATCTTCAGAAGGTATATTTCTAATCATTTAAGAACCTTTAACCCATTGGAAGTACCAGCTAGGCTTGAGGGAGAAAGAATGGTCAGGAAATGCTTCAGGGAAAATGGAAGCATGTTGTCAAAAGTCAAGGAGCTCTTGCTGGTCCTGTGGTTCCTTTATTGGTTATGACTTACAGGATTGAAGTCTTTGATTCCCCAAGATTTGCAAAATGGTTTTTGGAGACACCATCGTCAAGTGCATCATGGGCATTGAATTCACAAGACACGTTCTCTACATAAAAATTCATAAGCACACATTTTTTGCAAGTCAATCCTCTAACACTTTCAGATGGCCAGATTCCGTATGCCTAGCAAAAATTCTATTTTTTTGTGTGTTTTATCCTTCTTCTCAGCTTCCTTGCTAGGCTTTGGGGAATTAGCAGAACTTACCACCAATTGGATTGCAGAGCTTTTTGGCCCACAGTGAGGCTTGCTATCATCAGGTATGTAAAATCTTGCCCAGTGTAGTCAGAAGTTAAGACCAAACCATCATAAACCTGCAGGACTTATGACCCTGAAAGCCCTGGGGGAGTTTTCTGGACCAGACCTCAGTGGAACTTTGCCCAAAGCCCCAAGTGGGAAATATATATGAACTGATTCCATGCAGTGTGAAGGCTGAGGCAGCAGCAGAACACTTTTATAGACTGATACAATGATAGCTTAGTACACAGTTAATCTTAGGCTGGGGGTTTAGGAGAATCAGTCTTCCTCAGGCCCTCCTCCCTCTCTCTTTATGTTAATGGTCCAGAGTGCAGATTTAATGGTCATAGGCATTTTTCTTTTGTGACACAATTATTTTATACTTAAGCCAATTAGAAAGTCATTCCATAAGGAAAAGAAGTGCAAATGGGACACCAGTGTATCATGTGGCTGAGATTTGCTATAGGATTTCAGACTTCTAGTTTAACTGGGGTTGGGGAAAAAAAGAGATCATAGGTAGTTTTATAGTAATTTGGTGACAAAAATAAATAACATCACATTTTAAAGTATATAGATATCACTGACTTAAAGAAAGTCTGCTTACGTACAAACTTATAGAACCAATAAATTAGAGGCTGTTGTTTACATTACAAAATTTCTTTACTTTTTGCTAGAGTCTCCACAAAGGGTAGGTTTCCTGGTTACCTTTAATGTATATTTGATTTGCAAACATCCAATGGGTATAGTGCTTTTCAGGAGCCAACTTATTGGGAAAAGTAAGAAACTTTGCAGAAGTGTTAGAGTTAAAAGATGCCATGTTGGAAAATACTTAGGATATAAACACAAAGTTTTTGGCCACAGTTTATAAGAGAGACAGGAATTATATGCTGTCTTGAGAACAGCTGAAGAAACAGACCCATGTGAGTCTGTCAATCTGATGTCTGGTGTGTACAGGTAATGATGTATTTTGATCATGGAAATGATTCAGCCACATACCCTGAACAGAAAATCCAGATGACACCAAAGCTGTCAGGTTTAGCCCTCTTTGTTAGATTCCATATCACATCCTACATTCTATCAGAGCCTATGTAAAAAACAAAAGCAAAAAAAAAAAAAAAGAAAAATTAAAAATTACAAGTCCCTGAAGAAGTATCAGAAGCCTCCTAGGTAAAGAATTTGTTTCTAGCAGTGTTAGAGTTCCTTGTGGTTAGATATCTCTAAAACATCCAACACACCCTCACCTTGGCTTCTAGATATTTTAAGTTATCTGACTTCTCAGCGGCTCTAAATATCGGCAGTTGTAGAGGAAGATTTCTACATCCTATTCTCATGCGAATGGAAGACGGGAAGTAAATATATTTACATATACAGTGATTCTGCCAGAAGAACTAGGAGCGATGAACATTTCTCCCCAAGGCATTGGGAAATTGCCCAGAGATCTCTCTAATAGATCTAGATCTAGTTTGCTGTCTCAGGGCCTGCAATCTACCTAATTTTTTCTTCTGGGACTTTTCTTCTCATCTCCGAGAAATGCTCCAGAAGGCATTAAGTAGACTAGAATAAAAACATAACAAAACCAGGATTTGGACCTATGCTATTGTTAATGATAGAGTTCGGGGTGATTTGTGTAGAGTGTAGACCCAGATTTCAGCTGCTCTGGCTGTGTTCAAGATCTCCGCTTGTTCTGGCTACCTTGTCCTTTAATATTTAGATACTATACAATTGGTTTGAACCCCATGAAATATACAGTGACATATCTGGTGTTTTATTGCATATCAGGAGTTCTTGGTGGTAGTAGTGGTGGTGAGTAGGTATGTGTCGGGGTGGTGGTGGTGGTGATTGTGGTAATGAGGCTTTCTCTTAGTAAGCACCAACTCTGAATTCTTACATGCAGTGTGTTCTCTGGGCCTTACTGGATTTGTCCTCATGTTCCTTTCTAGCACCGTATCATCCCTGGGTACAATCCTAATCCCTTCTCATCCAAAGTATACTGACTCAGGACTGTGTATGGCGGTCTTCACCCAAGGTTTAGGACTAAGATTGCACAATATAAAATTCTCAGTGGAAACTTGATATCCTTCTTCTTAAAGTGTCGTGGCAATTCCTGAGACCAGGAATGTCCTCCACAATGTTGCTGTCTCCAACTCATTCATCATTCCTCCCTCCAGCTCATGTACCCCTCATCCCTTTCCCCTCAAATTCCTATTCATTTGTATATAGACATCAGTTTAGCTTATGCTGTGTCTCAATTCAAACCCATCTTAGTTTTTCCTTAACTGCGTTCCCAGATAAACCCATTAAACAAAGGTGATTCTTTTCCCTCAAAGGAATTCTATTACTTAGTGAGAGTTAACAATTATGTTCAATGAAAGTCACGTCATTTCAATGCTTCAATGCACACCTATCACTAACTCAATAAAGTACCTTTTGAGCACTTTAAACATTTATTCACTTCCTCTGTGGGTGTATAAGAACAGTGGCCCTTTTTCATTGAACCCTACTGGCCTTGGAGGTGGAATCAAGGAGGCTGTGGAATTTCTCCTCTGCCGACTCACTCCCCTTTTGTGATAAAGGGTAGACTTGGGAAGAACACATAGGCCCTTCTTTGAAGCTCGTTTCCTAAAGTTTCCTTGTGGTTCGGAGAGACGCCTCCTCTGCTGCCCTTATAACTCCCTGTTCCCTCTGCCTTTCCACTTCCAAACTGGGGGCCAAATACTCTGCTGAGAACTGCCACTGTTCCCAGCCCAACTGGGAATGATGTCTCTCTGCAGTGGACCAGCCCCAGTGACGATACCGCTATCAGAGCACCACAGGGAGCTTTAATCCACCCCAGACCTCTGATTGCACAAAGGTCGGCTTTAAAAGTCTGTTTGTATGTCCTGTTGTTCCTAAATCCTTCATGATTAAGGGGTTAAGCTTTAAAACTAGGCATGTTATTTTATTTTGTACCAGTTTGTACTCTATTGGGCATCTTTTTGGAAAGGTAAACCAGTGTTACCCATATCCAAACTCTATTGCGGCGGGACTACCTGCATTTATACCCAGCTCACCTTACCCCGTGGCCTCTGCAAGTGATGTCAGCAATATCTCAGCATTGACAACATTCACACTGACAGCCTAATCAATGCTCATTCTCATGTGCAGACTTGAGAGGGCCTCTAAACAATGAAACCATAGGAAACATTGAGACAAAAAGGTTTCTGCAGCCGACTTTCATAGTTAAGTTCTCCAGTGCCCTCCTGGCCTTCTTCTGAATTAATAATAGGCTAGCAGGCTTTTGATATTAAGGCTAAGTATTCCATTTCATGAATCACTTTTCCTTGGCCCTTGCTGATTCCTGTCCTTTGCTTAGACCCAGAGGTTTTCACTTTACATGATTTGCTCTTTGTCCTTCAAAATTGTTCCTGCTGATGAATGACTCATCTCACAAATCTGTGGACTTCTGTCATGTTCTTGCCACTTTCCATTTTTTAAAAAGGTTTGATTTTTTTTTTCCATTTTCATCATAACCTTTTATTAATGGCACTTTCTCAGTGAGTTTGTACTCATCAAAAATTAAGCACATACCAGAAATAATGAAAATGGAAGCAATCGGAGTGTGGACTGACAAACCAAAGGATGGTTGAACCTAAAATGACCAACATGACCAATGAAAGCATCTGTGGTGGCAGGTAGAGTTCACAGTCTTTTGCTTCAGGGTATCAGTTTGTTTATGATTTTAAAAGCACATAAGATAAAAGTGTGTAAGTAGGTGATGTCTGTACGTCTCTCTTGCTATTGAGGAACTCACGCTAGGCTCCCCAGGGTCCGGATCATAGTGCAACGTCAGCCTGTGATACACACCATTCCTCGTTGAATCTCTGTTCTGAGATGGATTCAATAATCCTATGCCCCTGTGCAACTAGTCTATTTCCCAGGGACCTCCCTCTCAGGGGCTAGCAAAGATTTACTCTGCCTTTCTTTGTTGAAGAGTCTTCATTTCCCTGGGGAAGTATCTTCCCCACTCTTTATTCAAGAGTGGAGAATGGGGTGAGAGGGTGGAATGAGCATGATCAATATTTCTGCTGAAATTTCCTTCACTTTTCTTCCAGGAAATCTAGATGCTCTCATGCACACATTTTTTTCTGGTGGCCAAACTCCTTATCCCAGAGTTCTTAAGAAAGATTTCCAGATTAAGGTCTTCATCATGATCCTTGCTAAAGTGATATGAATTAATATAAGAACAAGCAAACAAAATTTTCCCTTTATTTCTCCCTATACTATCCTGTCCCCAGTGGTGAAATAATTCTGAAGATTTGGTGAAACCTTTGCTGTTCCATTGCCTCTCTACCCCAGAACACAGAGGGTGAGAGTAGAGGAGCTAGCTGTGGTCCCTGAGCCAAACCTTGGCTTGAGCTGCTTGATATACTCAAGGACCTCAAAAGAGCTCTGCTCCACTAATTTTATAGGATTTTACCCTATAACTTAACCCGAAAGATGCCAAGACTTTACAATAAATGGTTACCCTGGAAACTCAGGGAAACCCAGGATAAACCCAAAGTATGAAATCATTATTTAGAATGTCCCTGGCCTACTTTTTCTAATTCTTGGTTAACACTTTTTGGACAGGCTCTGTGTTGCTGAGGAGGAGACCTTAAACAGCACATGCTTCATAAACAGAAGAGAAGTTTAACTGTTTCAGAGGAAATCCGACCTCACAGGCAGTCGGCCCTGCTTTGCCCTTCACCAAAATGTTCATTTAGCTTGAGTTCCACACCAAATGAAATGCAGAAAGCCTCTGCCTGTCTCTCATGTGTACTCTCTGTCTGATACCTGCTAACATTCTTTGTTCCTCATTTTAAAGGTGTCACGTGCACATTTGATAGACCCTTTTTGTTCTAGGAATTATTGCACAGTATCATCTCATATAAAAAGCAAGAAAGCACAATAAACTCTTTGCTGTCATGATCATGATTAGTGTTTCAATGGCATATTTTTCCCATCCTTTATATTATGATTTATCTCTTTCTTGTAGATGACATGTGGTTTCTCTTGCTTTTTTATTCATTACAAAAATGTCTGCTTTTGTTGAAGTTTACATCCTTCACAATTAAGATGATTATCGATCTGTTTGGGTTTAAGTCAACCATCTTGCTATTTGTTTTTTATTTATCACATCTGTTCTTTGTTCCTTGTTTTCCCTTTTTTCCTTCCTTCTTCTGGATTGAGGATTTTTTATGATTTCATTTTATGGCCAAAGCTTGTTAGTTAGACCTCATTGATTTAGTTTTTTTTTTTTAAATTTTTTTATTGATTTAGTTTTTAATGGTTGCTATAGGTTCACAGTATGCCTCTTTAACTCTTCTTGTTCTTTTAAAAAATATCATACTCTTTCATGGATAATGAAAGAAACAACAATCTATTTCCATTTCTATTATCCTGTCCTTTCGATATTGTGTTCATACCATGTTATAAACCCACAATATATTGTTATTATTTTCCTTTAAACATATATATGTTATAAACTCTACAATATATTGTTACTAGTTTTGCTTTATCTCTTTTTTTTTGTTTTTTTTTTTAAGCTTGATGGTATTCACATTGCTTAATTTGTGTCATGCTTTATTTATTTATTTATTTTATTTATTTATGGTTGTGTTGGGTCTTCGTTTCTGTGCGAGGGCTTTCTCTAGTTGCAGCGAGCAGGGGCCACTCTTCATTGTGGTGCGCGGGCCTCTCACTATCGCGGCCTCTCTTGTTGCGGAGCACAGGCTCCAGACGCGCAGGCTCAGTAACTGTGGCTCGCGGGCCCAGCTGCTCCGCAGCATGTGGGATCTTCCCAGACCAGGGCTCGAACCCGTGTCCCCTGCATTGGCAGGCAGATTCTCAACCACTGCGCCACCAGGGAAGCCCTGCTTTCTCTCTTAAGTAAAACAAAAATGGAAAAGTTTTAAATATTTATCTATCTACTTCCCATTGCTGGTGTCCATCATTCCTCTGTGAAGATCCAAGTTTCTATCTGGTATCATTTTCATGCTCAAGGAACTTCCTTTAACAAACTGCATAATGCAGATCATCTGGAAATGAATTCTCTGAATTTTTGTTTCTCTGAAAAAGTCTTGATTTTTTCCTTCCTGTTTGCAAGATATTTTTGCTGGATTTAGAATTTTAGGTTGATAGGGGTCCCCTCCAACACCAGCTCCTTTCAGTACTTTAAAAGATTTGTTCCGTTGTCTTCTGGCTCATGTAGTTAATGACAGGGAGTTTATTTTATTTCTTACCCTAGTTCCACTTAAGTAATGTGTCTTCAGAAATTTTATTATCATGTGCCTTGATGAGGTTTTATGTTTTTTCTTTCTTTTTAAAAACACTTTTCTGGGTTAATTGAGCTTGGTATATCATCAAATTCAGAAAATTTTCAGCCTTTATTTCCTCTAACACTTTTATTCTGTTTTTCCTCTCTTCTTCTGGAACTCCAAATATGCATATGTTAAACCACTTGCTTCTGTCTCCCAGATCACTGAGATACATTGTCTTTTTTTTTTTTTTCTCCTTCCGCTTCATCTGGATAATTTTTATTAGTGTGTCTTTACTAATCCTTCCCTTTGGAATACCTAATCCATTTCATAAAGATCTTGTAGTTTGTTTTTTTTTTAAATTCTAGACGTTCCATTTGGTTCATTTTTATGTCTTTCACTTACATCCTCACTATGTTCATGTGTTTTGTTAAATACTTGAATGTAGTTAAAATAGCTTTTTAAATGTCTTTGATTGCAATTTCATCATCTCTATTATTTGTTGATCTATTTCTATTGAAAAAATTTTATGTTGGTTATAGGTCACATTTTCCTGATTCTTGATGTGTCTAATAATTTTTTGTTATATGCTTGACTTTGTGAATATTATATCATCAAGGGTCTGGATTTTATTGTTATCCTTTAAAGAGTGTTAGCCTTTCTTCTGGTGTTCAGTTCAGTTTGCTGTTCATTTTGATCCTCTTGAGACTTTTAAAAACTTTTCTTAGGGTGGTTCTAGATTATCCTATACTTGAGGAATATGTTAACCCCCTTTTAAGATGTAGCCTTTCTGGGGTTTCTACTGAATGCCTGAAGTGATCAACAGGACTCTATGTTTTCTGGTCAGAAACAGAACACCTCCTGGCCCTGGGTGAGCTCTGTGAACTGTTCAGTCCATAACTCTGGAGGCACTGCTTGCCTAGACTCCTGACTATGCACCAGATCTTAGTATTTAGCCTATAGTCAGTGGTGGTCTCCAACATTTTGGCACCAGGGACCGGTTTCATGGAAGACAATTTTTCCACGGATGGGGAGAGGGGCGTGGCAGGGGGTGGTGGTTCAGGTGGTAATGGGAGCAGTGGGGAGTGATGGGGAGTGGCAGATGAAGCTTCCCTCACTGGATTGCCGCTCACCTCCTGCTGTGCGGCCTGGTTCCTAACAGGCCGAGGACCGGTACTGGTCCACGGCCTGGGGGTTGGGGACCCCTGCTCAAGGGGACTCATATGAAGATTTCTGAAGCCATTTTTCTGCATAGGTATCTGCTCCTAGGACTTTGCCTTGCAACTGCCAGTCACTTCAGTCTTCCAAAAGTCAGCTGTCTGTCTCCATAACTTAGCAAGCTTCCATCCTCTGCTTGGGATTCCTACCATCCTGTGGTCTGCAATGTGTCTTCAGGCAGGAAACAAGCAAGACTGTAGGAGTCATCTCTTGTTTCTCATCTCTCATCAGAATCCTGACAGGCATATTGGCCAAGGACAGCTCTTTCATTCCCCCTGGCCTTTTGTTTTCTAGTTTTCTGTTTGGAGAAGGTAAATCAAATATTTGCTACTTCTTCACAGCTGGATGTAGACCTTCTCAAATAAGTCTTTTTACAGTTAGTTTGTTTCAGTGTAAAGGTCACATGTTACATTCAAGGTTTTGTCTCTAAAAATCTCTTTTGTTCTGTAACTCATTTTTCTTTCTCTTTTTTTTTTAAAATGCCATTGATTTCTTAGGTACAATGGATAGTTGTACTTTGAAATTCTGGATGTGGCTAATTTCTTCTTTGTGTTGCCATTTAACTTGTCTCTCTTTTCCTGGAGAACTGTGGTTAGATATGGAGTTGCAATAATTCAGGTAAAATTGTTTAGACAATAATTTTCATAGGTGCTGTGTACACTCCTGATGCATTACATCATGAGGCAAATAATGTCTGGCTTTCCAACGTACAGAAATACTACGATTGGTCATTTTGTTCAGGTATGACCATTTCAATCCCCATTACAAATTTCACCAATCAAAAAAATCTTTTATCCAATAGTTTTGGTATTTATTCACAATATTTGAAATTGCTTCATTGGGATTTATAAATCATAATTTTCTAACTCTATCATTTGTTCTACATTTAATTAGCTAGAATTCTCCTTTAGAGTAGGTGTTTTTCGATGGAATTTCTAAACTGTTATTCTGCCATTTTTAAGAGCATCAAGTTGGAATTTGGGAATGGGGATTTGTAGAAAAAGACATATATGGTTTATATAAACTAAGCCATTCTTATTCATTTTTTTAAAAAATTAATTATTTTTTAAAACTTTTAATTTAATTTTATTTATTTTTTTCTACAGCAGGTTCTTATTAGTCATCCATTTTATACACATCAATGTATACATGTCAATCCCAATCTCCCAATTCCTCACACCACCACCCCCACTCCACTGCAGCTTTCCCCTCCTTGGTGTCCAAACGTTTGTTCTCTACATCTGTGTCTCAATTTCTGCCCTGCAAACCGGTTCATCTGTACCAATTTTCTAGGTTCCACATATATGCATTAATATACAATATTTGTTTTTCTCTTTCTGACTTACTTCACTCTGTATGACAGTCTCTAGATCCATCCACGTCTCAACAAATGACCCAATTTCATTCCTTTTTATGGCTGAGTAATATTCCATTGTATATATGTACCACATCTTCTTTATCCATTCGTCTGTCAATGGGGATTTAGGTTGCTTCCATGACCTGGCTATTGTAAATAGAGCTGCAATGAACATTCGGGTGCATGTGGCTTTTTGAATTATGGTTTTCTCTGGGTATATGCCCAGTAGTAGGATTGCTGGATCATATGGTAATTCTATTTTTAGTTTTTTAAGGAACCTCCGTACTGTTCTCCATAGTGGCTGTATCAATTTACATTCCCACCACCAACAGTGCAAGAGGGTTCCCTTTTCTCCACACCCTCTCCAGCATTTGTTGTTTGTAGATTTTCTGATGATACCCATTCTAACTGGTGTGAGGTGATACCTCATTGTAGCTTTGATTTGCATTTCCCTAATAATTAGTGATGTTGAGCAGCTTTTCATGTGCTTCTTGGCCATCTGTATGTCTTCTTTGGAGAAATGTCTATTTAGGTCTTCCGCCCATTTTTGTATTGGGTTGTTTGTTTTCTTAATATTGAGCTGCATGAGCTGTTTATATATTTCGGAGATTAATCCTTTGTCCATTGATTCATTTGCAAATATTTTCTCCCATTCTGAGGGTTTTCTTTTCATCTTGTTTATGGTTTCCTTTGCCGTGCAAAAGCTTTGAAGTTTCATTAGGTCCCATTTGTTTATTTTTGTTTTTATTTCCATTTCTCTAGGAGGTGGATCAAAAAAGATCTTGCTGGGATTTATGTCAGAGTGTTCTTCCTATGTTTTCCTCTAAGAGTTTTATAGTGTTTGGTATTACATTTAGGTCTCTAATCCATTTTGAGTTTATTTTTGTGTATGGTGTTAGGGAGTGTTCTAATTTCATTCTTTCACAGGTAGCTGTCCAGTTTTCCCAGCACCACTTATTGAAGAGACTGTCTTTTCTCCATTGTATATCCTGACCTCCTTTGTCATACATTAGTTGACCATAGGTGCGTGGGTTTATCTCTGGGCTTTCTATCTTCTTCCATTGATCTATGTTTCTGTTTTTGTGCCAGTATCATATTGTCTTGATTACTGTAGCTTTGTAGTATAGTCTGAAGTCAGGGAGTCTGATTCCTCCAGCTCCGTTTTTTCCCCTCAAGATTGCTTTGGCTATTCGGGGTCTTTTGTGTCTCCATACAGATTTTAAGACTTTTTGTTCTAGTTCTGTAAAAAATGCCATTAGTAATTTGATAGGGATTGCATTGAATCTGTAGATTGCTTTGGGTAGTATAGTCATTTTCACAATGTTGATTCTTCCAATCCAAGAACATGGTATATCTCTCCATGTGTTTCTATGATCTTTAATTTCTTTCATCAGTGTCTTATAGTTTTCTGCATACAGGTCTTTTGTCTCCCTAGGTAGGTTTATTCCTAGGTATTTTATTCTTTTTGTTGCAATGGTAAATGGGAGTGTTTCCTTAATTTCACTTTCAGATTTTTCATCATTAGTGTATAGGAATGCAAGAGATTTCTGTGCATTAATTTTGTATCCTGCAACTTTACTAAATTCATTGATTAGCTCTAGTAGTTTTCTGGTGGCATTTTTAGGGTTCTCTATGTATAGTATCATGTCGTCTGCAAACAGTGACAGTTTTGCTTCTTCTTTTCCAATTTGTATTTCTTTTACTTCTCTTATTGCCATGGCTAGGACTTCCAAAACTATGTTGGATAATAGTGGTGAGAGTGAACATCCTTGTCTTGTTCCTGATCTTAGAGGAAATGCTTTCAGTTTTTCACCATTGAGAATGATGTTTGCTGTGGGTTTGTTGTATATGGCCTTTATTATGTTGAGGTAGGTTCCCTCTGTGCCCACTTTCTGGAGAGTTTTTATCATAAATCGGTGTTGAATTTTGTCAAAAGCTTTTTCTGCATCTATTGAGATGATCATATGGTTTTTATTCTTCAGTTTGTTGATATGGTGTATCACATTGATTGATTTGCATATATTGAAGAATCCTTGCATCCCTGGGATAAATCCCACTTGATCATGGTGTATGATCCTTTTAATGTGTTGTTGGATTCTGTTTGCTAGTATTTTCTTGAGGATTTTTGCATCTATATTCATCAGTGATATTGGTCTGTAATTTTCTTTTTTTGTAGTGTCTTTGTCTGGTTTTGGTATCAGGGTGATGGTGGCCTCATAGAATGAGTTTGGGAGTGTTCCTTCCTCTGCAATTTTTGGAAGGGTTTGAGAAGGAGCGATGTTAGCTCTTCTCTAAATGTTTGATAGAATTCACCTGTGAAGCCATCTGGTCCTGGACTTCTGTTTGTTGGAAGATTTTTAATCACAGTTTCAATTTCATTACTTATGATTCGTTTGTTCATATTTTCTATTTCTTCCTGGCACAGTCTTGGAAGGTTATACATTTCTACGAATTTGTCCATTTCTTCCAGGTTGTCCATTTTATTGGCATAGAGTTGCTTGTAGTAGTCTCTTAGGATGCTTTGTATTTCTGTGGTGTCTGTTGTAACTTCTCCTTTTTCATTTCTAATTTTATTGATTTGAGTCCTCTCCCTCTTTTTCTTGATGAGTCTGGCTAATGGTTTATCAATTTTGTTTATCTTCTCAAAGAACCAGCTTTTAGTTTTATCGATCTTTGCTATTGTTTTCTTTGTTTCCATTTCATTTATTTCTGCTCTGATCTTTATGATTTCTTTCCTTCTGCTAACTTTGGGTTTTGTTTGTTCTTCTTTCTCTGGTTCCTTTAGGTGTAAGATTAGATTGTTTATTTGAGACTTTTCTTGTTTCTTGAGGTAGGCTTGTATAGCTATAAACTCCCCTCTTAGAACTGCTTTTGCTGCATCCCATAGGTTTTGGATCGTCGTGTTTTCATTGTCATTTGTCTCTAGGTAATTTTTGATTTCCTCTTTGATTTCTTCAGTGATCTCTTGGTTATTTAGTAACATATTGTTTAGCCTCCATGTGTTTGTGTTTTTTACGTTTTTTTCCCTGTAATTCATTTCTAGTCTCATAGCATTTGGTCAGAAAAGATGCTTGATATGATTTCAATTTTCTTAAATTTACTGAAGCTTGATTTGTGAACCAAGATGTGATCTATCCTGGAGAATGTTCCGTGCGCACTTGAGAAGAAAGTGTAATCTGCTGTTTTTGTGTGGAATGTCCTATAAATATCAATTAAATCTATCTGGTCTATTGTGTGATTTAAAGCTTCTGTTTCCTTATTTATTTTCATTTTGGATGACCTGTCCATTGGTGTAAGTGAGGTGTTAAAGTCCCCCACTATTATTGTGTTACTGTCGATTTCCTCTTTTATAGCTGTTAGCAGTTGCCTTATGTATTGAGGTGCTCCTATGTTGGGTGCATATATATTTATAATTGTTATATCTTCTTCTTGGATTGATCCCTTGATCATTATGTAGTGTCCTTCCTTGTCTCTTGTAACATTCTTTATTTTAAAGTCTATTTTATCTGATATGAGTATTGTTACTCCAGCTTTGTTTTGATTTCCATTTGCATGGAATATCTTTTTCCATCCCCTCACTTTCAGTCTGTATGTGTCCCTAGGTCTGAAGTGGGTCTCTTGTAGACAGCATATATATGGGTCTTGTTTTGTATCCATTCAGCAAGCCTGTGTCTTTTGGTTGGAGCATTTAATCCATTCACGTTTAAGGTAATTATTGATATGTATGTTCCTATGACCATTTTCTTAATTGTTTTGGGTTTGTTTCTGTAGGTCCTTTTCTTCTCTTGTGTTTCCCACTTAGAGAAGTTCCTTTAGCATTTGTTGTAGAGCTGGTTTGGTGGTGCTGAATTCTCTTAGCTTTTGCTTGTCTGTAAAGCTTTTGATTTCTCCATCGAATCTGAATGAGATCCTTGCCGGGTAGAGTAATCTTGGTTGTAGGTTCTTCCCTTTCATCACTTTAAGTATATCATGCTCCTCCCTTCTGGCTTGTAGAGTTTCTGCTGAGAAATCAGCTGTTAACCTTATGGAAGTTCCCTTGTATGTTATTTGTCTTTTTTCCCTTGGTGCTTTCACTAATTTTTCTTTGTCTTTAATCTTTGCCAATTTGATTACTGTGTGTCTCAGCATCTTTCTCCTTGGGTTTATCCTGTATGGGACTCTCTGTTCTTCCTGGACTTGGGTAGCTATTTCTTTTCCCATGTTAGGGAAGTTTTTGACTATAATCTCTTCAAATATTTTCTCTGGTCCTTTCTCTCTCTCTTCTCCTTCTGGGACCCCTATAATGCGAATGTTGTTGCATTTAATGTTGTCCCAGAGGTCTCTTAGGCTGTCTTCATTTCTCTTCATTCTTTTTTCTTTATTCTGTTCCTCAGCAGTGAATTCCACCATTCTGTCTTCCAGGTCACTTGTCCGTTCTTTCTGCCTCAGTTATTCTGCTATTGATTCCTTCTAGTGTAGTTTTCATTTCAGTTATTGTATTGTTCATCTCTGTTTGTTTGTTCTTTAATTCTTCCAGGTCTTTGTTAAACGTTTCTTGCATCTTCTCGATATTTGCCTCCATTCTTTTTCCGAGGTCCTGGATCATCTTCACTATCATTATTCTGAATTCTTTTTCTGGAAAGTTGCCTATCTCCACTTCATTTAGTTGTTTTTCTGGCGTTTTATCTTGTTCCTTCATCTGGTTCATAGCCCTCTGCCTTTTCATCTTGTCTATGTTTCTGTGAATGTGGTTTTTGTTCCACAGGCTGCAGGATTGTAGTTCTTCTTGCTTTTGCTCTCTGTTCTCTGGTGGATGAGGCTATCTAAGAGGCTTTTGCAGGTTTCCTATTGGGAGGGACTGGTGGTGGGCAGAGCTGGGTGTTCCTCTGGTGGGCAGAGCTCAGTAAAACTTTAATCCGCTTGACTGCTGATGGGTGGGGCTGGGTTCCCTCCCTGTTGGTTGTTTGGCCTGAGGCAACCCAACACTGGAGCCTACCTGGGCTTTTTGGTGGCGCTAATGGTGGACTCTGGGAGGGCTCACGCCAAGGAGTACTTCCCAGAACTTTTGCTGCCAGTGTCCTTGTCCCCATGGTGAGCCACAGCCACCCCCCACCTCTGCAGGAGACCCTCTAACGCTAGCAGGTAGGTCTGGTTCAGTCTCCCCTGGGTTCACTGCTCCTTCCCCTGGGTCCCAATGCGCACACTACTTTGTGTGTGCCCTCCAAGAGTGGAGTCTCTGTTTCCTCCAGTCCTGTCAAAGTCCTGCAATCAAATCCCACTAGCCTTCAAAGTCTGATTCTCTAGGAATTCCTCCTCCTGTCGCCGGACCCCCAGGTTGGGAAGCCTGACGTGGGGTTCAGAACCTTCACTCCAGTGGGTGGACTTCTGTGGTATGTGTTCTCCAGTCTGTGAGTCACCCACCCAGCAGTTATGGGATTTGATTTTACTCTGATTGCGCCCCTCCTACTGTCTCATTGTGGCTTCTCCTTTGTCTTTGGATGTGGGGTATCTTTTTTGGTGAGTTCCAGTGTTGTCCTGTCGATGATTGTCCAGCAGCTAGTTGTGATTCTGGTGTTCTCACAAGAGAGAGTGAGAGCACATCCTTCTACTCTACCATCTTGGTTCAGGGCCCAAGCCATCCTTTTTCAATTTTAATTTCATTTTAGTAGTTAGAAAGGACTTGGAACAGGCATATTCAAAGGAGATCACATAATTGTTTCATGTCTGCTTGCCACTAAAAGTGATAACTTTAGCAACTCAGAGTGTGACCCTGGAGGTAATATTGACCCACAGTTTCATATTTTAAAAGCCTATTTAAAAGGTAGAAAAAAATAATAGTTCATTAAACCAGTAGGAGTCTCAGAGATAACCTACTGTATTCCTCTGTTTTTACTGGTGAGGAAAATTAAGCTCAGAGAAGTTAAATGAAGTAGAATAAAGTAGTGGCCAAAGCAAAGGCTCTGAGATCATTACACACCTGGGTTTGTTTCTTGATTCCACAATCGACTACTTGTGAGTCCTAGTCAACTTATTTAACCTCTCAAGTCTTTAGCTTCCTCATTTGGGTTAGATGACAGCTAAATGGAGTAAGGCATGAAACACATCTAATGCAGTCTTGAAATAGCTTAGACACCTATAACAACAAAATTCTTATTTAAAATGTATTTCACAGACACTTACTGAGTGTGCTGTGTCAGGCATGTGCTACATTGTAGAGATATAATTTTTGTGGGAGGCAGAATAATGGCCCCCCAAAGTTATGCACAGAAACCTGTGAATGTGTTACCTTGCATGGCAAAAGAGACTTTGCAGCTGTGATTGAGTTCTGGCTCTTGACATGGGGAGTGTCTCCTGGATTATCCAGGTGGGCCTAGTGTAAGCACTGGTGTCCTTTAAAAGTGAAAGAAGGAGGAGGGAGAGCCAGAGTCAGAGAGGGACATGTGATGATGGAAGCAGAGGTTGGAGTGATGTGGCTGTGAGCAATGGAATGCAGACATTCTCTAGAAGCTGGAAAAGGCAAGGAACAAGTTCTCCCCTAGAACTTCCAGAGGGAAAACAGCTTTACTGACACTATAGTTTTAGCCCTGTAAGACCCATTCCTGACTTCTGATTTCTACAACTGTAAGACACTAGATTTGTGTTGCTTTAAGCCACTAAGTCTGTGGTTATTTGGTACAGCAGCAATAGCAAATGAATATAATTTTAAAGAAGACACAGTCCCTAACTTCAAGGACACAATTATTACAGCTTAACCATTCTAATTTGGCCTATGTTACCTGTTCTCAATTCAGTGCTCTTTGTGCTACAATAATATATCCCAGTTACCAGGCATTGACACATCACCATCATGACTTTTTACTATAACTTCATATCACCTGACACCATACTTGTAATTTTGGGGGTTAGCATCAGGTGAACCATGTTGCTACTGGCTTTAACCACTCCCTATGCAAATATGTTTATAAAAGTCACAAGTTTGATATATACTAACTATATTCTTTTTGAATATGTGTTAAGATATGCCCATAACCACTAAAATTATTGTTTCACATGGCCCCTCCCCTTAAATTACTTTACGACCCATCAGTGATGCCCATCAGTATTTTGGGACACCTAGCTGTACTCTTTGAGCATTTAGCAGGATTTTCCTATCTTGGAGCTTTATGTTGGGGAATGTAGTTTGCTTTGATGAAGCATGGTTTAACCAGCATGACTACTAACCAGCATAACAGCAATGGTGGAAAGATGCCAGGAACTCGGTTCCTTGCTGATCTGTGTATGATGTTATTAGGCATCCGTCTCTAATCAGCTCTTCTGAGAGCTTGTAGATCTGTGTAACTTGGAAAAGGAGCGCAGTGCCTCATCGTGTTTTGCACGCTCCTTCACAGAGGCAGCCCCTCTCTTTCACTGCTTGCTATCACTTTTCTTCAGTGCAAAACAACTCTCCAAAACTATTTTTTTTTTAAAAGAGATTTTATGTCAACATTCAAACTCCCAGATTTTGGTGTTGATTTAGGTAAACTAGCCAAATTCTTGCATGTCCCAAATAAAATGGCGAGCTAGCAACTGGGGAAGACACGACACAACTGAACACATGATACAAATCCTCTCCAACTCTTCTGCAGTTACAGGAGTGAGTTGGAACAGCACACAGGAGGCTATAGATGGCAGCTTTGGCAATGACACAGCTGATCAGACCAGGCCTAACTGAATTTGGTGTGGCTTTGAGGACTGAGGTTTTCTTATTTCTTTCCCTTCCATCGGGGGTAAAACATTCTCGAATCATCTCTCCACTGCATATGCCATGCTTAATTTTTCATCTCGGGGACACAGGCCTCTCTTTCCCCTCAGCCCTAATGTCTTCCATCGAGACCACAGTGAGGAAGGCGTCATGTGTCCCCATCCTGTCCCTCTTGGTCTAGTTTAGCAGAAAGAAGACAAGAGTCATAAGACCTGGATTGCCTACCTTGCTTGGTCACATAGCCACTGTGTCACCTTCAGCCGACTTCCAAACTTTCGTGAGTCTCTTTTCCGTTATTTATAAAATGGCAATAATCATACCTTGAAATGTTGGTAGTTCAAATAAAATTATACTGTGAACAAAGGACAAATTCCCGTAAAAGCTTTTTGCCAAATGTAAAGTGACTCTCTTTGCCCCATCTTTGCCTTGACCCATGTTGTTGCCTAGCATCTCTTTAGACAAATATCCTGATTAGTCATTCATTTACTCTCACAAATATAGAGAGACATCACCAGATCCTGTGGGTCTTATCTTAAAACACTTACAGAGTTTAAGTAGTTTCACATGTTCACTTTGATGCAGTGTCATCTGGCCACTGCTTACCTCTGTAAATTTATGTCTCTTTGGCTTATACCTCTTTAGCCACACTGGCTTCTGATATGTCCCTAAACAAGGTCATTTCCATCCCACAGGCTTTACAGTATACACTTGCTTTGACTAGAACTCTCTTCCTCCTGCACAACTGGATCCTTGCGCCTTCACAGGACTAAGCTTACATGTCACCTTCTCAGAGACCCTTTCCTCAACTGCTTTCTCAAAAGGAATCTTTTTGTTTCATAATTCCTTATCACAGTAGCCTCTGTATTTCCTTCACACAGCTGATCATAAACTATAATTAATCTTCTTGTCAATTGATAGCCAGTTTATTGTCTGCTGCCAGTAAAAAGTGAGCTCCATGAGGGTGGGGGCCATTTCCTCTCTAGATTTAAGAATAAAGCTCAGTAAAGTAGGCATTCATTCTGGCAAAACCATGTTGGTGCTTGGGCCCTAAGGCCGTGATGGGGGTCGGTTGAGCAAGAGATTTAAATCAATAGAAGCCTCTTGTGGGCTTCTATTTAGGAGGATACTGTCCTCTAGGAAATATTGTTAATATTTATTCTTCTTCAACACCCTCAGCGTCTATCATAGAGCCTGACACACAGCTAGGCCTTGCTATGTTTTGGTTTGGATGGAATGAAATCTGCCTCTGTTTTCTGAAATGGACTGACAGATGGACACATAGCTGCTCCCTTGATCCCAGAGAGCTGGCATCTCGTGACCTCTCCACCCACCTCAGCAACTCAACCTTTGATGATGTGACACTCCTGGAAAGGCCTTCCTCTCCCCCTCACCCACTGCCTTGCACTGAATCCCCCTGAGCCTGTTGAAACACAGTAAGGGCTTTTCAACTTCTATACTACTTGTTGAAGGGAGTACTTATGAGAACTTCTTAAAAATAAAAATAATTGATGGTAATACTCATAATGTGTTAAAACATATAGTATAACATGTACCAGCCACTATTCCAAGAGTCTTGCACATTAGTTTTTGAATATTAACTCATTTGATCCTAACAATAACTCCATGAGGTAGGTTATAATTGTTTCCTCCATTTTATAGCTAAGGAAACTGAGGCACTGAGGGGCTGAGGAACTTGTCAGTGACACGGCTGGGACATGAGCCTGGTCAGCCTGGCTCGAGGGACCCTATGCTTAGCAATTCAGCTGTAAATATTGCAGTTCCTAAATACAGATCTTTTGGACCTATCATTAGCCTTCCCTAAGCCAGATGGCATATTTATCCTCTAATTAAATGTTTAATTTTTTTACATAAGTAATGCATGACATAAATTCTTCTGTAAAGCAATTAACACCTTCAAATAAAGTAAAAGTCCCCCTTTGACCTCCTTTTATAGCCCTGAACTACTTCTTCCTCCTCCAGGGGTAGCCATTATACCCAGTTTTTTGTCTGTTCTTCCTAGCCTTTCGCTATGCATTTGCATGAACCTGTGTGTTAATAGAAAATACAAACTATTGCTGTGGGTTTTTTTTTTCCAATTATACATAGAGAGCAACATGTATAAATAATTAAATCATTTAATTGTATGTATTAAGCCCTTTCTCTGACAATACACATTTAGGTGGTCTTTTGCTAGCTGCAGGGCTGTTGCTCAGCTGGGACACAGCAGTAGGGCTATACCTGTGGCTGACATTCTGAAATACTTCTGGATCATTTCGTAAAGAGTCTCTGCTGTTCTCCCAGGACCAGGACCAAAAGTACATTCATGGGTCCGCAAAAAAGTTTTAATTTTAATTTCTTTGAAAATCAGAAGAAAGAAATGAATATAATAATAATGACTTAATTCTGGGTACTGAGATTGTCGGTGGTTTTTATATTCTTCTTAGTGCTTACCTATTTTTTCCAAACATCTGCAATAAACATATGTGTGTAACAAGGGAGATGTTTTCAATTATGTTTACAACAACATATTGATGAGAATGGAAAATGCACATCCTATAATGTTAAAGAGCAAAAAGCAGAAATTAAACAATATATAAACACAATTTGATCCACTTAGGTATAGATGCATTATATACAAGAAAAACAATGGAAGAAAATATACTATGCAAAGCCTTGAGTAGACATCTCTTAGTTGTGGGATTATAGGTGATTTTTATTTTCTTCTTTTTTTTTTCTGAATTTTCCAAGTTATTTTATAATGAAAACATATTATTGTTATAATCATAAAAAATAAGAGTTGAAAAAAAAATAATGACTTAAAAAATGAATCTAGCCAGGATTGATTTTTTTTTCTCTTTATACCAACATAGCCATAAAAAATAATTTTGGTGTTTTATGTAGGACAGGGCCAACAAACGCAAAAGTATCTTGAATAAATACCTAGGGCCCTGCCTGGTTCCTCCCCAGGATGCAGTAAGTACAGGGTCAATGCCTGGCAAAGCAGGGCCTTCCCAGGACCCATCCCATGTTTGGACTGGTGTCAGTTAGGACTGATCAAGGCCATTCTCTATCTATGGGTGAACGTTTTTGAATATGACTAACATCCATATTATTCTAAAGTGAAAAATGTGCTACCTCATGCAAAGATATTTCTGATGCAAGCAGCAGAAATCGACACAAATGAGCCTAAGCAAAACCAAGCACGTCGGGGGGGATCTAAAGCAGAGAGTGGTTAGGACACAAGGAGGCCTGGAGGAGTTTCAGAAAACTTGCCAGAGAGCCAAGTGGCCATCTTTCTCTTCTCCAAGCCACGGGCCTCTCTGCTGCTTCCCTCAGCTTATCTGCTTCCACCCTCTCTCTCTTTGAACCATTTTCTCACTTCTCCTTTAGAGCTCTGCCATTAATGAGACTCACCTCCCACCCAACAGTTTTGTTTCTCATTTCAAATTCCTATGTGAGACAGAATCGATTTCGCCTTGCTTAGGTCAGGTGCTTATCACTCATCCAGTAAGCTAGGGCCAGAGGCCAAGGAAATGGCAGCAGAGGGGGTGTGGGTGGTATTTGCACACACACTCCAAGATGTCAGTGTCATCTCATCCCTTGATTATCCAGTCAACACACCCTTCTGCCCCCACATACAAAGCCATTGATGCCCCTGCTTAATGAGCCAACAGCCTTCTCGTACACAACTATAAATATAAACTCCCCATTCCCAGGGGGAGCAACACATAATTCCTTCCAGCTAATGAATGCAGAGATCTTGTCACAGAGCCAAGGCTCTTGGAATCCACTATCTCCTGATGATATTTGTTTCTGGGTCCAAAATAACTATGTGACAAATGATTAGCTAAATGATAAATTTAACCACCATATATAAAATGAATGTGGTAGAAATATTAAGTGTCATCAATCTTTGTATACTTTAGCAGCAAGCATAGAAGTACAGGCGGAGGTTGTACACTAAAAGAACACTTTTACACTGAATCATACAGAGGCAGTCTTTAGAAACGTTTCAGGTTTGTCTCAAAAATATTAAAGAATCAATTGCTCTCTCATAAAAGTTGACTTTTTTTTCAAAGTAACTTTCATACCTTCCTTGAAATGAACTTGCTTTAGCTTAGCCTCTTGGGAAATACTGTAATTTAGATTCTAAAGCCATCATTTTGTCTGTGATAATAGCTTGAAAAGTCACTGATTTCTTCACTATCTTATGACCAAATCAACAAAACCTCAATGATTGCTGTAGGGAATCTAGTGCTTTATTCTAGACATCCACTCAGGAAAGAGGACTGACCTGACATTGGAGGCTTTACTTCCCCTGACAGGTGGGTAGATTAAGAACTTGAGCTTCATGTTTACAGGGCTAACAAAACAAAGGCAGGAATGGGATGAGCATTTAATAACGACAGAACGTATAAATTTGGAGAATTTTTTTTTTCACATCTTTATTGGAGTATAATTGCTTTACAATGTTGTGTTAGTTTCTGCCGTAAAACAAAGTGAATCAGCTATATGCATACATATATCCCTATATACCCTCCCTTTTGCGTCTCCCTCCCACCCTCCCTATTCCCACCCCTCTAGGTGGTCACAAAGAGAACTTCGTTTTTGACTATAAATTAAAACTAGGAGAATGACTCAAGTTGGCTGTAATATTCAGCAGAGTGGAATTGTTTTGTTAATTATCCATAGATATTTGACTATGATGCCCAATATTTCATAAGGAAGCAGTGTTTAATTTAAAACCTTGTACTTAAAAATGTTTATATCCCAATAGTATATGGAATCTGCAACCTTACCAAAAAGATGAAGGTAGTACTTGAAGATAATTTTAAAATATTTACTCAGATCATTTTCCATCCTGATCACAAACTGTTTATATACACAAAATGTAACAATGACCAAAAAAAAAAAAATATTCCAGAGTGTCCTCACAACAGAGATGGTGCCACGTAACTTTGTAATGAAGGGTAATGTTGTAAGGTTAAGTCTTGGGGGAAGTATTCCTGTATGTTTTCCCAGGAGGCTGGAATAAATATGGGGATGTATATAACATTACTGTTAGACCACACGTGCTACAGTGACTTGGCACAAGGCAGCTGGCTTACAGGTGCTCTGGCAAGTTGTGCCGGGAAGGCTTTTCTTTTTGTATTTCTAATATTGTGTGCATGCAATGATTGTAATGTGTTTTTTTGTGTGTGTGTGCTGGGGTACACACTGCAGGCATTCCCTTTGGGCTGTGCAGTTTGACTTTGAATGTGGTTTCTGGAAACGGGTGACAGTCCTATTGTTGTGGGTCGTGCCAGGGATTGTTAGCTGGAGCGTCTCTCTTTACCTTTCCATCAAAATTGAGGAGAGGAAACTTAAAAATAAAATGGACCAAAAAATTACCTTAGCAAAGCTTCAGCAGTGCCACTCTGGTAAGATCATCCAGGCCAAGGCAAGTGGGTCACAAAGGATTAGCAAAACTTTTATAAACAAAGAGACAATTATGCATATTCTTAATAGCCTTTAATCCAGAAGTGTGCCAGTGTTTATTTCTGAATCTGATGCACACTGTTTTTGCTGGTGGAATGCAAGAAGCCTGCAGTGGAAGGGACAGTCCTGTACCGATATAGCCCAATGTGAACCGCTGGGAATGTAGGAGAAGGCGTTTGCCTCACCTAGATGCCTGACTGCTCTGTTGGGGATGAATCTGCTTGGAACTTGGCCATCTAAGGGCTGCTCTTCTAACACATGAAATGAAGAGAGGAGGGAGAAAAAAATAGCCACCGGTGCAACTGTGCTGAAATAACACTGTTGTTCGTTAGATTCTGACCATTCCCCGTAGTGCATTCTCGTTCGATGATGTAAAGTCGATCGGGTGTGGGAAGTCATACCATGAAGCACAGGAAATAGTTTAAATCTTTGGAAATGTTTTTAAGGTTAAATAAATGGGGAAATAACTCTAGTGAAAGTTGCCAACCACTTCAGAGTAATTTTTACTGGCAGATATTTGTTAATTGTTAGTGTTCCTCTGAAAACAGACACAACCAAGGTATACTGGGGATAGCCTGCTCTCTGCGTGCAGAGTATGCTTTTTTAAAGAGGCTGTGGTCACTTCATTGATTTCTTTCAGACTCAGTTCAGACTTAGGCGGCCTTCTGTGAATGAATCAGTGAATTAGGTATGTCTGACAGATCAGATGGTGTTACCGGGATTTCTAGTTGGATGATGATAAGCAGGTGAGATTTTAGGGGTTTTTGCTAAACATCAACTGTTGCCTTCAATAAAACCAATAGGCACATGTCCAAACTGCTTTGATGGAAATGTTGCACCTATTTTGTCAATTGTTCTCATAAGATGAATGCAAGGAAATCATGGGATGTTGGTTTTGATGACAAAATAGGAATTCAAATCAAGATAGAAAGTGAAGCTTATTGGCTAAAAATGCTTGAAAAGCTGTACTATTCTGTAAGGCAGAAGTAGCCAACATGCTTATTTTACATAAAAACCGCAGTTTGTATGTGATCCTCATGATCAACTATTGATGGTATAGATCTAGGAAAACCAGGCTTCTTGGCTTCTTTTTTCTCTTCTGTCTCTTCAGTTTCTAGACATTTGTCTCCTTGATCTCAAGAGTGTAAAGCAGGAAAGGCAAAGGAATTAATTTCAAGATACCCTTTTGATATAGGTCAGAATCTGAGCCGGTACTCTGTACATATCATTACTATGGTTTATGGCACATATCATATCTACTATAACTATATGTTAATGTTTCTATTAGCCCTACTAGTCTATTAGTTCCTTAATGGCACCAGATCATGTTCAACACTCTATTCCTTGTAGCTAGAAGATGGTCTATTAATAGCACACTCTTAATTAGTGATTATTGAATAATTAAATGAATAATGAAGGGTCAGCATAATGTTTAAAATATGGCTGAGTCAACCCATTACCCATTACTATGTCTAAGTATGCTTAAAAAACAGTTTTATTGAGATATAATTCACGTATCATAAAATTTACTTTTTCAAAATGTACAATTCAGTGGGTTTTAGTATATTCATAATGTTGTCCAACTATCACCACTCTTTAACTCTTTAATTTTAGAACATTTTCATCATCTCAAAAAGAAACCTGGTGCCCATTAGCATTTGTTTTTCATACCTTCCTCTTCCCAGGCCCTAGCAACCAATAGTTTACTTTCTGTCCCTATGGATGTGCCTATTCTGGATATTTCATATAATTAGAATCCTAAGATATGTGGTCTTTTGTGGCTGGTTCTTTTCAGTTAGTATAATGTTTTCAAGGTTTATCCATTTTGTACCATGAATCAATACTTCATTTCTTTTTATGGCTGAATAATATACCATTGCATGTATTGATATATACCATGGTGTGTATCCATTCATCAGTTTATGGACATATCAGTGACCACTAAAAATAATGCTGCTATAAGCATTCATGTACAAGTGTTTGTGTGGTCATATGGTTTTCAGTTCTCTTGGGTATATACCAAGGAGTAAAATTACTGGGTCAAATTATAACTCTATTTTTAACTTTTTGAGGAACTGACAAACTGCTTTCCGAAGCAGCTGCATCATTTTACAATCCCACAGTGCATGAAGGTTCACATTTTTCCACATCTTCACCAATACTTGTTATTGTCTGTCGTTTTGATTTTAGCCACCCTAGTGTATGTGAAGTGGTATCTCATTGTGGTTTTGACTTGCATTGGTTTTAACTTCCTGTGACTAATAATGTTGTGCATCTTTCCATGTACTTATTGGCCATTTGATTATCTTCTTTGGAGAAATGTCTATTTGTATCTTTTGCCCATTTAAGAAATTGAGTTATTTGTTCTTTTATTGTTTAGTTGTAAGAGTTCTTTATATCTTCTGGATACAAGTTCCTTATCAGATATATGACTTTAAAATATTTTCTCCCAATCTGTGGGTTACCTTTTCACTTTCTTGATGGCATCCTTTGAAGCACAGAAGTTTTTCATTGATGAAGTCCAAATGCACCTAGTTTTTCCTTTGGTTTCTTATGCTTTAGTTGTCATATCTAAGAAACTATTCACTAAATCAACATCACAAAGGTTTACACCTAAGTTTTCTTGTAACACTTGTGTAGTTTTATCTCTTAGATTTAGGTCTTTAATTCGTTTTGAGTTAATTTTTGTATTTGGTGTGAGGTAGGGGTCTAAGTTCATTCTTTTTCATGCAGTTATCCAGTTGTCCAGGTATGCTTTTAACATATAGTGAATGTGTCAGCAGAAGTTGAGTGGTGTTTGAAAACATAATAAAACCTCAATACTTCATACTATACCACACTCAAAACTAATGATAATTTGGTAATTGACTTTTTGTGTTAGTTATAAAGAAAGGCTTTACCCAGAAAATTATCAATAAACAGTATATCACAGAGGAATGCTAGTATACTTAGGAAATTCTTCTGAAAATCATTAATTGCATCCATTCACTCTCAAATGTTATTTATAATATTTATATTCTTTTATTTTAAAAATTGTTGAACATTTTTAGATTAGTTGGGCTTTTTGAATTGTAAAGAACAAAGTTGTTCATCATTAACTTTAATAAAAAAGGAGTTTACTGAAATGAATCTGCAAAACTATCAGAATCCGAGTCTGGTGCCCACATCCTTAAGAGGGCTCTTTGTTTCTCAGTTCAGGTTTGAGAAGGAAGGAAGCCTTTTTGGTGCAATAAGATATAAAGCTATGTAGGAAGGAGATTAGCTCCCCATGGAGGAATGTCCTATTTTTCTTTAGATATCTCATCCTGAGACCAGAGTACCTTAATGGCTGTCCTCTTCTCCCGGATCCATCCTCAGGGATAAAAGCATTCCCATTCTAGCAATGGAAATGGAGCTCGGAGGGTAAGCAGGACTCATAACTTAGAAGGTGTGCTTCATGGGAAGGACAAGTCATGAAAAAGAACAAGAGCTGTGGAGAGACTGCAAGGGAGGTGTTCTCTACCCTTAGGGAGTGGCCATGTGTGACACCCTGAAAGGCTGCAACTAGCGTCCCAGGATGTAGAAAGAATGGGAGCACTAGACCTGACTTATTCCCACTTTCCCAACTCTGTATGGGTTCAATCTTATTATTTGATGCTAGAGTAAGAAATCACTGGTCAGATTTGGGGGGTTTGTATGTGTCTGCCTGACTTGTTTTTTATGTATACAGAGACATGGGAGGGGCCAATAGTGTGAGAGGTGATGTACCTTCCCTTTCTGATCAGCCTGGATGCTTAACCTCCATCAGTGAGCTGTGCAAAGAGAGTCATTAGCCCACCAATTAGTCAGGCCCCTCCCCCCCGCCACTGACTGTCCTTCCTGCCTTCCATACCCCTTGTCTCTGAGTTAAGGGGCACTATGCCCAGGTTACATCAAGACATCTGGGAAATTGACTACTTTCTTTGTGACTTGCATGTCTATTTCTTACTAAACTGCTTCATTTTCTTCTTCCTTCTGACTTTGCCTCCTCACCCTCTCCTTGATGTAACTTCTCAAATTCAGATTCTGCGTGCTTTGGTTTCCTCAAAATAGCTTGGCATACCACCTGTCACCCTTGACTCTGCTTCATAGTCCCTAGACCCTTTCTTTCAACTTCAGTTCTCATGGCTCATTTCCAATTCCTGCAAGAGAGAATCAGGTTGGTCTAGCTCAGCCTTTCCCCAGACAACCTCATGTATGTCTCATCAGCTGTTGGACTGTTGGTCTTTGGCTCTCTACCTTACACTGTTATGGCTGGGTCTTAGTCTCATGTGCCTTACAGTTGGCCATCTAAAGGCCAAAGAGGAGGATTAACCATCTAGAAGAACCTGTGAATATGGAAAGCGCTATGATTTTCAAAGTTAGAAGTTGCCTACTATGGGATAGAAAACGAATATGTTTAACTTCTGAGGGAGTATATATAAACGAATGTAGACACATTCCGTTCTTTCATAAAAATAACACTCAGTAACTTGCTCATTCAAATTCACTAATTGAAACATTTCACACATTCTCCAGTGAGCACCAATTAGTGATATTTTTGTATCTTTAGGAGCTTAGTTGTTTTAACCACTCATATTCTTTAATATTATAGAATTGGGACTCTGTGTTTTTTGCTGTTTTTCTCTAATGTTCCTATGCAAAGGCTCACTTTTTTCTTTTCTTTCCTATGTTAAGAAGTTCTTTTAGTGGTCAAAGAATGTTATGGGCTGAATTGTGTACCCCCCACCAGACTCATTTGTTGATGCCCTAACCCCCAAAATGCCTGTATTTGGAGATGGGGCCTTTAGGGAGGTAATTAGATTAAATGAGGTCATAAATATGGAGCCCTAATGTGATAGATCGGTGTCCTTATTAGAATAGGAATAAACACCAGTGCCCTCTTTCTTTCCTCGTGCACACACAGAGGAGAGACCAAGTGAGGACAGAGCAAGAAGATAGTCATCTACAAGCAAGAAAGAGAGGTCTCACCAGAAACTGACCCTGACGGCACCTTGATCATGGACTTCTAGTCTCCAGAACTGTGAGAAAACAAATATATATTGTTTAAGCCACCCAGTATGTGGTATTTTGTTGGGACAGCCCTAGCCGACTAATACACAGAGTGAAGCAAATGTTGATGAGTTCAATTCTACTTACCTCTAACGCTGAACTCAGTTTTATTTTTGTCCTAGCGCTCTGAACTGAGCTTATTTAAGCATTTATTTACATGCTTATTGGCAACCCTCTTTCCCCCTTTACCATGTAAACTCCACGAGGAGAGGACTTACCTATCTTGGTCACTGCTCTACTCCTAGGCACACAGTAAACAAATATGCATTTACTAAGTGAATGCATTAATGATGAAATCGTTTTGGTACACCTTTATGAATGAGAACGTGGGAGATTTTTTTCCCCAAATATTAATATTTGGCCCAATTGATCTTTCTCTTTTTCTCATGATGCTTTCTACATTTGGCTTTTAGGAAGCCATGTGTTCCTAATTTTCTCTTTTGCCTGAAGGCCTGCTCCATCTCCTTTTCCTTTACTAGCTCCTCTTATTTCTGGATGTAAAGATTGGAGTTTCATGTCTCAGTCCTGTTCCCCATCTCTTCTGATGGAATATGCCATGTTGAATAGTGATTAAAGCACAGATTCTTGAACTGGATTGCCTGGGTTCAAATTCTGGCTCCACTCCTGAAACAGCATGAGTTTAGGCAAGTGAAGTCATTTCTCTGTGCCTCACCATCCTTGTTCGTGAAATGGGGATTGTAGGTATCTCAAAGTATTGTTGCGAGAGTTAAATGCGTAAAACACATGGTGCCTGGCATATAGAATGCATTTAACAAATATTAGATATAATTATTTTTTATATTAATATCATCTTTTGTCATCTACAGTCTCTAGATGATTTTATCTAATCCCCTGGCTTTAATAGCCCTGAACTGTCTCTGAGCTCCAGGCTCATATAACCATCATATATCCAACTGTGGTAGGCAGAATTCTAAGGTAGCCCCAGGATTCCTGTCCCCTGGTGTACACACCCTGTATAATCTCCTCCTCTTGAGTGTGGGTGGATCTTGTGAATAAGATGTGCTATCACTCCTGTTATTAGGGTACTAATCAGTTGACTTTGAGATAATCAAAAGGGAGATTATTTTAAGTGGGCCTGACTAATCAGGGGAGCCTTTAAAAGAAGGTGAAACATTAGTGGTGCACTCCTCCTGGCCTGGAAGAAAGCAGACAGCGATGGTGTGGACCGCCCATGGGAGCCACGTGGCAAGGACTGAGAGCAGCCGCAGGGAGCTAAGAGCCAGCAAGAAAACGGGGGCCTCGGTCCTACAGCTGCAAGGAAATGGATTCTGCCAACAACCAGTGAGCTTGGAAGAGGCTCCCAAGCCTCAGATGAGAATCACAGCCCTGGCCGCCACCTTGATTTCATCCTGGTGAGCCCCTGATCAAGTGACCCAGCTAACCCGGCTCTGGAATTCTGATGTACAGAAACTGAGAGATAATAAATGGGTGTCGTTCTAAGCTGCTAAATATGTGGTACTCTGTTACACAGCAACAGGAAATGCATATACCAATTGCCAAGTTTACTTCTCTACGTCAATGTGGAAGAAGAATCTCACACTTTACACATCCAAAAGGAACTCTGGATTTCTTTCCACCCTCCTACATTTTCCTCTTTGCAGTAAGTTGCTCAGGCCTAAAAACTAGGATGATCCTTGATGCCTCTCCTTCCCTCAGAACCCACCTACAATTCATTAGCAAATCCTGTAGGATCTCTCATCAAAATGTATCCTGTATCCAACGGCTTCTCATCACCTCCCCTATAGCCATCTCGGCCCAAGCCACCTCCACCTTTTGCCTGGACCCCTGCAGTAGCATCTGACTGTTTTCCGCATTCATGCAGTAAGTCTATCAATCACTGCAGTCACAGCAAGTGTTTGAATGTACCTCAGGCCATGTCACTCTGTGCAGGATACACCAATGACTTTTCATGGCACTCAGAATAAAATCCAGACTCCTTACCATGACCTCAAGGCTGTGCATGATTTGGTCCCTGGCTACTTCTCTGATCTCACTTCCTACCACTATTTCCCTCATTGTGCTTCAGCTACATTGGCCTTTCTGCTTTTCCTTTATGATGCCAAGTAAGGTTGTATTCCAGGACCTTTATAATTGTTTTTCCCTTTCCCTGGAACATTCTGCCCCATGTCTTGCATGACTCCTTCCCTTGCTTCATGAGGTTTCTGCCCAAATGGTACCTCCTCCAGTAGCCTTCCCTGATTGCCTTATCTAAAATAGCGGGCCCCTCCCACCTCCCATCACTGCCTATTTGTCTTTATCTCACTTCACACTCCTGGCATGGTTACATGTGCCGTATTCTCTATTTGTTAGCTTACTTGTTTATTGCCTGTCTCCACTCTTAGAGTATAAGTTCCACCAGGGCAAGGACTTTGACTTATCACTCAGTCCTTAGGACTTACAACAGTGTCTGGCACTTAAATAACCTTTATTGAATTAAGAATATAGAAAAATATTTGATAAGTTTACATTAAAAGCAGAATTGAAACTTCTGTCTTTTCCAAGAAAATGCTGATCGTGACACCTGTTAAAAACAGGAATTGAGAAAACATACATTTTTGAACTGAGAAATATTTGTGCTATCAAATTTCATGGTATTTTAGAGAAGTTTAATGCTGTTAAAAAATGCTAATGATATTGCTGGTGCCATTTTTGCTGATGTAAGGTATGGGGCTTGAACTTCAAGACAAAACGTTATTCTCATGATGTTCTCTTTGCCTTTTCTTTTCTTTCTTTCTCCCTCCCTCTCTGTTTTTTGGCAGGGAATAGGTGATTTCAGTAATCCAAATGCTGAAATCTAAATTCTAGCCCTGATCCAGACAGACATGAAAATGGGGCTGTGATGAGACCATGTCCTAGGTCAAATACAAACTGCCTTCGTAATCAATGGCAAACAGAGTTAGAAAATATCCAAAATATATGTGACACGGAAAATAGGGTTGTTTAGAGCTCATCTCATATTTTAGATATCTAGAGGGATCACAAGTTCAAAGTTTCTGCACAACAAATAGATGCCATTACAATGAAGTTTGAGATGTTGGAAAGTTTTTCGCAGTATAAAAAGAGCTTAAGTGATCCAAGATGTATCAGTGTTTAAGGCCAAATTTCCAGGTTTACAATTATCAGTTCACATGTAGGGGCTTATTCATCCCCTTTCTTCCTTCTCAAAATGAAGCTTATTTTAAAGACATTGGTAAATAATCTCCACCAGGCTAAGAATGAGTTAGCTTCCCTGCAATGTAGAAAATGGCATATTGATTATGAAGAAAGCCAAGGCAATGTGGGTGCTCTTTTCCATCTGACATCTTAGGTTTCTACTGTTTCAAAACACTCATATCTGCTCAAATAAGGCACTCGTTTCTTTTTCCCTAGCAGGTCATCTCCTCGTCAACTTGAGGCTTTTTAAACAACATAAATATCTTTTAATTTATAAAAGAAATGTTTACTGTAATTTAGCATGGTTTAATCAAGCAAGTCAAATTCAAATGCCTTCTAAATTATCTTCCAAAGAGAATAAAATACAATGTAAAATTTTTTTAAGCTTTAAGATAGATATGAAAATATATACTGTTTACTAAAAAGGGTCTTTTTGGAACTCTAGTCAAGTATGGAAGTATGCTGTGAATTAAAAATCTGATCTGATAAAATGACACATAAATATTTTAGCAGGAATTTTGGTCCTAATGCCCAGGAGATGGTTGTAAATCTGCCTGTAATACAAAGCTCTCTCTCTCTTTTGACAAGTTCAGAGAGCCAACTATTTGGGTATTAAAAACTCCTGCCCAGATTACTGTTAATGCTAATCCTGTTGGAATTACTGAATAAGTATGATTTTATCCCTTTTATAATATCATAGCTGTATGACTGTTATATTGCATGTCTTCACCCTGACTAGATTCTGGCTTCTTCCATTGTACACATGGATAGAAATTATGGTCTGTTTCTCATGAAGTTGGGTTTAGTTCAGTTGAATGAACATTATAAAAGAATTATTTCTTTTTAGTGAATGTCAGTGTCAAGCCCATGGCCTAAAACAAAACAAAACAAAACAAAAAACAAAAAAACGAAACAAATCTTTAATTTTAGTTAGACATGGAGGCAGGCTGATTTTTTTTTAATTAATTAATTTATTTTTGGCTGCGTTGGGTCTTTGTTGCTGCACGCGGGCATTCTCTAGTTGTGGTGAGCAGGGGCTACTCTCCGTTGCAGTGCGCGGGCTTCTCATTGTGGTGGCTTCTCTTGTTGCGGAGCACAGGCTCTAGGCGCGTGGGCTTCAGTAGTTGTGGCACACAGGCTCAGTAGTTGTGGCTCGTGGGCTTAGTTGCTCCACTAAGCATAAAGGATCTTCCCAGACGAGGGCTTGAACCCATGTACCCTGCATTGGCAGGCGGATTCTTAACCACTGCGCAACCAAGGAAGTCCCTGATTTTTTTTTTAAGTGAATCAGTTATACATATACATATGTCCCCATATCTCTTCCCTCTTGCGTCTCCCTCCCTCCCACCCTGCCTATCCCAGCCCTCTAGGTGGCACAAAGCACCAAGCTGATCTCCCTGTGCTATGCGGCTGCTTCCCACTAGCTATCTATTTTACATTTGGTAGTGTATATATGTCCCTGCCACTTTCTCACTTTGTCCCAGCTTACCCTTCCCCCTCCCTGTATCCTCAAGTCCATTCTCTAGTAGGTCTGCGTCTTTATTCCCATCTTGCCCCTAGGTTCTTCAAGACCATTTTTTTTTTTTAGATTCCATATATATGTGCTAGCATACAGTATTTGTTTTTCTCTTTCTGACTTACTTCATTCTGTATGACAGACTCTAGGTCCATCCACCTCACTACAAGTAACTCAATTTCGTTTCTTTTTATGGCTGAGTAATATTCCATTGTATATATGTGCCACATCTTCTTTATCCATTCATCTGTTGATAGACACTTAGTTTGCTTCCATGTCCTGGCTATTGTACATAGAGCTGCAATGAACATTTTGGTACATGACTCTTTTTGAATTATGTTTTCTCAGGGTATATGCCCAGTAGTGGGATTGCTGGGTCGTATGGTAGTTCTATTTTTTTTTTAAGGAGCCTCCGTACTGTTCTCCATAGTGGCTGTATCAATTTACATTCCCACCAACAGTGCAAGAGGGTTCCCTTTTCTCCACAACCTCTCCAGCATTTATTGTTTCTAGATTTTTTGATGATGGCCATTCTGATTGGTGTGAGGTGATATCTCATTGTAGTTTTGATTTACATTTCTCTAATGATTAATGATGTTGAGCATTCTTTCCTGTGTTTGTTGGCAATCTGTATATCTTCTTTGGAGAAATGTCTGTTTAGGTCTTCAGCCCATTTTTGGATGGGGTTGTTTGTTTTTTTAATATTGAGCTGCATGAGCTGCTTGTAAATTTTGGAGATTCATCCTTTGTCAGTTGCTTCATTTGCAAATATTTTCTCCCATTCTGAGGGTTGTCTTTTGCTCTTGTTTGTGGTTTCCTTTGCTGTGCAAAAGCTTTTAAGTTTCATTAGGTCCCATTTGTTTATTTTTGTTTTTATTTTCATTTCTCTAGGAGGTGGGTCAAAAAGGATCTTGCTGTGATTTATGTCATAGAGTGTTCTGCCTATGTTTTCCTCTAAGAGTTTGATAGTGTCTGGCCATACATTTAGGTCTTTAATCCATTCTGAGTTTATTTTTGTGTATGGTGTTAGGGAGTGTTCTAATTTCATTCTTTTACATGTAGCTGCCCAGTTTTCCCAGCACCACTTATTGAAGAGGCTGTCTTTTCTCCACTGTATATTCTTGCCTCCTTTATCAAAAATAAGGTGACCATATGTGCGTGGGTTTATCTCTGGGCTTTCTATCCTGTTGCATTGATCTATGTTTCTGTTTTTGTGCCAGTACCATACTGTCTTGATTACTGTAGCTTTGTAGTATAGTCTGAAGTCAGGGAGCCTCATTCCTCCAGCTCCATTTTTCTTTCTCAAGATTGCTTTGTCTATTCAGGGTCTTCTGTGTTTCCACACAAATTGTGAAATTTTTTGTTCTAGTTCTGTGAATAATGCCAGTGGTAGTTTGGTAGGGATTGCATTGAAAATGTAGATTGCTTTGGGTAGTAGAGTCATTTTCACAATGTTGATTCTTCCAATCCAAGAACATGGTATATCTCTCCATGTGTTTCTATGATCTTTAATTTCTTTCATCAGTGTCTTATAGTTATCTGCATACAGGTCTTTTGTCTTCTTAGGTAGGTTTATTCCTAGATATTTTATTCTTTTTGTTGCAGTGGTAAATGGGAGTGTTTTCTTAATTTCTCTTTCAGATTTTTCATCATTAGTGTATAGGACTGCAAGAGATTTCTGTGCATTAATTTTGTATCCTGCTACTTTACCAAATTCATTGATTAGCTCTAGTAGTTTTCTGGTAGCATCTTTAGGATTCTCTATGTATAGTATCATGTCATCTGCAAACAGTGATAGGTTTACTTCTTTTCCGATTTGCATTCCTTTTATTTCTTTTTCTTCTCTGATTGCTGTGGCTAAAATTTCCAAAACAATGTTGAATAATAGTGGTGAGGGTTGGCAACCTTGTCTTGTTCCTGATCTTAGTGGAAATGATTTCAGTTTTTCACCACTGAGGACGATGTTGGCTGTGGGTTTGTCATATATGGCCTTTATTATGTTAAGGAAAGTTCCCTCTATGCCTGCTTCTGGAGGGTTTTTATCATAAATGGGTGTTGAATTTTGTCAAAAGCTTTCTCTGCATCTATTGAGATGATCATATGGTTTTTCTCCTTCAGTTTGTTAATATGGTGTATCACATTGATTGATTTGCATATATTGAAGAATCCTTGCATTCCTGGGATAAACCCCACTTGATCATGGTGTATGATCCTTTTAATGTGCTGTTGGATTCTGTTTGCTAGTATTTTGTTGAGGATTTTTGCATCTATGTTCATCAGTGATATTGGCCTTTTCTTTCTTTGTGACATCTTTTTCTGGTTTTGGTATCAGGGTGATGGTGGCCTCGTAGAATGAGTTTGGGAGTGTTCCTACCTCTGGTATAGTTTGGAAGAGTTTGAGAAGGATAGGTGTTAGCTCTTCTCTAAATGTTTGATAGAATTCCACTGTGAAGCCATCTGGTCGTGGGCTTTTGTTTGTTGGAAGATTTTTAATCACAGTTTCAATTTCAGCACTTGTGATTGGTCTGTTCATATTTTCTATCTCTTCCTGGTTCAGTCTCGGAAGTTTGTGCATTTCTAAGAATTTGTCCTTTTCTTCCAGGTTGTCCATTTTATTGGCATATAGTTACTTGTCATATAATCTCTCATGATCCTTTGTATTTCTGCAGTATCAGTTGTTACTTCTCCTTTTTCATTTCTAATTCTATTGATTTGAGTCTTCTCCCTTTTTTTCTTGATGGGTCTGGCTAATGGTTAATCAATTTTGTTTATCTTCTCAAGGAACCAGCTTTTAGTTTTATTGATCTTTGCTATCGTTTCCTTCATTTCTTTTTCATTTATTTCTCATCTGATCTTTATGATTTCTTTCCTTCTGCTAACTTTGGGGTTTTCTTGTTCTTCTTTCTCTAATTGCTTTAGGTTTAAGGTTAGGTTGTTTATTTGAGATGTTTCTTGTTTCTTAAGGTAGGATTGTATTGCTATAAACTTCCCTCTTAGAACTGCTTTTGCTGCATCCCATAGGTTTTGGGTCGTCATGTTTTCATTGTCATTTGTTTCTAGGTATGTTTTGATTTAATCTTTGATTTCATCAGTGATCTCTTGGTTATTAAGTAGCGTATTGTTTAGCCTCCATGTGTTTGTATTTTTTACAGATTTTTTCCTGTAATTGATATCTAGTCTCAGAGCATTGTGGTCGAAAAGATACTTGATACGATTTCAATTTTCTTAAATTTACGAAGGTTTGATTTGTGACCCAAGATATGGTCTATCCTGGAGAATGTTCCACGAGCACTTGAGAAGAATGTGTATTCTGTCATTTTTGGATGGAATGTCCTATAAATATCAATTAAGTCCATCTTGTTTAATGTATCGTTTAAAGCTTGTGTTTCCTTATTTATTTTCATTTTGGATGATCTGTCCATTGGTGAAAGTGGGGTGTTAAAGTCCCCTACTATGATTGTGTTACTGTCGATTTCCCCTTTTATGGCTGTTGGTATTTGCCTTATGTATTGAGGTGCTCCTATGTTGGGTGCATAAATATTTACAATTGTTATATCTTCTTCTTGGATTGATCCCTTGATCATTTCGTAGTGTCCTTCTTTGTCTCTTGTAATAGTCTTTGTTTTAAAGTCTATTTTGTCTGATATGAGAATTGCTACTGCAGCTTTCTTTTGATTTCCATTTGCATGGAATATCTTTTTCCACCCCCTCTCTTTCAGTCTGTATATGTCCTTAGGTCTGAAGTGGGTCTCTTGTAGACAGCATATATACGGGTCTTGTTTTTGTATCCATTCAGCCAATCTATGTCTTTTGGTTGGAGCATTTAATCCATTTACATTTAAGGTAGTTATTGATAAGTATGTTCCTATGACCATTTTTTAAATTGTTTTGGGTTTGTTATTGTAGGTCTTTTCCTTCTCTTGTGTTTCCTGCCTATAGAAGTTCCTTCATCATTTGTTGTAAAACTGGTTTGGTGGTGCTGAATTCTCTTAGCTTTTGCTTGTCTGTAAAGGTTTTAATTTCTCCATCAAATCTGAATGAGATCCTTGCTGAGTAGAGTTATCTTGCTTGTAGGTTTTTCCCTTTCATCACTTTAAATATGTCCTGCCACTCCCTTCTGGCTTGCAGAGTTTCTACTGAAAGATCAGCTGTTAACCTTATGGGGATTCCCTTGTGTGTTACTTGTTGTTTTTCCCTTGCTGTTTTTAATATTTTTTCTTTGTATTTAATTTTTGATAGTTTGATTAATATGTGTCTTGGCGTGTTTCTCCTTGGATTTATCTTGTATGGGACTCTCTGCGCTTCCTGGACTTGACTGACTATTTCCTTTCCAATACTAGGGAAGTTTTCAACTACAATCTCTTCAAATATTTTCTCAGTCCCTTTCTTTTTCTCTTCTTCTTCTGGGACCCCTATAATTTGAATGTTGGTGTGTTTAATGTTGTCCCAGAGGTCTCTCAGACTGTCCTCAATTCTTTTCATTCTTTTTTCTTTATTCTGCTCTATGGGAGTTATTTCCACTATTTTATCTTCCAGGTCACTTATCCGTTCTTCTGCCTCAGTTATTCTGCTCTTGATCCCTTCTAGAGAATTTTAAATTTCACTTATTGTGTTGTTCATCGTTGTTGGCTCTTTAGTTCTTCTAGGTCCTTGTTAAACGTTTCTTGTATTTTCTCCATTCTATTTCTAAGATTTTGAATCATCTTTACTATCATTATTCTGAATTATTTTTCAGGTAGACTGCCTATTTCCTCTTCATCTATTAGGTCTGGTGGGTTTTTGCCTTGCTCTTTCATCTGCTGAGTGTTTCTCTTTCTTCTCATTTGGCTTAACTTACTGTGTTTGGAGTCTCCTTTTCACAGGCTGCATGTTTCTAGTTCCCGTTGTTTTTGGTGTCTGTCCCCAGTGGCTAAGGTTGGTTCAGTGGGTTGTGTTGGCTTCCTGGTGGAGGGGACTAGTGCTTGTGTTCTGGTGGATGAGGCTGGATGTTGTCTTTCTGTTGGGCAGGTCCACATCTGGTGGTGTGTTTTGGGGTGTCTGTGGCCTTATTATGATTTTAGGCAGCTTCTGTGCTAATGGATGGGGTTGTGTTCCTGTCTTGCTAGTTGTTTGGCATATGGTGTCCTGCACTGTAGGTTGCTGGTCGTTGAGTGGAGCTGGGTCTTGGCCTTGAGATGGAGATCTCTAGGAGATTTTCGCCATTTGATATTATGTGGAGCTGAGAGGTCTCTTGTGGATCAGTGTCCTGAACTTGGCTCTCCCACCTCAGTGGCACAACCCTGACGCTTGGCTGGAGCACCAAGAGCCTGTCATCCACACAGCTCAGAATACAAGGGGGAAAAGAGAGTAAGAAAGAAAGAAAGAAGAAGATAAAATAAAATAAAATAAAGTTATTAAAAAAACAAAAAATAAGTATTAAGAAAAAAATTTTTTAAAGAAAAAAAAAAAAAAAGACAGACAGAGCCCTAGGACAAATGGTAAAAGCAAAGCTATACAGACAAAATCACACACTGAAGCATACACAGACACACTCACAAAAAGAGAAAAAGGGAAAAAAATATATATATCGTTGCTCCCAAAGTCCACCTCCTCAATTTGGGATTATTCGTTGTCTATTCAGGTATTCCACAGATGCAGGGTATATCAAGTTGATTGTGGAGACTTAATCCGCTGCTCCTGAGGCTGCTGGGAGAGATTTCCCTTTCTCTTCTTTGTTCGCACAGCTCCTGGGGTTTAGCTTTGGATTTGGACCCGCCTCTGCCTGTAGGTCTGTTCTTTGCTCAGACTGGACGGGGTTAAAGGAGCAGCTGATTCGGGGGCTCTGGCTCCCTCAGGCCGGGGGGAGGGAGGGGTACGGAGGCGGGGCGAGCCTGCGGCGGCAGAGGCCGGTGTGACGTTGCAGCAGCCTGAGGCGCACCGTGCGTTCTCCCGGGAAGTTGTCCCTGGATCACGGGACCCTGGCAGTGGCGGGCTGCACAGCCTCCCGGGAGGGGAGGTGTGGAGAGTGACCTGTGCTTGCTCACAGGCTTCTTGGTGGCTGCAGCAGCAGCCTTAGCGTCTCATGCCCGTCTCTGGGGTCCGCGCTGATAGCCGCGGCTCGCGCCCGTCTCTGGAGCTCATTTAGGTGGCGCTCCGAATCCCCTCTCCTCGTGCACCAGGAAACAAAGAGGCAAGAAAAACTCTCTTGCCTCTTCAGCAGGTCCAGACTTTTTCCCAGACTCCCTCCCGGCTAGCTGTGGCGCACGAGCCCCCTTCAGGCTGTGTTCACGCCGCCAACCCCAGTCCTCTCCCTGGGATCTGACCTCCGAAGCCCAAGCCTCAGCTCCCAGCCCCCGCCCGCCCCGGCAGGTGAGCAGACAAGCCTCTCAGGCTGGTGAGTGCTGGTCGGCGCCGAGCCTCTGTGCGGGAATCTCTCCGCTTTGCCCTCCGCACCCCTGTGGCTGCGCTCTCCTCCGTGGCTCCGAAGCTTCCCCCCTCCGCCACCCACAGTCTCCGCCCGTGAAGGGGCTTTGTAGTGTGTGGAAACCTTTCCTCCTTCACAGCTCCCTCCCACTGGTGCAGGTCCCGTCCCTATTCTTTTGTCTCTGTTTTTTCTTTTTTCTTTTGCCCTACCCAGGTACGTGGGGAGTTTCTTGCCTTTTGGGAGGTCTGAGGTCTTCTGCCAGTGTTCAGTAGGTGTTCTGTAGGAGTTGTTCCACATGCAGATGTATTTCTGATGTATTTGTGGGGAGCAAGGTGATCTCCACATCTTACTCTTCCGCCATCTTGAAGCTCCTCTCCCATTGTTTTAACTTCCCCCTTTCCCCTGATACTTTTAAGATAAAAAAAATCCATATTGACCAGAAGCAGATCTGGTTCAAATAATCAAGGCTTCAGTCAACAGAGTAGTTAAAGGACTAGGGATGTCTAGGAACTTTCTAAATTGCACTCGTCTTGTACAATAACAGTTGCTCTAGAGGAGGTGAAAGCGATATGGACCTCTAGGAACTAACAGGCTGGGATGAAATGTTCACAAATAGACCAACAGAAGATTACCAGCAATTTCCCCCTCATCACCTTCCCATCCCACACATTTCATGGATGAATAAAGAGATATTCTTTACTCTATCTTCCTAATGGTAACAAAATCTGCCCAAATTAGTTTACAGTTTACCCTGCAGGTTTATAACCACAATAAAATGTGTTCAGATATGATGAGATACAGCAATAGTAATCCATAGTGTTCAAATGGAATCATTGGCTTAAAATGCTTCAGAACTCAGTGCTTCCCTATTATTTTCTCATTCATCTTCATACCACTCCTGTGAGCAGGTGGAAGCTATGATATCTATTTGACAAGTATAGACACTGATGCAAGGAGAGAACCAAAGATTTTCGAAATGTCACCGAAGAAATCCAAGTAGGGAAATGGCAGCAGAATTCAGATTTAAAGACTCCCTTAATATTGCTATGCCCACGATGGCACAATCCATTGAACTTCACCGTTAAAAGAAAATATCTTTTGGAGTACAAACTAGTGGTTAGCAGTGGGGAGAGGAAAAAGGGTAAGGGCAAGATAGGGGTAGGGGATTAAGAGGTACCCACTATTATGTATAAAATAAATAAGCAACAGGATATACTGGGCAGCACAAGGAATATAGCCAATATTGTATAATAACTATAAGTGGGGTATAACCTTAAAAAATTGTGAATCACTATGTTGGATACCTGAAACTTAAGTAATACTGTACATCAATTTTACCTCAATTAAAAAAACTACCATAGATGACTCCTCAAGACCTACTTCTCTCAACTAAGCTTTCAATATGAGTTCAACATCAGGAGAAAAAAAAAAAGAAAGAAAGAAAGTAAATATCTTTATTTACCGGAATAGAAACAGAACAGGCACCCTGAGCTTATGTTGGCCTGTTTTATGAGAAGGAACTTTTTTTTCTATTTTTTGCAGGGGACCTTGAAAGTCTTCCTTACGGAATTTGCTTTTTAATCATGTAAAATGTTCTTTTTTAGAATTAAAATTTGCAGTTGGGTGATTTAGGAAATTTAGATCGTTAAAGTGTCACTGTATGCACTTGTGGTTATCCAGGCCCTCACCCTCACATCTGGTGACCAATCCCACTGAACTCAGCACATAGCATACTCACAGCTTCCCCAATAATTCCTCTTAAATCATTTCTGAGTTCAAGACCTTTCATTGATGTTTTATTGCAAAATGCCACATCTTAACTAATAAAGTTGGTCATCAGGACTCTCCCTCCACTAACTCTCCTTCTCCACCCATATCTCTCATTCATTCATTCAATGACTATTCATTGGTTATCTGTGTATATGAGGCACTGTTTTAGCCCCCTGTTATCCAAAGTCATGTAAACCAAGTCTTTCATCCCTAGAGGAACTCACACTTTTGAAAAGGGAAACTAAACAATGATTTAACAGTGAAACAAGTGAAATAATGCATAGGGAGTATGAGAGGGTTGTGTCTATATTAAAAAAAGTAGATAATTATCTTGAACGAAATTTATAATATTGAAGGTAAAAAGGATTTGGTAAAAAGATTTAGGCTTGTTTGTCATAGAAAAGAATCAAAAAAGTATTGTAAGCAACTCTACTAGAATGAGAAATGGGTTAAATAATTACAGTACATTCATAGATTAGAATATTTGGCAGTTTGAAGTATTCTGCTCCTAACCTCTTTACAGCCTCTCTAGGAGTGAGATGGAATCTTCTTCCACCCCTACCACCAGTTTCTCTACCAGGTGCAGCGCATGGAGTGTCTGATGACGGATTTCTATAGGACCTCTTCCTGGCATGGTGAAGCCTTTCACAATGCCCCTACTTTCTATTTCTTGCCCATGAGCTTTCTGGGAGTTGTAGTCTTTGGTGTGCTTAAGGGGAATCAGACATGCACTATTCTCCCTCCCACAAAAAATAACAATCACTTGGCATAAAGATGGTTCCTCAATTTTGTGTTTGGATTGACTGAAAAACAGAAAAAGTGTTCTCTTATGGACTCCTAGGTAAGCATGATCATTCTTCCATCCAGCTCCATCAGTTTTCTTTGAAGTGGAAATTCGTCTCAAAGTCTGACAATAACTTGACTGATAGTACTGTTTTTCACCACAGTTGTTGGTTTTCATCTTTCTTTCCCCTTTCTTCTGAATCACCATAGGTATTTTAGAGGGAAGTTTAGAAAGGCTTTTTCAGGGACCCATGCCAGCAGTATTTAAAACCTGTTGTTTGATTTGGCTTGCACAATTTTAAAAAATTCCTTCAGGCCAGACATCAATTCTCCACTTTTCCATAGTTTTGACCACTTCCTACTATCTAAAAGTGACTTATTCACTTATTTAAATTACCTTCCTGGCCATTGAAGCTGTCAGTGTTTGCCATCCCTACTTTATAGGCATAACAACAATGGGGAAAAAAATCACCTGGACAGGTATTATACTGGTAGAGAGGATTGCTAACATTTCCAGCTTAGAAATCAGTAGGAACCAACAATAAATTCATACAGGGGAACTCTTAATGGATCCTAGCATTTTCCATTCACTCCTCGGTACAGGGAGAGAACTTCTTTAGTACCTGTAAAGACTGTCTTTAGTTCTTCAATGGGAGAAAGGAATGTGAGGCCTAACAAAATCGATGTATGAAAAGACTAGGAAATACAAGCTATAAGGAATGACATGTAGTGGGAATCTTGCCGAGTAATAAAACATTTGCCTTTCAAGCCAGGCACTGTGCCCAAATCAACTAGCTGAATCCTTCATGGTTCAGATCCTCTTCATTTTCTCTCTAACTCTCCATCTTGCTAGTCAACTCTGATGTTTTCCAAACATTTAGATACTGGAATGTAATCCCAGAAAGTAAAGGATTTCCTTTGGGCAGCCACCCTAATCTTGGAAAGAAACAAGATTTCAGATTCCACACCCTCTTCCTGGAAAGCCCATTTCAGATTCCTTTCTGATAGCCTAGGGGAATGCAGATGACATTAGGGAAGAGCTCAACCTTCCCATCATTCAGTGAAATCCCAAACAGTGAACCCTGATGGTCTCCTTTGGGAGAACTCATATTAGATTGAAATATTTGGGGGGATATCGAAAAATCTGTGATCTATGTTGATCAGATAATCCATTTTTATCCAAATCATGAATCCCCTTTGTTTCACAAATATTAAAAAAGAGAAGGGAGATTCTGAGACATTGCTAAAAAAACACAAAGATTGGGACTTGTAGTTGTTAGGTAGGACCTGGGAATACGCACTTTTAACAAGCACCTCAGGTGATTCGGATGCAGAAGGTACACAGACCACACCTTGAGAAGCACTAAGACTTTATTCACACCTGAAATGTATCTGCAAATTTCCACTGTGAACTATATATGTGTATGTGTGTGTGTGTGTGTGTGTGTGTGTGTATATATATATATATATATACACATTAACATATATATTCTTTTTCAGATACTTTTCCCTTATAGTTTATTGCAAAATACCGAGTATAGTTCCCTGTGCTATACAGTAGGTCCTTGTTGGTTATCTATTTTATATATAGTAGTGTGTATATATGTTAATCCCAAACTCCTAATTTATCCCTCCCCCCTCTTTCCCCTTTGGTAACCATAAGTTTGTTTTCTATTGTCTGTAAATCTATTTCTGTTTTGTAAATAAATTCATTTGTATCATTTTTTTAGATTCCACATGTAAGTGACATCATTTGATATTTGTCTTTCTCTGTCTGACTTCACATAGTATGATGATCTCTAGGTCCATCCATGTTGCTGCAAATGGCATTATTTCATTCTTTTTTTAATGGCTGAGTAGTATTCCATTGTATAAATATACCACATCTTCTTTACCCATTCATCTGTCGATGGACATTTACGACTGTGAACGTTCAATTATTCTTGATTATGATGACACTGGGTAACATAAATCTTCTAATAATTCAGAACTCTCATTTTAGCCATTGCTTCCAACATGTTTCCAAATCTCCACACCCTGACAGAATTCTTCACTTGAACAAAGAAGAGAAGCAAATGTCATCGATCATCCGTTCACCAACTGGCTAATCAATCCAAGTTCACTATCAAGATCAAGTTAGAGTTCTTTAGGTGTTAAAGTTTCAAGGGCACACAAAATCACAGAGGGGGAAAAATCAGTTTATTGAAATGTGACTTAGTTTAGGATTTCATCAATGGAAAAAGAACACAAAGTAATTGTGAGCTTATTTGTTACAAAATTAGAAAAATAACAGCAAGAAATATATTACCTCTAATGAAATTTAAGGGATGCAGTGGATTATGTAAAATCACATACAGAAATGTAAACATACAGTTGCCAAATTGGCCAGAGTACTTCAGGATCGTGTATTTACACTTTCGCGAAACTTGTGTACTAGTCCATGCTAAATAAAACTGCACCCTAAATGTATTATTAAAATAATATAAACATTACCCTTATCAAGGTCAATAAGGGCTGGAGTTTTGAATATATATGATGTTAATATGGTATGGGTTATAATTAATAGGAATTTCTTTGGAGGTTTTGCTCAGTTTGTGTACTAATTTTGCTTTAGGTCTTAAGGACTGAGTTCAAGAAGAAAATGGACTCCTGTTAAAATATAGGTGGACATATTTAGGAAAGTGCAAATGTTACATAAATGAACAAATTCCTGAAATAATTCACAACTTTTACCCTTTTGTAAGTATCCCTATAAGCCTCATTTTCTCAAATAAATCTAGAATTCACTTAAGATGACTTGTTAGTAAGGAGCTTTATAATCTCTGATAAGACTGTTAGGGACTTTGAAAAGATTCCAAATATGGCTCCATCAATGACTAAAGTAAAGTGTCCTTGTTTGCACAGCCAACACCATAATTTGCACATGTAGCTTGATGAATACTTTCAGGTACTCTAAGGAGTAGTATCCAAGTCACAAGAATTTCAGAAGGTGCTGTTTGCTCTGTATATTTGCCCACAAATTTCTTTTTTTACACTTTTGAAAGGATGGAATCAGGTACAAATAGCACTTACTCCCAAAGTAAAGTTTTTACGTATTATAGTTAAATAAATTAAGATTGGCAATTTAATTCTAATGTGTTCCTTCCCTAGATTTTGAAGTTATTTTCACCTAATGGCACATAATAGAAAAGCTTAAAAGCAAAAATGAAATCGTCTATCCTTCCACCCCCTCCCCCCAGCCATAAAGGCACTTAAAAAAATTTAGGTTCATCACATTTCTGTGATTTACTTTCTAATTAATTTACTTTCTTATACGACTAAAGGATTTACACCTGGTCTTTATCTTCTAAGGTTTAGAAACTTTCTGAGTTCATGTGCTTCTCCTCTCTCCACTTCTCTTTCTCTCCTTCCGTCCATCCCTTCCTTCAGTGAATACGAATTAGCACCTACTGCGTGCCAGGCACTCTTCTGAGCCCTGGCTGAGGTTGTGAGATGAGAAGATACAGTTCTTGCTCTCTTGGGGGCTAACAGCCTAGTTAGGGGGCAAAGAAGTAAACAGCCAATTACAATACTGTGTGTGATGTGCACGTGACAGGGGCAGCAGAGGAGGAGGATTGTGCGTTGAGTGGGAGCACCTGGCGAGATGCCTAACCTAGTCTTGGGGGAAGGAAGGTCAAATAAGGTTTCCTGGAGAATCTCTCCTAGGCTGTTGTCAATTTAGGTCCACTTCAGACTTTTAACTCCAAATGGGCTCAGTATTCCTTACTCTTTATAACAATATATACATTTTTGAAAGTTTCCTTGACCTTCTGAAGGGATTTTTCACATATTCCAGCCACCATTCTATTGGCCAAATTTAACCTATTCATCTCAAACAGCTGTAGTGTTGTACCATTGAGATTTGAGGCTTTATCTGTTAGAGCAATTACTATCACCCATCCCTTGATCCTGATTCAGGCCAGCTGTAGGATCCCCGTGTACACCTTTGATGCTGAACTCTGTGGAAACCCCAGGTGAAGCCTGGGAACAGGCCTCTACCTTCCTTTCATTACCTGCCCCCTGATCAAGGTAACAATTTGCATTTCTTATTTAACTTACCTTCTCCAAACTTCAATTCTAAATTTCCTCCTGTGTCCCTTCTTTATGTCTTAATCTTTGAAAAGTTTAAATGTACAATTTAAAGAGAAAAATACATGGTCAAGAAATTTTGCTACAAGAAGTAGACACTATGAATCCCAATGATAGTTTCCTCTATCAGTTATATTACTGTGTCATGTTCTGCTAATAACTATGTGCTAAAAAACCCGAGGGCATATATGATAAAATTAGATGAGGCAGGATAAAAAAGAACTTTGAAACTTTTCTGAATTTTGTCAAGGCCTGTAGTACTTTGTCTATGTAACTAGTCTGATTTCCCTTTTTGTTTTCCCCATACGGGCACTGTAATTTATCAGGTTTCATGACTGCTTCAAAGTTGAGAGCCAAATCTGTGGCTGTAGCTCTTTATGGAATGTGCATTTATATTAACTTCATCCTTGGTTCCATTTTAAGGCCATATCCTTGTTTTTCTTTCTCATCTAATTTTTTTCCAAGTGGAAATATCTTTATTATTTTATTTAATTATGAAGTTAATTCATGCTCCAAGTAACAATACTCAAACAATATTGAAAAGCAGAGTAGAACCTGAAATATGCCAGTAATCCCACCCTGACCCTCATCCCCTGAGAATGTGAATGTTCTCACCTACCTTTAATTAGGTATCTTGACATATTTTTTAAACATGGATCTTTACAAGCTAGCTTAAATTCTTCTAGAACGTAGCAGTGTGCCACTAAATGATGATTTAGAGTGTTTTTAATAGTGCTTCGCAATTTACAGAGTGCTTTCACAAGCTTTAACTCATTTAATCTTATAAGCAAAGATCAGTATCTTCTAAAACATGTTCATTTTACTGTGGCCAAAAATCTCGTTGATTTGGCGAAATTTCATTTTCCTGCCAGCTTTTTTTTTTTTTTTTTTTTTTTTCTGCCAGTGTATCCAGTTCAGAAAAAAACTGTAAGTCGTGCACCAAATTTTATGATCACATTCTTCCCAGTGGATAGTGAGGTCCTTGTTAGTTGCATCTTAGAAATAGGAAGGACAACAGATAAGAATACATGGAGCAGTTAGAACAGGTAAAAATATGTCTGTCAGTAATTGAGGGTCAAAAGGAACGGTTGCTTTCAAATTATGCTTCATATCAACATTTGTTTTACTGTATTCTAAGAGAAATTATTTTACTAAGTTGTTAGTGAGAAGCAAACGAAATTCTGTGTTCCTCTGTGTTTATTCTCATTGTGTGATTTTGTTTTTCAGACCTATCCAGAGACTAGGTGTTGATTTTTCTGATTTTTCTAGCAAAACTCAAGGGGGTTGTGTCCACATATACACTGGTACTTCTTTCAGAGTGAAGCAAACAGAGGTATAGCTTAACATTGCCTTCTACAGACGCCTCTAGTTAAACTGGGGATAACTCAGTTCAAAAGAAAGAGGCCCATTTTCCTTTAGTTTAGACACTGATTTCAAATAAAAAAGAAAAGGTGATGATAATAAGCAGAAACTCTTGATATCCAGTCACAGGCAACAACGGAAAAGTGGAATGTTGCTTAGTACATCGATGATATTACTTTGCTTTTGTTGTGTTTGCCAAGGTGCTTTTGTAAGACATGGAAACCCAGCTCCAGGGACCTTTTTTGGAGATCTTGTGACACCATCAAGGAACTTCAGAGGCTGAGTTTGGAATAAGTACTGTATTTCATCCACCAGCTTTCTAGTATGCCCAGTGTGTGTGGGAACAGAGAGAATGCGGAAGGATACTGGGCTGGACAATGTTGCGATGAAGCAAAACATACCAGAACACACAAACTGCTTGGAGTTTAAAAATGGCATTCTTTTATATGGGAACAAGCCCCAATAATACAGTGTTGAGTTAGTTGATTGAGAACTACCTACTAAACCACTGGTACTTTCTGTGTAATACTGGAAGTTGTATCTCAAAGCCTGTTGTATCAGCACCTCAGAGAAATAAGGATTCTGCTCACTGACATATTCTGACAGGGACTTTGGGAAGCTAGTTATAAACACAGAATCGGTGTTTGTCCTCACCATTCCCACTGATGGGGTTTGCATTAGAATAAATGTTCAGTGCAGTTCATCAAACATTTATTGAGTGCCTACTGTGTGGTAGGGGTTGAGGATACAAAAATGCCTGTGACAGGATACAGTGCTTTCAAAAGGCTTAAGAAACAATGGAGATCAGATTTTTGGGGGATGGAAAATTCTTTCATAAATGTATTTTGCAAAACTTAATTGTGCATTTTGACAGAACAAGGATCTCATATTTTACTTATTTTCATAATGGCTAGTACAAAATAGAAACTGAATATTATTGTTGACAGACTAGCTGACTTATGGAAAAATTGTTGCCAAGTTCAGGTAAACAGTTTCTGAGGTCTCCAGAGAAGATGAATGGAATGAAAATGTCTGTTTCTAAATGTAATTTCTTGATTTCTTTATAATCTCTGTTGTCCTTTGCTGTATTATTTGGACAAATCCTTCAACACGTGGAGAAAGAATGACAATTTTTTGAAAAGGCTATTATTATATAAGATTTTCTGTGTGATAAAACCACACCCAATGGGTCTCACCCAGAGGAGCTTATATATGTTATTAGACTCAGGAATGTTAAGTGTGTTAGATTCGGTCTCTGTTGGGCAGTCATATGACGCAAACGGTGATTCTGAAATGAAGCCATAATGTATGGTTTAACCTCTTAACAGTTTGTGATGTCATTTTTTTTATGTGGTAAGAAAAACAAATGCTGTCACATTTTATATTTGAGACTCCTGCAAGCCAATATCAAGAGATTAAATATGAGCATTACCAACACACTATCGTGAATGCAGTTAGATGGATGCCAGGAAATCACTGGGACCTCAAACACTCCTCAGTAACTCAGTGTTATAGGATGGAAAGATAAGTCTGCTGATAAGTTATAACCCTCATGAGACACTGTGTTTTCCCCTTAGAAGGAAGCAGAGGTAATCTTAAATATTTTGATTTGATTGTTAATTCCTATATTTATCTAGTTCCAGCTAATCTTTATGCCTATAACTTAAAAATCCAGAAATACAGTAGCTAAAATTAAAGAAAAATCTGTATAGTCAGATAAAAGACAAAATTAGAACAGGGATGACATTGGGGCAGAGAGTAAGTAAAACCGCTGGTTTCCAGTGTTTACTTTCTTGAAATATGGTTTTGAGTCATTTCTGGGAGATATAAACATACTACTTTATGTTTCCTATCATTTTTTTATTATGCACATAATTTAACAGTTTGTAATAGTTGAAGCCACATGTCTCTATGGACTGGAATATTGTTGAAACAGCTTCACTCAAGTGAGGAGACTTTTAACTGTATAATTCAGGTATGTATATTTTCCTTGAACCAAGTGTGTGACATTCAACTTGTCAAAAATGAACATTTTGCTTGACTGAACAGCTTTGCTCTGTGTTTTGCTTGTCTACTGAGGCAAATAAAGCCTGACAAGAAGGGCATTTCCAGCTAGTTAAAGACCAAGAGGGGAATGAAGCAGGATTTGAGCCAGTTATCAGAAAATTCCTTTCTTGCTGAACATTTTATAATGTACATGATATACTAACTAGAAATAATTTAGATAAATCTTAACTCTGGGTAACAAAATGTGTGCCTCCTGCTTCCTCCTGCTTCTATGTATTTAGTGAATTACTTTTTATTATATACTTTGAAAAGTATAAAAGTATTATATACTCTTTATTATAGGAATGTATAATTTGTATTGTGGTGGACATTCTGTATACATTATTTATTTTTTTGTTTCCTTCATATTGGGGAAACTTCAAGGTGATGATGAGGAACATAATTGGCTCTGTACCAAACTTCATTTTATTTTTTAAAAGCAGGAAGTGTTGTTGGAATGTTTTATTATCTCTTCAAGAATTATATGGCCTGTGGATTTTTGTTTGGAGTTTGCCTACGAATTTACATGATGAGGCAGTCCATTCTATTAGTGGATTCTGTCCATTCACTTAGTCAGTCAGCCAGTCTTTTTTTTTCTGAGTACCTACTATGTTCTTAGGACTTACACTGGTACTGGGATAAAGGTGAATAGATATAATGGCTGTCCTCAAGGACTCTCGGTTTGTGTCTTACTTGATGGCTAAGTTTCCAGGTCAGCTCACTGAAAGAGCTTATTAATTTATTAATTATTTATTAAGTCAACAAATTTCAAGTTTTGTCAGACATGATGTGCTAGGCATTTGGACTGTGTAGGCATTGGAATCACAGTGATGAACTGCTTCTGCAGAATTTACCACCTAGTGGGAGAGGGGAAGACACATTTTGGTCATTTGATCACATTAGTAAAAGTATAATTACAAATTAGAATAAATTCTCTGAGGAAAAATAATGCAGATACATGACTGCATATAGATAAGGAAGGAATCTAACCCAGATATGGGAGGGGCTCATAATGAGTTATACTAGAGAAGGGGATTGGGTGGGAAGGGGAGAGCACAGACAAAAGGTGTGTTCCTAGGAGTAGCATGCCAGTGTCTGAGGAACAGCCAAGAAGGAAGGAATGATCAACTATGCCCTTTGGTTTTACAAGGACAAGTACGATAGAGGACCAAGCAGTGTTCATTGGATATGACAGTATGGAGGTAACTGGTGACTAGCGCAGGTTCTATTTCTCTAGAGTGATGGTGGCTGAATTCTGACTTGAATGCATTGAGGATTAAATAGGGAGGAAAGCAATAAAGAGTGTGAATAAAACCTTCAAGAAGTATGGTTATGAAGGAAAGACGTGGGGGTAGTTGAAGGAGAGTTATTAGTTTCTTTGTTTACTTATATACATGGTAGAGGCTGGACCATGTTTGAATATTGGAAGGTAGGATAGAGTTTACACGGGGTTGCTGAATACACAGTAAAAAGAAGGGGAAATGTGTACCTTCCTAGTTGAAGGTAAGGGGGGATTAGACCCAGGGCCCTCTGGAGGGACTGCCCTAAGAGAGAAAACAGAAGAGGAGGGTTGTGAATATATGTAGAAAAAGGTGGAAAAAGGTAAAAGTAGATGTTGCTCCTATTCTACGGATTTGGTTTTCTCTGTAAAGTTGGAGCTCTGCATTATCTGTGGAAAGGGAGGAGGTGATGGAGGAGCTGGAGGTTTGGAGAAAGGTTGAAATAGTCATTGTAGGGGGTGAAATGGAACGAGAGTGAATGGACCAGGAGGACTGATGGGCAGTGTTGAGAGCCCATTTGAGATGGGTGAAGATGGTGCTATAGGAACACTTCTCTGTTCTATTCTGTGGCTTTCCCCTGCAGTTTTTGGCTCCTGGAAGGCACGCACTGAGAAAGCAGATAACTGAGTTTGTTTTGAGTTGAGGTGTGAAGAAAAGACCAAGAAGCAAGGGTGTGTAGGGTATTGAAAGAGTGTTATTGAAATGATGGGCCCGGTGGAAAACAGTATGCTGGATAAAAAGGGACAGAAGAAAAGAGAAGGCTGAAGAAAGGATTGGGACATAGTGAGGAGTCAGTGCAGTAGAAGTGCCCTGAGATCAACAGGTAGACTCAGAGTCAGCCTCAGAATCAAGTATTCTAATGTTCCAGTGGAACAATTCTTTAAGAGGTCTGACTTGTGATGCCAAAACACATCTGATGCAAGCCTCCGATAAAAGGGCTTGTGGTCCAGAGCAGAGGCTTTGGAAAGAGTGGGACTGGGGTGAGATAAAGAACTACTGGGGGTGGCTGGGGTCTTCTAATACTCCACGTGTATTCTAGTACCTGAAGAATGTGACATTTTTAGTCCTTGTGTTACAGTGAGGTCATTAAGTTGTTAAGGAAAAACATCTGTTTTAAAGCATCCTCCCTATATTTTATGCAGTATCAAGGAAACTTGATCTTCAGTGGATAGTGAGAATACTTTCTTCCATGTCATTCAGTTATTTCTTAAACTATCAGTGATGTATATTGATTGGAAAGTAATTTAAGAACCTATAGATTTTTAAGCAGACAGTAAACAATCAACAAAATCAGACTATCTGTTAACGTTTGAATCTGGTGTCAAGGATCTGGACTTGGACCTCTGGTATGGAGATGCCCTCAGGGGGTGCCATCTTCTCATATTTATATAGAACAAATAATGCTTTCCTTCTCCTGTCTGGCTTTCTGAACACACTTTGTTCTCCAGGACCTGGAATGCCTCTCCAGTAATGGAAGCCTTCATCACCTCATGGCTGGTTTATGGCAGCATCTTCTTAGCTGGTCTCCCTCCTTTTGGACTTTCTACTGCCTTTTTACCCTATACTTTACTGACCCATTATTTAACTTTAAATCCCTGTTCCTTCTGTTACCTCCTTGTTCAAGGATTAGAAACTCACTCCTCCCTCACCACACTGAGGTAGGAATAATTCATCTGCCTCTTAAGTGACTTGTCCAAAGCCTCATTGTCTCTAACAGTGGAGAAAGGCAATAAACAAGTAAGCTAACAAATAGAGAACATGCCACGTGTAACTTCTTTAGTTTCTTCACCCATTTAAAAATGAAAATGTGGCTATTGAGCTAGATGGCCAAGGTCTTTGGGGTTTGGGGTATGTACTTGGGCTAGAATTCCCTTCTAATGCTGAAGTTCTGTTGCTGTATTTCTCTCCAGGGCCTGCTTCCAATCTTGGTAGTATAGCCATTGAGCTTCAGACTCACATATGGCAAGATGGGTTAATCTGCACCTATCTTGATGGCTGTTTGAAAATTTAATTCAGTTACTGTTGCCTAGCGCTGCCACCTGGCACACCAGTGTGGGTTCCCTTCTTCTTCCAGCCTGGTACCTTAGGTCCCCTACCCCTACATTTTAGGACCACCACCCTACCAAGCAAAGCCTTGCCTTTTGCTGCTCAACCTTGTGACTCAAACATCCTGGCAAGGCCAGCCATTTGCAATCCCCCATGGGAACACTTTCCTAGTTCCAGCCTCTGTGGTCTTTTGTTCTTATATTTTTGTTTTTGGTTTTGTGTTTGTTTTTCTACTATCTTACCCTTCCCTCTATTACCAATTCAAGTTGAAAACCTGGCCCGCAACCCCTTTTAGAAAAGATCTCTCCAGATTTTGGCCTTCCAGCTTTGACTTTCTGGGATTCAAAACTCAAAGGGAGATATTTTTTTCTACTTCTGATTTTTTTTCTTTTGCACCTTGGGAACTCAAATACACACATAATGAGTAAGTAGATGAATTCTGAGAAGCAGCTCGTTTACCATATACAAGAACAAAATTCCCCTATTCTGGGCACAAACGCTCATGCTGTTACATATGACAATCATTTCCTATAGGCATTTCTGCCTGGGCTGTGCCTCTCATTAGCTGCAGTTTGTGTCTGGTCTGTTTACGCAATTAAAATGGGCGAGATCTGAATCTGTCTAGATCACTGATGAGCTACAACGTTTAAGCACAGCGCTTGGCTTTTGGAATATGTGGACTGAATGAACAGTTGCTAGGGAGTATGGCCGCGTCGTCGTTTTATGCTGCGTTCATCCCAATGGGCGCACGTGGGAACTTCACAAAAGTTATTTCACCAGCACTTGGCTGAATCCTCTTATCGGATGGAGTTTACTGAAGTGGGGCCAGCTCCCCGCCTCTGCTAGCTTCACTGCCAAGGTTCTAGAGGGGTGGAGTGGCCTGGAAGATGGTTGGAATAAGGGTGGGGGACTTGCTTTCTTATAAAGATGCTGAGGGAGACTGGCCCTGGAGAGTCAGGTTTGCAGGAAGAGAAGAGCCTGGGTCCCACGAGCAAAGAACTTCAAAACGGCAAGACGTTTGTTTTCTGTTACAAGAAAGTCTGCAGCCTCAAGTCTAATTAAGAGCGCTGCCCACACTGGAGAAGGGGACGCCCTGGCTTGCCCCCAGAAATCCATTGACACAATAAGATAAGAAAAGTCATTCTCACTCCACCCATTTCTTGGGCTCCCTATGCGTAATGCCGGCTCCTGGTTCTCTGCGTCCGTACCTAGCTGTCATGGATCCCCAGACCCAGGTTGCAAAACAAACTCCATGGGAGAATCTCTCTGCGCGCCCAGAGTTTGGTTCCCCACGGACAGACACACCAAACCATTGTGTGGGGTCTTGAGATTAAGAAACTCAAGAAACTCGCCCCTCTGCACACGCACAAACTCTTCCCCACTCCCTGGAGGGTCTCGGGTGGTTCCCAGGGCGGTTGCAGCGCCGCGAGCTCCAGGGAAAGCGCGCAGGGAATGGCCCTGGGGACTCGTCCCGGGGAAAGCGCTAGCATCCGGGGAGAGCCTTCCCTTCTCATCCCGCACTGTCCTAGGGCAGGCAGGGTGGCATTCCAAACGCCAGCAGCAAGGTGTGCCACGCAAGACATCCCCCCCCCCTTTAAAAAGAATAAATAAATAGAAGCCAGCGCCTAGCCCCGCTCGGGTTTCTCGAAACGCGCACCGCGGTCTCTGCCCGGGCGGCTGGGTGTCTGCGCTCCCCGCCTTCGCTGGGCTGACACAGGAGGGGAGGAGCAGGAGCCGGAGGGGGTGCTGGAGCGGGGTGGGGGGGGGAGCGCGAACCATCCCGAGCCAAGACAAGCAGCACATTCACAAATAACGCCCCCACCCCCAGCGCACGCGCTCCCATTCAAAGCCGCCGGCTCCGCTGCCGCAGGGCGGCTCAGAGCACGCGCGGCGGCCCCAGCGCAGCCTTGCCCCGCAGGCGCACGTCCCGGGTCTGCCCACCGCCGCAGAGCCCCGCAGCCTGCGCGGGACGCGGCTACCACTTGCAGGGTGGGGCCTCGTCCGGGACTCCCCTTCCTCCCCCCTGCGGGGCCATGGCCCGGCGGGCTGCGCCCTGGAGCTCGGGGCTCCTGGCCCGCATCCTCGGGGGCACCTGGTGCCTGCTCTGTGTCGCCGGACAGGTAGGGCAGCTTGCTCGTCTTGCGTCCCTCCCCCTCCTGGGACCTTTCTTCTGGGCTGTGCTACAGCGGGGAGTGCTGTAGCTTGGGGCGCGCTCTCTCCGGCCAGGGACTGTCCTAGGGTTGCGCTGCCACCCGAGCTGGGACAGGTGGCGTGGGGTTGGGACTAAGGCGGCCCCTCGCGGCGAGCCCCGACCTGGCGGGATCAGACCCTGCGCTGAGCCTCTGCCCAGCCTCCTGGGGCCGCGTCCCGGCTTCCCGCCCACGCCCTCGTCCTGCCTCCCAGGCGAGGAGGTGGCGCCTGAGCTGGGGTGCGGCCTTCTCCCAGGGAGCCCGCGACCCCGCACCTCTTCCGGACAGTCCTTCGGGGAACCTCTTCTCTCCTTCCCGGAGGAGGCAGGGGCGTCTCCGGGAAGGCTTGGGCGCTGGTACACTTCTCCTCACTCCTGTCCTTCCCCGGTCCCAGTGAGCTTCTGACACCGTCACCTCAGGGCCACCGCGTCCGGGAGAGTCGGGCGGCGGAGCGTTGTAAGGTGCGCAGATGCCAGACTAGGTGGGCTCCCTGATGCTCTGCAATGGAGAAAAGGTGGTTCTGGCCGGTGCACGAGGACTCGCCCTCACCACGCCCCCTTCGGATGCGCCTAGGGTTTTCTCCCGAGCCACATGGGGTGTAGGAACTGGGGAGTCCTCCTGAGTCGGTGGGCCCAGGCCCTGAGGCAGAGCAGAAGGGTCCCGGAAGGCTGTAGTCGGCTTGGCTACGGTTTATTACAGAAAGACCCTGGAGGGAGCTGCTTAGGGAAGGAGGCGGGGGTCAGTCAAACCCGTGATGCATGTGGTGTCTTTGGCTTTCACGATTTCCAGAGTCAGGTAACTTTTGATTAAAACTCATGATTTAGGCGGTTTGTACATAATTTAGCCTACATAGATTTGCTTTTCACAGGATTACTTGGGTAATTCTGGGAAAATGCCCAAATACTCTTGGCCGGAATTATCGCCAGATAGCCTCCCTTTCCTCTGTTTTGCTTATGGAGACTTGTCCAAATCGGGGGATTTCCTTCCCTCGCTTTTACTTGACGTTTTTGAAACTTATTTTCAGTTCTCTATTTTAATGGTCATTTTGATTGTAGTGGTGCACTTGTAGAGGCTGAGGGAGGACCAAGAATGAGGGCTAAGAAGGACCCAGAGCCGGCTGGAAGCTGACAGGCACAGACTAGCCTAAGAAGTGATAGAAATTTTCAACAGGGAACACCTGCTTAGATTGGAGCATGAAAAACCCTTGCAAAAGCTTGTCTTAATTATGAGCCACTTTTATTCCCAGCATGCCTTGTTCCATCGGCAGGGCTTCTCACAGGTGGCTGCCTGTTAGGATTGCCTGTAGGAGCTCTTGACATTCCCTGGGCTAGGCACCCACCTCAGCTGGATTGCATCAGCGTCCTTGGGGGTATGACGATGAGGCCGGGGCGCTGGGACTTATAAAGCTCCCAGGTGATTACATTGTGCAGCTGGGTTGAAAACCACTGTGTCAAAATGACCTGCCTTACAGTGACCTGTTCTAATAGAATCCTGAGCCCAAAAGAAAACTAAAGGGAGAAGAGTAAAGAGGGCCTAAGAGACAGGCTAGGGAGAGAGTCTTAACATGCAGCTTCCGTTCCTGGCTCTGTCCCTAACTAGCTATGTCATTTTGGTCAAGGCCCTTAACCTTCCATTTCCTCATCTGTAAAGTGAGGGTGTTGGCCCATGTTCTTGAAGGTACTGCCAGCTCTAACAACACCAGGCAGGTCGGCTTCTAACCAAAATCAAGACAGAACACCTTGTGTCTGATTTTAAAAAAATCATAGGGGTAGAAATTCTACCTTATCCTTGAGGCTTTGGTAAACTATCAGGTAATATTTGAATCCAGCAAAGATGCTAAAGAAGATGCAAAGATGCATAATGTAGTTTCTTAGACTTGTGTGGGTTTTTTTTTTTTTTAATATACTTTAACACGCTGCTTGTTTTTTAATATTTTAAACACTCTGCTTGTTTAGACCTATTTCAAGTCATTCGGTGCCCGCTTGACATTCAGGACAAACCGATTTTCCCAGTGTTACACACCTGTTCTTCCTTGCTTCTCTTCTCAACCAACTTTCTTCTGGGTGAAGATGATGAAAGCAGATTTGAGCCTTGTGTGTGTGTTGGAAGTGGTTTATTGTTTAGTTCCAAATGACTTTTTCTTGTTCCACTTGGCAGGGCTGCTCTCCACATGTGAGAAGCCTGACTAAACTTGTCGGGGAAAGGATATCAGAGAGTTTAAAGTGGTAGATGGGTTCTGTATTCTGGTTGAATGCAATGCACTTTAGAGATAGCTTAGTCAGGTGTTGGTCAGAAGCAGCTGATCTTGCAACACAATTTAACACTTTTTAAAAAACCACATGGGTGTTATACCTGTGAATTAAACGGACCAGAAACTTGAGGATACTTAATATCAAATCAAGAAGAAATAAAACCAATAGCCAGTGCCAAAGGACTGGAACACTGGAATTTATACATTCTTTAAACTGTTTTTTCATCAGAGCTCTCTGTATATGAAGGCATGACTACCAGAGTTATCAGACCTCTTGTATATATTGTACCCATAGTTAAAAGAGGATCTCTGTTTAAGAGCTTCTGGCTCCCCAAGTTGAATTACACCTGAGCTATATTCTCCAAAAGTCCAAACAACAATTTTAATGCAAATTAAAATTATTTGGAAATCTCAGCATTTCTCCTGTCTTGTCACTGAATTTCTGCTTTCAGGGGTTATTTCCCTTCCCTTTTGTCCTGGCTGAATGACCCTCCTAACTTGAGAGATTCTTTTCTTTCCCTGTGCAACTTGAAGGTAGCTCACTCTTTAGGTTCTTATGAAACACTATTTTACTGACACCAGTTTCATTTCATCAGCTGAACTCAAATTCATCCCATTGCCCAAATTGCTCCCAGGTAAGGAAGTACATAATTAACTGTTTTAACCACTAGAGGTTACCAACTACTTAATGATTTCTACAACCCATCTGTAGCAATCCACTGTAAAAATAAACCACGTTCCTGGAGAGGATTGTGGCTAGATCAGCACAAATCCATTACTACTGCTTAAAAATATCACTTAGTGGCAATTCATGTTCTTATGGTGGCATACCAGTGATAGCTTATTCAAATACTAAGATTGAATATTTTCATTTACTCTGGTATTCTAAATCCTACCCTTGTTAGGAATTTGGTAATGAGGTAAAAAACAGGATGGCTTGAAAGAATTTGTGACTTCGTGGGCACCTGATTTTCAACTAAAGACCTTGAAGGAAAGATTTTTCTTGTCTCTTCTGTTGTTCTCTTGTATGTTCTTGCTTTTGTCTTATTTTTTATTTTTATTTTTACTGTGATAATAATTCTGCATGGTTAAAAAAATACTCCTAAGGGCTTATAAAGAAATATAGCAACTTCTTGCCCAAGTCTTTCTCCTAACCTTTGTCAGATCCCATGGCCCAAAGGCAACCATTTTTCTTGTTTGTTTGATATTATTTTGGGGTATATTTGACATACAGTAAATTGCACGTATTTGAACTATACTGTTTGATAAGTTTTGACATATGTATACACCTGTGACACCATCACCCCAAAGTTTCCTCATTACCCTTGTTAATCCCTTCTTGCCACCCTTCCTCACACCCTAAATCACGGTGCAAATAGTGATCTGCTTTCTGTCACTGTAGAGTAGTTTGAGTTTTCTCAAGTTTTATGTAAATGGAATCATAGAGTATGTACCCCCCTTTTTTTGAATTTTATTTTTTTTTAAACAGCAGGTTCTTATTAGTTATCTATTTTATACATATTGGTGTATATATGTCGATCCCAATCTCCCAGTTCATCCCCCCCCCCCTCACTTTTTTCTTTGATCTGGCTTTTTTCCCCCCTCAGCATAATTATTTTGAGATTATCCATGCTGTAGCATGTTCCCAGTAATTTCTTTTTGTTCCCAAGTAGTGTTACATTGTATGGATATATTACACTTTGTCGTCCATCAACATTCACCTATTGATGGACAGCGTGTTTCTCATTTTTGGCTATTACAAAGAAAGCTGCTATAACGATTTGTTTATAAGTCTTTGTATGGACATGTAGTCTTATTTGTTTCAGGAGTGGGATGGCTGAATCATTGGTAGATGTATGTTTAACTTTTTAAGAAACTGCCAGTTTTTCAGAAGGTTGTACCATTTTACCTTCTTACTAGCAGTATACAAGAGTTCCAGTTCCTCTGCATCCTTGCCAACACCTGCTGAGGTCAGTCTTTTATTTTAGCCATGCAAATCGGTATACTAGTAGCTTGTTCTGGGTTCTGATGTGCAGTTCCCTAATGATTGATAATGTAGAACATATTTTTCATGGATTTATTTAGAATGTATATATCTTTTTTTGGCAAAATATTCAAATATTTTGCCCATTTCTCATTGGGTTGTTTTCCTATTGTGTGAATTATTTATGTATTCTGGCTATAAGTCCTTTATCAGATGTATCATTTACAAATACTTTCTCCCAGTCTGTGGCTTGTCTTTTCATTTTCTTTACATTGTATATTGATGGGCAGAAGTTTTTAATTTTGATGAAGTTGAATTTACTATTTGTTGGTAAGTTGTGGTTTCGCTCTTGTTCTTAAGAAATATTTGCCTAACTCAAGATCACACGGGTTTTTCCCCTAGAAATTTTATACCTTACATTTAGTCTATGTGCCATTTTGAGTTAATTTTGTATGTGGTGCAAGATATGGGTCAAAGTTCATTTTTCACCCATGGATTTTCAATTGTTTTAAGCGAGATGTTTTTGAAAAGACTATCCTTTCTCCACTGAATTGCCTTTGCACCTTTGTCAAAATTCAGTTGTCCATATGTGTGGGTCTATTTTGGATTCTCTAGTCTATTTTGCTGAACTGTATGTCCATTGCTGTGCCAGTACTACACATTCTTGATTATTGTAGCTTCACAATAAATTCTGAACTCAGGAAGTGTGATTCCTCCAGGTTTGTCATTCATTTTCAAGGATGTTGATTTGGCTACCTTATATAAATTTTAGAATGAGTGTGCCAACCTTTTTAAAAAAAAGGTATGCGAGAATGTGACTAGGGTTGTTTTAATCTATAGATCTATTTTGAGAGAAGTAACCTCTTAACAATATTGAGTTTCATGATCCCTGAACATGATATATACCTATCTACTTAGGTCTTCTTTAATTTCTCTAAGCAATATTTGGTCATTTTTAGTGTACAGGTTTTACATATTTCTGTCAGATTTATATTAAGTATTTCATAGTTTTAATGCTGTTTTAAATGGCACTGTTTTTTAAAAAATTTGTTTCTGATTTTCCTTGTTAGTATATAAAAACACAATTTTTGTATATTGTTCTTATTTTCTGCAACCTCACTTAGTAGTTGTAGTAGCTTTTTGGTATATTCAGTCAGATTTTCTACACATATGATCATGTCATATACAAATAAAGACAGTTCTTCTCTCCCTATTTGGATGCCTTTTATTTCTTATTTAATAACATTGACTAGAACCTCTAGGACACAGTTGAAAAGAAGTGGAATGAACAGATATCCTTGCTTGTTCCCAATCTTAGGGAACAATAATTCAGTATTTCACCATTAAGTATGATGTTAGGTGTAGGGTTTTTGTAAATGCGCTTTATCAGCTTAAGGAAGTTCTTTTTATTCTTTGTTTATTGAGAGTTTTTATTGGAAATGGATGTTGGATTTTTGTCAAATGCTTTTCTGCATCTAATTATTATATGATTTTTCCTTTTTAGTTTGTTGATATAGTGAATTACACTGACTGATTTTTGAATGTTAAACCAATCTTGCACTCCTGGGATAAACTTGATTTGGTGATAATTTATTATCCTTTTTCTATATTGCTGGATTTGATTTACTAAATTTTGATAAGAATTTTTGCATTTATGTCCATGAAGAATATTGGTCTGTAGTTTTATTTTCTTGCAGTGTCATTGTCTGGTTTTGGTATCAGGGTAAAGCTGGCTTCATAGAATAAGTTGGGAAATACTCCTTTCTTTTCAATTTCCTGGAAATAGTGGTGTATGATTTCTTCCTTAACTGGTAGAATTCACCAGAGAAACCATCTGGACCCGAAGTTGGCTTAGTGGGAAGGATTTTAACTACAAATTTAAATTCTTGAATAGATGTAGGGCTATTCAGGTTATCTATTTCATCTTGAGTTAGCTTTGGTAGTTTGTGTCTTTCATGAATTTGTCTGTTTCATTTTAGTTGTTGAGTTTATTGGCATAAAGTAGTTCATGATGCTCCCTTATTATCTTTTTAATATTAGAACATGTGGTTATGTCACCTTTTTTATTCCAGATATTGGTTATTTACTTATTCTTTTTCTTTATCAGGCTGCTGTAGTGGCTTAATTTTATAGGTCTTCTCAAAGAACCAGCTTTTGACTTCATGGATTTTCTCTATTGTTTTGTTTTCTATTTCAATTATTTCTTCTCTCATCTTTAGTATTTTCCTTCTTCTACTATTTTGTGTTTCATTAGTTCTTATTTTTCTAGTTTCTTAAGGTGGATGCTGAGGTCATTGATAGGAGACCCTTTTATATTTTCAGACACGGGTGTTTAGTGATAAAAAATTTTTCTTCAGTGCTGTTTTAGTGGCATATCATAAATGTGTTTTCATTTTTTTTTCAATTCAAAATACTTTATTTCCCTTTGATTTCCTCTTTGACCCGTGGGTATTTTGAAATGAGTTGTTTAGTTTCTAAATATTTGGAGATTTTCCAGATATATTTGGGTTATTTACTTTTTTTTTTTCTTTTTTGTTTAAAACAGCTAAGGGTCTGGCTTTTTTTTTTTTTTTTAATTATTAGCACCTTTAATTATTATTTATTTATTTATTTATTTGTCTGTGTTGGGTCTTCGTTTCTGTGCGAGGGCTTCCTCCAGTTGCGGCAAGCGGGGGCCAGTCCTCATCGCGGTGCGCAGGCCTCTCACTATCGCTGCCTCTCTTGTTGCGGAGCACAGGCTCCAGACGCGCAGGCTCAGTAATTGTGGCTCACGGGCCCAGTCGCTCCGCGGCATGTGGGATCCTCCCAGACCAGGGCTCGAACCCGTGTGCCCTGCATTGGCAGGCAGACTCTCAACCACTGCGCCACCAGGGAAGCCCGGGTTATTTACTTTTAATTCCAGTGTGTTCAGAGAACACACTTTATATAACTTGAATCTTTTTAAATTGACATTTGTTTTATGGCCCAGAGTATGGTCTATCTTGGCAAATGTTCTATGAGTATTTGAAAAAAATTAAACTTCCTACAAATCTCTGTCTTTTAAGTTTTCCTGATTAATTTAGCTGTTGTTGGGTGGAATACTCTATAAACATCAATTAGGTCAAGTTCATTGAGAGTATTAAAATATTCTATGTCTTTACTGATATACTTACTGTATCAATTATTGAGAGATGTATATTACAGTCTCCATCTACCATTGTGGAATTGTCTGTTTCTCCTTGAAGTTCTATCAGTTTTTTCTTTATTTTGAAGCTCTGTTATTGGGTGTATAAGCATTTAGAATTGTTATGTCTGTGGTGAACTGACTCCTTTGTCATTATTAAATGACCTTATCTATCCTTGGTAATAGTCCGTGCTCTAAAATCAACTTTGCTTTTGACTATATTAATATTAGATAACCATTTTTAATCCTTTGTGATTTCCATATGATAGTACTTCCATAGTTATTACAGTATACCTTTAATATGATTTATTGTATCCTATTAAATTGTCATTATGGTATGATTTCCTAATTCTCTTTCTCATCCTCCTTTCATCATTCTTTCATGATGTTTTATCACATTTTAGAGACCCAATGGTCAGTATTAATCTATTGTAATGGGTACACTGTGCCAAGCAGTATGTTATTATTCTATTTTTTTCTAGTGTATTTCCCTTTTAAAAGAGCTTTATTGGGATATAATGCACACATCATACAATTCACCAAGTTAAAGTGTATAATTCAGTAGTTTTTATTATATTCACAGATATGTGTACCATCACCACAGTCAATTTTAGTAATTTTTGTCACCTCAAAAAGGAACTTTGTACCCGTTAGCTTACCCTTACTCTTTGTTTGCCCCCAGCCCCAGGCAATCATAATTTACTTTCTTTCTCTATAGATTTCCCTACTCTGGATTTTCATGTGAGTGAAGTTATATAGCGGGGGTCATATAATATGTGAATTTGTGGGACTGGCTTCTTTCACTTAGCGTATTTTCAAGGTTCATCCAAGTTGCAGCATGTATCTGTACTTCATTCCTTTTATGACTGAATAATATTTAATTGTATGGATATACAACATTTAGTTTATCAGTTTGTCTGTGGATGGACATGTAGGTTGTTTTCACCTTTTGGCTATTATGAGTAATGCTGCTGTAAGCATTCATGTGCAAGTTTTTGTGTGGACATAGGTTTCATTTCTCTTGGGAAATATTTTAGGCTTTGTAGACTATACTGTCTCTGCCACTAAATTCTGCTGCTATAGCAGGAAAGCAGTGCTAGACAATATAGAAATGAATGAACATGGTTGTGTTCCAATAAACTATTTAAAAAAATGGGCGGTGGTCCAGATTTGGACCACAAGCCATAATTTGCCAACCTCTGAACCACAGTTTCATGATGCTGTGCCTCGATGTGGATTATTTAAATTCACAGTGCTAGGTTTTTCATGGACCTTCAATAGATCTATAGCCTTCAGTTTGGGGAATATTTATTTTCATGTCTTTGATAATTTCCTTGCCAGCATTGTATGTGTTTGCTTTTTGTGAAACTCCTTTTAGTCAGTTATTAAGCCTCCTGGATCTACCAATATAGCTCTTAAAATCTTTTGTCTTGTTCTTTTAGTTATGCTTTCTGAAAGATTGTCTCAATTTTACTTTTCAACAGAGTCTTCTTTCCATAACTTTTCGACCACTGTTCCAGTTGTAGCCAAGCCTTCACTCCCATCTTTTGCAGCACCAGGTGCCTCTGTGTCTGAAACCTTTCTGAGCTTTCACAGGCCAAATTGTCTTGCTTCCCATCATTATATCCTGTTGCAGGCGCAATCCTGTTAAATCAGTTACAATTCTTCCACCAGCTTTCCATATTCCAAAAATTTATTGGCATCTTTTGTCTGCTGTTGTCTCCTTTCCAGTTCTCTTGTCATTTTAATTTATTTACTGTTATTTTAGCAGACATTTGGGAGAGAATGGAAAAAAGTGGTGTTCAACCTGCCATGTTTAACTGGAAGTTAGCACTATTGATTCTCTTTCATTATTTCTATTTTCCTGTCTTGATCCATTTCCAAATCCCATTAAAGCTCATTCTGGTTATTATGCACACTTTTCAGAGATTCATATGTTTTGTTTCCCAGTGTAAGCAAAACTTTGGTCAGTATTAGAAAAAAGACACTAGATTTGAGGTCCCAAGACCTAAGTTCTAGGTCTGGATTTACTGACTGTCTCTGCAACTAGAGAGTTGGACTTTTTTTCAGGGAAGGGAATCCATGCTAACTGACTGCCTGCTAGTTGCCAAACACAATAGTCGGTACCCTGTCCATCCTCGTTTTCATATTTTAGCTTTCAGTCTTTCAATAACTGTGTATTTCCCATTCCTTGCTTAAATAGAGTCTAACCTATTTGCTCAGAGATACAGTAAAGAAATATTTTATTGTTTTACAAATTTTGATGTTCATATTTGGAAACGGTTTTAGGAGAGACATGGAGTTAACATGATGTAAATATCTGGCTTTAAAATATCATATGTGGTATTAAAATTTATTCTCTAAGGTGTGATTGAGGTTCAGGCTTTTTTGTGGTGAAGAAGGGAGATGAGGTGAAATGAATGGGGAGGTTGTTTTGAATTGTTAGTACATAATACCATATCAGCTTTAATATTTTATTTTGCACCAGGATGATCTCTATGTAAAGAATTAAGCATTGTTTTGGAGGGGATGGAGTGAGTGGTGTAGGAGCTACATATTTCTTTTCAGCTGTGCTCATGTCTGTAGAATTATAAAGCTGGAAGGGGCCTTAGAGATTCTTCAGTCTTTTGGTTCAGAAACTTCGCTGTGTATAAGTAGTTTGGTCTTCTGCATAGTGCCAAAGGTCACCAAAGACTAAAGCTGTGCAACTGGAAGCTGAGAAACTTTTTTAAAAAAATTGAAGTATAATTGATTTACAATGTTTTAGCTTCAGGTGTACAGCAAAGTGCTTCAGTTATACACATACACGCACACACATATATATATATGTGTGTGTGTGTACATATATACATATATATACTCCTAATGTTTTTCAGATTCTTTTCCATTAAAAGTTATTACAAGATATTGAATTAGGAGTTTGGAATTAGAAGCTGAGAAACTTTGAAATGCCAATTCCTGGGCCTCACTCTTGGAGATTCTGATTCAGTAGGGAAAGGATGCGTCCTAGGAATGTGCCTTTGGTACGTTCCCCTCACCACATACCCATAGAGGATTCAGACACAGTTGGACCAAAGACCACATTTCGGGAAACACTGGTCTGACCTGTCTTATTTAAGGGGGAGAGAAGTTAAGGTCTTAGGAAGTTGAGCGACATGTCCCAGTTTGTTAGTGGGAGAGATGGGAGTGGACCACACGTCTCAGAACTCTGTTCAGTGACTTTTTCCACCAGAGCATACACTATTATTTCAGTGTCTAGTTACATCATGAACTAAAGATATGAACCACCAGCTTAAAGTGTCTTTATTTGTAGTAACCTCTGTTTTTTATAAATGGTTTTCAGATGTTTGGGAATAGCTTCAGCTCCCAGACACTCTGCCTTCAGCGGAGGAATGATCTGGGGGAAGAAGGGAAGGGAAAACCCTCTGCCCTTCCCCCTCTCACATAACCTGCTGGAAACTGGCTTCTGTGTGTTTTTTCCTCCAGTCATCATGCCCCTGGAAGATTAACAGATACTTATTTAGAAAACTGTCCAAAATATCCAGGAACTTGACACTTGTTGAAAGGGAGAGGACGTGCCTCTGAACACCTTCTCTACCCAAGTGTGATGTAGCCAACTGTTGCTACATTCTTGGATGGGAGGAAGAAACTGTTTCATGTGCTTATTATTTAGGATGTTCTCCCCACACGTTCTTGGATGGGAGGAAGAAACTGTTTCATGTGCTTATTATTTAGGATGTTCTCTGCGCCCCTCACAAACCAGCCAAACAACACAGGCACACGCTCTCCGCTGAGTCATACACGATCTATGATGTAGTCCTACACATGGAGGAAAAACGTTTTCTTTACTATTAATATCTTGTACCTTTTATGAAGAGTGATCATTGTGAATTTCCTTTCAGAAATCAGTTGCAATGAAATAAAGGATTTTTACCATTAAAGAGTATCTGTCTGTTGATTAAGCTGAAATTCAAATTCCCATATTCCATTTTTTTTTAAAAACTCTATATTAGTCAGGTTGGGCTAGATGATGCTGTGGTAACAAACAACCCCCAAGTCATAGTGGCTTCACACGACCAAGGTGTATTTCTCCATGAGGCCACGTATCTGGTGTGGGTGGCTAGCGGGGCGTGACCCACTGTGTGTGTTGAGGAATACATGCTGATGGTAGCTCCATCTCAGCCCTCATGCTTCCATAGCCGCCAGGGTAGGGAAAGGAGAATGCTGGTCTGTCTTGCACTGGCAATTAAATGCTTCCACTCAGTGACAAATATTGCTTCTGCTCACATTTTATTGGCTGAATCAAATTCAAGAGAGTTGAAACTGTAAGCTAATGTTATCCCGAATCCAGAATATTCTTCTTCTTGCTTTTGTTTCAACCTCATTAGCTTTTCTAAACTTGCGGACTTCCGAGATGTGACCTAGATCTTTAAGTTTTCTGATTGTGTGTATATATGTGAACAGAGGTTCTTTGACATTACTGTAAAGCCACTTAGAATTAACTTTGACTTCTCAAATTAAAAAAATTATAATTGTAAAATATACATAATAAAATTTACCATCTTAATTTTTTTAAAGTGTACAGTCTAGTTGTGTTAAGTACGTTTACATCGTTATGTAACCACTCTTCAAAACTCTTTCATCCTGTAAAACTAACTCTATACCTATTCAGTAATAACTTTCCATTCCCCCCATCCCGGCAATAACCATTCTACTTTCTGTCTCTATGAATTTAACCACTTTAGTTATCTCATATAAGTGGGATCATATGGTATTTGTCTTTTTGTGATTGTTTTATTTCTCTTAGCATAATGTTCACAAGGTTCATCCATGTTGTACCTTGTGTCAGACTTGCCTTCCTTTAAAAGGCTGAATAATATTCCATTGTATGTATTTGCCATATTTTGTTTATCTATACAACTGTCGATGGACACTTGGGTTGCTTCCACCTTTTGGCCACTGTGAATAACGCTACTGTGAACAACGGTATTCCATTTTGTTTTATGTGTGTTGCTTTTTCCGTACAAAAGAGAGGCAACACCTTCCTCTTCAGACCTCTAGTTTACTATTTGGGAGGGACTGGAAACAATTATTTAAACGTTGGACTAATAGGCTTACCTTGGGAATCTTCTGCCATTGGTCACAACAAAAACTGAGCAATGCTCCACCTGCCTCCTGCACATTCAACTGAATCACTAGAGCTAATGGATTGCCTTATTTTGTCTTGCGTGTAACCTGCAAATCTTGACATTTTCTGAGATAGATGATAATATACGGCTAGCACATTATTTTTCCTCTAAATATCTAGGAGCCTGGCAAGAAGATCTGTTTACATGTGCTGTGGCTCTTTGAAGAGCCTCAAACCATTGTATAACCTAAGTCCTTTCCTCTCCCACTCCCAAGAACCAATTTTTCATCCCCTCAGGGCCATTGTTGCTCCCTTGAGAATGTATGCTTTAGACTAAGATTGCAAATCCTTACTGGTCTTCAAGGCCTGGCATGATTCATCTTTCCTTAAGCTCCCCTTCTTTCCTCTCCTCTCCCCCACCCCGCTCCATCTCCCCTTGTTCACTCCTGTCCAGCTCCACTGGCTTCCTTTCAGTTCCTCAAGGGCATCAAGCTTGTTCCTACTTTAGGGTGTTTGCACAAGTTGTTCTCTTTGTTGGAGAGCTATTTCTTTCTTTATTTTATTTTTTATTATTTTTTTTAAAGAATTTCACTTTTTAATTAATTAATTAATTAATTTATTTATTTTTGGCTGTGTTGGGTCTTCGTTTCTGTGCGAGGGCTTTCTCTAGTTGCGGCAAGCAGGGGCCACTCTTCATCGCGGTGCGTGGGCCTCTCACTATCGCGGCCTCTCTTGTTGCGGAGCACAGGCTCCAGACGCGCAGGCTCAGTAGTTGTGGCACACGGGCTTAGTTGCTCCGTGGCATGTGAGATCTTCCCAGACCAGGGCTCGAACCTGTGTCCCCTGCATTGGCAGGCAGATTCTCAACCACTGTGCCACCGGGGAAGCCCTATTTCTTTATTTTTAACTAATTAGTTTCTGCTCACACATCTCTTCTCCAGCTTAGATATCACTGCCCTAGAAAAACCTGTCCTGCAACTCCCCCTTCCTCAGTCTATATTAGATCTCTGCTGTTATTCTCTCACAATTCCCATTTTCCTTCAGGCACTTGTAATTTGTAATAATACACTTATTTATATTTTTATTATATGTCTGCCATCCCCAATATATTGTAAGCTTGAGGCCAGAGACTGCCTTGCTTTCCTCTGTATATATCACATTTAGCTTGCTGCTAGAATTGTTGAAAAAAGGGTTAATTAAGCGTTTGTAAAAATACACAGTGAAAAAAACTGCTCTGAACTTGGTATTGCTTTTTAAATGTATGTATACACTCATGTTAAGTGTTCTTATCGAAATGAAAAATACAATGAAATAAAATTGATGTATACATTGTTCATCACAACAGTAGTATACATGTATACATGTAGTAGGTATAGGAAACTTTAGCTGCTATAACATGTATTAGGTAAGGAAGCCCTAGCTGCTATAACAATGAAATCCTGAAATATCAATGTTTTGATAAAATAGTTTGTTTCTTGTTCACATAAAAGTCCAGTTGGCAGGGCTGAAGTGGGGTCAGAGGATCTGCTCCAAGCAGCCATTCAGGGACTGGGTTGATGGAGCCTCGCTGTCCTTAATGCATGGCTTCCAAGGTCACCCTGGTGCCTGTGTCTGGGTGGCAAGGGAGGGGTGGGGGGAGAATGTTGAGAACTGCATGGGAGGTTTTCTTGGGGTAATCTTGGGAATGGAATGCATCACTTCTGCCCACATCCATTTTTTTCATTCCTGACCAGACTCAAATCTCCAGTAGGGTTCCAATGCCTATTATTCCACCGTAAGAAGTCACGTGGCTACACCTCCTAGCCAGGGAGGCTGGGAAGACAGCTGTGAACTCAGGAAGTATGCTGGTCTCTTCCATAATACACTTGGAAAGTTGCACATATATGTGCAAGTGTGTAGTTGATATCGGTGCATGTGGATTTACAAATCTCTTTCAGGAACTTAGGGGCCCTTGCCAAGTCCAAGATGCAGAGAATGGGAATCACTAAAAATAGGAGTATGTGAGTTTTATTTTAGGAGAGGGTTTTGTCTGCTTCATCATTTTCAAAATTATAAGCAGAGAGAAGAAGGTGGACTGAAGTTAGGGGGAAATGGGCTCAGGGTTAAAGAGGCGCTATATACACCTAACTGAACAAACAGTTTATCGCCGCTCAAGCACTAATCTTCCCAGGCTCTTGCAGTGTAGCTGTGTTCACGAGAGTGCAGACTGGCATCTTGTCAGCTGAATGTAAGCCCAGTGAGGTTCTGGTTAGGCTGCTGGCAGCACTGTCATTAATAAAATGGAGCCTTTTTAAACCAAAGAACTGTTTTCAGTTTCCAGATCACCTGGTAAGTCCTATTCTTTTGATGCACTACAAATAAAAACTAGTTCTCCATCCCATGGGGCTATTAATCAAATAGAGTCTGTTTGTTAAAAGGAAAAAAAAAAAAGACCTATAGCATGTCTGGTTCATAATACCACAAGGCAATTGTAATTGATCTACGAAATCATGATACTGTGCTTTTATCTGGACCAGGACTTAACCTGGCCATCCTTCTGGTTTGCTATTCTTCCCTATGCCAGGGGATGGGAGCAGAAATCTGAGCCTGGGTGTTTCTTTTATGCTGTTTGCGAGCATCTCTCAACTCCTGTCCTTAGCAGAAAGAAAGAGAGAATTCAGAACTTGGTGGGTTAGGTGGTGGCTTTGTTACTTCTGTTTCATTGTTATTGACCAGCTTTTGAGACTTGCCCTTTTCTTTCCCTTCTACCATCCATCTAACTCTGTAACCTAGTGGTCCTTTTAGAAAGCTAGGAAAAAAACAGCATTTGGAGACCACCTCTAACCTCCAAACAGAAAAAGGTTGTACATTTTAAATTCTAAAATTTCAAACAAGTTGATTGGCCAATTGAAAGTTTTTCAACAAATGTCAGCATTTTCCACCTCCTGCCTCTTTCAGCTCTGTGGTTTTTCCTTTTGCATAAGATGCAGTTTCAGGTCAGCATTGTCCTGCTTTCTATGCTTCTGATGAAGCTGAAAACGGTTCGATTGACGTTATCAGCAAGTTGTGACAGCAGTGAACTTAACCCCCAAAGCAGGTTGTTGAGGTCACGCTGGCATCCTTCTCAGTGCCTTGGTAGGATTAGGAAAGAGGTTTATGCTTAAGTTCCAGCCATGGCCAGCGCTGGACAGGGGACCTCCCAAACGCCAGGATCTGCAGCTTGGCAGAACTGCACAGCGGTGCTGATTTGCACAAGTTGGGGGGTAATCATCATCTCCTGCTATCACGGAAAAACATATTACTAAAAAAAAAGGTCTTATTTGGAGCAAGGCAGCCATGTAGGAGCTGGGTGGAAATGGTTCTGCAGGACCCCTGCAGCAGCAGGAATACTTGACTTACATTTAATTGGAATCCGCCTATCAAGAGCTTTCGGTGTCCCTCTATTTGGCAACATACCATGTTTGGCTGGATTTTGTTCTAGGTCTTTCCCAAGTAGGAAAGGGCTGTTCAGAGGGCTGCTTACTGAGTGGGAATTCAGGAGCCAGTCAGCCAACCATGAGCTCAAGCCGTTCTTCCTGGCAGCTGTGCTTGATTATGTGTTTAGCTGCCACTGGTAATGAGTCAAAGAAGCAGCATCTGCTGAGAGCCGGGGTTGGCACTTCCAGGGCGGTCTGCCACCTCTCCATCAATTGCTCCAAAGACGGTCCAAGGGTGTGGAACAGATAAAGCTGAATGTTGGATGTGTGGTTCTTTGAGGCTGTTTTTGAAGGAACATGGGAAATGATAGAATTTGACATCGAGCGACTTGCCAGTTAGTTTCAACCTCTTACACTTTTTGTGTCCTGGTTGCTTTTGTTTCAAATAGAAGGCTGCTGGAGGGGTGAACACAGTTTGGCTTGAAGGTACCGTAGAGAGTTCTCTGAATTGTACAGCTCCTCCTATAGAGTCATTAGTTTCTTGGGTGATTTCTGAAGCTGAGACATTGGAACAGATGACGGGAAGCCCTTCCACTAAATTTATTTCATTCATTTTGTAAGTCTTTTCTCTGTGTTGGGTGGGGATAAATATATTCCCTTTTGTATGGGCTATCCCAGAAAATGTTTTCATTTTGAATACAGTGATCTAAGGAATCAGGTTATTACAACAGCTTATTCTCCATGTTACATTTTTTTTTTGAAACAAATATGAGTAAAGGGCAAACTCTTTGGAATTTATTCAGGAATCCACTATCTGGATAACCCCTCCTGTAGTGTGATATGATCTTTTCCCCACGTTTCTTCAAGCGGTTTGATTTCTTGTTTTCTGGATTTGATTGATCCCTTCTTTCAGAGCAATTAAATTAGATAGTTAAAACTTTTAAGGAAAAGGACTAAGCCCTGTACATCTTGGGTCCTCCCAAAGTGTCCTGCCTAGCACCATGCCTAGTAGACACTCCTTAGATTAAATTGTGTGCATTTCCTTTGACTGCTGTAATAAACTGCCGCAAACTAGGGGGCTTAAAGCGAGAGAAATGTATTCTGTTGTAGTTATAGAGACCAGAAATCCAAAATGAAGGTGTCAGCAGGGCCATGCTCCCTCCAGAGATGCTGGGGGAGAATCTGTTCCTTGTCTCTTCTAGCCGCTGGGGGCTGCCAGCAATCCCTTTGTCTTCCTTAGCTGTAGCTTTCATCCATCCAGTCTCGGCTTCTGTCTTCCTGTCACCTTCTCTGTGTATGTCAGACCTCTCTCTGCCTCTCTTTTGTGATGGCTTTCAAGACTCAGCTGGATAGTCTGGGATAATCTCCTCATCTCAAAGTCCTTAATTTAATCACATCTGCAAAGGCCCTTTCTCCAGTCACTGGGCATGACAGTGACTTATCTTTGGGAGCCACTATCAAGTCTACCACACCTGTGTACGGTTTCCACATATTCTTGTGCCCATTCATTGGATCTTCACCAGAAACACTTAGCTTCAAGGATATTTGCTTCTGTTTCATTTTCGAGGGGCTGTTTGTTTCAAGTCACTTCTGTTTTAATATCCTCTTGTTCTTTATTCTTTCGTTGTTAGGATATCAAATTATTTGCAATGAAAATGGCTTTCCAGTGCAGTGGGATTGGCTTTGGTCTTGGCAGTCTGTGCCATTGATAGCGAGTTTTACATTCTATTTGTGGCTGTGGACAAGGAATTATTGCTATCACCACTGAAACTAATGACAAGGTAGGTGTGGTGTTCAGGGCAGGTTTATTGAGCCTGTATAGGTGAGAGGGCATCAAAGTCTTGTATTTACAATAAATGTAATTCCCCCATAATCTCAGTTTTGAGCATTTTACTCTCTAAACTTCATTCCTGTTTTTCACAATTTACTTCCCCTGGAATCCCCAACTCCATATTTCTTCAAGTCTACTGGGACCTACAAGCCCTAATTTCCACATCCTTTTTCCTGTATCTCACTCACCTTACTTCCCTACTTGGCCAGCTGAAATGCCTTGGCCAGTCATTATAACCACTCCCTCAATTTCTTTCTTCCTCTCTCTTTGGTGCACTCACTTGGCTAAACCTTCACCAAGTTACACCCACCTGTGCAGCTGAATGAGATTGCTTTAAAGTCAAGCTCACTGTCCTCTGATGGGCCCTTGGGCCGCTCAGCAATCATGCTGCATTTCCTGAGTCCATCTACTCTCTCACTCCCTCAGATGAATATTTTCTTTCTTTTCTCTGATGAAACCCCCACACGTTTTCCCACGTTTCCACTCACAGATTCCTATTAAATTAAGACAATAGAAGCTATCAGAAGAAAATCTCCACATTTTCCCACCTACCCGCATCTGGTTTACGTACTCTGACTTCCGTCCAGTTGTGATGGGTAAAGCATCCTTCCATTCCCCTAACAAAGGCCAGTCTTTCCACTTGGGGTCCCAGATCCCATCCCCATTTGCCTATTCAAAGATATTGCTCTGATAATTCTTCCCCTCTTTTCTGCATCCTCTTCTTTCCTTCTTTCCTCCCTCCCTTCGTTCCTTCCTTCCTTCCATACTGGACTTTCCCCATCAGCTCACAAACATGCTGTTATTTCTGCCATCATAAAAGCTTTCTCTTGATTCTGTTTGCCCCTTCATTCACCACTCCATTTTCCCGCTTTCTTGTACATTCAAACTCTTTAAAAGAGTTGCCTGTATTTGCTCTAATTATCTCTTGAGACCATTTTTTGTCAAGCTTTCATACCATTACTCCTCTCATTTTTTTTTAAAGGCTATATCTTTAAAAAAATTTTTTTAATTAATTAATTAATTAATTAATTAATTTTTATGGCTGTGTTGGGTCTTCGTTTCTGTGTTAGGGCTTTCTCTAGTTGTTGCAAGCGGGGGCCACTCTTCATCGCGGTGCACGGGCCTCTCACTACCGCGGCCTCTCTTGTTGTGGAGCACAGGCTCCAGACGCGCAGGCTCAGTAATTGTGGCTCACGGGCCCGGCTGCTCCGCGGCATGTGGGATCTTCCCAGACCAGGGCTCGAACCTGTGTCCCCTGCATTGGCAGGCAGATTCTCAACCACTGCGCCACCAGGGAAGCCCTCAAACATTTTTTATCAAGGCAATCAATAACCTTCATGATACCAAACGCAATGGACCGTTCTCAGTCCTCATTTTTCTTGACTTATCACCTTAACACTTAACACAAGTGATCATTCCCTCTTCCTGTAACATCTCTCATCACTTGGCCTCTAGAACACCGCACTCTCCTTTCCTCCTGCCTCTGCTCCAGCCTCATTGGCCTTCATGCTATTCCTCAAACCTGCCATGCATGCCCCTACCTCTAGGCTTTCTATTTAGTATTTAGTGCTTTATAAAAACAAAACAAAATAAAAACACTATATTTATGCTCATTTATCCTCCCCCAGTCTGGGGACAATCGTGTGTGTGTGTGTGTTTTTCTAAGCATAGTTTCCTTGCTTTTTTGCTAAATAAATACTATTTCTACATGAAATGAATTTATACCTAAGACCCTTGCGCCTTAGGTCATTTTACAGACTTGTTATCTCTCCTTTTTGCAGCTTCACAAAATAGTTGACATCCTCATTGTCTCATGCATTTTTTTAACCACTGTGGCTCGTTTTAAAATTATGGTTCTTTTATCTCTAACTCTTGGGGTATACTCAGAACTCATTGGCACCATAGAAATAGAAGAAGATTGAAGGTACATAAGTAGAAGTTCACAGATGACAGAGGCCAGGGTCACGACCACATCTTCTCTCCTCCAGGGCCTGTGAGGGAAAGAACCCAGGCTGGGTGCTGGCTCAGCCACATAATCGGCAGTGTGACCTCAGGCGAGCCCCATAACCTCCGCGAGCCTTCCTTTCCCATCTGTAAAGGGAAAGGGCTTGAACCAGTTAATCTCTGAGGCCCTTTTTAGCCCTAACAATCTGTGAGTGTGGGCAGGGACACTGCTCAGGCCATAAATACCTGCTAGATTATATTGAGGTCTCTCCCTTTTCTTACCTGCTCCTTGCCAGCTTTCATGTTAAAATTTTCCACCAAACAGGAACAGCAGAGGCAAAGGGCTTACAGCAGGTACCACCCCTGCTGGCTGCCAAATCTCTCTCCAGCCTAGCCACTGCCTGCATGGATGGGCTTTTGCGTGAAATTGGCCAGCTTTAGTCCCCTTCCACAAATAAACTTTCAAGTACTCCCTTGAAGAGAGAGAAGCTGCCAGTGGTACTGGCAGTGAGTTTTATAATGATTTTTTGATGATTTCCATGTGACTTTGGGTCTGAGGGCAGTATGTTTGGTTTGGTTGTATTGACAGGTTTCCCACGGACATGGTTTACACCTGCCGGCCATGCAGGAGACAGCGTGGTGAAGAGCTTCTTGGTCCTCTGGCCCTCTGCTAGTGTCTGTGCACGGTGATGGCTACCTCTGCAGCTGTGACCTTTGCCAGCCTGTCTGCCATTGTGCCTCACGCGTGGCTGCCAGTGACGAGAGCCTTGGACTACTCAGCTTAGACATGCCGAGTCAGCTCTCAGAAAGCATTTTCCCTAAAATGATGTTGCAGGCAGTGATGAGGGATAACCATAAAAGCATGTTGCTGTGGGCCAGGCTGTGGATTAGCCTTATCTTTAATCCTCACGATAGCTCTTACAGGGGAGGCTTTGTCTCCATGGTAGGAATGATGGAATGATGAAAGTGATCTAGATGTTAATTAACAGCCAGTAAAGAGCTGAGCTGAATTGGAACCCAGAATTTTCTGATTCCACGGTGCATGTTCTCTGCACGTCTCTATGCTCCTGTGAGTGAGATAGAGCCAGCACTACACTTAGATCCCTTATGGCTAATTAGGTTTTCATTGGTTGATGCCAAACTCAGCTCCTAATTCTGTAACATTGTTATACGGAAAAAAAAAAAAAAAAGAATTCTGATTTTGAAAAAAAAAAAACTTTGGTAATATTAACCCTTTGTAGGTTGTGGGGGGGGATGCTTGATTTACTTATTGATTTCAGTTTCATTTTTGATCATTACTGAGGCACCTCTTCTCAAAAGTGTAGACAATTGAGGTTAGTTGAGGCTTGGCCTATGGTTGGCCATATTATGTTTCTTCATGTCTCTCTTGCTTAAAAAAAAATCACCTCCACGAACAAAATCACACACCTAGAAATCAGGAAAAGGGGACGACTCTAAGGCTTTCTTTTAAAACACATAGATCTTGAGGTTTGAATCAAAATGATAGTGTTTTACCATTCATATCTGTTTACTTGTGACACAGTACACCTGCTTACTTTAAAGAAGAGAAGTAATAGAATTTTAAGGAGGGGGGGAGAGTGACGTGGACACCCCATAACTCTTCTCCAGTGATAGCCTGATGAGTTAAGCATAAATGAATCAGAAACAGATGGATTTTCTTTTCCCCTTGAAATACACATGGGTTTAAAAACGAAGGGAAAATATGCTTGGGAAAAAAAAAAACGTTCTTTGTTAAAGTCTAAATGTTTGAATTAGGATTTAAGATTTTCGTAGGTTCCAGCAAGTAGTTGTGTGCACTCATCTCTAATTTAGATGGGGTGTGTGCTTAAGTAGAGCATTTAAACTATTCTGCGGGGCTGCTGTCAGGGAGGCGTAACAGTTCTGTAAAATGACATAAGGCACAAGGGCCTTATGTGCAAACTCATTTCACATGGGTTCTTGGGTATTGAGTAACATGAATTTCATGTAATTTGATTCTTGAAAATTTCATAAGGTTTACCTCAATCTGTGTGTGTGAAAGTGGAAACAGTTTCAAAGGGATCCCTCCAGGTGCTGTGCTGGGCATCCTAACTCTCCCTCCTTCTGCCAAGGGTGGAGTGTCATCTCCATGACCTTGTGCTTAACTGATTCTTCTTCAGTTTCTTTGGTCATTGTTTCAGGTTCGATTGACGCCAGTATTCCCCATAATTTGTTCCACTAGCTGCAGGTGTTCCTATGAACTTTGACTTAACTTTGACTTGACTGTAAACTGGAAAACTGCAGAAAGGTGTCGGTTAGATAGCAGGAAATCCTCCTGACCAAACAAAAGCTGAGTGCTAGAAGAAAGAGATCACCCAGTCTCTGTCCTCTGATAAGGTCCTTCGTTACTGACTGGCTTACCTTGTTGTGGGACCTTTGAGGAACTGTGGAAATGATGACATTTTAAGAGCACTTTTTTTTTTCCCAAAAATTATGAAGCTAGTAACTCCAAGCAGGTCCACTGCTTTCCCCTGATGTTCCTGGCTGGATATCTTGCTACCATCTTAACCTAGACATGGAGAAGACCCTTTTTTCTTTTTTTGGCAAATCATGAGACACTTCTCTGCCTAATGCCTCCATGCCTGTTAGGAGGGAAAATATTCCTCCTTATGCTTATGGTGTCTCCACACTGAACTCCCATCAAGTCTTTCTTTTTCTTTCTCACAAATATCCATCAGTTCCCACCTTCACTCTCCATTTGTAGAGCCTGGTAACTTTTGTATATAGTCTGGTCATCTGGTTTCACTAGGACTGCCCTACTTTCATTCAATTTCTAGAAAATTCTATATCTTTAAACCATTTTTTCTTTTGTTTATTACTTGGTCACTTTGGCTAGTGAACTCTTTCTTTTAGCATAAATGTGATATTACTTAACCTTGCAAAGCCTTCCTTCATTAGACTTTTTATTCCTATAGTTTCCAGCTGGTTTCAAGTTGGTTTTTTTGGTTTTAATCAAACTCATCTCCTCTTGGGTCCCCTTTATTTCTTTTCTTACTTGTGAATTATGTTATGTGCCATCTCCAATGTCTAAAATATTGACTTTTTCGCCTCATCAGTATCTTTTTATCTCATTCAAAAATCTTCAAGATTCTCTTAAAATAATGTATACTTTGTTGGTAAGAATGATGTATGACTGTTGATATATAAAATTCTGCCTCAAGGGAAGCTTTAGCTCATTTAATGAAAGAATGATTATAATGATCATAATGACTCTTTCTGGGATTTCTATTTTTTCAGCTGGTGTTTGATGTTCTGCATCATTCATTCATTTACTTACATATATTGAACTTGTACCATATTCTTATACTGTAGTGAGCACTGAGGATAAATATATGAACAATAAGTTACCCCACCCTAGAAAAGTAATAATCAGAGGTAGACAGACATGTGTAAGTTATATTAGAGTAGACTGTATCTACTATGATGAATATTTTAACAGAGTCCTGTGGGCACATGGAGGAGGGAGTAATAAAATCAGATCAAGAAAGGGAGGGTGTCACCAAGAAAGTGATACTGGACTTGAATCTTCTCCGCTGAGTGGAGGCATGGGAGAACAAGGGAATTGGTAGAGGGTAGCATTGCAGAGGTATGGAAGCATGAAGAAGAAGGGTGTGTTGGGGATGGGAGGAAGAATAAAACAATAAGTGTAGTTAAAATGTACAGTGTGATAGGACATGAGACAGGGTGGTAGTTTAGACCAGATTTGTGAAAACTCTGCAAACCTTGTTAAAAAGTTTGATGTTAGCCCAGAATTATTAAAGTTGTTTCATGCTTGTCTGTGTGTGTTTAGCATAATGAAATGATCTCATTTGTTTTTGTTTTTTTTTTAACATCTTTATTGGAGTATAATTGCTTTACAATGGTGTGTTAGTTTCTGCTCTATAACAAAGTGAATCAGCTATACGTATACATATATCCCCATATCTCCTCCCTCTAGCGTCTCCCTCGCACGCTCGCTATCCCACCCCTCTAGGTGGTCACAAAGCACCGAGCTGATCTCCCTGTGCTATGCAGCTGCTTCCCGCTAGCTATCTATTTTACATTTGGTAGTGTATATATGTCCATGCCACTCTCTCACTTCGTCTCAGCTTACCCTTCCCCCACCCATGTCCTCAAGTCCATTCTCTACTTCTGCGTCTTTATTCCTGTCCTGCCCCTAGGTTCTTCATAACCTTTTTTTTTTCTTTAGATTCCATATATATGTGTTAGCATACGGTATTTGTTTTTCTCTTTCTGACTTACTTCACTCTGTATGACAGACTCTAGGTCCATCCCCCTCACTACAAATAACTCAATTTCATTTCTTTTTATGGCTGAGTAATATTTCATTGTATATATGTGCCACATCTTCTTTATCCATTCATCTGTTGATGGACACTTAGGTTGCTTTCATGTCCTGGCTATTGTAAATAGAGCTGCATCTCATTTATTTTTAAGGTTGTAACCCTTACATCATTGTGTAGAATGGATTTAAGGAGAGAAAAGGCTCCAAATGGGGAGATGAGTATTGGTGCTAAGTATTCCAAGGATCTGGATGAGAGATAATGAAGGCTTGAACAGTAAGCTGTAAAGAGGACAGACTTCGTGCAGTACAATTTGGTCACAGATGAATTTGGGGGCCAAGTAGAGGGGGAGAAGCAACTGATGACTCTAAGAAATACATAGCTTGTGTAGATGGCAATGCAGTTTACTGAGACAGGGATACAGGAAGAAAAGTTAATTTGGGCTGAGTAGATAAAGAATTTAGTTGTTTACTTGTTGAGTTGGAATTGGCTGGCAGGCATCCAAGTAAAGCTGCCTTACTTGCATTTGGAAGTGCAAGATGGATATATAAAAGAGGGAGTTTGCATTAGAAATGGCAACCTGTCATGTCCTTAGATGTCCATGGCCTGAACAGTGCTACTTTTGATATACAATTAAAGTTCTTAAGGACAGTCCTGTTTATGCCTATATTACTTTTTTTTCCTCTTAGTTCTTTTCACATTTTCTTGACAAATTGTTCCATTAACATCTCTTCCATGGCTCCAGATTTTGATGTTGACTCTTTTTTTGTTTTTTAGTAAGAGTTGTTATTTTTGGCTTCAACTTCAGACCTTTTGGAGAGATAACAATTTCATTTCTTTATGCCATTTTGAAGTTGCAGTTTTTGGCCAACCTTGTTTTTGTCTGTATCATAAAAGGGAGAAGCCAACAACGTTTTTTCCTGGTCTAGACATTTCGGACAGGTGATTTCCCAGCTGTTGTCTCTTGGAAATCTTCCCATTCTTCTCTTTATCTCATTGGGCAAAGTGGAAACTCTGAAGGTCTATAATTTTCAATTTGTAGTTATAGAAATTCATGGTTTGGTTGCCAACCAAAGCAGCTGATGTCGTTGTTAGCATTGTTAAAAAGCCTTCAAGTATTAATCTAGTTTTTGAATACTTGTGACTTATTCCCAATTTGAAGACACCACTTTTTATATGATTTCAGTATAGAATCTATAAATTTTCTTAGTTGATACAATCTTGAAAATGTGTCCCTTCAATGGGGAGAATATTTTGTATGCTACAATCCAACATATGTCAGACCACATTTTTCAAAGATCCTGAGCTTTAAGTATAGTGTCAGGGGTGTGATATTAAATACTTAGTAACTAGCATATTAATATGTATATGTTTATTTCAAAATATTGTATGGTTCCACCCGTTTATATGAGGTATATAGTAGGCAAATTCATAGAGACAGAAAGTAGAACAGAGGTCAGTAAGGGGCCAGGGGAAGGGAGAGTTAGAGTTTAATGGGTACTGAGTTTCTGTTTGGAATGATGAAAAAGTTCTGGAAATGAGTAGTGATGATGGTTGCACAAAATGGTGAATGTACTTAATGGCACTCAATTGTACACTTAAGAATGTTGCCTGTATTCTCTAGATAAAGTATAAATATACATCATAAAACTGCCTACCGATTAGTGTAGCTCAAATTACTCATCAAGTTATTGTAGTTGTTTCTGAGTTATTGGTTGATGCTTAGAAATTGTTGGTGTGATCTTTTTGGTAAATGATATCTTAGTCTGAGTTCTGATATGATGCAGGGAACTGGGTCAGACTCTTCCAAGTTCTCCGTTAAATCGATGGGCAGTTAGGCTTTTGGCACTGGTGCTTTGTTACGAGTGGGTGATGCTCACCTGGAAGCCAGTCCTTCCCACGTGGCCTGGGAAGAGTCCATACTTGGACCTTTACTGAAAAATCACTATCGACCTGCCCATTGTAGCCCCTCACATGCACTGAACCACACATGCCCTTGTGCTGCCACCACCTAGGTCGTTTCAGCAGCCACTGGAAGCGACTCACATCTGTGCTGGCACCACTCAGAGGTCCACTCCCTGCTCCCAGGCTGCCATTAGGTGACATAATTAGGTAGCTTGTAGTCTCAATAAGTAGAGGTTTTCTTTTTATCAACTGCTATGGAAGTATTTCAGTATTTTTACCACCAGAACCTACAATCTGAATGTCAACCCTGGTTACTTACTACAATGTGCTTTACTTACATGAGAGTCTACAAGAACGATGTTAACAGTAGATTATAATGGGTTATTCCTTAGAGTTTAACATTATTATCCTGGACTTGACCTAGATTGTCATGTTGTAGTCTTGGATTTTGTGTCGTTCAGAGATATTGCCATTGATTTTGAGTGGGGTAAAAAACCATTCTTACCTCATCACAGTTAATGCATATATATATATGCATTATATTTTTAAGTATGGTATTATATATATAAATAGTTGTCTGCAAACTTCTTTTAATTTATATTTTATGATTAATACATTTGAAACTACTTTCTCCTTCAAATGTCTCTTCTCTGTAGATTGTAATATTTTTGGTAGAAAAATATATCTTGTCAATTGGTACTCAGATACCTGGTAAGTCAGAGAACATTTTGACAAATAGAAAATATCCTTATATCCATATTTTCCCATAATTAAATATATAATTATTTTTAGCCTCAAGGAGTTTACCATCTTTGGGTCTCCACTTAGAAGATATTTTTTGACAAATATTTTTACAAGATAAAATTCATCAAGTAACTTGCCTCTATTTATGATCCTATTTAATATTTTGCTAAATTTTGATGCTGTGAAAGTTGAGGCCTTTGGAACATTTTCCGTTCTATTAAATATAAGTTTTCTAATTTGCAAAGATAGGAATTCTGGAATTCCATCAAAAGATTCTTCCTACCAGTGGATCTAATGCAAAGTGCAGTTAGAGAATTTCAGGTTAAATTTTGCATGCTATTTGAGGTGCTCTAATTATTTAACTATTTCAGTAGCTCCCTTTTGTAGGGGTTAATTTTAATGTCTTCCTGTTTGAGAGGTTTGATTTTATAATTGAAATATGCTAAAAGCTTCAAAACCTTAAGTGTTGTGGCATTTCATTGATTGGCACTTTGATTACTTCATATTAAAGATTTCTAATGGATTTTGAATAGAATCCAATAAAATCTAAAGGATTTGTTTACAAAAATAGATCAACACCAATGGAGGATACTGGGGTTATTTATGAAATATTTCTACAAGCTTTCTAAAATCCTACTGATGATTGAGAGCAAAGAGAGAAAACACATACTACATGTGTGAGTAGCATCAGCTTTGCTACCAAAACTTTGTTTCTGTTTGCTGTTCTGTGTGTGTATAAAATATAATGATATATATTTATAGTTACTTACTATTTAACTATGCATATATAGCTATATATATAATTTATATTCAGTTACATAAAATAACTATAAGCTGAAATCTATAAAACTATATACATATGTATATGTGATTATATATATGTATCCATACACACACACACACACACACACACAGACACAGTTAAAGTAAGTAAAATAACTAAAAATTATAAGGCATTGATCATAATACACATGCACACACACACGGTCATTTTGTAAACTATAGTTATTGTGATTGGCTGACTATCATGGTATGGGTGCATTTTCAAATTATTTCAAGTATATTTCTGCCTTATGCAGTTCTTAATTTTGTAAGAACATTGTTTTTACCAGGATGCTGTATTCTACCAAATTTGTGTTTGTACTTACATCACAAAAACAAATACTTTTATCTTCAATGATGAACTTTTTAACTGAATTTGCAGTAGCAATCTCTATTGTCAGCTGTTTCACTTAAGACAGAATAAACTTCCCAAAGCTTTACTTTTATCCAGGAAGTGTGTGAGGAATCAGATGATAATTGACATTCACTCAGCTAACTTCTCTTTGAAGCATCTGATGACCTTGACCATTTAACTGTTTGCAAATCTGTGCTAATTAGCCAAGATTTCACTTAATGGTATTGACTCATTCTTCTTGCACAAGAAAACTAGGAATTGAAATAAGTGGAATTAGTTTAGAGGAACAACCAGTTTACTTAAATGAAAAGTCATGCATCACAGAGTAATCCATAAACACACCTTCTGCAGCTGCACATACTACACCATCATCCTCGGGCACCATTTTCTGAAAACATCAATTTTTGAAATAGATGTTGATGCTTCTTAGGCAGATTGATGTCTTCTGATGTTCATGTGGTCAGTGAGTCAACATGGCTCCCTTGATGGGTGGTAAATGTTGACAAACATTCTGTTCAAGTTACATGTTCATCCTCAATTTTCTTTTGAAATGGATACTTTGTACTTAGTTTTTCACTAAATATGTATTTTCATTTTTTGAGCTTGTTGCTATCACAAGGGTTCATTGCAATATTACAAAGTATTACCAAAAAATAAAAACAAATAGTTGCAGCCTTCCACCACAATAAATGATGAAACCACTGTAACAAGAGTGTTCAGACCACACTCTGAATGCTCTCCAGCAGGACTCCTCTGCCTTTATTTCCTACACACATTTCACAAATACCTGATTTCCCCCCATTTTCCATCTCCCCAGCTGACTTGTTAATTAGCAGCTTTGTGCCTCTCACAAGCAAAGGCATGGGCCCCAGTCATTGACTGGTGTATCAAGTGGTTGTCTGGAATAGAAGCTTAGAATACTCCCACCGCCATTTGACACCAGGAGTATCTATCTCAAGCCACTGGTATTAGATTGCCCTTTAGTTTTTTATGGAGTGCAGTGTATATTGTCCTTGTAAGTGAAGTGCCAGTTGTTTCAAGACAGGAAGGTATCTGGAAAACAGAATCAGTTGAATTCTGTTTGTTTCTAGATTTGACTCCACGTCACAGTGAGAACTCTTGACCGCACAAGTGTCTCACATGCTAATAGAGAAGACCATGGTAGAAACTCAAAGTACAAAGTGGTTTATTACAATATTAGAAGAAACTAGAAACTAATTAAACCATCCTGATTTAGTTGAATGCAGATGTTAATATAAGTATTTTAAAAACTAAAACAATGGAAGGGGCTCTCCAGGAAGTCACAGAGGTGGGAGTCTGCATGGGCAGAACCCAGGGCATGCAGATCCAATAGTGCCTGGCTCAGGTTCTCGTCCCTAAGAATGGCGGCTTCCACAGCATCCTGGGTTTTACCCCGCTCATCTTGAGAAGGCTTCCACGCATCCTGGAAGAGGGCACGGCCGCAGCACTGGTTTTGCATTTTCAAGAGACACTGGGCGCCCTCACACTTCTCCTCAGCCAATTGGTGAAAAAAGTGGCCCACACTGTCCAGAGTCACATTGTTGCTGTAGAAATAGAAGCCAAGAGAGAGCTACAGGGTGAAAGTGAAAGGGAGATCAATCAATAAAAAATGGACAAAGAAGACAGGAGATAAATAGAAAACAGGAGGAAGAAACTCTTGAGAAAAAAGCAGAAAAAAGAGAGGAATAACAGATGGAGCTAAGACATTGATATCATTCAAACATGAAGCCGTGTGGCTGACAGGGTCTTGGTGCTCCAGCTGGGTGTCAGGCCTGTGCCTCTGAGGTGGGAGAGCCAAGTTCAGGACATTGGTCCACCAGAGACCTTCCAGCTCCACATAGTATCAAAAGGCGAAAGCTCTCCCAAGATCTCCATCTCAACACTAAGACCTGGCTCCACTCAACGGCCAGCAAGCTCCACTGCTGGACACCCTATGCCAAACAACTAACAAGACAGGAACACAACCCCACCCATTAGCAGAGAGCTGCCTAAAATCATAATAAGGTCACAGACACCCCAAAACACACCACCGGATGCGGTCCTGCCCACAAGAAAGACAAGATCCAGCCTCATCCACCAGAACACAAGCACTAGTCCCCTCCACCAGGAAGCCTACACAACCCACTGAACCAACCTTAGCCACTGGGGGCAGACACCAAAAACAACGGGAACTACGAACATGCAGCCTGCGAAAAGGAGACCCCAAACACAGTACGTTAAGCAAAATGAGAAGACAGAGAAACACAGAGCAGATGAAGGAGGAAGGTAAAAACCCACCAGACCAAACAAATGAAGAGGAAACAGGGAGTCTACCTGAAAAAGAATTCAGAGTAATGATAGTAAAGATGATCCAAAATCTTGGAAATAGAATGGAGAAAATACAAGAAACATTCAACAAGGAACTAGAAGAACTAAAGAGGAAACAAACGATGATGAACAACACAATAAATGAAATTAAAAATTCTCTAGAAGGAATCAATAGCAGAATAACTGGGGCAGAAGAACGGGTAAGTGACCTGGAAGATAAAATAGTGGAAATAACTACCACAGACCAGAATAAAGAAAAAAGAATGAAAAGAATAGAGGACAGTCTCAGAGACCTCTGGGACAACATTAAATGCATCAACATTCAAATTATAGGGGTCCCAGAAGAAGAAGAGAAAAAGAAAGGGACTGAGAAAATGTACGAAGAGATTATAGTTGAAAACTTCCCTAATATGGGAAAGGAAATAGTCAAGTCCAGGAAGCACAGAGAGTCCCATACAGGATAAATCCAAGGAGAAACATGCCAAGACACATATTAATCAAACTGTCAAAAATTAAATACAAAGAAAAAATATTAGAAGCAACAAGGCAAAAACAACAAATAACATACAAGGGATTCCCCATAAAGTTAACAGCTGATCTTTCAGCAGAAACTCTGCAAGCCAGAAGGGAGTGGCAGGACATATTAAAGCGATGAAAGGGGAAAAACTACAACCAAGATTACTCTACCCAGCAAGGATCTCATTCAGATTTGACGGAGAAATTAAAACCTTTACAGACAAGCAAAAGCTAAGAGAATTCAGTACCACCAAACCAGCTTTACAAAAAATGCTAAGGGAACTTCTCTAGGCAGGAAACACAAGAGAAGGAAAAGATCTACAATAACAAACCCAAAACAATTAAGAAAATGGTAATAGGAACATACATATTGATAACTACCTTAAATGTAAATGAATTAAATGCTCCCACCAAGAGACATAGACTGGCTAAATGGATACAAAAACAAGACCCCCCGTATATATTCTGTCTACAAGAGACCCACTTCAGACCTAGGAACACATACAGACTGAAAGTGAGGTGATGGAAAAAGATATTCCATGCCAATGGAAGTCAAAAGAAAGCTGGAGTAGCAATTCTCAAATCACACATAATAGACTTTAAAGCCTATTACAAGAGACAAAGAAGGGCGCTACATAACGATCAAGGGATTGATCCAAGAAGAAGATATAACAATTGTAAATATGCACCCAACATAGGAGCACCTCAATACATAAGGCAAATGCTAACAGCCATAAAAGGGGAAATCAACAGTAGAACAATTGTAATGGGGGACTTTAACATCCCACTTTCACCAATGGACAGATCAACCAAAATGAAAATAAATAATGAAACTCAAGCTTTAAATGATACATTAAACAAGATGGACTTAAATGATATTTACCAGACATTCCATCCAAAAACAACAGAACACACTTTCTTCTCAAGTGCTCATGGAACATTCTCCAGAATAGATCATACGTTGGGTCACAAATCAAGCCTTGGTAAATATAAGAAAATTGAAATTGTACAAATATCTTTTCCAACCACAACGCTATGAGACTACAAATCAATTGCAGGAAAAAATCTGTAAAAAATACAAACACATGGAGGCTAAATAATACAGTACTTAATAACCAAGAGATCAATGAAGAAATCAAAGAGGAAATCAAAAAATACCTAGAGACAAATGACAATGAAAACACGAAGACCCAAAACCTATGGGACACAGCAAAAGCAGTTCTAAGAGGGAAGTTTATAGCAATACAATCCTACCTCAAGAAACAAGAAACATCTCAAATAAACAACCTAACCATACACCTAAAGCAATTAGAGAAAGAAGAACAAAAAAAAAATCCAAAATTAGCAGAAGGAAAGAAATCATAAAGAACAAATCAGAAATAAATGAAAAAGAAATGAAACAATAGCAAAGATCAATAAAACTAAAAGCTGGTTCTTTGAGAAGATAAACAAAATTGATAAACCATTAGCCAGACTCATCAAGAAAAAAAGGGAGAAGACTCAAAATCAATAGAATTAGAAATGAAAAAGGAGCAGTAAGTAACAGCTGACACTGCAGAAATACAAAGGATCATGAGAGACTGCTACAAGCAACTATATGCCAATAAAATGAACAACCTGGAAGAAATGGACAAATTCTTAGAAAAGCACAACCTTCTGTTACCGAACCAGGAAGAAATAGAAAATATAAACAGACCAATCATAGCACTGAAATTGACACTGCGATTAAAAATCTTCCAACAAACAAAAGCCCACGACCAGATGGCTTCACAGGCGAATTCTATCAAACATTTAGAGAAGAGCTAACACCTATCCTTCTCAAACTCTTCCAAAATATAGCAGAGGGAGGAACACTCGACAACTCATTGTATGAGACCACCATCACCCTGATACCAAAACCAGACAAAGATGTCACAAAGAAAGGAAACTACAGGCCACTGTAGTATCACTGATGAACATAGATGCAAAAATCCTCAACAAAATACTAGCAAACAGAATCCAACAGCACATTAAAAGGATCATACAACATGATCAAGTGGGGTTTATCCCAGGAATGCAAGGATTCTTCAATATATGCAAATCAATCAATGTGATACACCATATTAACAAATTGAAGGAGAAAAACCATATGATCATCTCAATAGATGCAGAGAAAGCTTTTGACAAAATTCATCACCCATTTATGATAAAAACTCTCCAGAAAGTAGGCATAGAGGGAACTTTTCTCAACATAATAAAGGCCATATATGACCAACCCACAGCCAACATCATTCTCAATGGTGAACAACTGAAGCCATTTCCTCTAAGATCAGGAACAAGACAAGGTTGCCCACTCTCCCCACTGTTATTCAACATAGTTTTGGAAGTTTTAGCCACAGCAATCAGAGAAGAAAAAGAAATAAAAAGAATCCAAATTGGAAAAGAAGAAGTAAAGCTGTCATTGTTTGCAGATGACGTGATACTATAAATAGAGAATCCTAAAGATGCTACCAGAAAACTACTAGAGCTAATCAATGAATCTGGTAAAGTAGCAGGATACAAAATTAATGCACAGAAATCTCTTGCAGTCCTATACACCAGTGATGAAGAATCTGTAAGAGAAATTAAGGAAACACTCCCATTGACCATTGCAACAAAAAGAATAAAATCCCTAGGAATAAACCTACCTAAGGAGGCAAAAGACCTGTATGCAGAAAACTATAAGACACTGAGGAAAGAAATTAAAGATGAAAGAAACAGATGGAGAGATAAAGCATGTTCTTGGATTGGAAGAATCAACATTGTGAAAATGACTCTACTACCCAAAGCAATCTACAGATTCAATGAAATCCCTATCAAACTACCAATGGCATTTTTCACAGAACTAGAACAAAAAATTTCACAATTTGTATAGAAACACAGAAGACCCCGAATAACCAAAGCAATCTTGAGAAAGTAAAACAGAGCTGGAAGAATCAGGCTCCTGGACTTCAGACTATAATACAAAGCTACAGTAACCAAGACAGTATGGTACTGGCACAAAAACAGAAACAGATCAATGGAACAGGATAGAAAGCCCAGAGATAAACCCACGCACATATGGTCACCTTATCTTTGATAAAGGAGGCAAGAATATACAATGGAGAAAAGACAGCCTCTTCAATAAGTGGTGCTGGGAAAACTGGACAACTACATGTCAAAGAATGAAATTAGAACACTCCTTAACACCATACACAAAAATAAACTTAAAATGGATTAAAGACCTAAATGTAAGGCCAGACACTATAAAACTCTTAGAGGAAAACAGGCAGAACACTCTGACATAAATCACAGCAAGATCCTTTTTGACCCACCTCCTAGAGAAATGGAAATAAAAACAAAAATAAACAAATGGGACCTATGAAACTTAAAAGCTTTTGCACAGCAAAGGAAACCATAAGCAAGATGAAAAGACAACCCTCAGAATGGGAGAAAATATTTGCAAATGAAGCAACTGACAAAGGATTAATCTCCAAAATTTACAAGCAACTCATGCAGCTCAATATCAAAAAAACAAACCACCCAATCCAAAAATGGGCAGAAGACCTAAGACATTTCTCCAAAGAAGTTATACAGATTGCCGACAAACACATGAAAGGATGCTCAACATCACTAATCATTAGAGAAATGCAAATCAAAACTACAATGAAGTATCACCTCACACCATTCAGAATGGCCATCATCAAAAAATCTACAAATAATAAATGCTGGAGAGGGTGTGGAGAAAAGGGAACCCTCTTGCACTGTTGGTGGGAATGTAAATTGATACAGCCACTATGGAGAACAGTATGGAGGTTCCTTAAAAAACTAAAAAAAGAACTACCATATGACCCAGCAATCCCACTACTGGGCATATATACCCTGAGAAAACCATAATTCAGAAAGAGTCATGTACCACAATGTTCATTGCAGCACTATTTACAATAGCCAGGACATGGAAGCAACCTAAGTGTCCATCATCGGATGAATGGATAAAGAAGATGTGGCACATATATACAATGGAATATTACTCAGCCATAAAAAGAAATGAAATTGAGTTATTTGTAGTGAGGTGGATGGACCTAGAGTCTGTCATACAGAGTGAAGTAAGTCAGAAAGAGAAAAACAGATACTGTATGGTAACACATATACATGGAATCTAAAGAAAAATGTTGGTTATGAAGAACCTAGCGGAGGACAGGAATAAAGACCCAGATGTAGAGAATGGACTTGAGGACACGGGGATGGGGAAGGGTAAGCCGGGACAAAGTGAGAGAGTAGCATGAAGTTATATATACTACCAAAATAGATAGCTAGTGGGAAGCAGCCGCATAGCACAGGGAGATCTGCTCGGTGCTTTGTGACCACCTAGAGGGGTGGGATAGGAAGGGTGGAAGGGAGACGCAAGAGGGTGGAGATATGGGGATATGTGTATATGTATTGCTGATTCACTTTGTTATAAAGCAGAAACTAACACACCATTAAGACACCATAGTAAAGCAATTATACTCCAATAAAGATGTTAAAAAAAAAAGACAACAGTAACATCAAATGCTGGATCAAATGCGAAACTTGGCAGGATGACAGGATAGTTGGTGTAAACCATGACTGTAATGTAATCCTCTCCACAAGGTTGGTATTATTCCCCCATTTTACCCGGGAGGATACTGAGGCTCAGACAGTTGAAGCATCTTATCCAGGATCATATAGGTAGCTAAAAACATCTGTATGATTCCAAACTCTTATCTCACTGTAAATCACTGCCATTTTAGTATCTGACCACCTTAGATCTACAATAAAGGTACAGTGTTAACTAATTATGGGTCCTCAATACAAACTTGTATTTAAAAATACATTTACATGTTTTTACTTATGGAACCTTAACATTGTGTATAAGAGTGTTGAATGAGAGGTTAAGTTATGACCACTTTCCCAGCAGGGATTCTTGGAGCTTAGAGGGATGGTATAGAAGTGAGGAAGGTGGTCTACCAGGGAAAGAGTCAGCAGGTTGGAACCAAGCTTGAGTGCAAAAGAGCTGAATGAGTGGATGCAGAGTTTTTGCCGTAACAGTTCGCCCAGCAGGTACTTAAAAGTCAGTTGGTCAAGGAAAAACAAATTAGGTTGTTCTACTATTAAGCAGGGCTTTGAAGGAGAGTGAAGGTCTTGTGTTTATAGTTCAATGAGAAAACATCCCAGGGCCCTAAGGAGAGAGCTGGCTGGCTGAGGTTTTTGTTTCTTCCTTTCATTAATCAACACCTTCTAACTGTGTAAGACCTTTATTCATTTATTTGGAATCCTGGTCACTCGAAGTCATAACAGCCTAGTTTCTCGACAATATGGACAAAATGGTATTTTTCTGACTTAGTCCTCTTTGGCAGAATAGTGTAAATCTGAGCTCCTTGCTTCTCTCTCTTCTCTAGGACTGATGTGCTCGGTGCCTACAATGTGTCTCGTGTGTTTTCCCACAATAACACTCCCAGCCAGTGTGTAGCATCATTCTCTTTGCAAAGATGGCCACGTGCCTGTCGGGTCTCTGATGTGAGTTTCTGAAATGCTCCTGACATGTAACCACTCCTCGATTTGACATCAAGATATGCAAAACCAGCCTCCTCCCCCAGTGTTGTTACGTGCTGTTACCATGATACTTCACGTTCTTGGATTTCTTTTAGAGACACTTTAGAAATTATTTAGGAAAAACGATACAGATAATGTTTTAAAAATACTCATGAACCTACCACCTAGAAATAATGTGCATTATATTGTCATGTTCCTTCTTACTTTATTAAAGAATTAAATATTACAGATAGCAGGGAGGTCCTCTCTGCACCTTTTTCCTAATCCTCTCTTTCCCCAGAAGCAACTGCTCCCATGAGTTTAATGGGTTTCCTTCCATCTCTCTTTTTATATTGATATTTTAAACTACGTAGGTGTATGTATTTTAAATTATAAACATTTATATAAATCGCATATATTACATATTGCATGAAACAATCTGTAACAGTCTGTAACTATTTTATGCCATGCTCTGCTTTTGTGATAGTCATATTGATACATGGAGATCTAGTCATGAATTTGAATGGCTGTTTAATATTTCCATTATATGAATATATCAGAGTTTATGCATTTCTCTATTGATAAACATATAGGTTGATATTCATTGGAGTTACAACACAAAACAGATGGCACACTCATGCTGCTTTATCGAGGAGAATTTAATAAAGGGATTGTTAACGACTGTGTGGGCCAGGTTTCAGAATAAAACAAGGAAGGGTACAGTATCCCACAGAAAAAACAGCACACTTATTGCCATCCCTAGGCCTGACACAGGGCAATTGTTCCCAGAGAGAGAGCTGTCTTGAGAGGCCTGATGTGAGCTGTGTCCTCTGTAGAGATGCAGCTACCTCCCCATGATCCCTCAAAAAGAGAGGAGAGGAAACACTTTGACTGCATTCTCTTCCCTCCCTCTGGCTTCCTGTTGGGCTCCCCATTGGATGACAGGGGTTCATTGCTGTAGTCCTTAAAGATGAGCTTCCCAGGTCGCAGCATCACGGAGGAGGGTGGACTCTGGATCTGGAAGGGTAAAAGGAGATATGCAGCACACCTTTGTTTCATAGGTTTTGCTACTCCAGACACTACTTCAGGGCCCATCTTTGTCATGCCTCCATATCATCTGTCCAGAGTTTCTCAGGGTGTGTATGTATAGCAGTGGAGTTGCATACTCTTAAGGATATAGATTTTCCACTTCTCTGCATATTGTCATCTTGTTCTCCAAAGTGGTTGTATTTTTACCAACTCTGCACTCAAGTTCCTTTTCCTGTGTCCTCACCAGCACTTGACATTTTATTATTGCCAAAATTGTGAGTTTGAAATGGTATCATGACATGGATTTTAACATACTTTTCCTTGATTATCTGTGAATTGAATGGCTTTTCCTATGTTGATCAGATATTCTAGTTTCTTTTCCTGTGTTTTGTGATTTATAGCTGTTGCTCATTTTTCTATTGCGTTGTTTGTCCTTATTGATCTGTAGGAATTTTTTTTTTTTTTAAGAATCTTGGATGATATTTATTTATGATTTCTTAGATTTAAAGTTGTAAGTCTTGGTATCTTTAGAAATTTCTTATTTCAAGTTTTTATTTAATGAAGGAAATGCAGTCTTTGTGAAATTCAAAAACAGGTGTTATCCTAGGATGGAACGTTTAATTTTGAGGTCCTGTTTGATGCTGAGTACAATTGCTAAGTTGGTTTTTTTATTCTTTTAATTTTTATTGGAGTATAGTTGCTTTACAATGTTGTGTTAGTTTCTGCTGTACAGCAAAGTGAATCAGTTATACATATATCCCCTCTTTTTTAGATTACCTTGTCATTTAGGTCACCAGAGAGCATTGAGTAGAGTTCGCTGTGCTGTACAGTAGGTTCTCATTAGTTATCTATTTTATACATAGTAGTGTATATATGTCAATCCCAGTCTGCCAGTTCATCCCACCCCCTCATCCCCCCTTGGTATCCATAAGTTTGTTCTCTACATCTGTGTCTCTGTTTCTGCTTTGCAAATAAGTTCATCTGTACCATTTTTCTAGATTCCACATATAAACGATATTGTACTATATTTGTTTTTCTCTTTCTGACTTACTTCACTCTGTATGACAGTCTCTGGGTCTATCCACATCTCTGCAAATGGCACTGTTTCATTCCTTTTTATGGCTGAGTAATATTCCATTGTATATATGTACCACATCTTCTTTATCCATTCCTCTGTTGATGGACATTTAGGTTGCTTCCATGTCCTCACTAGTGTAAACAGTGCTGCAATGAACACTGGGGTGCGTATATCTTTTTGAATTATGGTTTTCTCTGGGTATGTCCAGGAGTGGAATTTCTGGGTCATATGGTAGTTCTATTTTTAGTTTTTTGAGGCACCTCCATACTGTTCTCCATAGTGGCTGTACCAATTTACATTCCCACCAACAGTGTTGGAGGGTTCCCTTTTCTCCACATTCTCTCCAGCATTTATTGTTTGTAGATTTTTTGATGATGGCCATTCTGACTGGTGTGAGGTGATACCTCATTGTAGTTTTGATTTACACTTCTCTAATAATTAGTGATGTTGAGCATCTTTTCATGTGTTTGTTGGCCATCTGTATGTCTTCTTTGGAGAGATGTCTATTTAGGTCTTCCGCCCATTTTTTCATTGGGTTGTTTGTTTTCTTGACATAGAGCTGCATGAGCTGTTTATATATTTTGGAGATTAGTCCCTTGTTGGTTGCTTCATTTGCAAATATTTTCTCCCATTCTGAGGGTTGTCTTTTCATTTCGTTTATGGTTTCCTTTGCTGTGCAAAAGCTTTTAAGTTTAATAGGTCCCATTTGTTTATTTTTGTTTTTATTTTCATTACTCTAGGAGGTGGATCAAGAAAGATCTTGCTGTGATTTTTGTCATAGAGTGTTCTGCTTATGTTTTCCTCCAAGGGAGGAGTTCTTTTTTTTTTTAATTGAAGTATAGCTGACTTACGATATTGGGTTTGTTTCACGTGTACAGCAAGTGATTTGGTTATACGTATATATATATGTGTGTGTGTGTGTGTGTGTGTGTGTGTGTGTGTGTGTATGTAAATGTCTGTATTTTTTCTTTTCTTTTCCATTATAGTTTATTACAAGATAGTGAATACAGTTCCATGTGCTATAGAGTAAATCCTTGTTGTTTATGGGAATTCTTTATGTAACCTGAATTCTAGTCCTCTACTTAGTATGTATGTTGAAAATATCTTCTCCTAGTATGTGGATTATCTTTGAACTCTGTTTCTCAGGTTCTTTGTTCTAATATTTAAAAATTTTATGAAATCATTTTTTCCTTTATTAAACATGTTTAGGTCCTGTTTGTGAACAACTTCCTGACCTGGAGATCATACAAGTATTCTTACGAAGTATTTTTCTAAATTTTTTAGTCTAAAAGTTTTATTTTTGACTTGTAGGGCTTTAATGCATTTGGACTTTTTGTTTGTTTAATGTGATATAGACATCTAATTTATGTTTCCTATGGTAAATTCAGTTATTCGAATACAGTTTACTGACTCATTTCTCTTTTGTTTACGATGCCGTCTCTCTGATACCCAAGTTCTCATTCAAGCATAAGGTTGCATCTGGACCTTCCATTCTGCTGCATGGATCATTCTGAATGTTCCTGCACAGATACAACCATGTTCTCTTTACTGCAATTTAATAAGCTACAATGTTACGAGTTTTGTTATCTGGAAACAATTTTCCTCCTCTCTACTCTACTTCCTTCTCCTCCTGCCTTCTTTAGTATGTCTTAGCTGTATTCAAACCTTGACTCTTTCACATGAATTTTATTAATTTTCGTACAGTTTTTTGATTGGACTTGCATGGATTGCTTACGTTAATTTGGGTAGAAATGACATCTTTATGATATTACGTCTTTCCATTCTTGAACGTGGTATCTTTCACCACTTATCAGGTCTTCTTCTATGCCCTTCAATCAAATTTCATAATTTTCTCAGGAAGGTCTTGTATATCTTTGGTTGGATTTCTTTGTAACTGCCTCATTATTATTTTTTGTTATTATTGAGACTAGAATCTTTTTCCTCCATTGTGTTTTCTCATTGGTCATTATCAGTGTGAAGAAACGTTATGTAATTAGTATGAAGGAATGTTATGTGTTTTATCACTTCTGTATCAGCTTATATTATTCTTTTCTCAGAGTCTTCCATAGGCTTTCCATCTGACTTAGTGTAACATCCAAAGTCATTATGGTGGCTTGTACAGCCCTGCTGTGGTCTGGTCCCTTGACCCCCTTCTGGGTTTATCTCCTACCCTTATCTTATTTTTTAAGTTCTCTTCCTGCCTCCGCACACTATAATTAAGCTCCACAATGATGGGGACTTTGTTTTAGTTACCTTTGTATCTTCAGTACCTAGAGCAGTGCCGGGCACATAGTACGCTCTTGGTAAATACTTGTTTGAGTGAGTGAATAAATGAATCCAGCAGCTTTGCTGAATTCTCTGTTAGACAGTCAAAGACAAAAGAGTAGAACTCTGTTGACAGTGTGCACATCACGACAGTATTGAAAGAGATGCCCCCTTCATTATGACCCCTTGTCCTCAGGACTCTGGTGTATGCACACATGATTGGCTAATGAGACACCTAAGTGGACACATCATGTTCCTCCTGCATGCATCTCCGCTGAAGTCGTGGAAGCTTCTTGTGTACTGAGGCCTTCTCTCCCCATAGGGTGAGCTGTCTCTCCAGGCTGTTTAGCACAACATGGAGGGACATCCCTGATGAACTTGAGTCATTCCCTGAAATGTATATGGGGGCCTCAGCATCTGCTTTGATTGTACCCTTTATAAGCATTGACCCACGTGGCAGTTTGGCCAACAAAAGAGCTGACCTTGGAAGAACACTTTGTCACATGAGTCACTGCATTGCTAGAAGTTCAAGTTGTTCGTACTGCTACTGATGTTCCACAGTACATTCGTCACTGTGTGCACAAGTGCATTTGCCCATTCACTCATTTATTCATTCTACAACCTTTGATAGAACAAGAGCATGGTTCAGGCACTCTACCTGGTGGGGTAGGTTGTGTAATAACTGTGGCAGAAACTGAACCCTTGGCGGGCTTCATAGTTTATTAGTGGAAATTGTTAAAGTGTTGTGCTCAGGGACACCAGAGAAGAAGAATAATTCATCCTACCTGGCAGAATCTTGGGAGATTTCACAGAGAAGGCAACAATAGAGTTTGGCCTTGTTTGTCAAAAGATAAAGTTTCTAAGGGGAGAATGGAAAACCAGCTTTATAGAAGCAAAGTGTTTTCAATCTAGAAATTTCACTTACAGTAATTTGTCATATGTGCACAAAGATTTATTTATGTAGATGTTCATTCAGTCATTCAGTATTGTTCATAAAAACCAAAAAAATTAAAAGTATTTAAATGTCCATTATTAGGGGATTGGTTTTATAGTCTGCAGACTTTAATCATATTCAGTAAGTCTGCATGCACCCATTTAGAAAGATGTAACATTAAATTGGAAAAAAAAAAAAAAAGCCCCAAGGCTCAGAATAAGACATGTAGAAAGGAAAAGGTTATGCTTATATACGCATAGAAAAATTTTGGAAGGATACTCTTTTAGTTATCTATTGCTGCAAGACAAACCACTCCATAGCTTTGTGTTTCCAAACAAGGAAGTTTTTATGCTCTTGATTTTGTGCATGAGGAATCTGTGCAAGACAAGCTGGGAAGACTTACTTCTACTCCAGAATAACTGGTTTCTCAGGTGAGGTCTCTTGAATGGCTGGATTGACTGAAGGAGCCATATGTCTGGCTGTTGGTTGGGTTCCTTGGTGTATTTAATATGGCTTCTTCAGTCACAAGTCTGGTGGCTAGGCTGAGATAGCTGGAGGATCTAGGTCTAGCTAGGGAAATCTTTCACTCCTCTCCCACCTCTCCCCATGTGGCATCTTCATGCGGCAAGCTTGGGCTTCCTCACATTATGGCAGTCTCAGGGTAGTAAGACTTCTTATAAGGCAGCTGGCTCCTTCCACAGTGAGCAGTCCAAAAGGTCCAGGTGGAAGCTGCAAGGCTTCTTATAGCCTGGCCTTGGATATTCCAGAATTTTACCTCTACTGCCTTCCATTAATCATGCAAGTCCACTAAGACCAGTCCAAATTCAAGGAATTGGATGCCACCTCTTAGAGATGAAAGAGCAAAGACTTTGCAAATGCCCTGATTGTAAACCTAACTTTAGATTGTCTTTAATCTCTCTTTGTTTATATGTCTAAACTCAGATATATAAAAAGTTTGTTAATAGTAATTGCCTCTGGAGAGGGACTCAGAGGGTTTGGGATATTAGGGAGACTTACATTTCATTGTATATTTTTCAGAATGGCTTAATTTGAAAAAAAAAATCCTCATTCTATCTGCATGATGTTTTCAACTGGAAAAACAGCCCTCAAATCTAGTTATTCATAAAGCTCAGGGGGCATAGGATTGTTTGACTTGTTGGGCACGGCAAGGAGCTCAGTGGTTCAAATTGTCGTTCAGTGTGTCTGTGAAGCATTGGCTCTATTCCACAGATAAGGGGGTTAGATCCTGAGAACAGGGGAAGTAGAGGGCTAGGGTTTTAGTCTAAGTTAACAGCCTGAAGTTCTAAAAGGGAAAAAAAAATGCAGTTGGGTCTGTTTAGGGTTTTCACTTAAATGGAAATCACTCTGTACAGGAAAGGTTCATGTTTCCCCTAAACGTCCTGAATTCCCACCCGTTCCAGCTCAGCCATTTGATGGTGATGGACCTGGAGTCTGTCAAACCAAAGGTGAAAAGGTACTGGCTGCTCCGGAAGTCCTGAGATCCCTTATGCAGTGCAACAGTAGCATCCAGGTTGTAAGATGGAGGGTAGGTGCAAATGGATGTGGCCTCAGCTAAAAATAATGAAGAATAAGGTAAATGTACATATACACATGTATATGTGTGTATATTTTATGTCATATATATGTATGTGATATCACGTGGCCAGAAAGTTATAGAAAGATTTAATCTGCCACCTTGCATATATATGCCGTGGCTTTCACTTAACGATGAAGAGTAGCTTGCCTCTCCTGTGACTGCCAAGTCTGTTTCCTGTGGCTCTCCAGTTCTTGGCAACCTTTCAGGCTGTTGAGTCGCCAAAGTGGCTCATCCCTTCGTGGGACCTGGAATAGGAGACTCTGTTGGCTATACTGTCAGCAAAAGGAAAGGGGAGGGCTTTTGCTTTCTTAATTTGCTTGGTTTGCTGAAACATGAGTCTTGAAAAATTCCAAATTTAGGATTGTGGTTATAATGTCTTTGGGGCTTCTAATTTTATGTTTCTTTATTCAATTTTTATTTTAGGAAACTTTTTAATTTGAAAAATTGCAAGGGAGAAAACAATTTTTAAAATATTTGCTGAAGTTTTTTAATAAATGGCAACAAAATACCATGGGAAAATCTGAATATTTCAATTTTTTAAATTCAAGTATGCACAGTTATCCGTGAGACTAATATTATGTAAATCAAATCATTTATTTAACAGAAATTTGCATTTTTCGTGAATACATTTTACCTTGTAATGCTTTTTGAAGTGGTTATCAGGCTTTTTTTGGAAACACGTACCCTCAGTGTTTTGCAGAGAGATGATCTAAGTCTCATAATCAGTTACCCTAAATTTAAAAAATAGTTTGAATGCTGAATTCTGATCTTGTTTGTTTGTTTGGCTATACTGCTTGGTACAAATAGTACTGATAATGATGTTGATTATTGATAGTGTTGATGGTGATATTGATTATTGGTAGTATTGATAGAATTGATAATATTGTTGGCTGTGTTCTTTTGATGTAAAACAGAAATTCCAACCAGATTTTTTGTGGTTTAAGCAAATAAGAGGCTTGAAGATAGCATAGAAAGTTCCAGAGTAAAGCACCTTATGATTGGGAAACCTAGGTGACTGTAACAGTTTCAGTAGGTTAGGTGCTGGCAGGCCTGAGTGTCTGTAGGAGGACTCAGTTTTCCTGCTCCCTTTCTTTGTTTGGACTGTTGAAAGCATTCTCCGTATTGCCACAGTGGAGCTGGTGTCCTTCCCTTGGCTTAAAAATGAAAGCTAAATGTTGAGTGCACTGCTTTTCTTTTCCTCATTAGTTTGCAACAATTAAAGTCATCCTACTTTGGTGCCACTAACGTGCATGTTAAAATTACAAGTTATCAGATGATCCAGAATGTATATTTTATTTTCTTAGTTTTTCATGAAAATGAAAACAGAGAATTAAAAAAATGCTTCAGTGCTCACAAGAAAGCTATTAGAAAGATTGATTGGAATTCAAAGATGGATCAAATATATACGTGTGTGTGTGTGTGTGTAATTTTTTTAAACACATGAGAAAAAATGAAATGTTCCAGAGATACTCACAGATCTATAAAGCCTCAGTATGAGGAACACTGCTGGAGAATCAGAGCATAGAGGAGCCCATTGGAAACTCCTTAGAATTCTGTCCTCCACCCCCTTTCTGCCTTTCAGATAGCTCCTGCTGCTACTTCTCTTTAGTCTCATACTTGCTAGTATTGCTGATTGGCATGCCTTAGACCCTAATGGACGCTGAAAGACACTCCCACCAGGGGAAGGCTGCCATCGTTGGCCTTACAGCTCTTGGAGAGTCTGACACCTCCATTCTCAAGCTTTCTCATCATCTCTGCTACTCCAGCTGCTGCTCTCTTGCCAAGCTATTATTATTATTATTTTTTTTGCCTCTCTATAGGTCAATTTCCAACGGTAAGGGAAGCAATAACTCAGATTTGGCCTTTGCTCCCCATTGTAGTGGGTTAATATTATCCCTCCAAAGTTACACCCACCTAGAACCTCAGAATGTGACCTTATTTGGAAGTAATTAAGATGAGTTCCTACTGAATTAGGGTGGGTCCTAAATCCAGTGACTGGTGTCCTTATAAGAAGAGAGGACACAAGAAGCACAGAGAAGATGACCATGTGAAGGAGGAAGCAGGGATTGGGGTGATGCAGCTATAAGCCAAGGAACATCAAGCATTACTGGGAGCCTCTAGAAGCTAGGAAGAGGCAAGGAAAGATGCTTCAGAGGGAGTGTGGCCCTGACAATACCTGGATTTCCAGCTTCTAGCTTCCAAGACTATAAGAGAATAAATTACTCTTCTTTTAAGACTCCCAGATTGTGGCAATTATGGCAACCCTAGGAAACTAATACACCCACCTGTCAAAATATATTGATCATACCCTCCTTTGTCTCACTTTTCTCTAGCTAGAAAGAGAAAGAAGTCCTTCTTCCAAATGTCTCTTCTTTCATTCTTCCTTCTTGTGTCTTATGTTATTTCACCTCTTTCTAGTCAAATGCCACTATTTAATGAGGGATGAGTAAGTTTTAGCTGTACAGTGCAAGCCATCCTTTCACACAAACCCCCCTTCCTATTTCCTGTTAAGAGCAGTGTAGACAATAGAGTCACAACAAATGGTTTTAAGATTTGTTTTTCCACTAGACACTCAGATGAGATCATGGGGAAAGGAAGCAACGTGTAGAAACATTCCCTCCATGTTGGGAAATACTTAGCAGTCTTGTTTATTAAAGGCTCAAGTTTTGTGAGCAAGTTTATTGCATTAATTTTTGTTAAAGGAAGATTATTTTAGCTGACATTTTTCTCTTCCAAGTAAAATTCATGGAGTGCTAACAATGTCTTAGGCTGGATCCTGAGCCAAAATAATTTGGTTATCCCTAGATGAATAATGGCTTCATTAACTGGGCATTGGACAAAATGTTCTTTTCCTCTCCTTGTCCTTAATTACATTAATTAGCTGCGATTTCTGTGGCATTGTATGTTTTGTGCATAACACATTCCAGGGCAGTTCAAGTAAGGTGATTTAAAAATTGGATTTGTGTATCAAAACCCCAAATCCAAACCCAACCAAACCAAAACCCACATTTCTTCCATGCCAATGAAAAGGAAAATAAGTCTTAAAAATTACATTTAAGAACATGTGAGATCTTGCCTGATATAAACAATATGTACTATTACAGAGAGATAACCTTATTAAATTCCATGAGAAATTTTGGCTTGTCATAATTCCAGCAGTAGTTGAGAAAACCCATATCAGTTTGGTATTAATACTGTCATATTTTAAATCAGGGTGAAACCAAATTCTGACTAGGCAGAAATTTAAACTTTTTATTTTATCAGGACCCTAAAAGTAGTCAGTCGAGTACTTCACTAATATTTCCAGATTTTAGAGACTTTGAGAATTGATATCTTTTCTTAAATTATTCTAAAGTTTTCTGTCTGTGGGAATATTAACTTAAAATAATTACCCCTATAGTGCATTAATAGGTTTTTTTCAAGCGCCAACAAAAATTCTATACATACTTTAAAATGTGAAAAGGAACCCTGAAAGAATTTCTGAGTATCTTGAGTATGTTTAAGTTCCCAAAGAAGGTAAAGGAAAAGTTAAATTTGTGCCCAGGATTTTACCGAATGGCATTTAGACTTTTAGCTATGTAATGAAGGTCATTTTAATGTCATACTATTTTTTTCTCATTTCCTGTTGCCTTCAAGGTCTGCTGCTTTTAGCTTTCCTGTATGATTATTTAATTGATATTGTACAGATGATAATGACAACCCCTCTTTCCCCACCTACAACTTTACTGAGTATTTGAAATATGTCACAGCCATGGTTAAATTTTTAAAACTGGCCTGTTTTTTTTTTTTGTATTTTCTTCTTTTTTTCACCCTGACCCCTGCATCCTGTCCTAGAGTATGACTTTCTCAGTTTGAATTTCCAAGTCTGATCCGACTTATCCATAAAATGGGTCTTTATGACCTTTTGCTATCAGTGGTTTGGGCACTGCTTACCTTTCAGGTCTATCACTGGAGTCACCGAGAGACAGAGTAGTGTATTTGTTAAGGTTAATTTCAGCTGTGATAGAGAACCCAAAGTTTTACAGTGCCTTACACAAGATATAAAAGTGCATTTCTCTTTTTCATCAAACACTGATGGTCCAGGCTGGTTTCTGGCTTCATATCCCCATCCCGGATCCCTCTTTCTTGGGTCTCCATTGTTTGTTCTTCAACACACAGTTTTTTTTAATGATTAATATGCTTGATTTTATTTCTTGCAGTTAACCTATTTTTTTATTATTTATATTACATTGTTTTTTTTCTTTTTTTCCCGTTTTATTGAGATATAATTGATATTTAACACTGCGTAAGTTTAAGGTGCCCAGCATAATGACTTGACTTACATACATCATGAAATGATGACCACAGTACGTTTAGTCAACATCCACCATCTCATATCAATATAAAATTAAAGAAATAGAAAAAAAAACTTTTTTCCTTGTGATGAGCACTCTTAATATTTCCTCTCTTAATGGCTTTCATATATAACACACAGCAGTGTTAATTATATTTATCATGTTGTACATTACATCCTCAGTGCTTATTTATCTTATCACTGGAAGTTTGCTCAGTAACTCACTTTTATACAGAGCTTTATCATGTAAGGATTATGTTCCCTCGCAGCAGGGAGACTGCTTACCTTTACTATATATAGGTGACAAAAACTGAGTTTTGTGGAGGTTAAATGAGCTAGCCAGAGGTCACAAAAACAACTAAGGGGCAGAGCTGGGAATTGGATCCAGGCATTTTAATTCCCAGTTTCACCCAGACCAGTGTGGAAGCCAGAACCCAGGCAAGGTCTTATCACCTTTAACTGGTACTTGAAAGGCTATCATGAGACCACACTCTAGCATTGGGAGGGCAAGGAAAGCTTGACTCAGAATTTTATTCTTCACTCTGTGTATTCACAGTCTTCACTGTGCGTATCACAAGATTCCTTCTGAATGCTTTTTCAGTCTTTTAATATTTTTCATCCTCTTGGTCTTTTGCTCAGCATCAAGTGTTATGATCTTTGTCTATGGAAATAAGCCCTGGTTAGAGTCAAATTTCTGACACCTCCCATCTCTCAATACTATGCTTTACCTTATACATTCCATGTTAGAGCAAAAATCCAGGGTCAGCTTTGTATGTGAAAGGAAATCTCTTTTTTTAAAATTTATTATTTATTTATTATTTATTTTCGGCTGTGTTGAGTCCTCGTTTCTGTGCGAGGGCCTTCTCTAGTTGCGGCAAGCGGGGGCCACTCTTCATCGCGATGCGCGGGCCTCTCACCATCGCGGCCTCTCGTTGCGGAGCACAGGCTCCAGACGCACAGGCTCAGTAGTTGTGGCTCACGGGCTTAGTTGCTCCACGGCATGTGGGACCCTCTCAGACCAGGGGTCGAACCCGTGTCCCCTGCATCGGCAGGCAGATTCTCAACCGCTGCGCCACCAGGGAAGTCCTCTTTTTTTTTTAAAGTTAAAAAATTTTTTTATTTTATATTGGAGCATAGTTAATTAACAATGTTGTGTTAGTTTCAGGTGTATAGCAAAGTGATTCATTTATACATATATATCTACCTATTCTTTTTCAAATTCTTTTCCCATTTAGGTTATTACACAATACTGAGCAGAGTTCCCTGTTCTATGCAGTAGGTCCTTGTTGGTTATCTATTTTAAATATAGTAATGTGTACGTGTCAATCCCAATCTCCCAAGAAAGGAAATCTCTTATGGAGCATGTCATCTAAATCATTAATGGCTATAATTATGGCACAGCAGAGAAATATGAGATCATGGCGTAAGCAATGCTTTAAGTCCAGAAATTTCAAGTTCTAGATCTGCTTTATGATCCTCTTTGTGAAGGTTCCTTGAACCAATTTTACAATCCCCTCCTCCCATATATTAAAAAAAAAATTATGATTCCTGATATATTTGTACATTTTCAAATTTCAAATGTTTTCATCTATTTTTCTTAAGAAATCTGTTCAATTTTTTTCCTTTGAAGACAACATTGCACAGCATGTAGTTATTTCATTGGCTCAACAGTGATGTCATACTGAAAGTACACAGCCTTTTTGCCAAAGTTCCTAGTGAAGTAATTGTCTGTTGGTATTTAAGAACCCACATCAACTGAAACTATTTCTCATGATGTCACCGGTGTCAGGGCAGGGGTCCAGAAGATAGGATTCCCTCTGACCTTCAGGGCGCAGAAACATGCTATTAGCTACCATTTGGCAAAATGCCCTTGAGATAAGTAAATGAGATTAAGAGGTCCATTTGAACAATTCCATTAAAGTACTTTAAAATTTTTAATTTATGATGATTTTCCCAATTTTATCTAGCTCCCTTTCTGAGGCTGAAGTTTTTTTTTTCCCCCCTCTTATTTTGAAACATTTCAAACATACATAAGAGTCAAACATACATAAGAGTCAAACTATGAAAACCCATATACCTCTGCATAGATTCTACAAATAACATTTTGCTGTTTGCTTTATCACATGTTTATTCATCTATCTCTTTATATTGATGGAGTTTTTAAGCATCTTTAGACACTAAAGAAGGCCAGCTGTTAGACTGTAGACATTTGGGAATTTTAAGGGGAAAATTAGAGCATGGCTACTAGTCCTTCAAGAACATTCTTCATGAGAGAAAGAGTGATTTTAAGATAATTATTGTTCAAGTAATACAATGTGGCAGCAATATTGGTGAAATTGAATTTGAAGGTGAAAAAAATTCCATATGAAAAAAATAGAGAATCAAAAGAGATGAGTGCAGTTTTAGAAAGTCCTTATACTCTGATGTTGTTGACTGTAAAGGGATAGACTTTCAATTCAGGAAGCATGAATTCTAGAGTCTTCCTGCTTTTAACATGAGTCACTTGATTATGTTACACCAAGCAGTCCAGACTGAGATCCAAATTGAAGAACACTAAAACTCTGATGGGCCTTTATCTCTCTAGCCTAGCAGAAATCTTTGTTAGTAGATCCCTTCAATTTTATTGTTGAAAGATTCCCAGGAATAACAGAATTCTATACCCTGTCTCCTCATTTTCCTACTTAAGAGCCAAATTTTTAAAAAGGAATCCTCAGTGATAATGGGAAGAGTCATGCTGGCTCTCACTTTGCAATCCCCCTTGTGATGGTTAGCTGTGCCTTTGACAAACTAATAGATTTATGTCCCGCAAATTATTATTTTTTAGTTTAGTGGGACATACAGCATAAAAATTAGACAAACTTTTGCAAAGCAAAATTGGAAAGAAAACAGAAAATAGCATGTCCCCTGGACCACCCTGGTCTTTGAGAATTGATCACAAAGTTTACAAGGTTAGTTATTAGTGACACACTATGCATGGAAAAATAGCTCTTCCTGGGTAGTGAAAATATTTTGTTGTTTTCTTGATGAAACACCATATGCTCTGGAGTCTTGTTCATAAGATAGGTCATCCCTGTGTCTTCCTTTCCCAGATTTTTTTTCCTTATGACTTTAAAACCCATTATTTACTGGAACCATATATTCTCCAAACTCTAAAAACAATATTCCATATTGTATGATTCCATTTATATGACATTCTTGAAATAACAAAATTATAGAAATGAAGGACAGATGAGTGGTTGCCAGAGGTTAGGGAGAAGGAGAGAGGCAGGAGCTGGGTATGGTTATTAAAGGGCAACACAAGTGATCATTGTATGGCGATGAAACTCTTCCGTGTCTTGAATGTAGTGGTAGAAACATGACCATACACAAAGGACAAGATTGCATAAAGTTAAATGCACACATATACACAAATGAGTGTAAGTAAAACTGTGGAAATCTAAGAAGATAGGTGGCTTGGACCATTGTCAGTATCCTGGTTATGATATTATACTGATGTTGTGTAAGATGTTACCATCAAAATCAACCGGGTGAAGGGTACATGGGCTATCTCTGCATTATTTTTTTTTACAACTTCATGTGAATCTACAGTAATCTAAAAATGAAAAGTTAAAATTTATTCAGTGACCTTCTTTGGGGGGGGGAATAATTTTCTTGTTTAAAAACAGCCTTCACTTCTAGCTTTTTTTTTCAACTAGCATTTTTACAATTACAGTGACATATATTGAACAACTTGGAAATTAATTGGAATCACTATAAAGTAAAAACTTAATTTTTTAAAACCTCGTGATAATTTTCATTTCTTTTCTACCTATTTTTGATGTAGTTTTCAGTAGAACAGTCCCTGTTTTTCCTGATGAACATTTAAAGAGAAGAGAATATTTTATACTAGAATAAAAGTGAACAATTTATTTTAAAAAAGAAATACGATACAACCAAAATTTAGCATATTTTGTATTTTGTATCTCTAGAGAATATACTTACATTAAATAACGATGAATTATTATAGACCATAAAGGCATGCATATTGATTTCTCATTGATTAAATGCTGAATTTCTGGTATTGTGGAATAAAAAATATTCCATCAATGTTAATTACTAACTGATGTGCTGTGTATAGCCTGTTTTTTTTTTTTTTTTTTAAATTAAAGCCATCATACCACTTATGAAGTTTATCTAATCAATAGAGACAAACCAAACCAAGGGGGTCCTGGTAGAGATTGCTATGTTATCCTTAAAGAAAATTCCATTATACATGATAAATTGGGGTATTCAGGGTTTTGACAATTTCTATGACTAAAAGGAAATTATTTTCAAAATTTCAATTCAATAGGGCTTGGATAATTGATTCTGTAAGAGTTGGAGGCCCCAAGGGCATGCAAGTACCAATCCAAGTACATGTGGTTACTGCGTCTCCAGGCTCTGAGAATGCTAGATAGCTTTGGTCTGCTCTGGATGCTCAGATATCCCAGTTCTCCGGGGGAGCTGCTCCTACATCCCAGAAGTAAAGCCAAGCAGCTTTTTTTTTTTTTTTTTTTTTTCCTGGTGACTGCACATCTTCTAGCCTGGGGCTGCTGCCTGTCCAATCACTGTGTTTTCTCTGGTTTGTTTGTCTCCTGCCAAATTTTGAACTAGTGGTGCAAATTAATCTCCTATTACTGAGTATCAATTCAGTGGAATAAAAGCTACATTTGCTACCTTATTGCGAATGTGGTGCAAAATATACACATTTTAGGAATGCAGAGGCCCATCAAGAGCTTGTAGGATAGATTCAGGTTAAGATGGGTCCAGGAAACCTACTGAATATGTGAAATGAACACCTCAAGGCACAGTCGTTGCTTTAAGGAATCAAGTCTAGGGGAGAGAGAAGGCATAAGCTGTTATAATCAGAGTGCTATGATGGAGGAAGTTTGCTTATTTACTGATTTACTAATTTTTTGTTTTAACTTTTTCCTGTAAAATAAAACACAGATACCGAAAACCACAGGAATCAAACATACGGCTTAATGAATATAAGGTGAACACTACCCCAGTCAAGAAATAGAATTTTGCCATCTACTCAGAAGTCTCTTCCATGTGCCATATTCCAGTCACAAACTCTTCCCTTCAGTAATAAGTAACCATTATTCTGCCTTTATAGTATTTTTTTTTCCTTGTGTTTTTGTTTTTATAGTTTTATCACCACAATGTAATTGTGCAAAATGTACATCCACAGATCATATAGTTTAGTCTTGCCCTTTAAAAAATAAATGCCTTTTAGTTTTCTTTTTGTCTGTATGTCCCCCCATCCCCTGCCCCATCCCTTTCTTTTCCTTAAAATTTTCCATTGTAGAACAAAGGCCATTTGACCAGTAGAGTGTTTCCCGCATCTGGGTTTTGTTGACTGCCCATTCATGATGCAGTTCAACGTGGTCCTCCGTCCTTGATAACTCTTGAAATCGACCACTAGACCCAGAGACCAGATCAGATTCTGCTTGCATCTTTTTGGCAAGACTTTATCACTTGTAGCTTAACATGGCTTGTTGTCTTTCTTTTTTGTGATTTTAGCAAACGTTGATACTTAATGCTTATGTCTCTTCATCCATTAAAGCTTGTACATGGTGATATTCTAATTGTAGCCTTACTTTTTCATTAATAGGTGGATTACATTTAAAGAGAGATTTCCCCTCATCCTGTTGTTTGATTAACGTAGTGGTACAGTTTATGTAAGAAAAAAAAAGTGCCTAATATTTCCTTTTATTTAGCAGTTACTAAGATAATTACTTAGTTTTCTATCATCTTTTGACAGTGACCAATATTTTAAAATATCATTATGAACTCATGGATTTAAAGGTATTTGGGTTTCAATCCATTGAAATTTTTATTATTTTTGAAATTCAGATTGACTGAGTTCAAACATTTCTTCAAAAGCCATGATTACTTTTAGTGAGAATGACATTTCAGGACCATAATTTTGACACTAAGGGAAGCTTATCGCTACTGGGTTGATCATTGTCTTTAGGGCTTTCAGTAGACATAGGTAGGAAACAAATGAAAACACATGTACACATTCATTCCTATATTTGAAATTTCTGGGAATTCCTGGTATATTCAAACTTAAGGGTCTTAATATTTTTTGCCTGATTTCTTTCCAGACAACTTATACCAATTTATATTCCTACTGCCACATTATTTATAATTTTATGGTTAATTAGGTTAATCTTTTTCCCAATCCAATTTGTCATGATTTGCTATTCTTATGTTCTTAATTTAGATTCGTCTCTAAGTTGTTGAGTATATTTGTAATTCTTTAGAGGTAGGCAATAATAGTAATAATAACAATAATAAGTAACATTTCTTGAGCAACTATTATGAGTCAGGCACTCTCCATAGCACTTTATACATAGTCTTCCAAACAACCCAATTAGGTAAACCTATCATTATTTTGATTTTCTAGATGACAAAATGAGATTTAGGGAGATTGTCTTTCAGTGTAGATTATAAATCTATAATAGGATTTTTAGTTTCCTTGTCATCCTACTTTATCTGATTTAGTTTACTTTTTTATCTCAGCTTTTTCTTTCTTTATAAATTTCTGTTCCTGATTCATAGAGGTCTTTTTGTGTCCCATTGAGGATGTCAACTGGTTTTCTGAAATATTCTTTAGTTCCTGTAATAAAAAAATTTTTAATGTATACATTTTCTTCATTTTCTCCCAGTGTTGTCTAATTTTCCTTGTTTTGTCCAAGGTTTTTTTCTGTTTATTCACCCTGGGACAATGAAAAGTCTATCCAGACTTGGTATCTGCCAACAGACTGGGTGTGTAGCTTGCACTTGGCCTTGCTCACTGACCACTTGTGAGCTGTCAGATCTCATTTTCTGTTATTCAACTGGAGGGCAAGTTGCTATGCACTGCTCTTACTGAAATCTTTGTTAACAGACATTTGTCTAATGTGGCTTTTTTTGTTTGAAGAGGAATCTTCTCTTCCTTTCTTCCTAGTTCTCTGAAACTGAACTCATTGGTTACAGCAAAGACTACAAATCTTAGCATGAACTGGGTTCATCACATCTTTGTCCTCTACCTCATGCTCATGGTACAATACGTGTTGATTCTACAACTTCCAGGATGCATGTGCCACTAACAGTTCCCATCCTTTTTCTGGTGTGTGTGTGTGTGTGTGTGTGTGTGTGTGTGCGCGCGTGTGTGTGTGTTGTCTGTATATGTGTTTTCTTCCTGAATACTGCAGTTTCTAAATACATGTTGGAAGAGAAGAACTGAGTGGAGGGTATCACAACAACATGCTGGACATTCAGATTGCTTATAGCATGAGCTGTAGAGGTATGGCTGCCCAACATTAGCTGGTTAGTTCAAATGCTAGGTCTCCCAGCCAAAGGCTAGGCAAAGCAGGGCAGATGAAATTCTATCTATATTCATTCAGGTTGGTGAGTGTGCTTTGTTTCAGCTGGTAAAGCAGGCATTGACTACTGATGTTTGATTCTTAGTTTACCTCCACTGTAATGTAATTAGTAGAATTTTCTCCCAGATTCTGACAATGTGTTATTCTCATTTATTGGAGCTGACTTGACTTCATCCATTTCTTAATCTTAGAGATTGCCATGTAATGTTAGGCCGTGCTACACACTAGCTAGAGCCATGACATTTTAAAACTAACATCCATAAGTGAATTTTGACCATCAGTTGTTTTGAAAGAACTTTGGGAGACATTTTAACATATTGACAGTCCTTCGTTGGGGTTTTAAGCAATTTCTTTACATGCAGAATGGTTTATAACTACCTCAGTGACATTTCATATAGGATGTTTTTTCTATTCTGAGTACTGCCAGTATTGGCTTTTAATTGCATTGACCCATAAGATAGGTCTGATGTTCTTCACTTGTTCTTTCTTTTGAGGCCTCTCTCTGAATCTTGCTACAGGAGTTCTGTATGATCAAACTTTGTTCCTCCCACAGCTGCAGGAGCTTATCTCCTGATTGAATTATATTATTCACTGTCTAGGATTTTTTTCTTTAGGTGTATACATTGAGCCTTATTTTGATAATTTGCATAAACACCAACTCTGCCTAAAGCATCACAGAACAAAGAGAACAGAAATGGAGTGTTTACTAGATTGCCAGTTGAAATCAAATTTCTCTCTTCTGTTGGGAGAAATAAGCTTTACAGGAAATAGGCAGGAGATGTGATGTTAGAGAATGATGTTTCCTGGCCAATTTTGAGCCTTCCTCAGCAGGGAAGACAACGTGACAATGCTTTCTGGAACAGTGAGTGAGAGTGAGTTATGAGGAAGGAAGCTCTGAAATGGCAGAGGCTGACTTTGCCTTCATGAGGTATCTGGTTTCAGACACAGTGTTCAGCCATATTCTAATAAACAAAAAGAAATCATAGTCAGTAAATCAACACCCTTTGGAAGGATTTAAGGTCTTATGCAGCAATTCTCTTTCCTTTACACATCTTACCTTTTCTTCCAGAGCTAAAGAAATGTATATGAAATTCTGTCGAGTATTAGATGCTGTTTATTATCTAAAAAGGAGATCTGAAAAAATAGGTAGAACACCTCCTTGTAGATTGAAAACATATGTCTTATCCACACATTATTAAGTTTTTCTTAGAGAGTGTTTTTAACAAGCTGAATATAGATAATTTTTGAAGTCTAATATTTGTAATAGTAACAAAGTAGAAAATAATTTTATGAAAAAGTTATTTTAGCCATATGCAAACTTTTGTTGGTGTTGAGTCCATATTACATCCTATATTAAAATCTAAAATGAAATTCTTTGTAAGGGTAAAATCATGAAAATAATTCTTGGAGCACAACACTAAGATGAAAAGTCATGTTGCTGTATATTGGTATATGAAATAATATATATGCTTCATTCCATGAATGATTTCCATAATTTCAGTAAAGCCCAATCAGGGCCCAGTTTTGTTTGTTGAAGTAAAGGCACAATCCCATAAATTCTCGTATACACACTTTGGAAAAGATAAAACAATATAATAGAATATTGTTATGTTACATTATTATATTATAAAGTACCTGGGATGGACACACATCTATTTAAAATACAAAATTGTTAGATCTCTATTTCCTCCAATGCCCTTTTTAATGCCTTCTCGTGAGGAATGTTGTGTTAATTCAAGGACGTGCTTGGGGTCTCCACAGCATAGCTATACATAATAAAAGAACATGTAGCTCTCTTGCTTATTTAATGAAATAAAGGCTTAGGGAAAGGTGAATAAAAGGACACAACTGGTATTTTCATGTAGACAATGTGTGTGAAAATGTGTGTCTAAAGTATAAGTGGTTTCATGCACAAAAATTGAGTGACTTGGGGTTACCCTTTATGACGTTCTTCAAGTCCAGTAAATGTTAGGTACTTTATCTTCTTGGGCAAAAGGGAGGGATATGTTAAAGGAAGACATTTTTGCCACATTTCTCTCATATGTTCTGGAAATCTTTACATGCAGAGTCAATGACATGCAGCATATTTCTCTCAAGCAATCAGGCCAGACTGTGTTTTAGTTACTGATTTTTACCATTGGATTTTACTGGGGTTTAAGTTGGTTTCAGTGTCAATTGCCCTTGTATCTGGTGCTGGTGCCTCTTTCTTTGAAAGTTTAGATTTAAGTCCTTCCTTATTTTTTACCTACTTACCTAGAGAAAAAATTGGGACAATCTTAGATCACTGTAGTAACCTTACCCTACACCTTTGGGCTGACCTCTTTCGTCAGCCTTCGGCTTTTAGTTAATCTTCAAGTAGTATGTTTAGATGCTGGATGTACATTTCCATTTGGGTTTTAAGACTGATTTTTCTTATATAATGTGGCCTCATCATCTTTCTCCAGCTCCTACCTTACACCATAAGTATTTCCTGCTTCAATTAATTTTCCAACCGTTTGTCCAACACCAACAAAAACCATGGGAGTCCTCTTAGATTCTTCCGACATGGACCTATTTTATCTTATCAACAAGTCCTGAAAACCATCCTCTCCATTCTACCCTGACTGCCTTGGTAGCTGTTACTCAGAACATGGCAGTATCCTTCTTACCTGCTCAAATTATTCACATGAGCATCTATGCCATTTTCCTGTTTAAAACTTTCCTGTGACTTACCACTGTACTCAGGATGAAGTCAAAACAGTTAGGCATGGGATACAGGCCTCACGGTGACCTCCCTACGCCTCCTGGAGGCTGTCCCCTTTCCCTCCTCACCTTTCATTTTGTGCTTCAGTGGTTGTGAGCTGTATAGGTGTTCAGGCTTCCATACTGACCTCCCTTCTGGGCCCTGGCTCTTTCCTATGTACAGAACAATATTTCCCTTCTCTGCTGACAGGCTCCTTCTCACCCTTCAAGTCTCAGCTTATGAATCATAGTCTCCAGGCTGTTGTCCCTGGTTCTATCTCCTCCATACCCGTACCCCCTCTCAGTCCCTACAAATACACATCCACTCTAGAGATTGGATTAGCTGTTTCTACGCTCCACTGACACCGTGTGTTTACTCCTATGTTTGCAATTGTCTGGGTGCACGTCTGGCATGACACTTATCAAAAATTATCTGATCTTTTGTCTTCCTCATGAAATTCCATGTTTTTTGAGAGTTGAAATCAAGTCTAATGTCTAGTACAGTTCCTGAAGTATAGAAAATGATTGATAAATTACATATACAGTTATATGTCATGCCTTAATAAATGTTTCTCTAAACATTTGCATATATATTTGATGTTTAGTAAATTTGGTTACTGGTACATGCAGATCTGTTTGCACGTGTACACATAAATAATTCTGTTTATATACCAAGACTTTGACTTTTGAAATATGACCTTTCTGCTCTTTGTCTTGTGAAGGGCAGACAGGTACAGGAAAACGAAATGTACCATCAGAACACTGTTTTCTTCAATTGATTTTTTGGGGTTAGGATAAAGGTGCAAAAAGTGTAGTCAAACAAACTGCCAAGTATCCTTTGAACATTAAAACAATCTTCTTTTCTGGAGCCAGCTTTTGGCTTTGAAGAATAGCTCCTTGTCTTCTCATCTGAAAAAAGCTAAGTCCTTAGGATCTCTAAACTAATGAATAATCTTGTGACTTAAATTTGTTTTGGCCATTTAGCCTCCAAATGCGTGATAACTATCAATGCTCGTTTGATTTTAAGGGGGCTCTTAAATCTAGGATACACATGATCAGAGCTAATTAGAAGTCTTCAGAGTTGTAGAATTGGTCCATAATTAAATTAACCTATGAGTATAAAATTAAAAAAAAAATCCTTAATCCACGAAATACTTGTGTTGTTTCTGGAAAGGTAAACATGTACAGATCTTCCTTGATTTAGGATGGGATTATATCTGATAAACCATAAGCTGAAAATATCTCATGTCCAAAATGCATTTAATACACCTAACCTACTGAACATCATAGCTTAGTTTCACCTACCTTAAACGTGCTCAAACTCTTTCATTAGCCTACAGTTGGTCAAAATCATCTAACACAAAGCCTGTTTTATAATAAAGTGTTTATTTAATGAATGCTATACTAACAGTGAAAATCAGAATGGTTGTATGGGTTCAGAATGCTTATAAGTATAGTGGTTGTTTAAGCTTGTGATTGTATGGCTGACTGGGAGCTGCAGCTGCTGCCACAGCCCAGCATCTTCTGCCTGTATATTTGAATATCCCTGTCCAAAAGATACATTTTACCTTCTTAAATGTGACCGTTGATCGGGAGGAAATCATTTAATACACCTAACCTACTGAACATCATAGCTTAGTTTCGCCTTTTTGTTGCTTAATTTATGGGGGAAAAAAACCAATGTAAAGCACATTAGCTGTTCATTTTCCTTCTGGGAAATTCTAATGAGAACCAGATTAGACTTTCTCCCTATATCCTCAATGTCTTTTTTTCTTCTATATTTTCATCTTGTCTCTCTATGCCACATTCTGGATAGTTGTTTTTCTGTTTCTTTTTCCTTTTTTTCTATTTTCCAATTCACTAATTTTCTCTTCTGTTATCACACATGGCTATCAGATTTTAATTTTCATCATTTATATTTTTCGTTTCTAGCACTTATTTTTTTAAAATTATCTGTGTCACTTTTTGTGACTCCCTGTTCCCTGAAGATATTTTCAAGCTTCTCATTTATTTCATTAAGCACTCACAGTTATTTTGATAATTGTAATACCTAAAGTCTCTCTAGAGCTCTTTCTGCTTATTATTTGTGCTGGTTCTTACTTATGTTGCCTTGTTTCCTGTGGGCCTCATTAATTTTCACTGCTGCTTGTCATTGACCCTGGACATGGTGCGAGCCAAATTTATGATCTAGGACGAATATGCCCTTCTTCAAAGATGCTTTGTATTTTCTTCTGCCAGGCACCTGAGGACACAGTCTTTACAAAGCACCTTCCACAGATTTATGGTTGAGTTTCCTTGGCCCACTCAGGCTGCTAGCACCTGAGGTCCAGATCTTCTCAAGGTCCAATCTGCAATCACACATGCTTAGATACAGGCTCTTTTTGTCCTTTTTCTTCTCCTGCTCTGCTCTGTACTAGAGCATCTTTTTCTTTAGTTCTTGGAAGCTGATGGGGGTGGGGCAGGATTTAGTTCTGGGTTACCCTGACTATAGGGTTTAGCCATTGGGGCACCCCTTTAGTGTGTAAGACTTCCCACAATGGCCTTGATTAATGCAGGTTGAGGAAACAAAGGCTCAAGGGTAAGGTGTTAGCATATGTCCTTGGGGCAAAAGTGGCTAGATGCTCCTAAAAAAGACAAAAGGCACAATTCATGGACAAACCACATACTTATTGCTTAAATATTTTCTATACCATAATTTTATACTTTTAAATACTACTTCTGATTATACACATTCACTACGGACATGGCATGACATTAGTTTAGTGATAAAGCCATGAAAATTATACAGGATTCAATCAAATAATTTATCTATAAGAGTTGTGGCCCTGCCAGTCAGGAAGACCATGAATGCAATTAAGAATAAAATCAAGCAGGAAGTAGACTAGCAAATCAAGTGTATGGAATGCAAACTCAATTCAAATAGCAAAATCAGTTAATGAATATCCTGACCATTTATTCGAGACTATTCCATTTGTAGGGAATGAAATATTTAAATGGATTCACCTGTCTTAAATTTCAGGAGCATTCAACCTCATTGCCAGCCCCCAGAACTCCATCAGAATAAGCAGGTCAGCTTATTGCCACTTAGCACTGAGATGGTAAAGCCAGTTCTTGCTTGGGTTGGTATAATTATTTCCTTAGAACAGGGGTTCTCAAGCCTGGCTGCATATTACCATCACCTGGACTTCTTTGAAAAAAAATTATCCCCAGAGATTCTGAGTTAAATGGGTTGGATTGGCTTTAGTCTTTTTTTTTTAAAAGAATCCTAAGTGATTTTAATGTGTAGTCAGGATTGAGAACCTCTTCCTTATTGGGTAACCGTATCCTATAACCCTTAAATGCTTAGCATTATATATTTTAAAAATGCATTCTATTAAAATTTTGCATTGCATGTGAGAATAAGCTCTGTATATGGTTAGTATTTAAAGATTTCATTAATGTTTAAGAGAATTTGATATTTAATTGACTAGCCTTGTGATTCTTAATTAAAACGTGTAATTAGTTTTAGGATTTGGGATTTTAAAATTGAAATGTTATAAGTTAATTTGGCTAAATTTATAGATAGAATTGGACTGTTAAATGTACTTGAAAGAGACCATATTTATGGGTAATTGACTAGATTTATTAGGATTAATAACCGAGGAATGCTTTGTTTGTTAGGCTTTTGAAGTTTTTAAAAAGAAAATCCCACACATTAAAATTTAAAATGCAGTTTGAAATGTTTAGGGGGTTTAATTATCTAATTTCATAAATGAGACCAAATGTTAATCAAATCGTCCCTTGAAGATGATTAAAAAATATATTTTTGGCTTATAAATAGATAATGAGATTTGTAAGTTCAATTTAAGTACATAAGAAATACTAGAATTTTTAATTTATAACTTCAGTTAGTTGAATATTATTTTCAAAGTAGTCACAGATGGTCTTTTAAGACCATCTTTTAATGGTGTGCTTAAGAACCATTCTCATGAATACCAAAAATACCTACTTTGACACTTGCCAGGTTCTTGTGATTTTTCCTTTTCCCTTCCAAAACTAAAATAGTTTTTTTTTTTTCTCTCTTTTTGAAAGTGACACACAATTCAGAACACAAAAAGTTGTAAGGAATGAAGTGAAACTCACATTCACAGCACTCTGATAGCAGTTGTTAGCATTTTGAAGTATCCTGCCCAGTAACTGGTTGGCTCACTGACCTATGTCTCTCTATCTCTCTGTCATTTATCTATTTAATATTTCATTGAGTAAATGGGATATTACATGTGCTGTTTTATAATATTCTTTTTCCTTCAGTCTCTTTTGGACATAATGTCCTTATAAATTTCATCTATAAGGATTGCATCGCATTCCACTATGATTTACCATCATTTATATGAGCAACATACCCAATTTATAATTTATTTCCAAACTTTTCTATCATAAGCATGACTATGAGGAACATCCTTGATTTTTTTTTTTTTTTTTTTTTTTTTTTTTTTTACATTTAGGCACTTGTGGGATTATTTCCAAGGCTTCATTTCTAGAAGTGGAAATGGCTCTCTGAGTTATGAATCTTTGGAATTCAGAGAAATAGACCTCTTCTTTTGATGGCAGTTAGGCACTTCAGATCATTGAAACCTTCTCCTCCTGTTGAGATGAGTTGGTGGCCGTACTGTAGTTCTCACTGAGACTCTAATGCCTTAGTAGTAAGAGTGTGGAGGGCTGGATCGAAATCCTAGCCTTAACCTTGTCTATCTTTGTTATTTGAATTGTCACTGAAATTTTCAATTTTCTCCTTTCGTAAGGAGAAGATAATAAAATTTCCCTTAAACCAATTTTGGGAGAGGACAGTTTTGTAAAAAAGAGCTAGAATGGAGCCTAATGCACCGTAAAGCTCAGTGCATATTTATTTTCTCGCTACTTGAACCTGAGAAGATGGAATTCAGTTAATTCCTCCTGGTTCCATGACTGTTTCCACTGCAGAAGAGATTGGGAGGTAATTAACTTTTCTGTTCTTGCTTGAGACCTCATTCTCATATCTCTCTTTCCGGGTAGCTGATATTTAATAAGATTTTGAATAAAATGAAATACCCTATTTACAAAAGAAGCTTCTTAACGTGTTTTTTCAGGACTGAAATATATTTTTGCAATGTTAATAAAACTTCCTTTGCAAAGATAACTAGCAAGATGGTTTAAAATAGTTACAATAGTGTCTCCTTTCCTACACGTATCATAAAACTTAAATGGGCGGATGTAACCACAGGGAAAATAAAATCTTGGAAAACACTTTAGAGTTCTGAATATTACACAGAGGCACTTGGGCTAAGATATAAAGTTAAGTCTTAGCTTGTAGTATATGAGACAAGGAGGAAATGGATTGATTCAGGCAGAAACATTGTGCTTTGTTGAGTTTGAGTTGGTGCAACTTAGTGAAAAGGGTTTTTCCTCTGAATGAATAACTTTGTATAAATTGCATAGTTGTACATGGGATCCTACAATCTCTAAATATCACCTGGGAAGCAAGTTTAGAGACCATATAATCCAACCCCTTTATTTTATAAGTGGGCAAAATGAGACTCGGGGAGATTCTGATGTATTTGAAGGTTTATGGAGAAACTCGCATTTTTGTTAGAATGAATTGCAGACACCAACTTCATTTTACACAAAGGGAAGCATGGCTGGAGAATCTGAAGTGCATTGTCAGTGATAAACCAGAATCCAGGGCTAGGACTCTTGTTCCAATGTTCCTCTAACACTGGTCAACACACGTACTGAATAGGCAAGAATAATAAATGGTTTTATTCATTAGCCTGAGATTCTTCTATATATGCATGATAACTCAAAATCTATTGAAGTTTGAATCAAACAGTCTAGTTCATCCTTGGATATTTCTTGGAAGCTCTGAGTTCCTGAGAGCAGAAAGGTTTTTAGGGGTATCTTTTAAGGAATATTAGAAAGCCAGTCCCATTTTCCCTCAGGTCAGTTGGTCATTAGAAGACACACATTTCTTTAACTGCTAAGTTGCAGTGACCATTGTCCCTAGGGACTCAGCTGCTGGCCCTCTCTGGTTGTCCAAGTAAAAGCTGACCCATTCATTCAGCTCAATTATCCACAAGGTGCAAGCCCAGGAATTGTGGAAGAGCTACCCCCTCCCCTGCAAATAGTTCTGAGTGCACACCCTAGTAAAAAGCAGCAAACGTAAGAGAAAAACTCAATGTGAACAAATATCAGAGAGCAAGACGATCCGGAATTCACTAGCTGTGTATAAATAAATGTTCGTTAAGTCTTCTCCTTTTTCTTTCCCCTGCACTTTTCAAAGAAAAGATGCACGTCCAAGTTTAAGACGTTGTTGAATTTACAGAGGATTGACGAAGACATCCATTTAAAATTCTGCTCTTTTTCTCTACGGAGGTTGGAGGTTTCTGGTGAGCCCTCCCCATTGCCCAGGCTAGCAAACCCTAACGGGGCGTGTGGCATCACAGAACAGTAACTTATTTCAAACTCCAGGTGTGTATGCAGTACCAGTGTTGGGCCTTAAGAAAATTTATTACAGATGTCTGGAATTGAAGACTGTTGACTAGGTGCAAACATTACCTCATCGTCCACTTGACACTAGCACAGTTGGGGGGAGATTATAAAGGTAAATACAAATGTGCTAAAATGTAAACGTGGGCTATTTCTTTAGCAAATTGGGTTTTCTTGTTATAGCCATCTCAGTGTTTTATGAGTCAGATAATAGAAATCCTGAAATTAGGGACAGATTTACAGCTTGTTAGGGAAGTTTCCATTAATCCCTTGAATATTTGATACTCATGGTCTCTTTCATGGACTTAGTGAGAATAGCTTCTTTTAATGTCATGTCTCTTTTAGTTGTCAGAGTCTCTGTAAATTTTGATGACAGACAAGACTGTCTTGCATAAGGAGATCTAAAGCAATGGCAGTAGTGGGTGCACCAGGGCAGTTAACACAGACTGGTGTTTCTATCATTGTGTTCATGTCATGTCTTTTTCCCCTCCTAATGGTGGGTCCCCACATGGTAAGCACCGTATTGTAATTATTTTAGAGGGCCAAGGAGGTAGGGCACTGAGGACAATGGATACCATTTGATGATTATTAGCAACAGAAAGTGGCTAAAGGTAACTAAGCAATCTGACCTTATTGTCATATTACATAGGTTGGAAAATGACATGCAGATCTGATCTGTACAGCTAAAGCAAAGAGGATTTAAAAAGAAATATTTATGGACGAGGGAGCTCCTTGGAATATTTGGATCATTTTGGACTCGTAGACTTAACATGTTTGGAATAGGTTACTAAGCAGCCTTTTTAAAGGGCTGGGCAGGGAGAGGCTATTTTGGCCAATGAAACCCCCTGAAATGTGCCTGTAGAAGCATCTGGTAATAAAAGAATTGATTAACCATCAAATCCTTATAGAAGTCAGCCAGCAACATGCTCGTGATGGTCTCTAATGCCCAGCTTTTGCTTTGAAGCCATTGAAACCTTCTCCTGTCTCTCTTTCAAGATCAGTGGAATCAAGTTCCCTAAATGTGTTGCTTGACTTTTGGGGTCAAGTGCAGATTCAGTCATCAGGAGTTAAGTGGCTCTTGAAAGGGCTCCTATATTCTTGTTAATCTCTCTGTGATAACCCAGGATGTGCATGCTTGTTTGTGCTGAGACCCCAGCCCAGAAACCCGAGCACATTTGTGTAGCTTTCTGTCAATTACATGGCTTAGGATGGATAGGTTTTGGTCCACTAGAATAGTAATTGCAGAAGTGCAGTCTAAATTCAGTTCTGCGATGTTGGGATTTGCATTGCCTGGTGTTGATCGTCGCTTCCACTGTTCTGACATTTATGGCTGTGTTTCATCTTGGAAACAATGTGCGGTTGTAACTGGGAGTTGGCAGGTGCAAGAAAAGAGTAAGTGAAGCTTTATTGGCATTGTTTTATTCCTCAGGATTCCTTTCAGAAGGTGAAATAAGAAATATTGACGAAATTGGGAGAACTGGCCTGTTAAAGCCTGTTAAATGTGTGACCTGATTCTGAGTTCATATGTTACTTGCAGTTGCCATTGCTGTGGTGAAACATTTAACATTAGGTTTCAAATATTTACCTCAACAATTATTCTTTCCCTCAATGAACAGTAACCGGAATAAGAGATAAGATGGCCCCTAAGTGAATATACTGTAAGTTTCCCTAGGGATTATTACACTGATGTGAAAAATCATGTGTTCACACCAACCCATGTGTTACGAGTTATGTAATTCTTTTATACAAAGTCCCTTATCAGTCTTTAAAAAATCAATTTATTGGAGGAGCTGGCCAAGAGTACCATCATTTTAAAGTGAAATCTCTGACTTCACCTGCCAAGAAGAGCCAATTTGATATTAAGGTCTGTTAACGATTTAACTTTTCTTTGGCTGAAGTGAGCTTGAGTGTGATACTGCTTTCAATTATCAGTGAGACCTTTGCCTTTTTTCAGAGGAAGAGAATATACATAGAAAATATATGTTGGAATAATGATTTTAGTTTTGATTATAAATTATTTTTATACTTTATGTGCATATTGTAAAACAGTTTCATCTTGATCTACTTCAGTGTTTCTCAACTTTTAAAAGATTATTGCCCCGAACAAGCTTATTTTTAGATATTTTTTTGTTCCAAATTGTTCTCCCTTACCCTCTGCATGAAATTAATACTAAGAATAAGAAGATTTTATTGCGTAGGGTTTTTCACACACTCCCAAGACCCAATTTTCACCCTCTTGGGAGTGATATGGCCCTCACTGAAAATGCATGACTTATTTTAAATGAATATATATATATATATATATATATATATATATATATATATATATATATATATATATATATATAGTAAACTAATTTTTAAAAGAAACAATTTATGTTTAGTGCAGAAAAATCAGAATACAAAGCAAAGAGAACATAAAACACACTCATAATCCCACCTACTGAGACACAGTCCATGATTATTCTTTGATATACATATTTGCAAATCCTTGTCTTGATATGTTATGTTTAGTATTTTAGACAAATGAAAAAATAGATTACATGGTATGTAATGTTTTGTAACCTGCTTTGTTAATTATAATATTTGATGAACATTCTTTTCAGGACAAAAATAGACTTGTACAACATCATTTTTACTGACTGAATGTTTCATTGCTTTGTCAAAATTTTTTTAACCCTATTATTTGATATCTTGGTTGTTTTAGAAATCATTGCATTGATTCAGAATCATTTAGGGAGCCCAGAAATAAACCCACCCACCTACAGTCAATTAATCTTCAACAGAGGCAAGAATATACAGTGGAGAAAAGACAGTCTCTTCAGCAGGTGGTGTTGGGAAAGCTGGACGGCCGAATGTAAATCAGTGAAGTTAGAACACTGTCTCACACTGTACACAAAAATAAACTCAGAATGGCTTAAAGACTTAAATATAAGACATGACACCATAAAACTCCTAGAAGAGAACATAGGCAAAACATTCTCTGACATAAATCATAGCAACATTGTCTTAGGTCACTCTCCCAAGGCAAAAGAAATAAAAGCAAAAATAAACAAATGGGACCTAATCAAACTTATAAGCTTTTGCAGAGCAAAGGAAACCATAAACAAAACGAAAAGACAACTTACCAACTTGGGGAAAGTATTTGCAAATGAGGAGACCAATCAGGGCTTAATTTCCAAAATATACAAACAGCGCATACAACTCAGTAACACATAAAAAACAACCCAATAAAAAATGGGCAGAAGACTTAAACAGACATTTCTACAAAGAAGACATACAGATGGCCAATAGGCACATGAAAAGATGTTCAGCTTTACTAATTATTAGAGAAACGCAAATCAAAACTACAATGAGCTATCACCTCACACCAGTCAGAATGGCCGCCATTAAAATGTCTACAAATAATAAATGCTGGAGAGGATATGAAGGAAAGAAAACCCTCCTACATTGTTGGTGGGAATATAAGTTGGTGCAGCCACTATGGAAACAGTATGGAGGTTCCTTCAAAAACTAAAAATAGAGTTGCCATATGATCCAGCAATCCCACCCCTGGGCATATATCTGGAGAAAACTCTAATTTGAAAAGATGCACCCCAGTGTTCATAGCAGTACTATTTACAGTAGCCAAGACATGGAAGCAATCTAAATACCCATTGACAGAGGAATGGATAAAGAAGATGTGGTGTGTGTACACATACATATATATGTATATGTATGTAGGTACATAGACACACAATGGAATATTACTCAGCCATAAAAAAGAATGAAATAATGCCATTTGCAGCAACATGGATGGACCTAGAGATTATCATACTAAGTGAAGTAAGTCAGAGAAAGATAAATATCCTATGATATCACTTATATATGGAATCTAAAAATATGATACAAATGAACTTATTTACAAAACAGAAACAGAGTCACAGACATAGAAAACAAAGTTATGGTTACCAAAAGGGAAAGGGGGGAGGGATAAATTAGGAGTTTGGGATTAGCAGGTACAAACTACTATATATAAAATAGATAACAAGGTCCCTACTGTATAGCACAGGGAACTATATTCAATATCCTGTAATAAACCATAATGGGAAAGAATATGAAAAAGAATATATACATTATATATATAATATATATGTAGCTGAACCATTTTGCTGTACACCAGAAACTAACACAACATTGTAAATCGATAATACTTAAATTTTAAAAAAAGTCACTGTACTTTCCTTGTAACTAAAACTTTTTGCACATTCCTTAAAATTTTTGAGAAGCAGGATTAAAATCCATGCACACTTTAAAGCCTTTATCAACAATCTTGCACCACCTTACATTCCCATTCCCACGCATTAATTGAGGGCATCCATTTTCCTGCTGCTTAACTAACAATAAGTTATTATCACTTTAAAAAATATTTGCCACTCTGATAAATAAAACGCTTGTGTTAGTAGGTATTCTTTTATTTCTAGAAAGAGTAGTCTTTTTTTTTTCCGTCTGTTTCTTGGCCATTTGCATTTTGTTTAGCCTTTTTCTAACTTAAAAAATGAGCATCTGATTTTTTCTGTAGCATGCAAATGTACAAGGTCAGTGTAAAAACCGGATCCTGAATATAAGTTCACAATAAGACAAAGCAGTTATTTGTATTTAAGACACAGATATATCAAATAAGAAGTAAGATTATTTAAACAGAACCTTCTTTGGGATGGCAGAGGATTAGGGAGACCAAGCAAGAATTATTTTCAGATTTAGGGCTTATTAAAATAAGTAGTTTTTCTCAAAGGAGAAAGCATCTTATAAGTTGCTAACATGGCACAGAGAAATTATGTTCTGTCATACGTCTGTAAGTTTACTTTTTATGTGACAAGCTTGACCTTTTGAATAGTGAGAAGAATAGCTCTTTTATTTGGGTGATTTTGTAGATGACCACTTACTTATATGGTTGAATCCACATCATTGATCCTCAAAAGTTTACACACTTTATCATTGGGATGTTTGGACTCCTCTCATTCTGTTTTTATTCAATTTGTTGACTCAATGAATTTCATCCATTTACTGCCGCAAAATAGTAACTAATTTATATTATGACTCTCAGTGGCCATGAACTATTACTTCACAAGAGGAGCCTCAAGATCTTTGATTCTTTTCATATTTTTCAAGGTAGATTTATGTACCATTGTACACATTTTATTGGCCTCATCTTGAGTTGAGCTCATGACTTCCTGGGTGTCACAATGAATCATTAAGTCCTGTTTTCAACAACAAAACCCAGAAAGCCAGATGTGTTTTTTTTAACATCTTTATTGGAGTATAATTGCTTTACAATGGTGTGTTAGTTTCTGCTGTATAAGAAAGTGAATCAGCTATACGTATACATATATCCCCATATCCCCTCCCCTCTTGCGCCTCCTTCCCACCCCTCTAGGTGGTCACAAAGCATCGAGCTGATCTCCCTGTGCTATGCAGCTGCTTCCCACTAGCTATCTATTTGGCATTTGGTAGTGTTTATATGTCCTTGCCACTCTCTTACTTCGTCCCAGCTTACCCTTTCCCCTCCCCATGTCCTCAAGTCCATTCTCTACATCTTTATTCCTGTCCTGCCCCTAGGTTCTTCAGAACCATTTTTTTTTTCTTTTTAGATTCCATATATATGTGTTAGCATACGGTATTTGTTTTTCTCTGACTTACTTCATTCTATATGACAGACTCTAGGTTCATCCCCCTCACTACAAATAACTCAATTTCATTAAGCCAGATGATTTTCAATGAAATGTTGAGAAATGGTTATAACCATTGCTTATTTCTAAGCTGAGCCATGTCTCTGGATAATATTGTTTCACTTTTGAAATGACATTTTTCAAAGGACTGATGATTGTATTATTTCTATCCAAAACTATGACAGCTGTTCTCTACTCTTTGGCATATGAGAACTTAACTGCTACACCAACTTTAACTGGTAGAAAGCCCGTAGGTAGAAAGATGCATGCCCTTTATGGATGGTTAGAATCCTTTTATCAAAAATCTCAGTAACAAAGTGGATGATAAGACATTAAAAGCAAGGAGACATTAACTTTTAATAGAAAATCCCAAATATTTACTTAGTTTCCTTAAACATTTTGCCAAGACTTGGTTCTAGATTATATAGCAGCAATAACAACAAACACACACACACACACACACACACACACACACAGACACACGCAAAGGGTATGTGAAATTCACACATAGACATGTGTTACTCTGTCCTAGATACTGTGCTAGGAGTTAGTCGAGTACATTTTATCCTCACAAAAATATTGTGACCCTTATTTAAAATGGGGAAACCAAAGTTCAGAGAGGGTTTATACCTTTCCAGCTCAATCTACATACTATGTGACTGGTCTGGAATCCGTGTTGCTGTTATTGCAACCCTCTGCCTTTTCCATGACCATCTATGTAAACATATAGACATACAACATTCTTATAAAAGCGATGGTAAACATTAGATGGTTATATATACAGGCAGGAGGGTCTGAGAAGTGTCTGATAAAGAGGTTCTAAGCCTCTGGTGGGTTCAGGGACACTGGCATGACCACTTCAGAAGTCAGCTCGACTACTATTGAGATCTCCGTCCCAAGTACCTTAACCTTTTCTCAGACGTGGACAAGCCATGTCTTCTAAGGGGTGAATGGTTATGGTATAGCTCACATCTCCCAGATTCCCTCCCTCAATGGCCCCTGTTTGAGTCACTCAAATTTCCTACTGCATTGCCCAAGACCCATAAGGGAGAAGAAAGATAGCAACCTGAAAGTATTTGATTTCACGAATAAAATTTCAGTCTTGTATGAGAGCTGGGAAAGTGTTCCATCACCTCCTTCTGAGTTTTGCAGTTGTCTTTTTTTTTTCCCCGTGCATATGCATACTTGTGTGACTTCTGCTAGCTAGCTTCACATTCTACAACAGTTTGAACCTGGGTTTTATTGGAAGGGAAGAAAACTTTATGCTCATTTAGTCCTTCTCCTTTGTCAGAGGCTTTCATATTCAGGTACTGCTCGGATTTCATGGTGAGACTCTTTCACAGGCTTTGTTTGCCTTTCATGTAACTTTTTTTTACTAAATAAAATGCAGTCTAATGAATGATTCAGCCAACTCATGAGGTTTTCTTGCTTACCTTGGAGGCGCTTCCTTGGGAACATGGACAGCCCTCTTCATCCCCGATACCCTGTGTCACCTCCTTGCTCCCCTCCCCCTGCCATTTCTATCCTTTGGAATGGAGACCCCCAACCACCAAGGGCTCTAGGATTGACCTCTCTTCCCAGGAGAGGCCCAGGATGTGTGTTGCCTCTCCCTGCCCACCTTCCATCCCACCTAACACGTTTATTCTTGCCCCTTCTTTGATATGAGACCCTGCTTGCTCACAGGACACACAGAATGGTCACAGAAAGCAGTGACAAAGCCTCCTTTCCTGCACCCTTGTTCCAGGTTATTCTTCCCTGGTTATATACCAGACCCCTGTTGAGGAGAGGTTGATGAGAGAGCAGAGGTAAAGGCTGGAGTGGGTACCTTTCTAGGGGCCAGCATCCTGGGAAGGTTTATCCCTTCCTGCTGTGTTACCTGCACATGTCATTCATTTTAGAAGTGGGTGCCTTCTAATATTTTGTTGCTTGTAAAATATATTTAGTGCCATTCATAGTGTTTAATCCCAGCTATCCTTTTTTTTATTGATCTAAAAATTTTGATGAATGATTTTTCAGTACTTCTGAAAAATACTTGTGTACTTGGTCTCTTTAACCTGTAAGAAGTAAATATTACTATCCAACCTCTTATAATTGGAGAACTGGCAGGTCATACAACTAGGGAGTGAAGGCAAGATTAAAACCCAGGTTTGTGTAATTCCAAAAATCATACTTGGTATGTTATCCATGCTGCCCTCCCACATGATACGTGGCCCATTACTGAATTTGAAAATCAAACTGAATGGAAAATTGCAAATGTGGAGAGAGGAATATTCATCTATTTAAATTGATATGTGATGCTAAGTTTACTAAAGTGAATAGCCAACTTACGGCTTATAAATAACATGATATATCCTAATGCTGTATTCAAAAGATGGCAGAGGCAAGTAATACATTCTTACCAGCATGGGATTTATTTCTCTAGGGATTTACATAGCAGCTCTTCATGGAAAGGAAGAAAGATCATAAAAATGCTGGTAGGTTATCTCGTTGGGTGGAGTTGTAAGAATGATGAAATCATGCAAAAGGGTGTGGCACGTATCTGGCCTTTTATGAAGTTAGGGGAAAGTGTGACATTCATTTCTATTCAGTATGTTAAGTTACATATTTTGTCATGAATTTTTCTCTCTTTCACTTTAAAGATTTTTACTCCACGTGTAAGAATAAATGGGTACCCCAGATATGCTGATGGGAGTAATGACTGAAGTTCATGCCTTTCAGATTGTCCATAAAAAATATAATAAGAGCCTGTCACAGCTCACAGAGTTCTATTCAAACAGAAATTCTTTTGGCTGTTGGAAATATGTTTACATTCATGCCTTTTGGTCATAAATTTCCATGTTGGGGCAACCTGTTCCAATCTAATAAAAGTGACAAGATTCCATCAATGTCAGGAATCTCAACTTGCTCACCATCAGCCTTTCTCTCAGTCACTTTGCTTGCAGGAATCACATAGTTATGCTTATTAATGGTGGGAGGTTAGGGAGTGGTTGATCCCTGAAGTTTTTCTAAATCAGTGTGCTGTTTGGATCATCACTTCTACGAATGAAATTGACTATCACATTCTGCAAATTTCTGTTTGTTTTCTGTAGCGTTTTCGAATTTCTTACTGTCCTAAACTTCATGACTGAAACTGTGCGCCCACATCTTGTGGGATTTGGATATTCTTCTATTCTTCTGTTGAAGAATAGTTGAGTCTAAGATATTCCTTAAAGTCTGGACCTTCGTATTAGTAGGAATATACTTCCTTGTCTTACTTACCTTTGTCTATTTTATTGAGAGATCAGAGAGGTCTTTAGAAACCAACGTATGTTTGGATGAGCTGTATTTTGGTTTCCATTTTTAGACCTACAGTGATACTTTGCTGTATTTTCTGTCATTACAGATTATTTCTCCACCTTGGCAGAAATGCCTTAATTTTTTTTTTTTTTTGGTCATTCTATATGATTGGCAGGAGTGATACTCAAAATATTTAGCAACTGGTTCGTCAAAGGCACTGACCAATCTGAACAGCTACTCTGGCCAGATACAAGGGACACGGGCTATAAACAGCTGTGGTAGCTGGGTCCATGCACAAGGGTTGAGTGTTTCTGGTTGGGGAAGTTTTTGGAGCATCTGTGTCAAATAACTCTTTCTGTTTTTTACTTATTGTGCAGTCAGTATCATAGACCACAGAAAATGTTGACAGAGAAACCATTGCAATTGTTCTTTAAGATGACACTGATGAAAAAGTAATTAGGAATTAGCTTTTATGTCATATTCATGTGGACCTGTAATAATTAGATGGCTCAGTGCAATTCAAAAATGCATTTACTAGGTTTTTGGTGTATCCAGTTCTACTTTGTTTCACCTTTCTTCTGTGAGTGCAACAAACTTCACAAATACTAATTCGCAGCAGGTGTACATAATGTATGAGAGTTAACTACCCCATATTTAAGGTAAAGTTAACAGAACAGGGAGATTAAATCTGAATGCTATCAGATTAGTGGTAAATTTAGGGTCAGGGTTCAAAAGAGATGGTTCATTTACAGTTGTGATTTTTCATGTTCCTCTGATGTCCGGGCATAAGCTCTTCTAGGTAGGCAGAAATGTTTGTTTAAACACTTCACAGTGATATATTAAAGTGGCTACATCAACATTGTCTGTATGCATGCGAAATCCTTGAGAGATTACGCAATTAAAAAGGAGATAGATGAGACCCCGCCCTTCACAGGACCAAAATTCCCTTTAGCTGAATTCACGCTTGGAGAAAGAGATTAACCATTTTTAAAGAGGAATGTCATCTGTTTATGTTTATTTCTTTTTCTCTCCTGGAGATCCTTTTTCACAGTGAGAATGGGTTCTGTAGCACTGCCTAGGGAATCTCAAGCTTTTCTCCCTCCATTTTCTTTCTTTCTTTCTTTCTTAACAGAGAAGGGGAGAGAGAAATTAAGGGCCAGCAGTATCTATTCTTTTAGCTAGACTTTGCACTGGTACTTACAGCTACCCTTTCTTGCTTAAGCTACAGGACCCATCTTTCCAATTTTTTTTTTTTTTTCCTGAAGAGTAAAAAGAGGAGGTGAGAAACACCATGATCGCTTCATTCCCTTTTAAGTCTGATCAAGGCATGGGGAATCATATTTCTGGTGGGAAATAGGAAGATATTCTTTGAATATCTGCTTTGGCCTGATAGATGCTACTAAACAAGAGTGCTTCGTTATCTCTGCTGGCAAAAGAAGGACAGGCAGTAAAATGCAAAACAGGTAGGTTGGAGAGAAGAGTTATAATGAACCCAAAGACTCAATAGGGAGGAATTTGTATTTTTTGGAGAAAAGAGAGCTAAGTGCTTAACTGTTACAGTATGGCAGAGTCACAAAGCCCTTTTATTTTAGATTAGTTGGGAAGAGTTTGGTCTGCGGTTTTGAAAAGACTCAACAGTAAAATTTTAAGTAACTTCAGTTTTATTAATGTAAAGGTGATTTGTTTTAATTCTAACTTTTTATTCTGCTAATTCCTTATTAAATTGTTTCTTCTCAGAAGGCATTAAAAAAAAAAAAGTCATGCCAAGATTGCTTTACTTAGTAGAAGAGATACATTTATAGTTAGTGGTATCTGTATAATAGGAGTTAGAGTGCTAAGAACTTAAACATACTCTGTTATCTGTGGCATAGTAGATAAAAGCGCTGGTTCTGGAATCAGATGATCCAGGTTTAAACCCTAGTTCTCCATCTGCTGGACTTGGGCACTGACTTAACCAAGCATTAATTAATACTTCAGTGTTCTCATGTCTAAAATGACATAGAATGTGTAGCTAAGCCAATGGGCTGGGATGAGGACGAAAGTAATGTAAGTGCCTCAGAATAGTGTCCAGCCCAAAGTAGGTGCTCTGTAAATGTGAATTGTTACCACCGAGTAAACATCAGTCTTTTTATACTGCTAATATGTGTATCACTCCCTTTCTCATGGGTAAACTTGAGGCTCATCTCTATTAAATGATCACGTTGTAAATTACCAGTGTCCAAAGTGTGTTTTTCATTTTTTTTTTGTTTGTTTTTTAAAAACAAACTCTTTTGCAATCTTCCCATTGTGCTCAGTCCCACCTCCACGCCCCCCCACCCCCCCCCACCCCCCAGTACGCCTTCAGGACTGGACCCGGCACCATCACTGGCACCGTGTTCACTGGAGGATGAGTACAGGAATTCTTGGCTTGATTGCTTTTACCTTTCCTGGCACACAAGCCAAGATGTCAGACAAGATGGGTTTGGGGATAGCGGAGACCCTTTTAGTATTAGGCGAAGATGATGCTGATTACGCCACGATGTTATTTTCAGTGAAAGTAACTGCCTCTTTTGTTACTGGTTCAGAAGGAGCAGGGAGGTAAAGATTAAATGCAGGAATCATTGGGCAAGGCCGAGTTAATTCTTGGAGAACTCGACAACACACTGCCCCGTAGTTCTGAAAGGTCATCACAGTGCTACTTAATATTCTTCATGTACTGGGTATTGTTTTCCATATGGAATCCCCAAGTGCTTTCAGCAGCTCGCTTGTTAGCTGCTGACAGTTTTTCACCCAGCGTTTTCTATTCCTTCCCCCCCGCCCCATGTCCTCTGCTTTACCCAGATTCTAGATCTTTGTGCTCCACATCTCTTTCCCTGTACTCCCTTCTCACCACCACCACCCCCCTGTTGCATTTTTTATGGTAAATAAAATAATTGTGCTGTGTAAGCCCACTGGGGTAACAAGGCATTTGTTTTTGCATAGCTTTTTGGTAACATAAGCCAGAGGGGGATGGTGAATATTCTTTTATTTACAAACAGTCTACACATAATTCCATTTAACTGGAGATAACAGCGTAAGCTGCTTTCTGATTTAACCCCCTTGCTATTTCAGATAAAGAACCTACACAAGCTTTCATTTGAGCAGGGATTTTGCCTAAAAATTGACCCTTTGATAGTGAGCGTCTCAGGGCAATTCTGCATTCCACTGGTGCCATTAGCCTTTAGTATGCGTGTTACAAAGTAGCATACAGAGTTGGATTTATCCCAATCAGTTTAGCATCAAGCTGAAACTTGCACCCAGTCTAAGAAGACAATTAAATCAAGCCAATGGGTCTAAAAATAGGTTCCCCAATTAGAATGTGAGGTCTGGGCTTGAGGGCACTTTCTTGCCTTTTGATATTAACTGTAACAAATTAGGGTGTTGGTTACAATTTTATAGGGCCCAAATATCCTGTTGAATAAAGAATGGACTGACATTGGTTGTGATAAAGAGTTATTGTGGCATAGATGGGTGAGGGAATACATATGTATCATATTAGAATTGAGAACATTTGTCCCTCTTCAGTACTCTAGCCAGGAAATTAATTCATTGGGAATCTTATTTACACATCTGTTGATAATGTTTATTACCTGTTAATTCTATGTAAATGGCTCTACTTTTTTTAAAGACAAGTATCTATTTGAAAAGAAAAATGCTTCTCAGCACAGGGATGCCTGTGTGTCACCAAGCTTTATAAACAAGGGCTGGCTCTTGTGTTAACACATGACTGTTCTACACACGAAAAAAAAGTACTAGTACTGCTTATAAGAATTCACTGCATTTTCTGTTCTGTGCCTTTTACTGTATTTTTATTTACTTGCTATTCTCCAAAGATGGCCATTTTGAATTGCTTAATATATTTCGTCATCTGAAAATGTCAATGTACTTATGTAATGAAAATGCCAGTATGTATATGGAATTAGCATAGAGGTGATGAAAGCAGTTCAGTATTGATCAATAATCATATTTGATTTGGGCTTTTTACTTTGCTTTCCTCAACCATCCTGCACTTTGTTATTTATTGCCACTCACTGAGATTCTGGTCCTGACTAAATAGAAATTGTTCGAGGAAATTTTTTTAAAAAGTGCTAATACTTACCTTCCAGGGGTCTTTTGAAGATCATCCATGTAATACAGGGTATAATATATACTAGCATTTCACAAATGGCAGTTAGTATTATTTTAAGAAAACAGACTTTTCATAAAGATGGACACCCGTGGAAAAATCCATCTTTCATTCCGGATCTCTTGTCTTTGAGATCCTGACGCTCCAAATTAGCTGCTGCCACCAAATACTGCCCCTCACTGAAAATGCCATACTGACAGCTCTGTCTTCATCTTAGCTGGAATGACTGGCACCACTGTATTTTCTGTTCACAAAAATAAAAATACTATTCACCATTAATAAAAATTGTGCCATCCTCTATTAATAAAAATTGGACCACTTGGGCATCTCATGTAGTTCTAGCCTTTCTGTTCTTAACAAGCTAAAAAAGGTCAATTTCACCCAATAAGTGGAAGCAGACATATATTTGAAGAATATGTATTTAATATATTTATATATGCTTACAAACGTATGTCCATACATACCTATACTTGTGCAAATTCGAGTACTGTGCCGTTTATTAATGGCAACCAATGTCTCCACAGAAGGCAGGGCATAGTACTGAAAAATAAAATAGTAAAAGTGACAAAAGATAAAAATAATATGGTTAGCATTCATGTGTACAGAAATGATAAGGTTGGGAGCAGAGCTAGGCACACAGGGGGAAGACTGAAGAAACATGAGTGGCTTGTTAGCAAAATAACCCCAGGCTTCTGGTCCGTGATACCAAGGAAAATGTAGGAATGGTAATACCCACAGATAAAGCTATATTAATTGAGAGGCTTTTCTGGAGAGAAGAGAAGGAAGTATCTTCTACATGCTGTGAAGATTTACATGTGATTTCCGTAACATCAGGGTATGTTTAGCTAAACATCTTTTTTCTTTTAATAATCATCTGATATTACCAGGTCCTCTGGGGAAGGAAATGCTTTGGAAAAGGAAGTGGTAATGAGGAAGAAAGTCTTAGGAAGTCAGACTGTGGCGTGGGTTGGTGGGTTCTTTATAAGTATTTAATTTCCTGTCTGGGAGGTGGGTTTGTGACTTTGTGTCTTACAAGTGAAGTGACCTATCAAGCTATCTGCTGTGACGTCCGCTGCTTTCCTGCCTGTTTTATCTCCTGGATGCCTAGAATAATATGTGAGGAGACAACAGAAAGCAAGCATATGTTCAATACAAAGGCTCTGTGAAATCTGTGAGCCTGCTGTGCATCAAGCCGATGTAATTCATTTATTTTTTTAAAGCAGTGATGATACACTCTTTCCTCTGGATGACAAATTACAGAGCACTTCTGAAAAGCCCTCTCTTTCGGGAAAACATTCTGCCTCTTTTTTGTTCCTTGCATAGCATCTTTATTCTGTATAATGGAAAAAAAATAAAAATAAAAGCAACATTGACTGAATACTCCTAGAAAGAAAAAAAAATGATAAAAGAACTAGATTTGAATATGTGACTGTAATAGTGAGCACAAAGGCAATACACATACTGTATACATGACATTAAGCTAGGAGAAGCAATCCTGTCATAGTTTTCCTGCAACTATCTAAAATATAAATTATGGCTAAGTCTTGTTGTCTTTTCACTATGTTGGGACCGGAGACTAGAACTGGTTAAGTCTCTTGTAGCAGAGGTGACAGGCAAAGTTTATTTCTGTAGGATCTAATAGGTTAGCTGCAAATCATGATACCTCTCTAAAAAAATACACTAAGAGAATAGTTTTATTTTCCTCAAAGAATACTTTTACTAGTTAGTACTAGGATTTTTGTTAGCCATTGTAGATCTTTGTTATACTTGCAATAGGAAAGATTTACCACCGGTGCTTTCATATTGGGATATATTGATACTTGTCTTCAAGCTGCCCAGCGATCCGCATCACCTTTGATTGTTCAGTTTCCTCCCCAGACAACCATTTCAGATATTTTTCCTGTCTCCTAAAAACCCCTTATATCCCTTCCCTCACATAATTATCTCGTTCTCAAATAAAAATCAAGGTCTTCCAGACTGACCAGCCTCATCTGCTCTTTTTCTTTAGCTTAACCTTTCTCTTCTAGGACCAGAGCCAGAGGAAGGGGAAGGGTGCCTCTCCTCTGAGCCAAGTCCCTTTGGCATCCACAACTTAGATCTTCCTTCTTGCTGCCCCAGGGGTCTTCCTGTGTTCATTATCTTTCTTTGTAGCGTACTTGCTTCCAAACCTTCATACTTCTAGGAATTTATATGTCTTTTTTAACTTGGGAGAAACATCCCTTTGATTCACGTATTCATTTCATGATTCATTCAGGCAACATTTGTTGACTACCTATGCATCACTTAGTGTTGGTTGTCTGTAAGCAACGGAAACAGACTTTGGTTACTTTGAACTGAGAAGGAATGTACGGGAAAGATATAAGGGGACCCATAAAATGGGTAGAAAAGTTTAAGGATCTGGTTTTGGAGATGACATAGGCCAGAGCTGTTCGGGAGAATCCAGGTGACAAAGGCTAAAGAAAAATTGCTTCTGGGATGAATCAGGTTTAACCACCCTCAGCCTCTGTATCACTTTTCTCAAAATTTAAATTCCAGGGAGTGACTGTGTGATTGGCTTGGGATACAACCCCATCCCTAGATCTGAGAAGGGTGGGAAATCTGGATTGACAGACTCAACTAGGACTGCATCCAGTGGGAGAGGGTTAGCCTCAAGATGCTACCGCTAGGAGAAAGAAAATGGGTACCAGTGAGGCAAAAACAATGGCTAGCCATTATAGCCTACAATATGCCAGGCAGCCGGCATGCTGGTCTTCAGAATAGAAGGACAAATAAAGGAAAATTAACATTTATTAAAAGGAAAATCATATGATAAAAGTGAGAGAATTGAATGTGAATTTGTAATAATGGGTTTAAAGATAGATGTTGTGCACATATCATGACATATACAGGAGAAATGGTCCCTACTGAAAGATGAAGGGATACAACTGCCAAAACATATGAATTGTGGTCCAATCACACTGTCTTGTCCCAATGTGAAAATAAGAGACTGGAACTGGTCCAAGATAAGACAGTAGTTGTCCTTGAGGAGCTTAGAGTCAGTGGCATCTAGGGCAGGAAGAGGTAATTTTAAGAAAATACAGAAAGCTACTAGTATGGAGACACTGAGAAGGTACACCTCATCTAAGGATGGGCTGATTCTGAGGAGGTTTCCAGGAAAAAAAAAAAAAAAAACAACCACACCTCATCTGGAATTTAAGAAGAAATTGTCTGTGGTAGATGGAGTGGTACAGTGGTGGGAAGGGTATTCCTGAAAGAGGGAATAGCAGGAGGAGAGGCAGGGTGACGTGTGTAAAAAGAGCTGTGGAGATTGTGTGGAGAAAGGATTTGAAGGAGTGGTGACTGGAGGTATTGGGTCTGGGCACCATCAACATCTACACAGTAGAGAGGCCAGTAGGATGGGGAGTGGAAAACGCCCGTTGGTTTTGGTAGGTAGGAAGCCAGGGGCGAGCAGGGAAAGAGCAGTCTGAGTGGAGGAGGGCAGACCGAAACCAGATGGTAGTGATGAAGGAGAGAATCGGGCCTGAGGAGGTTGACAGGAAGTGGAGGTTACCGTGTGGAGGGTTGTAGGTGAGAGAGTGTTCTACACTAAAAGGATGAAGTCAAGAAAGGAAGAAAGGAAGTTAGAGAGGAGAAGATTGAGGGGGAGAGTGATACTTAAAGATCAGAGAAACAGGAAGGAATGTTGGCCTTAAATAGATGGCTTATCCTCTGATACTGGAAATGAGGACATGATAATAGGTGTCAGTATCTGGGAATCTGTGGGTAGGAGCATGAGGATGCTGAGGGAGGAGATTATGGAGAGTCTTGACAGGAAACTAGACACACTTTGGAATGAAAAGAAAATCTGAATTCAAATTCTGATTCCGCAACATCAAGCTGATGACCTTTGGAAAGTTACTTAACTCCTCTGAGCCTCACTTTCCCCATTTGTAGAATGAAAAGATTAAAGAACTTACCTCAAACGGTTGTGGCAAACTTGAAACACTGACTATTGTCCCTGACACCTAGTAAGTACTTAGTAGTGGTATCCATTATTATTATTATTAGCATAAGTATAATGAACATAGTATGAGTGAGTGACTTTATAATATACGTCATCGCATGTTTAAGACTAGAGTGTGTAGACTCTAGAGCCATGAGCCCAGCTCTGCCCACACACTTTATCAGCTTTGTGACCTTGGGGCTGAAAATAGTATCTACCTTATAGGGTTACTGGGGAGATTAAATTGATTCGTATAAAACCTTCAGTGAAGATCACATAAGTGGTAACTATTATTAGTGTTTTAATTTGTATTCAAGAGCCAAAACAGCACTCTTCAGTATAGATTGTTATCTCTGTTTTATAAGGGAGGGCCTCAAAGTGCAGAAGGGTTAAACGATTTATCCCGAGCCAGATAACTAGCCAATGGCAGGGTTGGACTACAACGCAACCCAGATCCCTTGTGTCTCCACATTGTATCCACTCGGCATTACCCTGTGACATCTGACTGACTGCCTAACTTTGACCTTTAGTACCTGTTTATCCATACTCTGAATGGCTTAACATCACATACTCCGTGAGTTCACCTTGACCATTAGCTTCAAGGCTCATCCTTGGGTCTAGCCAGCCAGCTTTTTGTCCTGCCTCTGTGACCCACTGCTCAAGCCCCAGCTCCTGGCAGTCTGTATGTATGTGAAGAAGCACGGAAGTAAATAGAAGTTTGATTCACCAAGGGCTGTTCTACAAGTACATGATGGAGGTCACAGATACTTGAGAGAGAGAGGATACCATCATGAGTGCGAGTATTGCATTCGTTTCTGTGAATGTAGTGAAAGAAATTTGTACTGGCCAGGTCCAAAGACGCTGCACACCTGTGCACGCTCTACCTACATGTCTGCATTGCTTTCTCATCAGCTTGGCGAATTGTTTTATTGCCATACGATTCAGTACTTTGGAAACACCCAGAGACTTACCATTTGGATTGTCGTATGGATGCTTGATGATAAAAGTCTGACTCTGTTTCTGCTCTTGTAGCAAATCTGAGGGGAAATCTCAGTTCCAAATGTTGTATAACATCATGACCTTTCTTTGATGTATCGTGGTGTGGCAGACAGATGTACATAAGCACCAACATCCCAAATATTTCAAACTACCCTTGTTCTTCATAACAGGATTAGGAGACAGAATGGGCCTTCTGTGCAATCCAGCTTTACCATATGAAAGAAAACATATATAAAAAGCAGATTTTCCGTATTTAGAAATGAGGTTCTTTGGGGTCAGGTTTTATTTAATTTAAAGACACTTAGGTTTTACATTCAAAATGTGTTCCCACTTCATGGCCTTAAAGAGTCAAACATTAAAGATTGAAAGAAGAATTCCAATAGTATTTTTAAAACAATTAAGCTGCAGAATGTCAATATTTGGACACCTAAAAAGAAAATATTTCTTATAATGAGTGGTAATGTAATCACTAATACACCAAAGGAAGGGTTCATAAGGAAACCTTGAATTCACTGATATTTGAAAGAAGGATAGTTTTAGTTCAACTGCTGAGGAAATGTTTTACTTCAACTAGGAATTAAAGGGTTTTATATACAAATGAAATGATTTTACAATATGGGAAGGATTTGGAGGGAGGGGAAAAAACCCTAAGGATCAGAAATGTTAAACAGGGAACATGAAGGGAAGGATGAGAATGAGAGGTGTGAAAGGAAGAGGGGGAGGGAAAGGGCTGCGTTTCAGACCTTTGGTTGCTTCCATGGGGTGCAAACTGGAAGCTTCTTCTCTAAGTCGTAATGGGACTCACAAAGATAGCCTATGGCCAGCCTGACACATGGGTGTGGACCCCCCAAAACACAGAGCAGATGCAGGCACAAAATGAAGAGGGCAGAGCATGTGAACTGCCACATGCCAGAGAGAGCAGAAACATGCACGGAGGTAAACTGTACATAGGCCCCACAAAAGGTTTCTATTATACTCAGTTATCTCAAACCCATAGAATAGATGCCAATATAAAGCCAAATTTACTAACCTGGAAGCCTAGGATTCTTTGACATCCCCTCTATCTAGGGAATTAATGTCCACGCATCTCATAGGGGCTGTAGAATGGTGCCTCTGATGGGTTACATGGTATAACTAAGGATAAGAACTTAGTACCTGTATTTTCTTGGAAAATGTGGGAAACTAGTATCATTTGGTAGAAGAAGAATCATTGAGACAAAAAAAGCATTGACTGAAGGAGGAAAATTAAATAGAAACGTGGGTGCTAAATAAGTGAAGAGAGGTACCAGATGTAACCAACTGTCTAAAAAGATCTAATAAAATCATTCATTTACCCTAGAAAAAAAATTTAAATTACCTCCTGTGTGCTAAGCCCTGGGCTGGGCCCTTCGTATATAAGGGCAAGTAAGATAGGCGTAGTTTTTGACCTCATGGTGCATACGGACAAATAAGTAAGGGGTGACACATGTTTAACCTGTGTTCTGATGGAAGGTTACACTATAACAGGGCAAAGTGCTAGAGCACCTAATCAGGTTTATCGTGTGTCATGGATAGCTTCTCAGGGGACGAGACGCTTAACTGATGCCTGAAGGGGAAGAGATATCCATCCGGGCAAAGACAAGCACAGCTGGAAGAGTGACCAGCTAGACCTGGAGAACACCCCAGAGGCCCACGCAGCTCGCCAGAGAAGTTGGTGGGGAGGGCAGACCATTGCTGCAGAAGGGACGGCAGGATGAAAAGCAGCATCCGCTGAGTGCCCATCGTGAGCCAGTGCTTTATGTGCATTCTCGTATTTCATCTTCAGTACAGCAGATTTTGCTTCCATTTCATAGATGAAGAAAAAAGAAGTGCAGGGAGAGTAAGTGACTTGGCCAAGGACACACAGCTTAGTGCCAACCCCATCTAGAACCCAGCTTCAACCATTCTGGCCCCTTAGCCTCTATGCTTCCCACTGTACTACCCTATCTCCCTTGGTTTCAAGGAAAAAATAACCTATCACATACAGATGGCTATTTAAATTATAAACCACATAGGTCTTCTTCGCCTTTAAATAATACCAAATCTTTTTGGTGAAAGGGTTTCATGGTCACTCAGCAAGTGGGTGGTAGGTATTCGGAGTGTAAGTATAAGAACCATAATGACAGAAATATAATGGAAGCCAAATGGTATTTAGTTTCCTTGGATCTTCCGTGTATCACGTCATCCTTAGAAATCCAGATCAAACCCCCTCTTGTACTGTCTCGGCTGCCATGCAGAATTCATTGCTTCCTGCTGTGTCCATCTTGTGACCTTAGGACTTTTTTGTATTATAGTTAGTTTTGCATAGTGCTGTCTTTTATGAGTCATAAAATCTGTCTCACAGACTTATTTGGAAGAGTGTATGAGATCATGCATATGTAAATTCCTAGTCCTTCTGTAAAGTACACACTACAGTAAAGTGCACCCCATATGTATATTAGTTGAATGCAGTGGTGAGGTGGTAAATGTTGAATAGCCATCTCTGAGGGAAAAATGTCACTAATTTGCAGCATCTGCCAGTTTCCATTGTGTAAACGCTCCGCTGATTTCAAACTACCTGTGTGATATCATTGAGTGTAGACTTGGGAAGAGATGTGCCAGAGGGCTCCATTATCTAGATTTTCCACTGTACACATACACTAGATGTAAATAACATTAAGAACACAGAAATGCAGTAAGATAATTAGAAAGTGCTGTGTTTTGAGTACTTGTTACCTTTAATTTCCAAATAATTTATTTAATTGTCAGTTTATATAATTTAATTTTAAATCATAGCTATGTTTAATAATTGGCTCACAAAATTCTTGAGAATTTAACAATTGGCCCTTCTGGGCTGGTAGCAGCTGGTTCCAACACAGCACTGAATCATGAGCCTCTGAGGCAGGACCTTTTTGTGTTCGTCTTTATGTTTTCAGTGCTTAACTGAACTCAGTTAAGGCTGGAACTCAGAAGATGTTTGGAATATCAATAAATGATGAATAAAAAATTGGACAAATGCAAATGTAAAACCAAGTTACTGCTGCATATAAAAAGGATCTTGGGGCTTCCCTGGTGGCGCAGTGGTTGAGAATCTGCCTGCCAATGCAGGGGACACGGGTTCGAGCCCTGGTCTGGGAAGATCCCACATGCCACGGAGCAACTGGGCCCGTGAGCCACAATTACTGAGCCTGCGCGTCTGGAGCCTGTGCTCCGCAACAAGAGAGGCCGCGATGGTGAGAGGCCCGCGCACCGCGATGAAGAGTGGTCCCCACTTGCCGCAACTAGAGAAAGCCCTCGCACAGAAACGAAGACTCAACACAGTCATAAATAAATAAATAAATAAATAAAAGAACGTGAATTTCTAAAAAAAAAAAAGGATCTTGGATATATCCCATAGCCTCTGTTGGCCTCAGTTCCTTCACCTATAAGGCAAGGGGCTTGGGCTGACCTAAGGCTCCCCCCATCTCTCACATTCTACCGGGTTTTAATGGCCAAAAGCAAAGTCTGTGATTATGTTAACTCTTTTCTTAGCTGTGTGCTTGTATTGCGATGACAACATTATAACTACCTCATTTAGGACTTAAGCACTAAGTGAATGGTAGATTCAGAACTTACTTTATCTTGAACAGAGATAAAGACTATGTAATTTGCTTTGGTTTACTCTTTGAATCATTAGAACATTTGTCTAGATTTGCTATAAATAGGACACTGTCATGTGCTCCTATACACTTGGATTTAATGGAAAAAAACCCCTATTTCTTTAAGTGATAGAAAAAAGAAATTAGAAACAGAGAAATTCCTCACTTTCAACTATTTAATAAAGCTTTAAATGCTAACTTTTTGGAGCTGTGAGCTTAAGATTAATCTTGCCAAGCATTTCCTTTGAGGGGGAGATAAGAATCAACACTAAAGATGAAGTCTTTAACCTTAAGTCTTGTTCCTGAGACTTATCTGATCCTAGAACCCCTTTTCCCTGCAAATGGCAGTAAAACCTCAGGGGACACTGGTGTTCCATGGAACCCAGTTTGGAAAATGCCGCTTTTGATGGTTTTCACTGATAACCAGCCATGAATTAGACCAGAAAAAAAAAATGGCTTTACTATTTGTTAACATATGTTGGATAATTTACAATTTTGGAGTTTCGTGTTTTTAATTATTAATTTAGAATTCTACCTTTTCAGGTGTCATACTACCAAATCCATTAACCTGATCTGTAGTAAAAAGCAAAACCAGATGGTAGATTAGTATAATCTCAGAGTAAATGTAGAAAGACTAAGACATTTTCCTCTTCCAGATTTCCTGAAGATATCTCCAGTATAATTTGCCACCTTGGTCACCGTATTTGTAAAATGAAGCTGGTGGATTACATAGGCCTAAGAGTCTATGATTGATACCATTAGCCATTGCAGCCACTGCATAGGGAGCTCTGGCATTGGGGAGGATTATGGTGCTAAAGGCTTGAACACATTCACAGAAGTGAAGGGGGAACCAGAGAGGAGTTTGTTTAAGCTAAATGTTCTGATGTTTGAATGTTGACACACTCAACTGTACTTAGGTCCAGGAGAATTTAAAAAAGTGTTTCCCCTGGGAGGATAGACTTGATTTACATGGCACTTCTTTCATTAAATTCAGTGAAGCCTGCAAAAATTGCTAATGAAGGAAAATTATGAAGTATGCTGGCTCAGTTTATTTGCTCTTTCCATAATAATTTGGCCTCCAACCATCTTACACAGAATCTAAAGTAATCAGATTTCAAAGAAATTAACCCCTCATTCTTTAGCTTAAAATTCAAAGAAGGATATTTTGCTTTTATCAAAAAGATTAAGAAGATACGGTAAAACTGGATTGGTAATTTCACTTCTTTGTGAGATATTGAGGTTACATTAGACGTGAGATTTGAACGTATTTTTAGGTGTCTCCATAGAGCTTTTCAACTTTTCTGAGGCAAGTTACTGCTGTCTCAACACTTTGAAAATAGGACTAGAAGAGATGTTAAACTAGTGGATGAAATGGGTAAATAAGTCTTTGCTGTTCTGGAATTTGCGATTTTCCTGTTGTCCCCTGTAGTCCATTCTGTACTTTGCAGTCAGAGTGATCAATATTAACATGCAAATCTGATCAAAACCCTCCTTACATCCCTTTAAAGGGCTCCCAGTGCTCTCAGCATGAGACACAAACTCCTCAGCAAGGCTGGGGGGCCCTACATGATACAACTCTTATCTGCTACTCTCATCCTGAATAAGGTAGGACGCACTTCATTTTATTTACGCCTCTTCCATGGTGTCAGCAACCCCAGCTCTCAGATGCCCGAGGCACCAAGAACAACTCAGGTCAGCAGTGGGTATTCGCTCACAGTCGTCTACTCAGGGACTCCAGCTACCTGGGCATCTTGAGTGTTGCTGGTGGTTTTGCCAGAGGGAAAAAGAGCTCTGGCAGGTCCCACCTCAACAGTTAGCTGCTCTAGCCTGGAAGTGACAACTCATGGCCACAACTAGCTGCATGGCCTCGTCCAACCCCAAGTGAGCCAGGAAGACAAGACAACCCTCTGGTGTGTCCGGAGGGCGAGGGGGGACTGGATATCGGTGAGCAGCACTAATGACTGTCACAAGCTTCATGTCTCTTGCTGTTTACTCTCCCCTAGAGGTCTCCAGTCCAGATGCCAGGAAAGCATCATTCATTTAGTCGCTCATGCCCTTAATCATGTCACCGGGTTCATTCCCTCAGCCGGTTCACCCTTGCAATCCCCTCATTCATTCCTCTCTCCATTCTTCCTCCTCCACTTTGCACTGATGCTCAGAATATTCTTCCTCTTCTTCCCTTCATCTTCCTCTTCCCTCTTCCTTTACAATTCAGTGTTTCTACCACCACCTTCAGGAGGCTCTTTATCTGCACTCCACAAAGCTGGCTTACCAGTCCTTTGTCTGGTCTCCCTATCGTAAATCTTAACACACTGCATTGTGATCGCTTATTTACCTGTCTCTGTCTTGGAGACTGTTGTACTCCGAGTACTTTGCATGATGCCTGGCAAAGAGTCAATTGGTAAAAACTTTATTACCGTTTTCTGTTTGAGTGAATTAGTTACAAGAGATTCTTTATAGCAAAGAACTTAGCGTCATGGTGTATACGAGAAATTCCTTCACTCTGGTTTTCAGACTATTGCTTTATTTAAACAAAATTATCCAACTCTAGGTCTGTTGATTTTATTTGATGAGAACAGTTCAGAAAATGAATTTTAGATTTCCAAGTGGCTGAGAATATAACTAGCCACTAAAGCTAGTGGCATCAGAAATGGGGTTGAGCAGCAGTGTGTAAGATCAAGTTAAAGTTCAAAGCAAAATATTCTAACTTAATGGCCCTTACGAACATAAAGCAAATGGTCACCAAACAAATCTGCTTGTTCTTAGAATCCAGCCTTGCAGATACAGGTACTCAATGCAAACATGTCAATTTTCTTTCAATACATTATTTTCCTTCATGGAACATTTAGAAAATAAATCAAGGAAGAGAAAATGTAAACATTCCTTGTTCTTAACTTTAAAATCTTCAAAAGAAACTTCTAACCTATGCATCAGTTATATGGGAAATTTAAATTCAAAGTAAGAGTAATTCTATTTCTCATTCCACAGTTGATACTGTGTGTGGTTGAATTACCCTAGGAGGCAGTTTTGACCACCAGTCACTGTACACCAGCCTGTTTTTCAAATTCTGTCCCACAATTTGCCAAGTTTCTCAGATGAAGCTCAGGCAGCTCTGAGAATTAACACAGTCGTTAAGGCAGATACTTAAAGTATACATTAAGGATTAGCTCTGATCCTTATGTAGAAAAATTGCCAGAAAACTAGAGGGATAACAGCATATAAGCAGAAAGAAAGTTTTCTTATTTTTGGCTGTGTTGGGTCCTCGTTTTCTGTACGAGGGCTTTCTCCAGTTGCGGCAAGTGGGGGCCACTCTTCGTCACGGTGCGCGGGCCTCTCACTATCACGGCCTCTCTTGTTGCGGAGCACAGGCTCCAGACGCGCAGGCTCAGTAGTTGTGGCTCACGGGCTTAGTTGTTCCGTGGCATGTGGGATCTTCCCAGACCAGGGCTCGAACCCGTGTCCCCTGCATTAGAAAGGCAGATTCTCAACCACTGCGCCACCAGGGAAGCCCCTATAATTATTTATATATACATTATATGATATGCTTTAAAGTCTGGAGAGATTGTTACTAGAACATGAAATACCAGGGAAAATCATTATATGGAAAAGGAACACATGCAAATAAAGGATTAAACAACCAGTAGTCTAATTCTATAAAATACTTTCCTCAGATTGTAAGGACCTGTACTGGTTTCCTTCAGAGCCAAAACTGGGAGAGATTAATAGTGAACTCAGTGAATAGGTTCTGAAGCCAGAACTTAACATCTGCTGAGGGATAGCTGTCAATTCCATGAGACGCTGGGGAAGAGGAAACCTATGAGTATCTGCAGTGCTGCTTCTCTGCTTTCTCAACCCAGGAAACATGCACAGCCCCAACAGAGTGGGTGGAGGGCTAGTTTAGCCAAACGGGACTCCCAGACCTAGGTTTGTTCCATTTGGTCAGCATAATCCTAGACCTAAGGGTATTCTTTACATAATTATGAAATCCAAACACTGCTTTGCAATGTACCCAAATCCTTTCAAGTTTATATGTCATACGTATAATGCGTAGTTAATTTTGCTTGTGAATTTTATGTGATCATTATATCTTCATATATAGTTACTTTGGTGTACCACATTTGTTTAGATTATTTTATAACTTCTAAAGGTAGTCAGATTCTCAAAGACATGAAGCATGTGTGGAATGAAAACTATAAAAAATGTTAAGACAGTGTCAGGTATCTTATGAATGGTAGAAACGTGGATAAGAAGAATAATGAGAACAAATTATTCACAAATGACATGAAAGTGCTAAAAAGTTCTCATGACTTTATAGATAGCCGAGAACTAATGTGTGATTTGGGGACAAAACAGATATAATTCAGAAAAGATCTTTCATAACTATGAGATTAAGTTGAAGGTAATTTGAGAGCTACTATTTATGAAAAATAATAGCTCAATTCTGTTTGAATTATTGTCATGATATGATCATCATCTCAGTCAAATATTATCTATGCATTTTAACAGAAAAATGTTCAACAACTTAAATAAACTCTTACTGAGCCAGGGAGTGGGATAGGCACACAATGCTTACACCCGGTGGTCGGAATATTAACCGCCTGAAAGGGGTGGAGGAGGTCACTCTTGTGCCCATAAGAGAAGGACGATACATGGCAGGCAGCTGCCCCCCTCCCCCTTGTTGGAACTTAGATTCTCATAATTAGAGAAGGCAGGTCTATATGAGGTCACTGGCTCTGGAAATCTGCCTTCTCCCCTTCTTGACGCTTCTGCGAGATGCGTCTTGAGCCTGCCAGACTGAGTCCAGGACCTAACTGAAGCTATCAAATAGGGAACAGAGATCTAAAATTCAGTGTTTTAGAGCTCAAAGGAGTGGTAAGATCACTGAGCCTACCTCTTTCATTTTACAGATGGGAAACCTGAGGCCAAAAGGGATTCTGTGACTTGTCCAAGCTCACACAAGTGAGTAACACAAAAGCCAGACTCTTGACTTTTAGCCCAGTGTATTTTCCATGACACAACACAACACATGAGTCATCGGGAGAATGGAGCCTAGAATTATGAGGGTGGGGCCAGCAGTTGAAGAGAGGGTTAGGTATGTAGCTTTGGCAGAGTGTTCCCTCTAAGACAAAGGGGCCATTCTTAAGAAGACGTCCCCGGTGCGAGCACTGAGAAATCCAGAATACCCAATGAGGTCTTTAGCCGTCAGGATAAGGAGGTTCCTTTCTAGAGAAAGAAACAAGTTTGCCCTGGCGAGGGTCCAAACATTGCAGGTGTTCTCTGTGGGACCACAGTCACAAAATCTTTCCTTGGCTTGTTGGAGAGAACCCACCATGGAAGGGTCTCCCCAGGAACTCTGAGCTACAGGCCCTTGTGGCTGGTAAGGAGGGTGGTGCCTTCTAACAGATGGCTCCCATCTGACCACCAAGTCAGAACAGCTTTTATGAAGACTCTGCTGCTTTCCAGGGTTTCTGGCATGTGCATTCCAAACAGGATCAAGAACATCTGGAGAACTTGGAACCAGCAACACGCTTAGGGCATGGCCTCTAGGCAAACGATCAGCAAACTGAGTCACTGAAATCTCTCTTTTATGAAGCGTTAGATGTAGGTCTGGAAGCAGCACTGAGGCCAGCCCATGTCAGTGGAGTCTACTTTCCTTTGCCCATTTCCCTGGGTTGGGCTTGTCCTGGAGCCCAAGTCTCATATGTGAATGTTGCTTTCCAACAGAGGAATTTAAAAGCATGAGGAAAGAGGATAGCCATGGCTTCCTGAGGGATGCTGAGACGGGTGGCCAAAGACCCAAACCTAGAGCCTTTGCAGATGTCATTGGTGGGTATTAGGAGGGAAACTGTGGGGCGAGGGCTTCTCCCATGATATTGAGAGACGTCTGGAATATTTTGATCCTCTGTAGCATCTTCCACAGTTGATTGAATGAATATGAAGCAGGGGCTTCATTTTTCTTGCTCCACCTTGTGTTTTCTTTGCCTGGAAAGAAAGGAAGAAAGAATGACAGGACAGTTAGTGTGCATAACATAAATTTTACTCTGAAATGGCATTTGTAGATAGGTACCTTTACAGTTAGGACTTGGATGCCAAGATAATTATCTTAGTCCAAAATAGCTTCTTTCCTCCCCTACCATTTCCTCACACAGCAGTGATCATTTCAGCACATATTACTTTGTGATGTTCTGTTTTCTTGTTTGTCTCACCCATAGATTCTGAGTACCTTAAGGACTTTATTTCATGATCCATTCATCCTGTCCCCTTAGCACCTGCTGTTGTACATATTGAATGACCAGAAGTAATGATATTAACAAAGTAATAACTGCTAATGTGCAACATTTTATATGTAGCTTGCACAGCACTTTCACATATATTGTACCGTTTCAAAGTTTCACTAAGCCCGTAAAGTAAAGAAGGATGATTTCCTTTCACGAAATTGAACCTCAGATGGAAGTACCTTCCCTTGGGCTCGCAACTAACAACTGATAGAACTTTGATTCCAGCCCAGGTCTTCTGACTCCAAATCAGATGCTTTTATCAACAGTCTGAAGGATATCTAGATTTCAAAACTATGTGTTCATCAGCGTATAGGCTGACTAAGGTTGATAGTTTTATATGTATACATCATGAGAGATGGAGGTATGTACAGTCTTGAGTGTTTAAGTAAAATTTCAGAGCAACATAATTTTGTAGACTTTTAAATGAAGGAGCTTTATAAGAGTGAAGAGCCAATTCAAAAATCAACCAACCAACCAAACAAAATCAAAGGGACTCTAAAACCTTAAATGAGGACATTCTTGAGTAAAAAAAATGGTTTTTCGGTTCCTGCTTTTGGTGTCACAAGCAATTATGTCTTTAGTTATATGACTTCACTTTTATTTTCCCATCTGAAAAATGATGGAGCTGAACCAAATCGTGTCTCTTTCATTTCCTGTCTTAGTCCATTTAGGCTGCTATAACAAAAATACCATAGACTGGGTGGCTTAAACATCAGACATTTATTTCACAGAGTTTTCACATTTTTGGAGTCTGTGAAGTCCAAGATCAAGGCCCCAGCAGATTGGTGTCTGGTGAGGGCCCTGGTTCATACATGGCCACCTTCTCACTGAGTCATCACAGGGCAGAAGGGCTGAGAGAGCTCTCTGGGGTCTCTTTCAGAAGGGCACTAATCCCATTCATGAGGGCTGCACCTTTATGGCCTAATCACCTCCTAAAGGCCTCACCTCCTAATACCATTACATTGGGGGTTCGGATTTCAACATATGAATTTTGGGGGTCATCAACATTCAGTCCATAACACTTCCCCTGGCAAAATTCCCTACTTCTGTTATTCTAATTAAAAGAGTTGGAAGTATTTAATTATAGCTGTACAAAGCATAGTACTCATTTCTAGTGGAAGAACTTCTTTTATCTGCCACTTGAGCAGAGTTACTGAGATGCTGCTAGTTAGGACTCAACAGATGAAGTTCTCCATATACTAAATGGTTAAAAATTAGAAGCCAAGATTTGAAAGGTCACTTTTCATCGGTCTGTAACTATGGGAAAATAGAGAAACTGGGGGTGGGGGGTGTATGTGTTCCTCGAGCATTTGAAACTCATACCCCTAGAAAGTTTTCTCATGCCACTGACCATTACCATCGGTCAAGGACATGGTCAAGCACAGTTGGTAAAACTGCACTGAAGATCGTATTCTGAAAATAAGAAGGTCCATTAAATACACTTTTGCACATCCTATTTATGCTGTTGCCTCTCCGCAACCCCAGGACCTGTGGCTGCAGGGCTTTGTGCCACCACTTGGCAGTGAGTTTAAGGATGCAACTTGTAAGCAGGACCAGTGCTCCGTTGGCAAGGTGTGGTGCTAACAAATCACAGGCAGAACCTGAAATCCAAAGCCATGTGAAAATTGAGTACTGTTTCAATAACCTCATGGAATGGATTTACAGTCACATCAAAGCATGATTTGGGAATGGACGCCTTGGTTCTTTAGGAAATATAAGCATAACAGTGGTTCTTATTCACTCACAGAATGTCCTAAAGGGGATCTATTTAAATCATCTGGTGAGAGAATTCAGAACCTAGAATTATTCCAGCAATAAAATATTGAAACAGCCTAGTGAAAATGAATTCACTAAGGGCTTGTACCTGATGTGTTCAAAACTCAACAATTTTTATGCAAGCTGGGTATGTGTGAAAGGCCCAGAAAATGCAGGCTGAGATCTTTACACAGCCATCTCTGCGTGTAAAATCCTTTTCACTGCTGTTTCAAAGCAAACTTGTTAATGCTGGAGGATCATGTTGGATCGGTGGGAATTGCTTGCAGAGGAATATCAGGGAGGCCAAGGCAGTGGAGACTGTTGACAGCTTGGGTCTGAATCATGCAGAATGATGTTGGCTGATGCACCCCAATACATCAGAACCATTTTCTCTGTGTTTCAGAGTCACTTCTAGGAGTGTATGGAGCTTGTGGTAAAACACTCATTCTGTAGGGCCTTCCCTTCTCTATTAATATTTTTAATGAATAAAACTCAAGTATGGTGAGCATCAAGAAAAACATGATAAAATTAGACTAGAGTGTAGACATCAGGAACAGCCTGTAAGTGGTAATGGAAATCATATCAATAACAGAAGTCATATTCACTGAATCTTTACTGTGCTGCAGAGAGTATGCTGAAATATTAATTTTTTAAAAACATATTTAGTTATTTGCCTGTGCCAGGTCTTAGTTGCGGAATGCAGGATCTTTAGTTGCAGCATGCAGGCTTTAGTTCCCTGACCAGGGATCGAACTGCTGGACCACCAGAGAAGTCCCTGAAATGTTAATTTAATCCTCACCACATCCCCATGGGGCAGGTATGAATGTTCCCATTTTACAGAATTAAGGAGCTGAGATGGGGAGAAAAGAAGAAGCATGCTCTAGGACACATGCCCATGAGCTGAGCAGTTAGGGTTGGAACCCAGATGTGTCTATGTTCATATTCTCAATCTCTCTTTGTCTCTCTCCCCCTCTCCCTTTCTCTCCCCCTCTCTCTCGAACTTTGCCAGGAGGGATCTAACCAAAGGATGATAAACAGCCTATGAAAGTTCCTAGAGGGAAGTGGGGAATTTAGATGATGATGATCTCATTTCATGTGCTGATAGAAATTGATTTAAGTTTTCGCTTCCATTAATAACCTTCTTTTCCTCCTATTCCTACCACTGCCTTGGGGTCACCCAAACCTTGGAGATTAACCATAGGGACATTTTGATGCTACAGCATATTTTGTTTAACACCATTTATTCCAAACTGCCTGTGGCTCGGAGGACTGTGTCACTCCCTTGACATGCATTATCGCTGTGAGCCTCACTGTGACTTAACTAGATGGGTAGCATTCCTATTTTACAGTTGATGAAATGGTCTCAGAAAGTGTAATATTCCTAACATCCTGTACTAATTTCGTTGTGGAGCAGGATGAGAACTGAGGGCTGCCTGACTCTGAGAACCTTCCCACAGGAGAGGACCAGTGCTTCTCATCCCAGGCTACTCAGTAGAAACACCTAGGACTTCAAAAAACAGAAATGCCTGGGTCCCTCCCCAGATCAGTCAAATCAGAATCTCGGGATGAGGGAGGACCTGGGCCTCAGTATTTTCCAAAAGTTCCTCAAGAGATTCTAATGATGGTCACGATTGAGAACTACCACCTCATGGACCACTGATTAAGGTATTTTGTGGAACATCATAATCTTACAGTCTCTTAAAGTATGGTGGCTGAGTGATTAGCTCTTTTTTTTTTAAGCTACTATGACAGATCCAGCCCCCTCTGCATAGCCTTATATGCCAGGTAAACAGGTAATCTACTAGATTCTTCAAGGATTTGAACAGGCAGGAATTTTCCTGGTATGAGGTAACATAAGAGGGAGTCAGAGGAGGTACAGTGAATGTCTGTCTATTCATTCTGATGGCTGCTTCATCTTTCTAGTAGAAATAGAAATGGAATTAGGAACCATTGAATTCAGGACTGTTATTCCTGTGAATACCACAGTACCCAGCTTCCAGCTAGGCTAACAGAGCCTTAGGTGGACTGGGAAGAAAGTTCTGGTCATTGTTCTGACCTTTTGCATCAATGAGCCCCTACTATTGATGTCAGTAGTCACAGGTAATTCTTATCATAGTTTCCTGTATAAGTCTTCCGTCTGCAAGATGATGGTCTACATGATATGGTTTGGCATGTCATAAACTCTATTATATGCATGAGACTTATAGAATCACGGAACAAAGGGTCCTGTGAGTAAATAATTTTCCCCCAACAACATTTGCAAGATACAGGACTGAAGAGAATCCGATGTGTACAGTATTTTTTCTATTTCTTCCTTCCCACCCTTGACCCCTTTCCCAACTCTAAGCACATAGTAAATAATTAAGGAATGGAATAAAAATTCTGGGATAAAATTATTCTAGAAGTCAGAGACTCGGTTGTATTTTTAAAGCTTCCCTAAGATGGTTACCCCACATCCCATAAAGCTACCATGTAAAAAAAGGACCTAATGATTTGTGTTGGTAATTATGGTGTTAAATTTAATTTCACATTGGTGGATGGGCCAGCAGAATGTGGTCTCTGAGTTTAAATTATCAGTATTCTATGTCAAGTTTAAAATCAGTATACTCAAACTGTGGAAGCTGGCTTTGTAGTAGAATCTGTGACTGAAATGATATTTTTTCTAGGAATCACATATGAATACATTGGAAGAGATAATAACCCTGCATATTTGCATACTAGTTGGATGGCAGATACCTAGCATGTATACTCTTATTCTACCCTCTCATGCCCTGTTCCTGGAAGACATTACTAATGGGTCATGGTACTTTATCTCCTCTTTTTCTGGTTAAGCACAGGCATGGACTCAGAAACCCTTCCAACACTGTGACCTATGTAGTGACTACCAATAGAGCAGATTTAGCCCAAAAGATAAAACCTATTTTCCATCTCTATTATAGCAAGTTACAGTTTACAAATGATATTCAAGCCCAATACCTTGTTAATGTTGCTCTTTGCAAAGGTAAAAGCTCTACAAGATATAAGGTGGTAGTGATAGTTTAAAAGATGGCAGAGCTCCTCATATTCATTTTGAATGAGTCTACCTATCATTCTACCTATTTGAATGATAGGTAGAAGCTGCAAGTATTTTTTTTTTGAACATACCTCTGTGTTCCTAAATCCAGCAGAGGAAGTATCCCGCTTTCCTAGACGCTGCTTTTAATAGCTGCTCAATTTCAGTGCTGATAGTTTATTTTATAATCCCCCCACATTGGAGGAGCCAGTTGGGAGAAATCACATTTAGGCCTTACAGGATTGACCATCAAGGAAATTAGAGCTCAATTCTCCCACAACTCATGGAGTCCTACCTGTGGTACCTCTTGTTCTTCTCTTGGCTATGACACCAAAGCCACATACAAGCCTAATGATGTGCACTGCAAGCATTTTTTGTTAGAAGCCCTGTCTTTATAACTGACCATGAAATCATGATCAGATTTTGTCTTGAGTCTAATAGGTTGCATAACCCCACCCCCATCCCGTAATACTGGCTAGGTTTCAACTTAGGTAATTATATCCAGCTTCCCAAATCCAACTTAGTTTATATTGTTCTGTTTCTTTACTTGTCCCCGTTAAAGCTGTATTGGCAAGGAACAATTGTGGCATTCCACAGGAACAGGCTGCCTTTTCCTGGCATGTAAAGTAATGTCCCTTTGACAAATGGCATCACATGTATCAGATCAGTGCACAAGTCATGGCGTTCTTTGTGATAAAAGGAATATCAATCTCTTTGCTGCCCTCAAAAATATGTCTTAGTATCAGGAATCAGCAAAATATGGCCCATGGGCTAAATACAGCCTGTGACCTTCTTTTTGTATAGCTCTTGAGCTAAGAATAGGTTTAGTATTTTTTAAAGCATTGTGAAAAAACCTACACATGCAAAGAAGAGTATGCAGCAGAGACTGTATGTAGCCTGCAAAGCCTAAAATGTTTACTAACTGGCCCTTTACAGAATAAGTTTGCTGAGTCCTGCTCAAGGTGATCATAATAATAATAGTAACAGTATGAATAAAAGCCCACTTACATAGCACTTGTTATATAATGTATTAAGCATTCTTCATGTTTTAACTCAGTTAATCTTCATAAAGACTCTGTGGGATAGTGTGATAGGCAGCCTTTAAGAATGTCCCCAATAATTTGGACTTGAGGACACGGTGGGGCCGGGGAGGGGAAGCTGGGATGAAGTGAGAGAGTAGCACTGACATATATACACTACCAAATGTAAAATAGACAGCTAGTGGGAAGCAGCCGCATAGCACAGGGAGATCAGCTCGGTGCTTTGTGACCACCTAGAGGAGATAGGGAGCGTGGGAGGGAGACGCAAGAGGGAGGAGATATGGGGATATATGTATACATATAGCTGATTGACTTTGTTATACAGCAGAAACTAACACAGCATGGTAAAGAAATTATACTCCAATAAAGATGTTAAAAAAAAAAATGTCCCCAATAATTCCTACATCTGGCCTTCATGCCCTTGTGTGATCCTTCCTCCTTAAGCATAGGCTATATTTAGGGACTCCCTTCTAGTGAATAGTGATTTCCTTCTAATGGAATATGGTATGGATATAGACTATATAGAATATGATTATAGGGTATTACCGAGATTAGATTATAAAAGACTGTGATTTCTTCTTGGATTTTCTCTCAGGCTCTTGTGCCCTCCCTCCCTCCCTCCCAATCCTTTTCCTCATTCTCTTTCCTCCCTCCATTTGTTTCCCCCTCTCTCTCTCTTCTCTTTATTTTCCCCCTCTCTCTTCCCCCTCCTCCCACCTCTCTTTCTCCCTCTGATTGATCCCTAGAGGAGAAGCCAGATGTCATGTAGAGATGCCCATGTAATAAGAAACTGAAGGCTGCCAGTTAACCCTCTGTGTGGACCAGAAAGCAGATCCCTCCCTCACCCCACTTGAGCCTTCACATGAGACCAAGCCCCAGCCAACAGCTTGACTGAGACCTTTTGAGACACCTTGAGCCAGAGGAAGCTAGCTAAGTTGCATTCAGATTCCTGACCCTCAGAAACTGAGATAACAAAGATTTCTTTGTTGTTGATGAAACAACAACTGTATGAAGGGCTGGGCCCTTCATACATAAGGGCAAGTAAGATAGGCGTAGTTTTTGACCTCATGGGGCATACGGACAAATAAGTAAGGGGTGACACATGTTTAACCTGTGTTCTGCTGGAAGGTTACACTATAACAGGGCAAAGTGCTAGAGCACCTAATCAGGTTTATCGTGTGTCATGGATAGCTTCTCAGGGGACGAGACGCTTAACTGATGCCTGAAGGGGAAGAGATATCCGGGCAAAGACAAGCACAGCTGGAAGAGTGACCAGCTAGACCTGGAGAACACCCCAGAGGCCCACGCAGCTCGCCAGAGAAGTTGGTGGGGAGGGCAGACCATTGCTGCAGAAGGGACGGCAGGATGAAAAGCAGCATCCGCTGAGTGCCCATCGTGAGCCAGTGCTTTATGTGCATTCTCGTCTTTCATCATTGTTTCATCATTTGTTGTTTGAAGTCACTAAGTTTTGGAGTAAATTGTTAGGTATCAATTGTTAGGTATCAATTAAATGCAGATTGTGTTACCTGGAAGTGGGAGTATTGTCGTAACAAATACATAAAATATGGGAGTGGTTCTGGATCCAGGTAGTGGGCAGAAGCTAGGAAGGATATAAGATTTTTAGGAGAATGTTAATGAAAGCTTAAAATACCTTGAATACATTGTTCATAGAATTTGGGGCTTTGTGGACACTGTAGGTGAGAAACTGCGGGAAAGTGAAGAATACTGGAGTAAGTGGGATCTTTGTTATTTAGTGGCAGAAAGTTTAGCGACACTGTGGCCTGTGGTTGGGCGGAAAGTAGAAAATGAGGCTAAGGAACTGGCTGATTTACAAGCAAAATGTTGAAGTTGCTGCCTCATTTCTTCTTCTTGATAACAGTAAACTAAGAGGAGAGAGGTAAACTGAGGAATAAACAAAAAGGAGCCAGGACTTGACGGTATGGGGAATTCTTACTCTCTGTAAATGGCACACGATGCTAAAATTAAGAAATGTTTTCTAAGCAAAGATCAAAAACAGGGCAGTGTCCGAAAAACATAAAGACAAAGCTGAGGAACTGACTGTCAACCTTTTGTTAAGACCTCAGAAAGATAAAAAGTAGTGCCCCAGAATACTATTGAGCCACACAAAAGGCTCTTTGAAGAAATTAAGGGTATACCTCACACATCCTCTCAATTAAACCACAGGGCCTCTGGGAAGTTTAGGCTGTTATCTCTCAGCCATCTCCTTAACAGCCCAAGGTGGAAAAGGACTAATTTGGAGGAGGTTTGTCGGTGTGACTTTTGCCTAATGGGGAGAACTCAAGTAGATTCACAGGAGACTTACTGGGGTCTCGTAACAGCTACATATGCAGAAACATGAAAGCTTGAACTGAGGTGAACAGAGGGCAGAATGAAGAAACGCCTTTGGACCCTCAGAATTCTACTGGCAGGAAGCAGCCTGGGAGAGCTGTTCAGCTGCAAACATATGCTACCTTTCATTAATGAAAGGAAAGATGACTTAAGAGTGTAGAGCCCGAAGCCCAGAGGACAGAGCTGAGAGCCATGGAGAATTACTCTCAGGCCTTGAGACCTAATCAGAGAGCTCTCGACATTTTTCTGGCTTGATTTCAGAATTCCTATGGACCAGTGACTCCTCTGCACCTCCCGTTTATCCCCCTTTGAACGGGAACATGTATGGTTATCCTACCTGTATCTCACCCACTGCATTTTGGGTGTATGTGGGGAGGAGAACTTTTTAGTTTTGCAAGTCTAGGATCTACATTTGAAGAGATGTACTCAGGAACTAAATCTGAGAAGAGTCATCTGCACCTGGATTTGATTTACATAAAAAGATTCTGGGCTGGAGTTGATACCGTCATTGCATGAAACCTTTGGGGGCTGTGGAAGGGGGTGAGTGGATTTTCCATGCGCTAGGGGTGTGAATCATTGGCGATCAGAGGGAGGACTGTGCTAGGCAGCTTCTAAGACAGTCCCCGTCTACTGGCCTTTATGCCCTTGAGCGTGAACAGGATTTAGTGACTCATTTTTAACAAATAGGATATTGCAGAAGTGATGGGGTGTCACTTCCAAGCTATAAAAAAAAATTGTGGCTTTTATCCTGGGTGCTCTCTTATTCTCTTTTGCATCTCTTGCTCTGGGCAAAGCCAGCTATTGTGAAGAAGCTTTGTGTAGAAGGATTGAGACCTGCCAACAGCCAGGTGAGTGAGTCAGGAAGCAGATTTTCCTCTGCCCACAGGCAAGTCTTCAGGTGTCCCCGGCCAACTGCTTGGTCTCTGCTGGGAGGTTAAGTTAATTGCAACTGGATAACAGAAAGAAATTGTGAGGTAATAAATGTCTGTTGTTTTTAACTACTAAATTTTGGAATAATTTGTCACATATCAATAAATCACTAATACAGATAGGTACCATTCTTCCCTACATTTTATAGGAGAAATTGAGGTCTAGAAACCTATCCATTGCCATAGCATTCAGATTTGAGCTCAGGCAATCTGGCTGCAGAGCCTGCACTTTGAATCACAAAGATCATAAGAGAGTGAAGTAAAGCAGATGAGAATGTACATTTGTTGAGTGAGTGACTAGGGCACATCAGGCACATTAAGAGTGCCTTTGCTGGTGTGTGTGTGGGTATGTGGTCAAACCACATGTATGGCTATATTCACTGTGAACATCTTGGAAAGCAAGGATGTTGCCTTCTGGGACCTTACTTTATTGCCAGGTGGTGCTGGGTACAAGCATATATTTTTAAGGTGGCCCCTTTCTTTCAAGCAATACTTTCTGGAAGTCCAGGCTAGCATTCTGCAACCGGGGGATTCCCGAAACAGTCTTTGGCCTCAAGCCCTCAAAATTTAGGGAGAATGTGGGAGTAAATAAGCTTAAAACAATGGGGTAAGTGCTATAGCTGAGTTCCCCCCTTTTCTCAACGTTTATAACATTGTACACATTATGAGTAAGATGTGGATGTCAGACTCCTAATTTAAGTAACTTTTTGGCCCATGCAAAGGAGGGTTGTTTCGAAGTCATGATTTGCCGGGAAAAAGAAGTCACTTACGTTAGTCACTTTGGTATTTAAACTGATACCTTAAAAAGTTTTTATTAATAGACTTAATTTCCTCGAGCAGTTCTAGATTCACAGCAAAACTGAGAGGAAGGTACAGACAGTTCCCTCAGATCCGCTGCCACGACACCCTCTTCAAACTCATAGCCTCCAACTAATACCTTTTAAAAGTGAGGTTGAATCACCAAGTTCTCACTAAGAAATCTCCAATGGTACCATCACATATAAGTAATTTAGTCAGTTCATCAGGTATTAACATGCCAGGGACACATGTATTTTCTTTGGTTCCAGGGCTACAATAATAAACTGCTAGGTGATAACTTCAATTTGAAGAATTTAACAAACTTCACTATTTTTTTTTTTGCACATTCTTGGTCCTTTCTTTCTTTCTTTCTTCCTTCCTTCCTTCCTTCCTTCCTTCCTTCCTTCCTTCCTTCCTTCCTTCCTTCCTTCCTTCCTTCCTTTCTTTCTTTCTTTCTTTCTTTCTTTCTTTCTCTCTCTCTCTCTCTCTCTCTTTCTCTCTCTCTTTCTTTCTTTCTTTCTTTCTTTCTTTCTTTCTTTCTTTCTTTCTTTCTTTCTTTCTTTCTTTCTTTCTTTCTTTCTTTCTTTCTTTCTTTCTCTCTCTCTCTCTCTCTTCTTTCTTTCTTTCTTTCTTTCTTTCTTTCTTTCTTTCTTTCTTTCTTTCTTTCTTTCTTTCTCTCTCCCTTCCTCCCTTCCTTCCTTCCTTCCTTCCATACAAAATGCCACCACCAGGAGACCAAGATTTTCTAGACACAGCTCAATAAATAGTTACACAGCTTAACTTCTCTTCTTCTAAAGGAGATGAGAATGGGGGTGGCAGGTTCTTGGTAGGTGCAGTAAGGAGATATATGACTTTCAGCTCTGGGAGGCTGGTCCTGTCAGACTTCTGTGTTTTATTAAGGACATCTGTCAGTTGTCAGAGTGTTTTCCTGGATTCCTTAGAGGAAGTGTTGATTGACACTGAACGGACCTCTTGAAATGTATATCCACCCCATTGTTGCTTCTGAGCCATCATTTTGGTTTGCTTGTTGATCAGCTACGGGTGAAAGAGTAAAGCATCAGAGACTTTGAAACTTATTGGCACTGTCACTTTTACAATTTCAAAGCTGTGATTATATCAAGGAGAAAGATCAGATGCTCTTGGCAATATAATTTGAACTCTGCTTTTCTTCTCTGAATGCCTAGTGATCGGGTGATAGGTGCACTCAGAAGGGGGCCTGAACACTGGTAGGTGATGGTCCACATCACCTGCGAGCTTATTAAAAAATACAAATGCTCGGGCTCCATCCAGGTGTAATGAGTCAGGATCTCTGGGGCTGGGCCCAGCAAGCTGTGCTTTGACCGGTGATTCCTACACACAGCGAAGTTTGAGGAGCAAACTTGTAAACCTGGCCTATAGGTTTGATTAGCATCGTCACAGCTTTCTGAAAGCTGAAATATAGTTTTAGCTCTTCTGGCAAGAGTCACTTTGTTTACAGTAAATTTTTATCTTAACACTTCATTTTAAAATTCTGTGTAGTATTGATATTTGACATGTGATTTGCAAGAAATCATTTAAACAGGGGGAAACACCTCAACAGAACAAGTGGATGCTCATATAACTCTCTTTTTCCCGGTGGGCCCTCCTGTAACTTTTGTCTGTCTCAAGATTAATTTTTCTTTTCATTTGAAAAATGCCATTAACTTTACTAATTGTAATAGCTTCAGAATTTAAATTTCTGGTTAGAACTGTAATATTTCTCCTTAAATCCCTTCTTTACAAAACAAGTGATTGTTGTCATGGTTCCGTGGTGCAAGCATAAACTTCCAGTGCCATTACAAAACAGTTATTAGCAAGCTCTAATAACCGTTTATTATAGATAAAAAGTGATTTAGTTATATAACTTCTCAGATGACACTATTTAAAAGAAGATGGGTATCTCTTAATCTGTCTGGGGGTCTTCTTGTTAATTGTCAGTTGAACTGTGCCAGGAAATTATTCTGCCATTTATATACTATTTTAAGCTTATTACAGATGTGGAGCCTCATGTTAAGGCTGGAACATTCTTAATCTTTCCTGTCTCTTCAGAACGAGAAGATAATAAACATTTCTGACAAACTGTAATCAGGAACTGGCCTGGTACAGGTCAGAAGTGGCCACCAGGGATGTTTCTGAAGAATGTTCATAATGAATGATCATTGGCTTAGACCTACAGCTCCATAAAAGTGGTGATAAAGGGCATGGGGGGCGTGGATTAAAGAGAGGAGGATTCTACATGGCCTCTAAGAGTCATAGTACTCAGTCTTCTCTCATTTTATTAACATTAAGACTCCCTTAATATTTCAGGGAGTCTGGGTCTAAACCACCCATCCTGCACTGATCACCACCTTGGAGAGCTAGGCTTGGTTTAGCACCTTCTCTGTGGCCCTACAGGAAAGACCACCAGAAACTAGGAGGAAAGAATCTGAGGTTGAATTTGGATTTGGGCACTACCTCTGCCTCAGAGTGTCCTTAGGAAAGTCATAGCTATCTGAGCAGCTGGCCAGGAGGGAGGCAGCACTTAGGCCCAGGAAGAGGCAAGAGCTTTTGTCCTGTGTTTTCCTTCCTTTGGCAGTACTATTACTGAATACTGATGCTTTAACAGAGGAGGGTACCACGCACTATCTTTACCCCTGCTGCCACAATATCCTCCCTCCTAGCCACCTAAAGAGGGCAGGGATCATAAATCCTGCAACAATTCTAGCCTCTTTTACCACTTCCTCCAGGTTGTAGCGTACATGTAACACAATGCTTTTTTTTTTTTTTTTTTTAGTTGAAGAAGAGTGTGTGATGAAGTTTGAATATTGTGCTAAATCTGATTTTTATGCGTGTCACATAAGGCTTGTGAATTTCAAATATATTACATAGAAACAATCTCCCTTTTACTAAGGGATACCATAAAGCAAAAGCAATTTTTAAAAAGCTAACAAGCTTTATAATTCAAATATACACAGAAGCATGATTTATATATCTATGCTAAATTATTTCCATTGTGAACATGAACTCGGAATGTCTCCTCTATAAATATTTACCCTGAAAATGTTTTTTGAGCACCTACAATTTGACCATTTTGGTTCTGGACCATGATGCATGGTTTGGTGCCTGTCTTCTTAGGTAGGTGGAAATTGATCCCCCAGCTCATGGCCTCCCTCCCCATCCTCTTCTCCCTGCCTCCCTGTTCCCCTTCTTTGGTCCTCTTTCTTTCCTGCTCCCTCTCCCTGCATCCTTAACATTTTTTCATGTGACTTAGTCATGCAGTGGTATGACTTGTTTGGAAGTCATTCTAAAGTGACTGCTTCCTGCAAGTACTTCTTATATTTATGGATTTCTAGATCTCTGTGTCAGAATAATTTATGATGTGTATCTAAGTCAGCAATTTACCTAGGACAGTGGCTCTCAAATTCTGGGATGCGTTAGAGTCACCTGCAGGGCTTGTTAAACCACAGATTGCTGGGTCCCACTTCCAGAATACCTGATTTAGTAGGTCTGGGGAGGGGCGCAAGGATTCACATTTCTAATAGCTTTCCAGTTGATGCTGTTCTTCCTGGGACCACATTTTCTAAACCGCTGACTCAGGACATTGTTTTAGGGGCAGTTTGTTTGTTAATGTGTCCTTTATTGTGGAATAATTAGAGAAGAAAAACTTGTGGTAGGATATTTTCAAGGGGTGAATGACCGTCTGGGGTTAAGAACCTCACGATCGATCGTCCACTTTCTCCAGACTGCCCTTAATCTCCAGGAAATGCCCTGTGTCTGGCTCATTAACACAAATTTACATTCCTGTTGATGGAGCCAGGGTGGCTGTTGGCTTTGGGATTTTATTTTCATTGGGTGGGAATGGAGTAGTATTATGGCATATCATCTCCCCAGATTTCTCCTGCTGGGTAGATTGTGGCCATCTGTGCATAATATTCCAATTTAGGACACTTGTGTGTTTTTTCTGTTGCTTTGTATAAAAATTCCAAATAACTGCTCCGATGTCTCTTCAAAGACTAGTTTAATTATTTTCAATGAAAGCAAACAGGAAGTTTGCTAAATGATCTGGACATTCAAATATGTCATAATGCACAGACTTCACAAGAAGGTAGTTTGGTAAAATTGAATTGTGAAAGAATCTGAACTTATTAAACTGTCATGTTCAGAAAGAAAAGTGAAAATATTTATTTTTTAAAATAATGAGATATTCAATTAAAATACTTTTTCCTTTGTAAGTATTTATTTAAAGGTCTCCCCTCCCTCCCTTTCTTCTTTCCTGTCTGCTTTAAATTATTATTTTGTGTCTGGTTAGATCTTAAATTGATCAAATACTTTAATATAGTTTATTGCTTAATTTTGTATTAGTAAAAATGGATTGGTAGTGTTCTTTGTCTCGATAATAATAAATGTTTTATAATTTCAGTGGTCATTACACTAATTTTGTTAAAATGACAACAAAGGAAGAACAGCATTTTAAATTTGTATGACTATTATTATTTCCTTTTTCCTAACCCTACTAGGCTGTGGCACACAGATGCCTCCATTCTCCACTTGACCCCTCCATCAGTGACAATTACTATTACTTTTCAAAATTAGTGAATAATATTTTTCAGATTGAGTTAGCATATTCTTCTTACGAGATAGGCCAGGGCTTGGTAGCAAGGTAGATCCATTCTTATGGTACTAGTTCATGAAAAGAAATCACTTGCTAAAGTTTACTAAGTGCTGTAAACGTAATTTTGGCATATCGTTTCCCCTTCTTTCCAAAGCTCTTTCAGTTGTCCAAAGTCTGCTTCAAATAGAAATACTTATCTGTGAAAAAAAAAAAAAGGGAAGTTTAAGGAAGGCCCCTCTATTTTGCCTGTTTCCTGGACACAGGGCTAGAAGTATGAGTCTCATTGTAGCCATTTACTGAAACAGAAATGGAAACAGCCTCTCAATATGGTGTCCAATTTTGAACTTTGGGACAACTAAGTTTCATATTTAGTCCACAGTTAACTCTTACTCTCACCGTCTATTGACCTTAGTGCCAACTTTGCCCTTCGTACTGTAATAAGCATCTCCCATTTGCACCTCTTGAGTATACCCATTAGCCTAAGCTCCTTTAAGAAGGGAGTAACTTTTACATATGTCTGTCCCCCATGTAATACAGCATTGTAGGTGTTCAACACAATTTTATTGATTGTTTTTGTCTTTTCACTTTAACATAGATTATCCTAAAGCCCTTTTCTCTAACTCATGTTTTGCCTATGTTCTCACACCCTGTGTTTTCCTTCCCTCTCTTAGAGTAAGAGGACAGAAATCAAAGCTAACAGTTCTTGCTCAGAGAATCTGTTTCTCTCTAGTACTTCTATCCCTCTTGCTTCAATGGCTTCCTTATTTGTCTCATTTTTTTTCTATGAACATACTTTTCTCTTTCCCACCTTGAACCAACCATAGAAAGTTTTGTTTGAATCCCTAGTCCTTTGAGTTAACACTCTTGCTTTCTACACCTTTCACTGTCAACCTTCTGGAGAAAATAACCTCCACTTTCTTATCACCTGTCCATTGATTTTCTGGCCCTCTTGTTCCTCAGCGCCACTAAAACGACTCTCTTTAAAAAAACAAACAAACAAAAAAACCAAAAAAAACCCCACTACTCTTTTTAAACATTACTCTTGACTTTCTAATTCCCATAGCAGACCCTCTTCATCTCCCGTCTTTCTTTCTTCAAACTCTCCTCTCCTGGCCACTTTGGCACCGTGCCATCTTGAGTCTACTCTCTCCATTGATCGTTCCCTCTCTGATTTCAATATCACCTCTTCTTTCTATTATTTAAATGTGGATATGCTCCAGCCTTCTGTCTCCCATCCACTTCTGCTGTTTCTTTTTACTCTCTTTCTTTTGTTATTTCCTCTAGTTTCGTGATTCAACTTTCACTTTATACAAGTAACTCCTACATCTTTATCTCAATCCCATAATTTTCTGCCATGTTCCTGTTCCATGTTTCTATCTGGCTCCTAGCAGTATTCATCTGGGTTTCTCCCCAGGATTTAAACTTAAGCATATATAAATGTAAACTCATAGTTTTCTGTCCCTTCTGTCAAACTATTTTTCCTTTGACTTCTGTACATCTGTGAAGAAAACCATCATTCTTTGTGTGACCTTAGCTCAAAACTTCATACCACTTTTGGCCATTTTCTCTTCTTCTTCATTCAAATCATCAAGTCCTGGTAGTCTTTCTCTGTCACTCACACCTTCATTTTCAGATATACTCCCTTCACCCTGGCTTAGTCCCTCCCTAACTTACACTTGAACTATTGCTACCAAGATTACATAGGTGGTTTGGTTTCTGTTTTTCTCTATTTTCTACCCATTTGAGCCATCCTGAAGACTTTTTGCCTTATCTTTATAATACCACACAAAAGTTGTATCCTTTGCGGCTCTGCAAATCTCATTCTCTCCTCATGTTCTAACAAGTAAATTTTAAACTCCTTGGTCAGGTAGTCAGCATGTTCTAGTCTAAACTTGCCTGTTTTATGATATCTAGAACATATCCAGTATTCGAACTGTGTACCCTGTTATCATTGTCTCACGTTTGATCCCAGCGACCCTATTGGTTCACCCAGACTATATAGAATGTTTCTTATAGAAAATGACATTAATTAAAATTATTTTAATAATTAAAGCCATCAACATTTTTTCAAAGACTATATTGTGCTTAAGTTAGTGCATTACTGAACAAAGGACTGTACAAAAAAGAGGACTTGAAGATTCCCATAGCTGTTCCTCTGCTTCCAAGATTCTCAGCTTAGACAAGGAGAGGAAAAATGATATGCTTCAGTTGAGCTGGGCCTATGCTCTCCTATTGGCAGTCAAATGGAGTAGAAGAAAGGCCAGATTGTGTCCCTGTCCTGTAGGGATTGCAATAGTGGGGAGGGAATGCAGTAGCAATAAATTATTCCAGAGAAAGCAGTACAGTTACTTTGTCTGGAATATCCGGTGAGGTGTATGGTTTACTCCCTCACCACCCTGTCAGGTCTGATCAAATGGCTGCTTTCTCAAGGAGGCCTGCCTGGGTCATCTTATTTAAGGTTGCAACCTCTTTCCCTTGGACACTCCTACTCCCCTTTACCCTGCTCTGTTTTTTCCCCATAGTATTCCCCACCTTCTAATATTCCTTATAGTTTTACCTGTTTTCTATATTCATTGTCTGCTGTTCCCACTAGTATTTAATCTTTATGGGACAGGTGTCATTGACTGTTTTATTATAATGATGCTCCTAGAATGATGTCTGCCACCTAGTAGGTGCTTAGTTAATATATGTTGAATCAAGAAAAAAATTAACTTATTCAACAAATAATTTTTGTCACACTAACTACATGTCAAGAACTAAGCTGATGATGGGGACCTGTAGTAGAAAACAATACAGACTTGGTCCTTGCCCTTGTCTACTGTATGTCTAGTCAAGAAAACCTAACACCAACATCACAATGAAATGAGATGAGTGTTTTGCTCTGAGAACACTGAGCTATAAAGGGACCTTGTAGAGGATGTTGGTAAAGGCTTCCCTGAAATGATGACCAAGCTGAGACCTGAGGATGATTAGGAGTTGGCCAAGTAAAGAATGACATTAGAAGAAGAAAGTGGCCTCTTCCAGGCATAGTTTAAATATTACTAGTTCAAGGAGTTGCAAGAAGTCAAATGGCTGTACTATAGAGAGCGGAAGGAAGCCTGGTGCTGGAAAGAGAAGCAGGTAAGAGATTAGAGAGGTCTTTTTAAGTCCTTCTAAGGAGTTTGTGCTTTTCCCAAAGGCCAGGGGTCTCTCAGTGCACACTCCATTACCCACAGAATAGAGTGCATTTCAGAGTATGAGTGTCTTCTAGTTGACTTTGCTCTTCAGTGGATTGGAAAAATACTTGGTAAAGAAGCACGCACTTGGTCACAGTTATTTTAGGTATAACGTCACATTTTTATTTGCTGCATTTGTAGCGGTGGAGCAGTCACAATTCTGACCATGGTACGTTTGGTTTGGTATTAACCAACAGCTTGTTGTTGAAATAATATTCATATCTTACTTAAAATAGCATAGCACAATTTCACGTTAATCTCCACAGTAATCAGATCAGTGACACATATTGGCAAAGCAAAGAAAATAGTTTTAGGAGGTATCAGAGATCTTTCTTGGTAAAGTCCTACTGTGATACAGGTCTCCTCTAATTAATTATGTGTGAAAATCCTGCTTTTACTCTACGTATAGGCCAAAGCCCAGACCATATTATTGATGTGAATAGAGGTTTGTTTTAAACTGTCTTTTAATGCTCTCCCTTTAGTCCCTCTCTGTTCTTTTAGAGTTCCCTTATGGAGTTTCCTTCTGTGATGAATGGTTGCCTAGAGGGACACTCTACCCCTATTATTACCCAGGATTGTCGGTTGTTCATCTGACTAGTCTGTATTCTCTACCACTAGCAACCTCACAACTTATCCCTCCTCTGTCCCATCCCTTTTGGGTCTTCCTAGGTGATTTGTTAACTAATCTCTACTAATTTTAATTTATTCTGTTGCCTCTATGACTACCACAGCTCTTGGAAGTATTTGCACTGTAAATGATGAAACATGCATTAAATCAATTTGTACTCATGAAACTTCAAGCTTCAGGGCTACTGAGGTGGCAAAATCTTGTTTTTCAGGAAAAAAATAAGAGTACAAGGTGGGACTTGTAGCCAATTTAATCCTTATGTGTCTGATACTTGGTCAATTTCAAAGACCTGTCAATTTCCAGGGAATCTACCTCAATGATAAAAGTTCACAAGAGTTTTACTGGCTCCTGAGTGGTTGTGGCAGACCACCCTATTTTAGGTGAAACTGCTTAGCAGTGTAGAGCAAAAACACCCATGTTAAAGGTAGAGGAGCACTGATTCACAATAGTCACAAATAGTGATTTGCTGCCTAACTTCTTGGAAACTTGTTTACTTTTTTCCTCCTTTTCTAAAATATACTTCTTTCCACTTATTTCCAAAAAATAAGTATGAAATGATTATCAAAGTATTTCAAAACTACACAGGATATACAAATAGGAGCCAGTATTTAAGTGCTCTCTTTTAGAGTTCTGCAGATTTTATTTGTATAACATTTAGGGTAGCTGCTCAAATGAAGAATTCGAGTCTATTGCAACTCATACTGATGTATATAATAAAATTTAAAAGGTTTATATTTGTATTTATTTAACTAGAACTCCAAGTTATAACTTTGTCTTTGACTGAAGTAAAATTTTTCCATATAAGAGAAATATATCCTCTCCAAATAGAATGTGCAGAAATAGCATCTAAAGATTTATTACAGAAACAAAACAAATGGTGCACAATTAAAATAGCCATGTTCTCCAGGAAAAATGTGCCTAGCAGGCCTCAAAACACTGACTCTACTTTTGGATTTGTCTGGTCTGGCATATATACCAAGAATCAAAGGTATTTTTAGGGTGATGCAATCTTTTATTTTAATGATCATGACACATGAAATCAAAGGGTGCTCGGGAAAGTGTGATTCAAAATGTGGCCCAACAAGAGGTGGTATCCATGGGTGTCAGTGACCTGGCTTGACCCAACTCCTGGGCTGCCGCCATCATGGCCATTAATTACGCCCGTCTATCCCTGGAAGTGTTGGCTGCTCCTCTGTCATCAGGTAGATCATCTGCTCATGCTACTTGCCCATGTGAGCTTTGGTTGTTCATTCCAGGATGGCTAATAATGGGACAGCAGCTTGGGGACATTTCCAAGTGGCATTTTTGGCTGTTGTCCTCTCTGGGGATCTTAGAATAGTCCATTCTCCGTATACTCCAAAGCCAAAACCAAAATCAAAACCCAAACCGTTCCTGCCAGCATTTCAATTAATTAGGAAATCAAGAAGGCCCTAATCTCCTTGAAAGATCAACTTGGAAAGACCTTTTCCACTTTAAATAAGTCTGATTTCAAAAGTATTAAATACACTGGTCATCAAAATATCTTTCAACCTGATGGAAATTTAATATTTTTTCTTAACCTAGAACTTTCCTATCTGATATCTTACCTATAGGATTTCAAAGGGCGATAGAGAGAGACAGAATAGAGAAATCAGCTGGCTGGAGTGGCGCGACCTAGGGGAGAAGCACTGGCTCGGGGTCTGCCTGACATGGTGTGAATCCCAGCACTACCTGTTCCAGTCTGTCTTTAAAAAGTTACCACAAACTTTTCACATGGAGTTTTGGATTAGGTAATGAACGTAAAACACCTAACAGTGAGGAGCAGAATACATGCTAGTTCTACGTCTCCACAGGAATAAAAATGTTATGGAGAGACCATTGTCTAAAATTTACTGATACCGTAACTTCCCACATAGCTCAAGGTCAGATTTTGGACAGTAATTAGCAATGACACAGCTGCGAACACATAAGGAAGTTGAAGAATGGATGGGTCACCTGCTGTAAAAGCCATGCAGTTCTTTTCATAGGAAAACAAGGTGTTAACCCTAGAGCGTAACCAGGTATTCGTGAAATAAAAATGGAATCCCAGGACCTCGGGGATAACAGTGATAAGTAAAAGCTAGCCCCAATGGAGAAATGACTTTACAGGAAAAAAACTGACACCAAATTTCCTGGGTCATTATTTTAGGAACAAACTGTGTAGCTAAACTCAACAGAATGGTTATCTTGTGCCATTAAGAGAAGAATTGAATTATGTTTGGTGTACTGATTTTATAATACCATGAACTGATTGAGATTTAGACACATAAATAGTTATCTTTATTCATCTGGAAAGTGTCATGTGGACATCACACTGACAGATTAATGGGATATTACTCTATTTTAATGACAAACAGTGTCTTCCTACAGATTATTTTAAGAAATCATTCTCCCCTCAAAGAATCACAGTAAATCAAGAGAGTCTTCCAGTACTTTGGGTGCATTCAAGAACTAACACGAGTGTATTATTATTTTATGAACTTTTCTTGTTATGGGATGGGGTTTCTTTCTGTAAAACAAACATTTCTCACAAGGAGCTTTCCTCTCACAATACATTGAATGAACTAACTGAGTTAGTTTCCAAGGCTATTACTGATGGGAATTTAAAAAAATTTAGATTGGGAAAACTGTCAAGTTAACCCTGTGGAGACATGCACACATAAACACTCAGAAAAAAAACTTGATTATTTCATCCCATTTCTCTTAATGACTACCATAGATCCAAATAGTATTAAAATTAAGATTTTTAGGATGCCCATTTAAAAAAATTAACTTTATTCCTCAGTCAGGGTAAAGATTAGGGAAGGAAGGAAGGTTGATTCTGAGGATGTTTGTATATTTAACTAGCTAATCAGATGTTGAATCTGATTTGTGTCTCTGCTTGGCATGAGGAAATTGGCAATTTTCCTTTGTAGGCATGTGCTGCTATATAGTGCTGTGACACAATGTATACGTAAAGGGTAGGGTAACCATATATTCTTGTTTCCTTGGGGCAGTCCTAATTTATGCCTTATGTCTTAGCATTTTGTCTGGTTTAACATTTATTCAGTATTTATTTTATTTTTTAACAAAGCGTTATCATTAATGGTATATTAAAAATAAACCAGGGTTTATTTTTAATAAAAAATAATAAATAAATTAACAAACCAGGGTTTATTTTTGGGGGGTTCTATCACAGTCTCATTCAGTAGCACATAAGATGCATTTGCAGTGAACGGAGTTTTCCCTTTGAATTGTGATTAAATCTGAAAAACCACTAGTGGTGACCTGCTGCTTTTTCCCAACCCTTTCCAGGACACCTCCCTTTCAATGACAGCATGCTCTCTGATAAAGACGTGGCCTCCTGGACCTGAGTAGATAAGGAGAGCTAACTGCTTCTGGTCTTAAGTCGTGGTAGAAGAAGTTCTTGACACTGTGGTCCCTGCTGGCTACTTGGCTTTCCAGCCAGTTGAGCTGTGGCCCAACCATGCAAAATGAACAAACCCTTCAGGCCACCAGGATGCAGGGCCAGTGGGAAACAGAGTAAATTATGCATTAGGAGTACCTGCACTATGTGTGGGAAATAGAGGTTGAGCAGTCCAATGCATACAGAGAGAAATCTGAGTAATTCTGCGATTTTTAAAAAATAAGCGATTTTTGTCATTTACAGTATGGTACAAATCTATACCAAAGTATTTATTTTATCCACGTAGTCAGAATTATTTCAGAGTTATTAGAGAGAGTTCTTACAACCCAAATGGTTCACTGTTTCAACTCTTATTTGGTTTACGTTTCTTTCTGGAAGCCAAGTGAACTGGAAAATTAATTTTGGGGAGATTAGATTCGTGAAAACCTGGAGATGTAATTTCTGTTTAGTTGTCAAAAGAGTGCCCAATAAGATACCCCGAAAGTCTGAGGCTCAGTTTAAATGATCATTTGTGCTTTTGTTTTTAACCCTTTTATTAAAAATATTTCAATAAACCTATTTGGCCCAGTGAGTTTTAAGTGTAGTGTAATGAAAATATCAATTTCTCAGGTAATTGATAATGAATGGAAAAAATGTAGAGAATGCTTCTTGACATTTACTTTCCACTAGGGGGGCTGTGGTGATATCAGTAACCACATGAAAACCAAGACACAAATCTGCTGAAGGAGCATTAGAAGCTATTTCAGAAACTACTAGTTATGTTAAGAAGATTGTATGTGAAGAAGATGATTTAGCACATACAGCTGCAGAAAGTGCTTTTATCATCACTCTGTGAAGCAGGCCCTTTCATTTAGAATAAATGGCTGTTTCCCTGAGTTAATTTAGCTCATTTATTTCAAATTTTCTTGTGCAAAAAGTGAAGCAAGAAGAGTTGCTAATGTGTTAATTTCATTAGCTGGAGAAGAATTTTGCACATGTTAAGTGGTGCAAATTTTATATCAATGTCATTAGCTGCTTCAAATAGACAAGCAATTAAGCTAATTCCAGTAATGGTTTGATTATTTCATTCAATTTACTGAATAAAGGTAGATATTTGGAAGTTAATTCTGTTGAAGGCAAAACCCTTGACACCATTGTAAATGCTATTGTATGTTCAGTTAAAAATCCAAACATAATTGTGAGGTTTTTTTTTTGGCCAGACATAATAATACAATTACACATGGTGGAAGACTGAATCATCCTCAAAATGGCCTTGTTAAAGTAGGACGCCCACTATCGCGGCCTCTCTTGTGGCAGAGCACAGGCTCCAGACGCGCAGGCTCAGTAGTTGTGGCTCACGGGCCTAGTTGCTCCGCAAGCTCGAACCCGTGTCCCCTGCATTGGCAGGCAGATTCTCAACCACTGCGCCACCAGGGAAGCCCCGGAGTGGCCCCCACTTGCCACAACTAGAGAAAGCCCTCACACAGAAACGAAGACCCAACACAGCCAAAAAATAAAAAAAAATAAAAATAAATAAATTAATTAAAAAAATAAATAAATAAAGTAAGAAGCCCATAGCAAAAAATTACTTAGAATTGGTTTGGTGTGCATATAATTCATAATTAATGTCCAACCAAGCTGATATTCTACTAAGTATGGTATTCCACCAATTGATATAGAAATTGTAAATTTCCAAATGTATAAATATTTTCTACATACAGAGGTAGTTTGAATAACTGATATCCACTGATGTTGAATATAAAAACAGATAAGATGCTACAACATGGTTGTACATGCTTTCTCTCTTTGCTGTCCATAAATCAGATTTTAGGAATGTTTGAAACTTTGAAGACCCTCTTTGCATATCAACTTCAGTGTCCTATAATCACATTGAAATTTTTAGTATTCTAAATTTGGTTACATTTTGTTCAAAATCAGTTGGGTGAAGTCTTTGATCAAATTATTCAGTACACTAAATGCCAATTTTTTTGTTTTACCTTTAGAACTTTTAGTGAATTGAAATCACTGAAGAAAAAAAAAACCTTGCAAACAGTATGAAATTGGAATTGATTTCTCCATAAATATGAGAGGTGCTGAACAAATTAAGCCATGAGAGCTTAAATGATGTACAAATTATAAGTCATAGAAATAGTTACATGTCATATGCAAAAGTCTACCTAGCTTGATTTAGGGAAAATTACATAATATAGCAAACACTAAAAACACTGGGATTCTAATTCTGACTGAACTTAGCAAAATCAATGAATTTCTACCAGAGGAAACTAAAAATAACATTTACTGAGTGTTGATTTTATGCCAGCAACTTTTCATGGACTACCCAGTAAGTCCTAATGACAGCTCTCTGAGATGGGTTAAATAAAATCTCTTCTCTAGATGAAGACATGAGGGGTTGAGATGTCAAGTCACTTGTGCAAGATCATCACTAATATATGAAGATCTGAAACCAGATCTGCTTGATAAGAAAGCATTCTTTATTACTACACTCTACGGCTTCTGAGTAGTTAGGATTATATCAGAATTATCAGAGAAAGCTCTTACAACCCCAGTGGTTCACTGCTACAGCTTTTATTTAGTTGGTGTTTCTTTCTGGAACCCAGTTGAAATGGAAAGTTACATTTTGGGGAGATTAGACTCAGGAAAGCCAGGAGATAAAACTTTTACTCAGTTGTCAATGGAGTGCCCAATAGGATGTCCTTAAAAGTTTTGCATTTCAATCTAAGTCATAGCATATATGTAATACAGAAGGATGAGATTGTCAGGTGACATTTTTCCGAGTTTGCAGTGGTCAAGACCTCCTTAATCTTAGAGATTTGCCAGCTGGGAAAAAACCCACAAGGGACCAGTGGAAATGTTTTGTGGTAAGCAGTGATGGAAGCCAACATTCATAGCTGGATAATTAAATGAGGATTCCTTCTGCAAGGCAAACACTAGGAGGAAAAATCATTGAAAAGAACATTTATAGTCTAGAAAACCTGAGAGGCTGAAACTGATATAGGCCAGTCTTCTTCAAACATGCCATATATCAGAATTATCTGGGACACATAAAATAGTACCTACATGCCCCACTGAGAAGGGTTGTGCCTGAATTTCAGGCAGTGGGATCCATGTATGTTTTAAGAACTTCTAAGGTGATTTTTTTTTTAAACATCTTTATTAGAGTATAATTGCTTTACAATGGTGTGTTAGTTTCTGCTTTATAACAAGGTGAATCAGCTATACATATACATATATCCCCATATCTCCTCCCTCTTGTGTCTCCCTCTCATCCTCCCTATCCCACTCCTCTAGGTGGTCACAAAGCACCAACTGATCTCCCTGTGCTATGCGGCTGCTTCCCCATAGCTATCTATTTCACATTTGGGAGTGTATATATGTCCATGCCACTCTCTCACTTTCTCCCAGCTTACCCATCCCCCTCCCCGTGTCCCCAAGTCCATTCTCTATGTCTGCGTCTCTATTCCTCTCCTGCCCCTAGGTTCTTCAGAACCATTTTTTTCTTTTTTCTTTTTTTTTTAGATTCCATATATATGTGTTAGCATACGGTATTTGTTTTTCTCTTTTTGACTTACTTCACTCTGCATGACAGACTCTAGGTCCATCCACCTCACTACAAATAACTCAGTTTTGTTTCTTTTTATGGCTGAGTAATATTCCATTGTATAAATGTGCCACATCTTCTTTATCCATTCATCTGTCGATGGACACTTAGGTTGCTTCCATGTCCTGGCTATTGTAAATAGAACTGCAGTGAACATTGTGGTACATAACTCTTTGTGAATTATGGTTTTCTCAAGATATATGCCCAGTAGTGGGATTGCTGAGTCATACGGTAATTCTATTTTTGGTTTTTTAAGGAACCTCCATACTGTTCTCCATAGTGGCTGTATCAATTTCCACTTGCACCAACAGTGCGAGAGGGTTCCCTTATCTCCACACCCTCTCCAGCATTTATTGTTTGTAGATTTTTTTGATGATGGCCATTCTGACTGGTGTGAGGTGATACCTCATTGTAGTTTTGATTTGCATTTCTCTAATGATAAGTGATGTTGAGCATCCTTTCATATGTTTGTTGGCAATCTGTATATCTTCTTTGGAGAAATGTCTATTTAGGTCTTCTGCCCATTTTTGGATTGGGTTGTTTGTTTTTTTGGTATTGAGCTGCATGAGCTGCTTGTAAATTTTGGAGATTAATCCTTTGTCAGATGCTGCATTTGCAAATGTTTTCTCCCATTCTTAGGGTTGTCTTTTCATATTGTTTATGTTTTCCTTTGTTGTGCAAAAGCTTTTAAGTTTCATTAGGTCCCATTTGTTTGTTTTTGTTTTTATTTCCATTTCTCTAGGAGGTGGGTCAAAAAGGGTCTTGCTGTGATTTATGTCATAGAGTTCTGCGTATGTTTTCCTCTAAGAGATTTTTAGTGTCAGCCCTTACATTTAGGTCTTTAATCCATTTTGAGTTTATTTTTGTGTATGGTGTTAGGGAGTGTTCTAATTTCCTTCTTGAACATGTAGCTGCCCAGTTTTCCCAGCACCACTTATTGAAGAGGCTTTCTTTTCTCCATTGTACATCCTTGCCTCCTTTGTCATAGATTAGTTGACCATAGGTGCGTGGGTTTATCTCTGGGCTTTCTATCCTGTTCCACTGATCTATATTTCTGTTTTTGTGCCAGTACCATGCTGTCTAGATTACTGTAGCTTTGTAGTATAGTCTGAAGTCCAGGAACCTGGATCCTCCAGCTTGATTTTTCTTTCTCAAGATTGCTTTGGCCTTTCGGGGTCTTTTGTGTTTCCATACAAATTGTGAAATTGTTTTGTTCTAGTTCTGTGAAAAATGCCAGTGGTAGTTTGATAGGAATTGCATTGAATCTGTAGGTTGCTTTCGGTAGTATAGTCATTTTCACAATGTTGATTCTTCCAATCCAGAGCATGGTATATCTCTCCATCTTTTTCTATCATCTTTAATTTCTTTCCTCCGTGTCTTATAGTTTTCTGCATACAGGTCTTTTGTCTCCTTAGGCAGGTTTATTCCTAGGTATTTTATTCTTTTTGTTGCAGTGGTCAATGGGAGTGTTTCCTTAATTTCTCTTGCAGATTTTTCGTCATTAGTGTATAGGAATGCAAGAGGTTTCTGTGCATTAATTTTGTATCCTGCTACTTTACGAAATTCATTGATTAGCTCTAGCAGTTTTTTGGTAGCGTCTTTAGGATTCTCTTTGTATAGTACCATGTCATCTGCCAACAGTGACAGCTTTACTTCTTCTTTTCCGATTTGGATTTATTTTTCTTCTCTGATTGCTGTGCCTAAAACTTCCAAAACTATGTTGAATAATAGTGGTGAGAGTGGACAACCTTGTCTTGTTCCTGATCTCAGAGGAAATGGTTTCAGTTTTTCACTATTGAGAACGATGCTGGCTGTGGGTTTGTCATATACGGCCTTTATTATGTTGAGGTAAGTTCCCTCTATGCCTACTTTCTGGAGTGTTTTTATCATTAATGGGTGTTGAATTTTGTCAAAAGCTTTTTCTGCATCTATTGAGATGATCATATGGTTTTTCTCCTTCATTTTGTTAATATGGTTTATCACATTGATTGATTTGAGTATATTGAAGAATCCTTACATTCCTGGGATAAACCCCACTTGATCATGGTGTATGATCCTTTTACTGTGCTGTTGGATTCTGTTTTCTAGGATTTTGTTGAGGATTTTTGTATCTATGTTCATCAGTAATATTGCCCTGTATTTTTCTTCCTTTGTGACATCTTTGTCTGGTTTTGGTAGCAGGGTGATGGTGGCCTCATAGAATGAGTTGGGGAGTGTTCCTCCCTCTGCTATATTTTGGAAGAGTTTAAGAAGGATAGGTGTTAGCTCTTCTCTAAATGTTTGATAGAATTCCCCTGTGAAGCCATCTGGTCCTGGGCTTTTGTTTCTTGGAAGATTTTTAATCACAGTGTCAATTTCTGTGCTTGTGATTGGTCTGTTTATATTTTCTATTTCTCCCTGGTTCAGTCTTGGAAGACTGTGCTTTTCTAAGAATTTGTCCATTTCTTCCAGGTTGTCCATTTTATTGGCATATAGTTGCTTGTAGTAATCTCTCATGATCCTTTGTATTTCTGCTGTGTCAGTTGTTACTTCTCCTTTCTCTTTTGTAATTCTATTGATTTGAGTCTTCTCCCTTTTTTTCTTAATGAGTCTGGCTAATGGTTTATCAATTTTGTTTATCTTCTCAAAGAACTAGCTTTTAGTTTTATTGATCTTTGCTATTGTGTCCTTCATTTCTTTTTCATTTATTTCTGATTTGATCTTTATGATTTCTTTCCTTCTGCTAACTTTGGGGTTTTTTTGTTCTTCTTTCTCTAATTGCTTTAGGTGTAAGGTTAGGTTGTTTATTTGAGATGTTTCTTGTTTCTTGAGGTAGGATTGTATTGCTGTAAACTTCCCTTTTAGAACTGCTTTTGCTGCATCCCATAGGTTTTGGGTCATCGTGTTTTTATTGTCAATTTTTTCTAGGTATTTTTTGATTTAAGCTTTGATTTCATCAGTATCTCTTGGTTATTAAGTAGTGTATTGTTAAGCCTCCATGTGTTTGTATTTTTTACAGATTTTCCCCTGAAATTGATATCTACTCTCACAGCATTGTGGTTGGAAAAGATACTTGATATGATTTCAATTTTCTTAAATTCACCAAGGCTTGATTTGTGACCCTAGATATGATCTATCCTGGAGAATGTACCATGAGCACTTGAGAAGAAATTGTATTCTCTTGTTTTTGGATGGTATGTCCTATAAATATTAATTAAGTCCATTTTGTTTTATGTATCTTTTAAAGCTTGTGTTTCCTTATTTATTTTCATTTTGGATGATCTGTCCATTGATGAAAGTGGAGTGTTAAATTCTCCTACTATGATGTGTTACTGTAGATTTCCCCTTTTATGGCTCTTAGCATATGCCTTATGTGTTGAGGTGCTCCTATGTTAGGTGCATAAATATTAACAATTCTTATATCTTTTTTGTGGATTGATCCCTTGATCATTATGTAGTGTCCGTCTTTGTCTCTTGTAATAGTCTTTATTTTAAAGTCTATTTTGTCTGATTTGAGAATTGCGACTCAGCTTTCTTTTGATGTCCATTTGCATGGAATATCTTTTCCCATCCCCTCACGTTCAGTCTCTATGTGTTGCCAGGTCTGAAGTGGGTCTCTTGTAGACAGCATATTTGTGCTTCTTGTTTTTGCATCCATTCAGCCAGTCTGTGTCTTTTGGTGGGAGCATTTAATCCATTTACATTTAAGGTAATTATTGATATGTATGTTCCTATTACCATTTTCTTAATTGTTTTAGGTTTGTTATTGAAGGTCTTTTCCTTCTCTTGTATTTCCTGCAGAGAGAAGTTCCTTTAGCATTTGTTGTAAAGCTGGTTTGGTGTTGCTGAATTTTCTTAGCTTTTGCTTGTCTGTAAAAGATTTAATTTCTCTGTTGAATCTGAATGAGATCCTTGCTGGTTAGAGTAATCTTGGCTGTAGGTTTTTCCCTTTCATCACTTTAAGTATGTCCTGTCACTCCCTTCTGGCTTGCAGAGTTTCTGCTGAAAGATCAGCTGTTAACCTTATGGGGATTCCCTTGTGTGTTGTTTGTTGTTTTTGCCTTGCTGCTTTTAATATTTTTTCTTTGTATTTAATTTTTGATAGTTTGATTAGTATGTGTCTGGTGTGTTTCTCCTTGGATTTTTCCTGTATGGGACTCTCTGCGCTTCCTGGACTTGACTGACTATTTCCTTTCCGATATTAAGGAAGTTTCAACTATAATCTCTTCAAATATTTTCTCAGTCCCTTTCTTTTTCTCTTCTTCTTCTGGGACCCTTATAATTTGAATGTTGGTGCGTTTAATGTTTTCTGAGAGGTCTCTGAGACTGCCCTCAATTCTTTTCCTTCTTGTTTCTTTATTTTGCTCTGCAGTAGTTATTTCCACTATCTTATCTTCCAGGTCACTTATCCGTTCTTCTGCCTCAGTTATTCCGCTATTAATTCCTTCTAGAGAATTTTTAATTTCATTTATTTTGTTGTTCATCATTGTTTGTTTGCTCTTTAGTTCTTCTAGGTCCTTGTTAAACGTTTCTTGTATTTTCTCCATTCTATTTGCAGAAGTTTGGATCATCTTACGATCATGACCCTGAATTGTTTTTCAGGTAGAGTGCATATTTCCTCTTCATTTGTTTAGTTTGGTGGGTTTTTACCTTGCTCCTTCATCTGCTGTGTGTTTCTCTGTCTTCTCATTTTGCTTAACTTAGTGTGTTTGAGGGCTCTTTTTCACAGGCTGCTGGTTTGTAGTTCCCGTTGTTTTTGGTGTCTCCCCCCAGTGGCTAAGGTTGTTTCAGTGGGTTGTGTAGCCTTCCTGGTGGAGGGGACTGGTGCCTGTGTTCTGGTGGATGAGGCTGGATCTTGTGTTTCTGGTGGGCAGGACCACATCCAGAGGTGCGTTTTGTGGTGTCTCTAACGTTATTATGATTTTAGGCAGCCTCTCTGCTAGTGGGTGGGGTTGTGTTCCTGTCTTGCTAGTTGGTTGTCATAGGGTGTCCAGCACTGTAGCTTGCTGGCCGTTGAGTGGAGCCAGGTCTTAGCATTGAGATGGAGATCTCTGGGAGAGCTTTTGCCATTTGAGATTATGTGGAGTTGGGAGGTCTCTGGTGGGGCAATGTCCTGAACTCGGCTCTCCCACCTCAGAGGCACAGGCCTGACAGCCGGCCAAAGCACAAAGACCCTGTCCAGCCACATGTTTCAGAAGAAAAGGGAGAAAAAAAGAAAGAAAATAAATAAGTAAAATAAAGTTATTTAAAGAAATTATTACAAATAAAAAAAGTTAAAAAGTAAAATAAAAAGAAAAAAGAAAGAAAGCAGAGAGCAACCAAACCAAAAAACAAATCCACCAATGATAACAAGTGCTAAAAACTATACCAAAAAAAAAAAAAAAAAAGAAATGGATAGACAGAACCATAGGAAAAATGGTCAAAGCAAAGACACACAGACAGAATCACACAAAGAAGCATACGCATACATACTCACAAAAAGAGAAAAAGGAAATAAATATATATATATATATATAAAAGAGAGCCACCAAATCAATAAATCTACCAATGATAATAAACTCTGAATACTAAATTAAGATAAACATAAAACCAGAAACCAGTCAGTTGTATATAGCACACCCCAAGTCTATAGTTGCTCCCAAAGTCCACTGCCTCAATTTTGAGATGATTTGATGATGTCTATTCAGGTATTCCAGAGATGCAGGGTACATCAAGTTGATTGTAGAGATTTAATCCACTGCTCCTGAGGCTGGTGGGAGAGATTTCCCTTTCTCTTCTGTGTTCACACAGCTCCCGGGGTTCGGCTTTGGATTTGGACCTGCCTCTGCGTGTAGGTCGCCGGAGGGCGTCTGTTCTTTGCTCAGACAGGATGAGGTTAATGTAGCAGATGCTTTGGGGGCTCTGGCTCACTCAGGCCAGGGGGAGGGAGGGGTATGGAATGTGGGGCAAGCCTGTGGCAGCAGAGGCCGACGTGACGTTATAATAGCCTGAGGGGCGCCGTGTGTTCTCCCAGGGAAGTTGTCCCTGGATCACGGGACCCTGGCAGTGGTGGGCTGCACAGGCTCCCGGGAGGGGAGGTGTGGATAGTGACCTGTGCTTGTACACAGGCTTCTTGGTGGCGGCAGCAGCAGCCTTAGCATCTCATGCCCGTCTCTGGGGTCCGCGCTGATAGCCGCGGCTCGCTCCTGTCTCTGGAGCTCGTTTAGGCGGTGCTCTGAATCCCCTCTCCTGGCGCATCCTGAAACAATGGTCTCTTGCCTCTTAGGCAAGTCCAGACTTTTTCCCGGACTCCCTCCCGGCTAGCTATGGTGCCCTAGCCCACTTCAGGCTGTGTTCACGCAGCCAACCCCAGTCCTCTCCCTGGGATCCGACCGAAGCCCGAGCCTCAGCTCCCAGTCCCTGCCCGCCCCAGCGGGTGAGCAGACAAGCCTCTCGGGCTGGTGAGTGCTGGTCGGCACCAATCCTCTGTGAGGGAATCTCCCCGCTTTGCCCTCTGCACCCCTGTTGCTGCGCTCTCCTCTGTGGCTCGAAGCTTCCTCCCCGCCACCCCCCGCGTCTACCAGTGAAGGGGCTTCCTAGTGTGTGGAAACTTTTCGTCCTTCACAGCTCCCTTCTAGAGGGGCAGGTCCTGTCCGTATTCTTTTGTCTCTGTTTTTTCTTTTTTCTTTTGCCCTACCCAGGTACGTGGGGAGTTTCTTGCCTTTCGGGAAGTCTGAGGTCTTCTGCCAGTGTTCAGTAGGTGTTCTGTAGGAGTTGTTCCACATGTAGATGTATTTCTGATGTATTTGTGGGGAGGAAGGTGATCTCCATGTCTTACTCCTCCACCATCTTGAAGGTCTCCTCCCAAGGTGATTCTTTGTTCAGCCAGAATTAGGAACTACTAGGCCAGAATACTTTCAAGTAATAGAAGGTTGCTGCACTTTAGTTAGCTGGAAGAAATTTACCCTGGGAAAGTAGTTGAGTTCCTTTAAAAATTGTGTAGAGAGTTTTGGGTTATTTAGAAGTAGAGAGACTAGACAATTCATGTTCTTTCACCACTTGTGCTAGAGCAAGCAAAAGATAATTTGGATATATAAGAATAAATCCAGATTTTAGTGAATTCTCCTAAATTATACACTAGGATGATAGAAAAGGAAAGAATATTAATTTAGTGATAATGAACGATTTTCCTGGCACCAATACTAAATATTGGTTCATCCTGTTCCTTCATTCCTCTTCATCCAGTTTCTAGTGAGTTTTTACAACTGCCTCTCCTCATGTATGCTCCCCCTCCCACCCAGTAACTTACTTTCTATCATTTCCTCCTTTTGTCACCCTTGGGAACCATTATTATCATCATGATCAACACTAAATATTTATTAGGCACCTGCTATGTGTAGGCTATTGCACTGGGTACAAAAATAGGTCTCTGTCATTTCCTGTAGAGAGTGGACTTTGATGTAGTTTGGGACAGAGGGCATTCATCAAGACTAAGTGCCAAGTGGCTAAGGATCAAACAGATGGTCAGAAAAAAAGATATTGCAAAGTAGTAGGCAGCTGCTGTGTGGAGTAGCTGCGGCTCAAGCTGGGCCTTGAAGGAAATATCAGGACGTGAGCTGATGGAAATAAAGAGGGTATTCAGCAAAGACCCAGAGGCAGGGAAGTTTATGGCTCTCTCTGAAACAACAAATAGGCCAGAGAGTAGGATAGTTTGCTTGTTTTTCTTAAGTGGGAGGGTCTGAGCTAGAAGGTTAGCACTAGACTTTATGGCTTTCGGTACAGGGAATTTAAGGTGGAGGACAATATTAATAATTTATTCAGCTGATTGTATTGGCTTTTTACTTCACCATTAATTTCTTTAGCATTTGATTACCAATTTATGAGAAGATTAGAAGATAAGGAAGATGGATAAATTTGAATTCAGCTGCCAAGATAAGTGTTTAGTGATCTTTCTCCCAGTTTTAGGATCATAGAACCAGAGCCTGTAAGGAGCTTTTGAGAATATTATTTAATCTCTTCATTTTACATTAGCAGAATTTATCTTAGTCAACTCAGAAAGTTATTAGTTGAGTCATACCTGAAATAGAGATCCACTGGCTCCCCTTTCAAAGCTCTTTCCTCTGCAAAGTGTGACTTTCTTCAACTATGCAATATTAGAAAGTTTGGTTCTTTTTCATTTCCTGAATTGTGGCTAATTTGAAAGATTCCAACTCATTTTTACTCATTAGATTTCATTCTTGATCTTCAATGTAAAGCAGTGAAAAGTCGAGGTAAGAGCACTGTTGTGACATGGGATTCTGGGTTCTACAGCAGGCTCTGCCTTCTGCTAGCTTACAGTACCTTAGGTAGGTTCCTAGACTTCTGTTGGCCCTGGGTTCCTCATCGGCAAAAAAAAAAAGGTTATATTAGAAGGGCACTACAGTACTGGAGTCTTTATTTGCCCTGAATTGAGTACTTTTTCATGTTGGAAGTGTCACTTGCCAGAAAGTTAGACTGTGTCACAACTGAGTATATGTAGTTGGAGAATTGCAAGATTTATTCTCTTGCTAATTGTATACTGATGTGGTAGGTTATTCTATTACATGTCAAGTATTTCTTAAATCAGCAGTTAGACTTGGCATTAGTGAATGGGGCACCAATGAGTGTAGCTCTGAAGTCTTAGCACAAAGAAAGTGATTTTGCCTTCTTTTGCTGACTCTAGGCAAATTAAGCAAGAAAGAAAAAATCTGCAGAGATGGTTTTGACTAAAACTTGGCATTTTGCTTTAAGTCTGTCCACAAAGATACCCATTCATGATCAATGAATGCTTATTAAATTAGATGAATGGCTAGGTCCCAGAGGGAATTTCATTGCCCAAATACAAAAGCATTGCCCTTCCATAGAAATTCTCACATATAGTGATAGGTCATAGCTTTCCACAGTGAATTTAACTCTATTTTACCCTCATACATTGTAGTCATCATTTTCCATGGATCAGGCTATTTGGCTTTCTAAAAAAATTTTTTTGGATTATTTTATTTAAGTTGCATGTCCCTTTCCTACTCTAGGCCCTGCCGCTTGGACGGTACATTTATTTTCTAGACACTTACCTGGCATCTTTGTTTTCTACGTGATATTGTCATAGATAAATTCAAATATGTTAACATTTCTATCACAATCAACAATTTTGGAGCCAAAAATTCCCTGTTCTAAAGAGAAGAGTAAAAGAAAAGGGGAGATAGGTTTCAGAGAAATCATCTGTAATTAAAATATCTCAGGGGAAAAATACCTGTTGATAGCCATTGTGGAGAGAATCATCTTATTCCTGGATGATGATTCCTGGAATTTTTTTTCTTGGTATTCAAATCCATCAAAACAAAACCACAAGGGCTTTTTAAGGAAATGGCACGTTGAGGCTAAGTTATGCGAGACATATCATAAAGGAAATGTACTAGTTAAAATACAGCCTTGGCTACTGTAATGAAGACACACTCAAACAATAGTGGCTTAAATAAGATAGCAATTTATGTCTTACCTAAGAGTCCAGCTAGTTGGTCCCAGGCTTCTGTGATGGCTCCACAATCTTGAGGGGCACTAGCTATTTCTGTCTTGTTGGTCTGCCATCCTCAATGCATGGCTTTCATCTAGTGGTTCAAGATGGTTGCTCCTGCTCTGATCATCACATATACTTTTCAGTCAGCAGGAAGAAGAAAAAGAGGCAGGCAAGCTCTTTCCTGTTAAGGACATGATGCAAAATTTACACTATCACTTCTATTCTCATCCATTTGGCCAAAACCTAGTGACATGGGTCACATCTTGTTGCAAAGGAGGTTAGAGTAGTCTTTAGCTTGGTGACTATGTGCACAGCCAACTTGTTAATATGTTAGAAACGAAGAACTGCAGTCTCTGTCACAGGGAATAAAATGTATTGAATTCCTATTTTGTGCAATTAGTTATCTATATAAATAATGACAACTGTAATAATAATAATACCAATAGAATCTACCATTGGTTGAACTGCACCTGCCTCATTACTTACATTATATCTAATCTTCCAACAATCTTACAAGTGAAGCAGTAATCTTACAGAGAAGAAAACTGAGGATGAGAAAAGATAGTCAACTTGTCCGAAAATACAGAGCTAGAATAATATCTTTGGAATTGCAGATAAATTCTGATTTCTGGAGATCTCTGAAGGCCGACATAAAGAATTTGGGTTTTCTTCTGTAGGATGTCAGCAATTGAAGAAAATGATAAAAATTAGATGAGCGACGTGTTTTAGGGTCAGGATGGATTGCAGAGTGGAGAAATGGAAGGCATGGAAACGGCTTAGGAACTGACTACCTATATCATGGAGCCTTAGATCCAACTGACAAGGGTGAAGATAAAAATACAGGGACAAATGCAGGAGATGTAATTAGAGAATACTGTAAGGGTCCAGCCAGGAGATGGTAACTATACCAGTTACTTGAACGAGAGACTTTCATATGAGAAGTGTTAACTAGGTGTAAAATTATTGACTAGTTAACCAAAAGGGTTAAAAGTAAAGTCTAAGATAATGATCCTCATCCCAGTGTGATTTTGCCCCCCGATGCAACCCCCAAAACATTTGGCAATGTCTGGAGACATTCTTGGTTGTGGGGAACCTGTGGGGAAAGTTATTGGTGTTTAGTGGGCAGAGGACAGGAATGCTGTTACACATCTTAAAATACACAGGATAAGCCTCAGTAACAAAGAAGTATCCAGCCCGAAATGTCAGTATTGCTGAGGTTGAGAAGCCCTGCTCTAAGGTATCGAGAGGTAGTGACTGCAAGAAGCAGCTACCACCTCTGGGCTTGCAAAGTAAAGGGAGGAGATTGGAATGATTAAAATTGACAGGATTAGAGTGGGGGTCTTGCAGTGCTAGAACTCAGGCCTCTGAGGAGGGGGCACTGGTTAGATGGTGCCACATCTTGAAGGTGTGGGTGGGATGGTGACGCTAGTTTGCTAAGTGTTTGAGAAACTACAAACTGGATTCAGCTGAACGGAGAGACTTAAAATTGGCATATGGGTATATAATCAGATGTAGGATGCAGGCAACGAGGAATAAAAAATGACTTTGAAGTAGAATGCTCACTACTACTAATACTGAGAGAAGTACTTCCTCGATTACTTGATTTGGGAAAAAGATGTGTTCAGTGTTTAGATTGTTGACCTCCAAGTGGAATCATCCAGTAGGCAGTAGGATGACAGTAGAGGTCAGGGAATGAAAATAAAGAAATGAATCCTCCACCAGAGGTCAAACATGAAGCTCTAAGAGGAGGTGAAATCAGCAAGGGAGAGACTGAATGGTGAGAGGAACAGAGCATGGAGCATGGAGTTGTCAGAACCACCGCCTTTAGGAATAGGGAGTAAACACATCATGTTCCTAGCATTGTTATCATGGAAGGGTTGTTAGATTTTTTATTTGGAAATGTTGCAGCTCTGGTAATAGTTATTCTGTGGTATCATAGTATTTACCAGGTCACTGTGGTTCTTATCTTTAGGCTATTCTTGACCAGAAGTTTATTTTTTCATCAACCCACTTTTCGTTTATTTGTATTCTATAGAGTCTTTTTGTGATCCCATTCTGCCCATGTTTCCTTTATACGGAAAAGTGTGTGCATATACAAATTTCGTGATGATTTTTATAATTATACTTCTTCATTTTGCAAAGAGATTTTGAAAAAGGCGAATTTTCATTTATTTTTATGTACATTGTAACTATTGTATACTGGAACAGAAAAAAAAAGGCATTAGGTAAAAACCAAGGAAATAATTAGCTAATAATAACGTATGGATATTGGTCCATTAATTGTAATAAATGGACCTAATGTAAGATATTAATAATAGGAAAAATTCGGCGTGGAATTCTTTGTACAATCTTCACAATATTTCTACAAATCTAGAACTATTCTAAAATGTTTATTTTATTTTTTTAACATCTTTATTGGAGTATACTTGCTTTACAATGGTGTGTTAGTTTCTGCTTTATAACAAAGTAAATCAGCTGTACATGTACGTATATCCCCATATCTCCTCCTGTTGCATCTCCCACCCACCCTCCCTATCCCACCCCTCTAGGTGGTCACAAAGCACCGAGCTGATCTCCCTGTGCTATGTGGCTGCTTCCCACTAGCTATCTATTTTACATTTGGTAGTATATATAAGTCCATGCCACTCTCTCACTTCGTCCCAGCGTACCCTTCCCACTCCCTGTGTCCTCAAGTCCATTCTCTACATATGTGTCTTTATTCCTGTCCTGCCACTAGGTTCTTCAGAACCTTTTTTTTTTTCTTTTTTTCCATATATGTGTTAGCATACGGTATTTGTTTTTCTCTTTCTGACTTACTTCACTCTGTATGACAGACTCTAGGTCCATCCACCTCACTACAAATAACTCAATTTCGTTTCTTTTTATGGCTGAGTAATATTTCATTGTATATATGTGCCACATCTTCTTTATCCATTCATCTGTCGATGGACACTTAGGTTGCTTCCATGTCTTAGCTATTGTAAATAGAGCTGCAATGAACATGGTGGTACATGACTCTTTTTGAATTTTGGTTTTCTCATGGTATATGCCCAGTAGGTGGGATTGCTGGGTTGAATGGTAGCTCTATTCTTAGTTTTTTAAGGAACATCCATACAGTTCTTCATAGTGGCTGTATCAATTTACATTCCCACCAACAGTGCAAGAGGGTTCCCTTTTCTCTACACCCTCTCTAGCATTCATTGTTTGTAGATTTTTTGATGATGGCCATTCTGACTGGCGTGAGGTGATACCTCACTGCTGTTTTGATTTGCATTTCTCTAATGATTACTGATGTTGAGCATTCTTTCATGTGTTTGTTGGCAATCTGTATATCCTCTTTGGAGAAATGTCTATTTAGGTCTTCTGCCCATTTTTGGATTGGGTTGTTTGTTTTTTTGGTATTGAGCTGCATGAGCTGCTTGTAAATTTTGGAGATTAATCCTTTATCAGTTGCTTCATTTGCAAATATTTTCTCCGATTCTGAGGGTTGTCTTTTCATCTTGTTTATGTTTTCCTTTGCTGTGCAAAAGCTTTTAAGTTTCATAGGTCCCATTTGTTTATTTATTTATTTTATTTCCATTTCTTTAGGAGGTGGGTCAAAAAGGATCATGCTGTGATTTATGTCATAGAGTGTTCTGCCTGTTTTCCTCTAAGAGTTTTATAGTGCCTGGCCTTACATTTAGGTCTTCAATCCATTTTGAGTATATTTTTGTGTATGGTGTTAGGGAGTGTTCAAAATTCATTCTTTTACATGTGGCTGCCCAGTTTTCCCAGCACCACTTATTCCTCCATTGTATATTCTTGCCTCCTTTATCAAAAATAAGGTGACCATATTTGAGTGGGTTTATCTCTGGGCTTTCTATCCTGTTCCATTGATCTATATTTCTGTTTTTGTGCCAGTACCATACTGTCTTGATTACTGTAGCTTTGTGGTATAGTCTGATGTCAGGGAGCCTGATTCTTCCAGCTCCATTTTTCTTTCTCAAGATTGCTTTGGCCATTCGGGGTCTTTTGTGTTTCCATACAAATTGTGAAATTTTTTGTTCTAGTTCTGTGAAAAATGCCAGTGGTAGTTTGATAGGGATTGCATTGAATCTGTAGATTGCTTTGGGTAGTATAGTCATTTTTCACAATGTTGATTCTTCCAATCCAAGAACATGGTATATCTCTCCATCTGTTTGTATCATCTTTAATTTCTTTCCTCAGTGTCTTATAGTTTTCTGCATACAGGTCTTTTGTCTCCTTAGGTATGTTTATTCCTAGGGATTTTATTCTTTTTGTTGCAATGGTCAATGGGTGTGTTTCCTTTATTTCTCTTGCAGATTTTTCATCATTAGTGTATAGGACTGCAAGAGATTTCTGTGCATTAATTTTGTATCCTGCTGCTTTACTAAATTCATTGATTAGCTCTACTAGTTTTCTGGTAGAGTCTTTAGGATTCTCTATGTATAGTACCATGTCATCTGCAAACAGTGACAGCTTTACTTCTTCTTTTCCGATTTGGATTTCTTTTTCTTCTCTTACTGCTGTGGCTAAAACTTCCCAAACTATGTTGAATAATAGTGGTGAGAGTGGACAAGCTTGTCTTGTTCCTGATCTTAGAGGAAATGGTTTCAGTTTTTCACCACTGAGAATGATGTTGGCTGTGGGTTTGTCATATACGGCCTTTATTATGTTGAGGTAAGTTCCCTCTGTGCCTACTTTCTGGAGGGTTTTTTATCATAAATGGGTGCTGAATTTTGTCGAAAACTTTCTCTGCATCTGTTGAGATGATCATATGGTTTATCTCCTTCAATTTGTTAATATGGTGTATCACATTGATTGATTTGCGTATATTGAAGAATCCTTGCATTCCTGGGATAAACCCCACTTGATCATGTTGTATGATCCTTTTAATGTGCTGTTGGATTCTGTTTGCTAGTATTTTGTTGAGGATTTTTGCATCTATGTTCATCAGTGATATTGGCCTGTAGTTTCTTTCTTTGTGACATCTTGTATGGTTTTGGTATCAAGGTGATGTTGGTCTTGTAGAATGAGTTTGGGAGTGTTCCTCCCTCTGCTATATTTTGGAAGAGTTTGAGAAGGATAGGTGTTAGCTCTTCTCTAAATGTTTGATAGAATTCCCCTGTGAAGCCATCTGGTCCTGGGCTTTTGTTTGTTGGAAGATTTTAATCACAGTCTCAATTTCAGTGCTTGTGATTGGTGTGTTTGTATTTTCTATTTCTTCCTGGTTCAGTCTTGGAAGGTTGTGCTTGTCTAAGAATTTGTCCATTTCTTCCAGGTTGTCCATTTCATTGGCATATAGTTGCTTGTAGTAATCTCTCATGATCCTTTGTATTTCTGCAGTGTCAGTTGTTACTTCTCCTTTTTCATTTCTAATTCTATTGATTTGAGTCTTCTCCCTTTTTTTCTTGATGAGTCTGGCTAACGGTTTGTCAATTTTGTTTATCTTCTCAAAGAACCAGCTTTTAGTTTATTGATCTTTGCTATTGTTTCCTTTATTTCTTTTTCATTTATTTCTGATTTGATCTTTATGATTTCTTTCCTTCTGCTAACTTGGGGTTTATTTGTTCTTCTTCCTCTAATTGCTTTAGGTGTAAGGTTAGGTTGTTTATTTGAGATGTTTCTTGTTTCTTGAGGTAGGATTGTATTGCTATAAACTTCCCTCTTAGAACTGCTTTTGCTGCATCCCATAGGTTTGGGGTCGTCGTGTTTTCATTGTCATTTGTTTCTAGGTATTTTTTGATTTCCTCTTTGATTTCTTCAGTGATCTCTTGGTTATTAAGTAGTGTATTGTTTAGCTTCCATATGTTTGTATTTTTTACAGATTTTTTCCTGTAATTGTTATCTAGTCTCATAATGTTGTGGTTGGAAAAGATACCTGATACGATTTCAATTTTCTTAAATTCACTAAGGCTTGATTTATGACCCAAGGTATGATGTGTCCTGGAGAATGTTGCCTGAGCACTTGAGAAGAAAGTGTATTCTGTTGTTTTTGGATGGAATGTCATATAAATATCAATTAAGTCTATTTTGTTTAATGTATCATTTAAATCTTGTGTTTCCTTATTTATTTTCATTTTGGATGATCTGTCGATTGGTGAAAGTAGGGTGTTAAAGTCCCCTGCTATGATTGTGTTACTGTCGATTTCCCCTTTTATGGCTGTTAACATTTGCCTTATGTATTGAGGTGTGCCTATATTGGGTGTATAAATATTTACAATTGTTATATCTTCTCCTTGGATTGATCCCTTGATCATTATGTAGTGTCCTTCTTTGTCTCTTGTAAAGTCTATTTTGTCTGATATGAGAATTGCTACTCCAGCTTTCTTTTGATTTCCATTTGCATGGAATATCTTTTTCCATCCCCTCACTTTCAGTCTGTATGTGTTGCTAGGTCTGAAGTGGGTTTCTTGTAGACAGCATATATGAGTCTTGTTTTTGTATCCATTCAGGCAGTCTATGTCTTTTGGTGGGAGCATTTAATCTATTTACGTTTAAGGTAGTTATTGATATGTATGTTCCTATTACCATTTTCTTAATTGTTTTGGGTTTGTTATTGTAGGTCTTTTCCTTGTCTTGTGTTTCCTGCCAGAGACGTTCCTTTAGCATTTGTTGTAAAGCTGGTTTGGTGGTGCTGAATTTTCTTAGCTTTTGGTTTTCTGTAAAGGTTTTAATTTCTCTGTAGAATCTGAATGAGATCCTTGCTAGGTAGAGTAATCTTGGTTTTAAGTTTTTCCCTTTCATCACTTTAAGTATGTCCTGCCACTCCTTTCTGCCTTGCAGAGTTTCTGCTGAAAGATCAGCTGTTAACCTTATGGGGATTCCCTTGTATGCTATTTGTTGTTTTTCCCTTGCTGCTTTGAATATTTTTTCTTTGTATTTAATTTTTGATAGTTTGATTAATATATGTCTTGGTGTGTTTCTCTTGGGATTTTTCCTGTATGGGACTCTCAACTCTTCCTGGATTTGATTCAGTTTCCTTTCCCACATTAGGGAAGTTTTCAACTATAATCTCTTAAAATATTTTCTCAGTCCCTTTCTTTTCTTCTTCTTCTCTTGGGATCCCTGTAATTCAAATGTTTGTGTGTTTAATGTTGTTCCAGAGGTCTGTGAGACTGTCCTCAATTCTTTTCATTCTTTTTTCTTTATTCTGCTCTGCAGTAGTTATTTCCACTATTTTATCTTCCAGGTCACTTATCCGTTCGTCTGCCTCAGTTATTCTGCTTTTGATTCCTTCTAGAGACTTTTTAATTTCATTTATTGTGTTGTTCATCGTTGTTTGTTTGCTCTTTAGTTCTTCTAGGTCTTTGTTAAACGTTTCTTATATTTTCTCCATTCTATTTCCAAGATTTTGTATCATCTTTACTGTCATTACTCTGAATTCTTTTTAAGGTAGAGTGCCTATTTCCTCTTCATTTGTTTGGTCTGGTGGGTTTTTACCTTTCTCCTTCATCTGCCATGTGTTTCTCTGTCCTCTCATTTTGCTTAACTTACTGTGTTTGGGGTCTTCTTTTTGCAGGCTGTAGGTTCATAGTTCCCATTGTTTTTGGTTTCTGCCCCCAGTGGCTAAGGATGGTTCAGTGGGTTGTGTAGGCTTCCTGGTGGAGGGAACTGGTGCCTGTGTTCTGGTGGGTGAAGCTGGATCTTGTGTTTCTGGTGGGCAGGTCTGTATCTGGTGGTGTGTTTTGTGGTGTCTCTAACGTTATTATGATTTTAGGCAGCCTCTCTGCTAATGGGTGGGGTTGTGTTCCTGTCTTGCTAGTTGTTTGTCGTAGGGTGTCCAGCACTGTAGCTTGCTGGTTATTGAGTGGAGGTGGGTCTTAGCATTGAGATGGAGATCTCTGGGAGAGATTTCACCGTTTGATATTATGTGGAGTTGGGAGGTTTCTGGTGGGCCAGTGTCCTGAACTTGGCTCTCCTACCTCGGAGGCACAGGCCTGACACCCGGCTGGAGCACCAAGACCTTGTCAGCCACACGGCTCAGAAGAAAAGTGGGAAAAAAAGAAAGAAAGAAAGGAAAAAAAATACAATAAAATAAAGTTATTAAAATAAAAAATAAAAAGTTATTAAAAATACAAGAATTTATAAGTAATAAAAAAAGGAAAAAAAAAGATAGAAAGAAAGAAGAGAGCAGCCAAAGTCCAAAAAAGAAATCCACCAATGATAACAAGCACTGAAAACTATGCTAAAAAGAAAAAGAAAAAACAGACAGACAGACCCCCTAGGACAAATGGTAAAAGCAAAGATGTACAGACAAAATCACACAAAGAAGCATACACATACACACTCACAAAAAGGGGAAAAGGAAAAAGATATATATATCATTGCTCCCGTAGTCCATTGCCTCAATTTTGGGATGATTCGTTGTCTATTCAGGTATTCCAGAGATGCAGGGTACATCAAGTTGATTGTGGAGATTTTATCCGCTGCTCCTGAGGCTGCTGGGAGAAATTTCCCTTTCTCTTCTTTGTTCGCACAGCTACTGGGGTTCAGTTTTGGATTTGGTCCCGCCTCTGTGTGTGGGTCGCCTGAGGGCATCTGTTCTTCACTCGGACAGGACGGGGTTAATGTAGCAGCTGATTTGGGGGCTCTGGCTCACTCAGGCCAGGGGGAGGGAGGGGTACGGAGTGCGGGGCGAGCCTGCGGCAGCAGAGGCCGGCGTGACGTTGCACCAGCCTGAGGCGCGCCGTGCGTTCTCCCGGTGAAGTTGTCCCTGGGTCACGGGACCCTGGCAGTGGAGGGCTGCACAGGCTCCCGGGAGGGGAGGTGTGGAGAGTGACCTGTGCTCGCACACAGGCTTCTTGGTGGCTGCAGCAGCAGCCTTAGCGTCTCATGCCCGTCTCTGGGGTCCACGCTGATAGCCGTGGCTCGCGCCCGTCTCTGGAGCTCGTTTAGGCAATGCTCTGAATTCCCTCTCCTCTTGGCACCCTGAAACAGTGCTCTCTTGCCTCTTAGGCAAGTCCGGACTTTTTCCCAGGCTCCCTCCCGGCTAGCTGTGGCGCACTAGCCCCCTTCAGGCTGTGTTCACGCAGCCAACCCCAGTCCTCCCTGGGATCTGACCTCAGAACCCAGAGCCTCAGCTCCCAGCCCTCGCCCACCCCGGCGGGTGAGCAGACGAGCCTCTCGGGCTGTTGAGTGCTGTTCGGCACCGATCCTCCGTGCGGGAATCTCTCTGCTTTGCCCTCTGCACCCTGTTGCTGCGCTCTCCTCCGTGGCTCCAAAGCTTTCCCCCCACCCACCCCCCGTCTCCGCCAGTGAAGGGGCTTCCTAGTGTGTGGAAACTTTTCCTCCTTCACAGCTCCCTCCCAGAGGTGCAGATCCCGTCCCTATTCTTTTGTCTCTGTTTTTTCTTTTGCCCTACACAGGTACATGGGGAGTTTCTTGCCTTTTGGGAGGTCTGAGGTCTTCTGCCAGTGTTCAGTAGGTGTTCTGTAGGCGTTGTTCCACATGTAGATGTATTTCTGATGTATTTGTGCGGAGGAAGGTGATCTCCACATCTTACTCTTCCGCCCACTTGAAGGTCTCCCTAAAATGTTTATTTTAAGAACAAGATTGTTCCCAAACAAAGTTTGTGTGCCTGATGCACAGTGAGGCCAAACAATACTGAAATGTCAGAGTTTGGAGCAGAGGAAGATTTATTGCAAGACCATGCAAGTAGACAGGTGTCTCATATCCCCCAAATCCCAACCTCCTCAAAGGGTTTCAGCAAAGCACTTTAAAAGGCAAGGTGAGGGAGGGGCAAGGTAGGTGGTTGCAAACTTCTTGGTGTCAGAATCCTTTTTCCTTGCAGCTGTCCACATAGGTCAGGTCACGATCTTCCTGTAACCTCCAACAAAACAAATATTCTCTGTTTTGCAACTTTTAATCTCTATATGAATGGACTCTTAAAGGTCAAAGCCCTGAAATAGGCTATCCTTTATATTTCAGGCTATAGGTAACATGTTTTTACAGAAGGTGCAGAGCCAGCATACCTAAGCACAAGCCACAAAGCACAAAGGTTAAAGCACAAGGAACAGATCTAATATGGAGCCAGATTTGTTCTTCCCTGTTACAAGACTTTCTGAATGGCTGAAGTTTAAGAAACAGGGAAGTATCTATAGGACACATCCTTAGTTGCCCACCTCCCACCTAACCAGCTTTGTTCATACATTACTCTCTTCCATGTCATCCTTTGCTTCAGAAAGGATAATCCAGCCCCAGAGAATAGACACCATGTAACAGTTACCTAGGACTGCTGTAACAAAGTAGCACACCCTGGGTGGCTTAAAATAATAGAAATTTATTCTCTGAGAGTTCAGGAGGTCAGAAGTTCAAGATCAAAATGTCAGCAGGATTGATTCCTTTTTAAAGGAGAATCCAGTCCACAACTCTCTCCTGGCTTCTAATGGTTGTTGGCAGTCCTTTGTGTTACTAGGCTTATAGCTGCATCACTCCAATCTCTGCCTCCATCTTTACATCACCTTCTTCTCTGTGTCTGCTGCCCCTCTCCTTTCTCTTGAAAGGGCACAGTCTTTAGATTCAGGGCCCACCCTAAATCCTGGATGGTCTCATCTCAAGATCCCTAACTTAATTACATCTAAATGATGTCTCATTCACAGTTACCAGGGGTTAGGATTTGGACATATCTTTTTCAGGGACACAGTTCAACCTACTACATCCTGAATGGTTAAAATTAATAGTAGTGGCCAGTGAACGTTGGTATGTCTAGATATTATGACTGGAATTACAAGGGCATTTTATGAGCATGTGGGGATCTTGTCCAGTGATAGACACTACATGGAGACACTGTAAGGGCAGAGCCAAGAATCAGAAACTTACTTAGAGCCCTGATAGAACTACACCTGAAGCCTCCTATTTTCAGACATCTTACTGTCTAAGACAAAAATATCTCTTTCTGTTAAGGCATTTGAGTTGGGAGTTTCCATCTTTTGCAGCCAAAGGAAGTGCAACAGATATGCTATCTATGTTTACATATTTCTTGCAAGCAAATTTAATGGTCTCAGTCATCCAGTGGAAAATTTTAGATATTGTTAGAGTTTTCTCACAACCTAAAATGACATTGAATAAAAAGCAAATTGTATGGAGTTAAAATCTCATTATATGGAAGACATAAAATATCCTGCTTAAACTATTAAAATTAAAGTAAAAATATGGTCTAAGCATTAACTAGTAGATTCTGATACACCAAATACCTTCTTTAAGTTTACTTTAAAATTTTCTGATAAGTGGGTAATCCCTTCTAAAAACAAATATAGAGACTAGTAAACTGTTTTAGTCAAGTTTTCATATATCTATAACAAATTATTAAATACTTGGGTTTGAAGTCAGTAATCTGCTACCTTCCAGAAGTGACTTTTTAATAAGAATTCCCCCTGTAAAAAGAATAAAAAGTAATTTCATTATTATGTAAAGGATTCTAGCCTCAAATCATATGCCAAATCTCTAAACTGGTACAGCTGCTCCACATTGGAAGCATCTCTTTATTTTATCAAACTAAGTCCTCTGTGAAATAATATTGGAGCTTGAAATATATTTTCTCTAAGTCAGACTGTTGTGAAAAAAAAATGCTCTGGGAAATCTGGACTTTTGTAAGTCTATATAAATGCTGATTTTCAGGCTGATTTTACTTATTTTTAAAATTTATTTTCACTTATTTTTAGGCTGGTTTCAGGCTGATTGTTTTTTATTACTGATTTTATTGATAATATTATTTCCTGATTTTATTATATGACTTTACTGGTGTGAACATTTTGTGCTGAGACACTCCTATCAAGGCCCATAGGAACATCTAAAGGGACACTGCAGCAGGTGACACAGGTTGGGAGCCTGACTTACTTTGGTATAAGAGGGAGGGGGAGAGGTGTAGGCTGTGTCATCAACTGGGGTACCATGTTTCCGTGTCAAAATGATTGTTTTTTAGTAAAACAAGGAAATCCTTTTTTAATCCTGTTGTTGGTAAGATGACCATTGCACACCAATTGTGATGTGACATTTTTTCCTATACACTGGAACTTTACATTAGTGCTTTTAGAATTCATTCTAATCAGTAAATCACCTTACTTACTCCTTAAAATATCCAGGATATAAAGACTGGGCCTCATTTACTGTGTTACTCTAGGTTGGAAGCTGGACCACATTGGAGAAAGTCATCAATGAAGGGAAAGGTAGGGATATTTGGAACATCAGGCCATGGGTAGATCCCAAGGGACCGTTTCAGTAGCTTGTATACTCTTGGGATACATGGCTTCAGCCCCAGAATTGGGTTCTCCCTAGAGAGTGAGAAAGATGGAAAGATGCAGACAACTATTTAGATTTTTTTTTTTTTTTTATGTACAGGGAACTCCTGGATTAAGTGGGCATTCTTCAAATACAGTTAGGCTATATGTTTTATATATTCTATTTAAATGGCACATGCCTATCAAATCACTGTCTATATAATACGGCATAAATAAGATGAGAAGAGGTTCTCATTTTGAACCTTTTGGAAAGAAGAGTGACTCTGTCAAAATTTTGATTCACATCTATATTCTCAGATAGCTCTTCTATTTCTCTCTCTGTTGGTTTATTATACCTTGCCTGCGTAAACAGAAGCTGGGTAGACCTAAGCAGATTTTCTCGTACTTCATTGATGGTCTGTGTCTGTTGACGTAGGGAAATAGTAGAGTCATTTCCAAAGTTTTCTTTTAACAGCCCTTTGTCTAAACATCTTTCGAGTTAGTTCATGACATGAACAGACGAACATGGAGCTCCTGTGTTTAGAACGGGCAGAATACAAGTACCAGGAGCTCTTCATTTCTGTCTTTGGAAAATCATTGTTACACTTATTTCAGTCGTGAGTCAATCAACAAATATTTATTTAACTATTACATTTGGAGACATGGCTCTTGCCTGTCTGGAACTTACAGTCTGGATCAGAAAGCAGGCACCATATGCATAACCACACAAATGAATACATACTTCACACTGAGGTAAATGTCCTGAAGGAGAAGAACAAGATGCAGAGCAAGAGAATAACAGAGCACTTACTTGAGGTTGAGTAGACGGGTAAGGCTTTTCTGAAGCAGTGGCATTTAAGCTGAATTTTAAAGGATGAGTAAGAGTTGTCCCAATGGAGAGATGGGGGGAGAATCTTCATTCAGAGGACCCAGTATGTGCAAAGCCCCTGAGGATGGACAAACTTGCTGGTAGTAAGAGATTGAGCTCAGAGAGGCCTAGACTTCCGGTTCTGGTTCTGTGCTGGGAAGCTCTGCACCTCCCACCTGCCCACCTATCTGTGATCAGGCTCCCTGCCTTCTCTGTGCCTCAGTTGCTTCAGGTGAAACGTGGGGCAATAATACATCCTTGCAGTGTTGTCCTGGGGATTAAAGAAAATGACATAAAGCAGTTACGTGTAGCAGACACTGTATTAACATCATCGTCGTCGTCATTTTTATTAATTTGCCTTCTGAAGAATCTTTTTCATGTTGTTGTTGTTGTTTGTTTTGTTTTTTAATTTATTTATTTATTTTTGGCTGTGTTGGGTCTTCGTTTCTGTGCGAGGGCTTTCTCTAGTTGCGGCGAGCAGGGGCCACTCTTCATCACGGTGCGCGGGCCTCTCACTATCGCGGCCTCTCTTGTTGCGGAGCACAGGCTCCAGATGGGCAGGCTCAGTAGTTGTGGCTCACGGGCCTAGTTGCTCCGCGGCATGTAGGATTCTCCCAGACCAGGGCCCGAACCCGTGTCCCCTGCATTAGCAGGCAGATTCTCAACCACTGTGCCACCAGGGAAGCCCCTTTCATGTTGTTTTTTAACTCACTTATGTTTTGTACTGTGTGGTGATGGGGGGATGTCACATTTTTGAAAGTCAGAGCAGGAAATCCTCTGAACAAATTTTGAAAACTATTAGAATTAGCACAAACCAGAGTGAAATCATCTTTATCGTGCTCTTTATCGGCTACCATCTTTTCAGGAGCTAATAGGTTTGAACATGGGAATCTAATTAAGAAATGGATTGTCTTTCTTTAAATTTTGCCCCTTCTGTTTCCTCAACCTTTCAAGTAAACTTTAGGGAAACGTTTTGTTTTTTTGATCCTTGCCTGTGTCATACTGGGTCAAAATCAAAACCCATAAAGCTAAGAGAACACCAAGTATGTGATTCTGTTCTTCCACTTTTGTGTGGAAATGGGATCTCAGAGCTCAGGACTGTTTTTTTGTTTTTTGTTTTAGGTATTCTGTTTAGGTAAGGTTTTCTTTTCTTTAAATTTTATTGGAGCACAGTTGATTTACAATGTTGTGTTAGTTTCAGGTGTACAGCACAGTGATTCAGTTATATAGATATACATATTACATATTCATTCTTTTTCATATTCTTTTCAATATATGTTATTATAGAATATTGAGTAGAGTTCTGTGTGCTATACAGTAAGTAGGTCCTTGTTGGTTATCGATTTTATATACAGTGGTGTGTTCAAGGACTTTTTGCCTGAGTGTTCAGGCTTGCCTTCATGGAGAAGGTATTCAGGTGGGGCAGTTGCACTGGGGGTAATGCTACTCTGATGCATACCGTCCCTGCTCTGGATTTTGTCCTAAATTTAATAATGAGATGGAGAGGGCAGGAAAGGGAGGAGGTATCTACTTCATTGCTCCTTATATTGTACTTTTATTTTCTAAAAAAATGTCCTCTTGGGAATTAAAATTTTTCATGCTCCTTCACAGTGAAGAGATGAATTTGTTTCCAGAAATTATAAGGCAATTGGTTCAGTATATTTCAGACATGACACTATCTTAATTTTTAAAAACATGGGATATTTTCTGATTTAATGAAAAGTTGTATATTGTAGCAATCATATAATGTACTCCACCTTCTTAATTGTCAACCATTCTTGCTCATTCTGAGTGTATTTCTTTGAACATTGCTTGTCCAAGTCTTCTTGTTAACAAGAAAAAAAAACTGAAACAAAATAGAAACCATGAAATCCATTATGATTATCCATTACTCCCATGCTACATTCATTTATTAGTTCTTCGAACAAATATTTACTGAGCATTTACATTGTACCAGGCTCTGAGCAGGCTTCAAGAATAAAACATGGGCAAGACTCTGGTTACTCTGGTCTGTATTTTGCAAGCCATTACAGTTATCAGACCGTGTTTTTTGAAGTGAAGGTTTTTATTTTTTTAAACTGTTGGTGTTCAGCTTTCACTATTTATGACATTTTGGTCAATGTTCTGATAGTGTAAAAGTGTAGAATGGGGCATAACACTTTATTCACAGTGTTTTAGTAGTCTGTACAACTCCAGACATAAAAGGACACAGATACTTATTTATAAGAGAAATTATTTGTCCACATCTTTTATCTGGCATATTTTTCTGATTACACAAGATATCTAGATATAGACATAGAAATATCTTATATATGTATGTGTATATACAGTATATGTGTACATGCACACACACATACACAAACACACTGTAGAAAACTGAGACTATGAAAAATCCCAAGGAATACATTACGTGCAATCCTACCTCCAAGAGATAACCTCAGTTAATACATTGGATTACAGTCTTCCGTGTTTTATGCTATACCTATGTAGTCTAAGTATGTTGGGAGTGGAACTAGTATTTATTGAATCTTTCTTATTAGGTGCTATTATGCTAGCACATGCTTTCTCATTGAGTTATTCCAACCACCCTTGCAGTGTTATGTCCAATTTACAGATAAGGGACTTTGACTCACCAGTGTCTGTCTCTCAGCTATTAGGTAAAAGATTTGGGGCTGCACACACGTGGATAATATTTAAGAAAACCCCTTTTCTATCAAAGTTGTCTTTTCATTATCTAGATAGTTCCATATATATTCAGATGCTTGGCGGGATGAGATTAAAATTAGAAATTGACATTGTCCTGGTGGTAGTGGGGGTGGAGGAGGGCTGCTTTGTAATACATGACATTTTTTCGTTGCTTCCTTTTACTTAAAGAAGCATTTTTATAAAACCAAATCCTTCTGAAGAAGAAGTAACTGAATTGGTCCAACTGCTTACTTGGAACTTCGTACAAAATTCGGAAGGACGTTGATTCTGACATGAGGGCATGTGCCTGGTCCCACCTGGCATCGCTGGAGAGAAGGGAGTGGATTTCTGGTGTGCAGGGCACCGCACCCAGGGAAGAAGAGTCAGCACGGGGTGGCCTGTCTCTCTGTCCCAGGGCTCAGACGCAGCACCCTGCATCCTGTGACTGGACCGCGGCTGTCTCTGCTGAGCAGTTTTCCTAAAAACCTGGGTAAAATGACCGCACTTGGTATCTCAACCAAAATATTCAAGTAGTCACAAAGTTCTTTTCAGCACCTATTCTTAGTGTCATAAAAGCAGTTATGTAACTATTCTTACAAACCGAGTTGTAAAATGTAAGACTTTGGGCCTCACAATCACAGGCTGGTTTTATTGGTTCTGTTTTCAAAGCATTTGTTTATAATCTTCGTACTTGCAGTACCTTTCCTCCATGTGGTAAGTGCTGCCACACCCCAATCAAAGGAAGTGAGTAAAAGTAGGGTGAGGCTCTTGTGCTCTTGAGGATTAAAGTTTTCTCATGGAAACTGTAAAGACTTGCCTAAAAACCCTTCTGTATGCTCTAAATAAGCCCCTAAGACCTACTTGAATATCTATACATGAAATGCTTAATGTATGTATAAGGACCAAAGTGGTTTTGCTTTCCTAGAGTTCCCTTCTAAAATTCCACAGTCTTTCTAAGTTACAACCACAAGGAATCCTGGATGCAGGCTTCATCTGTATGTCACCGAATCGCCGGTGTGCTGTGTCTTGGAGAGTGCCGTGTGTAAAATCAAGGGATCCACACGTGCCTCTGGCAGTTTAGAATATTTACAATAGAGAAGTATGATGAGGTAAATTAGGATGGAGCTCTGGCTTTGGTTTTATTTATTTATTTTTGTAAACTTTTTTTTTTTTTTAACATCTTTATTGGAGTATAATTTGGCTTTGGTTTTAAATTTCCTAGATTTTACAAGTCCAAGTCATACTTTTGCCATGCTGACAAGGTCTAATATTCAGAATATAGGCTGGAAGTCTTTGTGAGAGTAATCAAATGTTATCTATACTTTAATGTTTAGTTCTTAAAGAATTTTAAAACATACTCATTAATTTGAAATGCTACTACTGCAGCAAACATTTTCTGGAAAATTTTCCTGCCTGAGCTATTGACCAGATCATCATGGCAGATAGAACTCACCTAGGATCAGCTACGTCTCACCTTCCAAGGGGAAAGGGGCCTTGGGAACAGGTGAGTGTATTCAGGAAGGGTGACTTTTTTTTTTCCTTTCAGCAAAAGCCAAAACCTTTTCTCCTCCTTGGCCCTACTCCTAAGATATTAATACCATAAAGCAGTCTCTTATACTTAAAAGAAAAAAAAAACCAAAACACAGAACAGTTTTTCCAAGTTGTAAAATGCTGCTCTGGAGGGGGGAGATTTTCAATGAGGGGATCTGGAAGTCTGCTGTCACACATATGGGAGCAGGCTTGCATTCCTTTAGTGTGTGACAGCCTGGACCAGGGCTTGCTTCACAGCCTTGCTCTTGAGCGTGGGCTCCATTAGGGCCGCCCACAGCAGCAGCAGCTTAGAGGTTAATGTTCCGTGCAGCTCCACTGTGGAGGGCAGATGAGTCATTCTACCTTCAGAGGGGGACCTGTTGGCGCTTCCTCCCATGGCCTCAGTATAAACAACACACAGGGAGTGGGTTCGTTGTTGGCGAGATCTCTTTTTGTGGGAGGTAGGGAGCAAAAGGAGAGGCAATAAAAAGAGACTTAGATAGTTGAAAACTACAAATCTCAGCATGGCAAGCAGTTCAGAGCGTGGTAGCTGGCCAAGAGGAGGAATTTGAAGTGCACAAACACCCGTCTAATCTCGAAGACCCTCCAGGTAGCTCTTCAACAGGGAACTGTCTGCTCTCTGGACCCCACAGAGGAGCCCCCTCTGGGTTTCTGCTCAGCCTGGTTGCCCTCACTGTCACCTTCTGCCCTTTCTTCAGTTCCTTTTCTCCACTTTTCATTTGTCTCCCTATAGAGGCTTCTTTGAAGACTGGAGCCTAACCTAGACACTCACTCCATCACTTTTTGCTGTGTCTGATTCTCCCTTTCATCAACCAGGACTCTCTCGCTATGGAACAGCTTTAAGGGGCATCTGGAAACATCCAGGTGGGCTTCACATTGTCTGTGTGGAGGAGAACTTCCACATTTGTTCACACGGAGGCCTCCCCTCCCCTACTCCCCGACCCAGACCCCCCAGTAGGTGGTTAGTAGCCTCTCTGGAAATGCGGTCTTTCTGAGGGCGATAGAGACCACAGGCTTTGCATTCTCCACATAAAGAATTACTCTGCACTTAGTCTTCCTGTGCATGGAATCGATGTGCAGTATTGTATCAGATGATTTTTCCCTCCATGATGGGAAATCTTTCAGAAGTACCATAATGGGAAACTTAACTGTTTCTTTACTAACTCATTTTTGGGGAATTGGTTATGTGGTGCTATTTTCAGTAATGGTTTTACAAACATCATGTGTAAGGAAATGAATATGTTTTCTAAAAAGGGCAAAGATTTTTCTTTTCTCCCAATATATTCCTAAAATGCCCGTGAAGACCCAGGGAAAGTTGGCTACAGGTGGATTTGCAAAGTTTCTTATCCCAGCTGGGGGGTGTTTGTGACTCAAATATTGAAAACAAGGGAGGACTCATATCAGCAAATTCAGCGTCTTAATTCCCTGGAAGAACAGTTTGAGAGAGGTTTTTTAAATGAAAATTGGATTGTGTCCTGACTATGGGCTATAGCTCCTACGTCATCTAGGCCTGGTCCAAAAATCATGTCTTACCACTTCCAGCCATGTACTTTGGGCTCCAGCCCTACCTGCTGAAAGCACCAAGCCCCTCTCTGCCTCAGAGCCTTTACATATGTTGCTCCCTCTGCCCCTGACGGTCTTCCAAGCCACTCTTATCTGCTGAATTCTTCCTCACTCTTGAGGATTGCATTTTTTTTAAATTGAAGTATAGTGGATTTACAATATTGTGTTAGTATCAGGTGTACAGCAAAGTAACTCGGTTTTACATATACATATGTATCTGTCTCTCATCTTCTTTTTTCCATTCGTTTCCATCCTAGTTTATTACAAGATATTGAGTATAGTTCCCTGTGCTGTACAGTAAATCCGTGTTGTTTTATCTATTTTATATATGGTAGTATGCATCTGTTAATCCCCGACTCCCAATTTATCCTCTTTTCCCTTTGGTAATCATAGTTTGTTTTCTAGGTGATCCTATTTTATAAATCAGTTCATTTATACTATATTTTAGAGTCCACATGCAAGTAATATCATATAATATTTGTCTTTCTCTGTCTGACTTATTCACTTAGTATGATAATCTCTAGGTCCAGAGGATTGGGTTTTAATGTCACTCTTTCAAAGTTCAAAGGCCATCTTCTTTGAACCCCTAGTCTTGTTTAGATCCCCCATATTATCCATCTTAATTGCCTATGTATTTCTTCTTGAGAGCACTTATCTCTACTGTGAATGCATGGACATCTAGATGGTTGTTTTTCATCGTCTCCCTGGTTAGGACATAAGTTACAAGGGCGGGGAAACCTGCTTCCGTGTTCATCATTGTGTCTTCAGTACCCAACAAAGAGTATGGTACATAGAAGTATCTAAATAAATATTTGCCAGATGGATGGGTAAGAGAATGGATAGCTTGGAAGAGTAGATGAATGAAAGAATAGATGAAAGAATGCAAGGGTGTTTAGAACAGTAATCTATAATAATCTTTTTTTTCCTACTTAATTAGGGTCTGAGTACAATCACCATAATTAAGAGCAGGAGATAAACCCTCCTATCCCTTGATGAGATGACAGATGAGTCTATCTTGTGGGTACGTGAAAATAACATTTATACAAAGAGAAGAGACTAAATGGGCACAGTAGCTTCCTGGGAATCTTTGTCTAATATATAATGGCCCTATTTACTTCTGCCATTGTCCAATCAAAAGATTAATCATTGGAAAGAAAATATTACATCTCATTGGTATGTGTGCCATTTGTTACATTTCAGAATGTAATGCACCAACATTGTGAATATTATGAACATGCTCCTTTTTCAATGAATATAAATGAGGAATTGGGGATGAATGGACTTTCACTGATACAGTATAAATACCGGCATTGCTCACATAAGGAAAACAATGTAAAATCCCACACCTTTGACCCATGAAATGGTTCTCATTAATTCTTTCCAAAACAGAGAACTTGCTTTGTCCTTATGTTGTGAATGCACAGAGAGACCATATTAAAACATCTTTGCCTGTATATCTATTGTATTCCTACACCATTTTATTTTATGAATAAGCCAAGGAGGAAGGTTTTCCTCCCATAAATCTTTTACAAGAACAATTCCAGCAAAAGAAACCGCAGATGTAACTGCCAGTTTTAAATTTCTAACAAATTACTCCTCCAGCCCCACATGAGCTTCCAAGTTGAAAGTTTGCAATACTTGCAAATTTTATGGAGATTCCTGCATTTTAGCTTTGGGATGAACTTTGCCAGTGATAAAAGCATGTTCTTATTTAAGCCTAAGGAATACCGGTGTTTAATGTTTACTTAAGATTAACCTCTGCTACTTGGTCCCTGTCCACTGTTTTGCCCTCCTTTCCTTCCTTCTTTCTCAAATGTCCCCAGTTTTCCATTAAATTCTGTGCTTCATTGCCTTGGAGGGTGTCACCAAAACAAACTCTTGCTATCATAGGTAACACTTATCACATAGTCTCCCCTGAGTAAGTTAATTTTCCCACTGGACCATTAGCTCCTTGCAAAGATAGGGTGCAGGCCACCTTTGCACCTCTCAGTGCTGGGACAGCAACTGGGGTCTTGAGGATGCTCTGGAAGTGGTGGTAGAATCAACTAAACTGAATATCTTTTATCTTGTTGAGTCACTTATGGTACTAATTTTCTGTCATATATTTTGTAAAATTCTGAAATGTGTATAAAACAGCCATCTCTTAATATAGTGGAGAAGATGATGTTATGGAAGCAAGCATATTCAAGCCTAGTAATATTTTGATACACATGACATATTATTTTGATACACATGACATATTATAATACAGTTTATGGTACAATTTTGATAGGCTTTAGTGAAACATGGAATTTTTTTCTCAGACACTGATAAAGAAGTGGATACTCTTTTACACACACACACACACACACAAACATGACAGTAGTTCAAGGACTGTGTATAAAAGCAAGTACAACAAGGTTTACTCTTAAATGACTGCTATTGACCTTGTAAAATCTTACCCAGGGATGTTTGTGTATCCCATATTTTTATACTTTCTAAGCTATAAAAGTGAATTTCTACCTCACCTCATTAAATTTTGAAACATTACGGTTTGAAATTAAATAAAAATACAGAATTTGGCTTGATTTCTCAGCCTGTATTATAAATCTTACTTTGGTACCATTTTAAGTTCTCTTTATGTGCATTTTTTTCTCCTAACTCGAAAGTCCTCAACAAACCCTTCTTTAAAACAACCTTCAATTTTATTTTTTTGAATAGGTAATACAGTCACATAGCACAGAATTTAAGAGGTGCAAAGTAGAATATAATGATAAGTCTCTTTTCCTTTGTTGATCACCAGCCACTCAGTTTAGCTCCTTGGAATTAACCACTATTGACTGTGGCACAGGTATCTTTTCAGAGTTGGTTTATGCTTATACACACACACACACACACATGCATATTTTTGAAAATGCAAGTGGTAGCATACCATATATTCTTTGCACTTGCTTTCACTTCAGAGTATATGTTTAATCCTTTTTTCAGCATGGGTCAAATGTTTGTGTTTACCAAGACTTTCCATTTGTGGGCTCACATCAATGTGTGTTGCAAGTCTGTTCGTTTACTGTTGTAAGTAACTCAGATAATCTGTAAAATGACCCTATGGGCTAAGCCACCTGCAATATTTTGTTTTCTTCATTTCAAATGGATGAGTCTGGCTTCTGTCCATGGAGGGTCAAAGTCTCTGTGATTATCTTTATTACCAGTTTCAGCTTCTGACATGTTGGGCAAGACTGAACACAAAGCTGCTTTAGTAAGCTGCCTATAGAAATTTGGCAAAGAAACAAATGCCTATCATTTATTGCTTCTTGTATTTGTCTCCTTAAAAAACGCCTCCTTTTATTTTCGCTCTGACATGTCTACCCTACTGATTTGAATCAGGTTAACTCACTAATTCTTCTCACCACTCTCACCCCAACTTGTAGAAATTCTCAGGTCCTAGAATCCCATTGCCAGCCTTTTCCCACACTTAGCAGATAGGAACATTACCTTACTTATTAACTTTGGGGCTTGTCCTTGCTGGACCAGAAAATGTTTTTTCTCCCTCCTTTTTATTTATTTATTTATTTATTTATTTATTTAACCACAGATGTTAAACAGGTACAGTGTCACCTAACTAAGAAAGTGACTCAAACTGAACTAGAGAAGTATTCTGCCTGTTAATAATAATAATGATTCTAACTGTGACTCAGACTCTTTTGCAATGAGGGTTTTAGTGTCATGTATCCTGAGAGTACTCTTCTTCCATTTTGGGGGGGTTTCAGAAAATCCAAATTCTGTACCTTCCAACCCGGGAAGTGAGAGTCATACAAGAAAGAACATGACTTCTCATCAGACAGTCTTGATCAAATCTAAATAGTTGCACTTATAAACTAGTTTTGTGACCCTTGACCTGCCACTTAGCATCTCTGATGGTAGCGTTAGCAACTACTGTGAGCAAAAGAGGGGCTATGAAAGCATTTCTGAAATGCTTGGGTGGTTAAAATTGAGTAGATTTTTCTTTCATGTAGCCTTCCTTTGTTTCCCATTGATTTCTCATTTTTTGGATGTCTTGTAATGTTTATTTGCTTCCACCACAAATCATGGTAACTTCAGTTTTTATTCCCATGGAAATTGGTACTCCTAACCCTTTCCTTGACTATTTCACAGAAGTGCTGTGGAGATCAAACAAGGATAATAGATGTGAGATTTCCCCATAAACTACAAACATATAAAATATTAGTGTGTTGCTTCCTTACACTTGGACAGGAACTGGGCCCAGACTGCTTCATGTGACCCAATCTTGTTTTTCCTCAGTGAGGGTCAGGTTAGGCATTTCCATGGAAGCTGGAATTGTGCTGTATGTGCTGTGCTCATTGCGTTCAATACTCTTTGAAATGAATTTGTTGGAGGCTGGTATCATATCATCTGAAAACAAGCTTCAGTTCCCTGTCTCTTATAAGTCATTCTTTCTTGTATTTCAAAGAGTTCAGTTTGCGGTCAGTCTAGTTGAGTCTACGCTATAGGCAAAATGCATTAAGAGTTTCAGAGTCTCTGATAATAGAAATACTTTCAATTATGAAGTGGCGTCTGCAGTTTTCAGTAGAAGAATGACCAGTCATTTGTGTACGGAATCTGAAGCCCAGTAAAATCTTTAAGTGGTTGCTTTGTCATTTACCGGGATATAGGACCTACAAGTCCAAGTTATAGTGTGGTGAGGTGGGCCCAGCTGCAAGCTACACACAGCTCTACCAGTCACCACTTTAGGGGCACCGTCAGTGCTCAATGGTGGATTTATAAAAACAGGAAGAATGGATATTTTATGAACCACATAGGTTCCTGAAAGAGACACAGCTAAGGTTGGCCTAGAGAGAAGCTGGTAATGTAGAAGAACATAAAACAGATTATCTTTATTTTCTGGATATTTCAACCTAAGGACTTAATTTCTGGAACATTTTAGGTTTATAGCATTTTCTCCCTAATGAAAAGTGTCATGGTTGACTTATGTGTGAATGTCAGAGAATATGTTCATTTTACGTGAGTCTTTTCAGATAAAGGCAACTCAGAGTTTAACACTGAGTTAAAATTATCGAGTTACTGAACATGAAAATAGCTTGCAGAATATCGCAGCATGTATTTGAATGCTGCTGTAATGTTATTTAATAAATAACATAACATAATAGATATAATACATAATAAATAGAATAGAATACAATAAATATATGAGGGACATTGTACAGTAATCAGTTATCCTTTTATTCAGTAAATACTAATTAAACGTTTACCATGCATAAGCTATCTAATGTGTCATAAGCCACCTACTCTTAATTGTAAACGAGTTAAAGACAAAAGTCAGAAATTTATAAGAAGAAGATGATTTTGAATAGTCTGTAAGAAGAAGTGTCACAACATAGACATTTGGAATTAAGGAATTACACAAGATTCTAGAAATTTATAGTACCCCATTGCATAATTGTATTTTATTCATTCAGTCTGTGGGGCTGTAGTGATGGCACTGAAAAAACAATTCTAATCCTTTTCAAAATTCCATTTAAAAAATTATTGTTCAATATTTTCCTGTGATTTGTGACCAGAGACTTGATGAAACCTTCCATTAACAGATACTTAATAACATTATTTCCTCCTTGGTTTTGTTAATTTCCTCAGATTTAGTTTCATTTTTTTCCTTAGGTTGTTGAAAAGAAACTATTTTGCATAGCACGATATGCCAAGAAAAAATCACTTTATTAAATAAATTAAAGTAATATACTCTATTGCTATTACGTAAGATTGCATATTTAAAACAATAAATTGGTGTGTCCACCCTTTTATCTTAGAATAGTTAACTAACGGCAGCCTTTAGTTAAGGAGGAAAATATTATATTCTGAACCGAATAGTTTAAATCTGTTTTCTCTTTTATCTAAACATGTTTGTGAAATATTCATTTTCAGTCCTGGAGGAGGCCACAGGGACATGAAGTGTTCAAAACGGGCATAATTCAGTGCTCTTTTGTGGTAGTGAAGCCAGTACCGGGGAAGAGCCAGGTTGAGTGGGACACGTCCGAGGTGGGGCTATCACCCAGGAAAGGACAGTACTCCTCAGTCATTGTGCCGCAGAGAAGAGCTTGTGGATACTGCACACAGATCGTATGCTTTGGTTTCTTCCATTTAGATGAAGAAATGGGAAAAGTAAACCAGAATCATCTTTCGAGTATCTGCCCATGCGTAAAGTTTTGGGGCTGAGTGATTTGGCTGTCACGAAACACCTTCTTCTCGCAGCTTCCGCCTCTGGCTCTTGCAGAGACGTTTGGCTCTGCACCTCCTTTACGAGTGGGTGTCCTACACCAGAGCCAGGGCTCCAATTTCCATCCTGGTTCTGAATCAGTGATGGCAGGACTCCTATTTTATCCCTCCACTGCCTCCCTCGCTCTCCTCAGTTATGTATATTTGTATCAATCCCCTCCCTTTTACAAAGTTAAAAAAACAATTGGTAAACACAGATGCTTCTGCTGTAACTCCATATGGAAACCCACTTTCTGAAATGAGCAAGCTGTAGATCTAGAAAGTGCACTGAGCTGTCTCGAGCTTCCCCTCCTGGGAACGTGCAGCTGGATGGGATTCTTAATTCAAAAGAGCCAAGGAGAAGGGGATGTGTGTTTGGGAGTTGGTGCATACAACGGAATGATCAATGTAATCTGTAGGGACGTGCAGGGGGAAGGCTGCAAAATGTTAATCTGCTCCATCCCAGATGATTCTCAGTCTCTCCAGTTGTCAGCTTCCAGTAGCATTCTAGAGACACTTGGAATTTGAGGAGTCAGGCTTAGATGAACTTTCTGGCTGTTTCTTTGACCATTCACAAGTTAGGATTCCCATTTCATCAGAATTAATTCCAAAGGCCTCTCTGTAAGAACGTAAAGTCAAAGTTCTCCTACCACCTCTTTAATCCATAATTTCTATATTCACTTTTAAGAATCCAATATATTAATACAGATATATTAATATGTATTAATACTTTGATAGCAGGGATTCTCTTCCCTTTTTATATGCCCTATAGCATAAACCTAATACTGTAAACATTCATGAATGAATATATGGGTCAATAAAAGAATAATTACACGTAGCT